>NC_053493.1:195391566-196591566 GCF_905171775.1 Rana temporaria
TACACACGACCGGTTTCCTCGGCAAAATAACGATTCTTGCTGGTTTTTGCCGAGAAACTTGGTCGTGTGTACGAGGCCTGAGATACTGCAGATCAATGACAAGCTTTTCTCTATGCTCTCACTAGCAGTAGCACTACACCAGGTGTACTCTTTGGGGTTGATTTACTAAAGGGAAGTTGTACTTTGCAAGGGAAGTTTCCCCAAAATTAATGAGGCGAAGCTTTGCTGACTACCAACATCCAATTACTTGCAAGTATTTTTATTTTCCTTGCTCATAATTGGATATTTTTTTGCAAAGTGAAATTGCACCACATTCACTAAGCTCTTCTGCACAGCGCAACTTGCAAAGTGAACAGCCTATTTGCCTTTGGTAAATCAACCCCACTTGGAAGGATCAGATAGATGATTAAATATCTGACCACACACTATACATTTGGATTGTACAACCTCCTTTAGATTTACTAACATGATCCACTATAGGGCTCCATGGCCATGCACACTGGCTCAAAAATTGCTGCTTCTACAGGAAATGTAGAAAAAATGTAGAAAAAATGCTGCTTCTGCGCAAACTGTTGTCGCTATATAAATCCTGTATAATAATATAATAATAATAATGTGTGTTGTGCCTGTAGAAGCAGCTAAATGTTATCCTATGTGTCCTATTAGGACCACTTCGTATACAGGCCACTTCACTCCTACATGTGAAATTCAACTTTTTTTTGCTATAAAATTACTTAGAACCCCCAAACATAGTTTAATATTTTTTTAGCATTTTTTTATGTTGCATGGTAATTGCGCAGCGGTTTTTCAAATGAAATTTAAAAAATATATATATACTTTAATGAATAAAAAAAAACACAACACAATATTTACCCCAATTATTTGCATATTATGAAAGAAGATGTTACGAAGAGTAAATACATAACTAACATGTTATGGTTTAAAATTGCGCCTGGCCATAGATTGGCGGCAAACTGCAGTGCTTAAAATTCTCCATAGGTGAAGCTTTAACCCCCCTGGCGGTATTCCCGAGTCTGACTCGGGGTGAGATTTTTTGTGCTGCGATCGGTAACCCCGAGTCAGACTCGGGCTCGCCTCGCAGAATCCACAGGCATGGTTTACTTACCTTGTCCCTGGATCCAGCGATGCCACCGCGCTGTGTGAGCGAGCGGGTCCTCGCTCGATTCACACAGTGCCTCTGTGTGCCGCTGATCTTCGTTCCCTGCGATGTTAGGACGCATGGGGGCGGAGAACCGCGCCAAATTCAAAAAGGTAAACAAACACATTACATACAGTATACTGTAATCTTATAGATTACAGTACTGTATGTAAAAAATACACACCCCCTTGTCCCTAGTGGTCTGCCCAGTGTTCTACATGTACTTTTATATAATAAAAACGTTTCTTTCTGCCTGCAAACTGGAGATTGTCCATAGCAACCAAAAGTGTCCCTTTATGTCAAAAATGGTTTTAGAGCAGCTAGAAAACAGCGATAATAAATTATAATCACTTGCAGAATTGTGCAATAGCGATTTGTGGGGAAATTCGTCATAAAAAAATAAAAGTAATGACAGCGACAATTCTGCAACTGAGCAAATTTCAGTGATTTTGAGTAGATTACATTATTGAATAATTTTTATTATAATTATATTATTATTTGTTATAATTATTTATAATTATTTATTATATTATAATTTATAATTTTGCTTTTAAAATACCGGGGATGCCTACTAGACTCTTGTTTGGTCAGATTTAAGTGAGTTATTCCTAAGAATTACAGGCCTACAGTATAAAACGCCAAATTTCCTTGCAAATAATGGTACCGCTTTCAGCACCTAAAATCTGAAATAATCATACCGCTAGGGAGGTTTAAACACCTTTGTAGGTTACCCGTTTAAAGTTACAAGGGAGGTCTGGTGCTAGAACTATTGCTCTCACTCTGATGTTTGCATCAATACCTTACATGTGTGGTCTCCGTTTACATATGCGTGTGGGAGGGGACGGATGAGGGTACTTTGCATTTTTTTATTATTTACTTTTATACAAAACCTTCATTTGTATGCTTTAGTTTTGGATTAACTTTATTGCTATCACAAAGGATGAACAACATCTCTTGTGACAGCATGGGCCATGACAGGTCCTCTTTATGGAGAGATCTAGGGTCTATTTGACCCCAAATCTCTCCTCTGGCCTTCAATGCAGCCAATCAGACACAGATCGATCTGATCAGCTGCTTTGCTGGCCACTAATGACCAGGTAAACAAAGATGCGGAACTGGAAGTGACAACATACTCAACGATCCCAGTTTCTGGGGTCACAGAGAAAGAGAAGAACAACGTTAGCTCCTCTCTCTCTGTACGATGCAGCCATCGCCACTGGCCACATCGCCCCCCTCCCCCCCCCCGGCTCCGTGATTGGATGGTAGAACCCAGGAAAGGCGGCAGTGGAAGGCGGTGGGGTGACCCCCTTCCAACACCCGCAGAAGTGATCAAGTGGCTGTTTAGCCCCTCTGATCACTTCTACTAGAAAAACAATCACCGGCTGAAAAATTCCATACTGGGATGATGCCTGTAGGTGCAATTACTTCAACCCGAGGGCATCCATAGACCTCCTATGGGTGGGAAGTAGTTAACGCGGTTGTAAACCCTGCTTGGTAATTTTTACCTACAGGTAAACCTATAATAAGACTTACCTGTAGGTAAAATGAATATCTCCTAAACTTGTACTGTTTAGGAGATATTCATTCTGCATGCAGCCAGTGACATTACTGGAGCATGCACTCCGAAGGCTCAGCATCAGTGGCGGCTGGTGCTCAAAATTTTTGGGTGCAAACGAAAAAAAAAACCCCCATCAATTGCAGCCTCACTGTGCCCATCAATTATCGCCACTGTGCCATCAAACGCAGCCACTGTGCCATCAAACGCAGCCACTGTGCCATCAATTGTCACCACTGTGCCATAAAATGCAGCCACTGTGCCATTAATTGTCACCACTGTGCCATTAATTGTCGCCACTGTGCCATCAAATGCAGCCATTGTGCCATTAATTGTCGTCACTGTGCCATCAAACGCAGCCACTGTGCCATCAAACGCAGCCACTGTGCCATCAATTGTCGCCACTGTGCCATCAATTGTCGCCACTGTGCCCATCAATTGTCGCCACTGTGCCCATCAATTGCCACCAGTTTGCCCCTTAAAATGATGCCAGTTTACCCCTTTAAAATGCCGCCAGATTGCCCCAGAATACCGCCAGTTTGCCCCCCCCCCCCCCCCGCCAGGCACTTACCTTTCTCGGGTCAGCCATCCTCCTCCACACTCCCTCGATGTCTTCTCCCGCCCTCGATGTCGCTTCAGCCAATCAGGTAACCAGACCCGGTGAACCTGATTGGCTGAGATGCGTGTCAGTGTTAACCAGGGAACGCACACCCTGCATACCCTGTGCACCCTCTGGTTAACCATTTGGAAGCCGATTAGAGCCCACTGGCTGTGATAGACACTTCCAAAACACACCCACCGCTGTTATTCAACAGGGGGCCGGCCACCTGAATAATGGGCGGCAGCGGCGACAATACATAAATTCATGCAATGCATGAATCTATGTATTGTTGAGTGAGTGGGTGCAGGAGAGAGGGGGCGGCGCTCCTGAGCCCACTATGGACGCACCGCCACTGCAGCATACCTTGCCGGAACTTCAGAGATTTGTGCAGGAACCGAGGGCTCATGCGCATGTGTGGGAGTGATGTCACCGTGGCTCCAGCCAATCACATGGCTGGAGTGTGCAAACCTGGAAGAAAGACAGGGGGAACACGTCAGTCCTCACAGCAGTGACATTACAGCACTGGAGGACTGAAGGTGAGTATTTCATAATGTGCTAGTATGTGATGCATACTAGCACATTATGCTATTGCCTTGCAGGTCGTTTTTTTTTTTTTTTTGCAATGTCTGTGGTTTACAACTGCTTTACAGGCAGGGAAAAAAACCCTGCTGGTTTGAGTTTTCTGATTGGGGCTTTCTGGCAGAAAAAAAAATCTAAACTCTCTTAAACTCAGAACGGTGTTCAAAAAACTCTCTATATGAGCGTTTATTTCTGCCAAGGGAACTGACATTTGTTTAAGCCCAGTGTTTGCACATGGAGCCTAGGGAGGCACCTTAAAAATCTATTAAATTTGTATCCAGTCAAGCAGACCCCTGCACTACCTAGATCTAAAGGAGATTGTACAATCAGATTGTATAATGTATGGTCAGTTTTATAAGACTGTCATATATACAGTACAACATCTACTGCATTGTAGTGTGACTATAAAGTGTCCTAATTGCTTATCTGGGGCGTTTGGGAGAAAAACAAGTTGTCATTCAAGCATTTGAAGGCAGAAGAGTTGTTTTTGCATAGCTAGAAAGAAGAAAACAGCCGAGTGTATGGTGATTAGCGCCTGGGATGTGAAAGGTGTAAAATACGAGTGAATAGGAGGAGTGTATGGAGTAAATGAGTCTCATTAGCACTAATCATCTCTCCATTAGACATCACTGGAGTCTGTCTGGGCCTTCTCTTCCTGATCTGCTATGTTTTATGCCATACACATTACATTTCTGTCATGCTTTGCGGTAGAACACGATATCCCCAAAGAGAGAAAAAAAAATATCCTGACAGCCACCATTAGTTAAAAGTGCAGTGAATAAACCGCTTGCAAAACAGCATCAGGACTAATTAAGATTCTGTTTAGCAGCCCTGCGTGGAATGTTAATGTAGCTTTGACTAACTGGAAGTAAACAAGGGGGAAAAAGTGCATTTTAAGTGGAATGTTCGAGGTGATAAGATCTCTCCCTTCTTCTGCCCTGGTCTCTTACAAAGTCCTGATCTCCGATTACTAGATCTCTACACAGCAAATGGACCAGCATGGCCGCCTAGAGGTGACACATGAGCCCCGCACAGCCTATAGAGGACATTGGTCCGCATTGCTGGTACCGGGACTGGCACCATCCAGGCACAGATCTGTGCCGAGATTACGATCTGTTACTGGCGTCTCAGCACAAATCCCTCAAGGCGTTCTGACCCTTTGAAGTTTCTTCTATTTTGCTTACACAGAAGTTTACATGATTAAGTCAGGTTTTTACAAGGCTCAACAAGGCAAATTTAATCACTCCATAACATTTAACAAAAACACTTGTCCTGTTAATTTAACAGTCAGAGACTAAAGTGTGCAAAAGCTGTATTGGAAATGAGAATGCAGAACACTGCTAATTCCAATGACAGCGAATATTAAAGATGGAAAGTTAATAATTAACACCCCGATTTATGTGTGACACTAATTACAGGAAGACATCACCAGGGCTACATAACACACTGCTCACAGATATACATTGTACCATCGTAGTGTGCCCATCCCCTGCTACATAACACACTGCTCACAGATATACATTGTACCATAGTAGTGTGCCCATACCCTGCTACATAACACACTGCTCACAGATATACATTGTACCATAGTAGTGTGCCCATACCCTGCTACATAACACACTGCTCACAGATATACATTGTACCATAGTAGTGTGCCCATACCCTGCTACATAACACACTGCTCACAGATATACATTGTACCATAGTAGTGTGCCCATACCCTGCTACATAACACACTGCTCACAGATATACATTGTACCATAGTAGTGTGCCCATACCCTGCTACATAACACACTGCTCACAGATATACATTGTACCATAGTAGTGTGCCCATACCCTGCTACATAACACACTGCTCACAGATATACATTGTACCATAGTAGTGTGCCCATCCCTGCTACAGTGTCCATCCACAGGGAAAAGACATTGGGATTGTTGTTCTTTCTTTCTTTTTTCTCAGTCTTTATCACCAGCATCATATTTTAATATAAATTATATCCCATACATAAATACAAAATACATCTATCTATCTATCTATCTATCTATCTATCTATCTATCTATCTATCTATCTATCTATCTATCTATCTATCTATCTATCTATCTATCTATCTATCTAGTAAGGGTTTATATACTTTATAAGCAAGTAACATACCTTTCTATTAGTTTGTGTATTTATTATTTATTACCACCACCTACAATCCCTTATTGACTTTTTGACTTTTAATATCAATTGGTTTGTCTATCCAATATATGTATTATATATGTATGTATGTATGTATGTATGTATGTATTTACCTTTGTATGTGTGTATGGACATATCTATCTATCTATCTATCTATCTATCTATCTATCTATCTATCTATCTATCTATCTATCTATCTATCTATCTATCTATCTATCTATCATATGTATTCTCTCTCTCTCTCTCTCTCTCTCTCTCTCTCTCTCTCTCTCTCTCTCTCTCTCTCTCTCTCTCTCTCTCTCCCCTCTCTATCCAACTCCATCTGTCTATTATATGTATTATCTATCTATCTAGTTATCTTTTATTATATAGATTCTCTCTCTCTATCTGTCTATTATATGTATTATCTATCTATCTATCTATCTATCTATCTATCTATCTATCTATCTATCTATCTATCTATCTATCTATCTATCTATCTATCTATCTGTCTGTCTGTATATATATATATTCTCTCCTTCTCTCTCTCTCTTCTATCTATCTATCTATCTATCTATCTATCTATCTATCTATCTATCTATCTATCTATCTATCTATCTATCTATCTGTCTGTCTGTCTGTATATATATTCTCTCCTTCTCTCTCTCTCTTCTATCTATCTATCTATCTATCTATCTATCTATCTATCTATCTAATATATATATATATATATATATATATATATATATATATATATATATATATATATATATATATATATATATATATATATATATATATATATATATATATATATATATATATATATATATATATATATATATATATAATCTCTCCTTCTCTCTCTCTCTCTCTCTCTCTCTCTTCTATCTATCTATCTATCTATCTATCTATCTATCTATCTGTCTGTCTGTCTGTCTGTCTGTCTGTCTGTCTGTCTATCTATCTATCTATCTATCTATCTATCTATCTATCTATCTATCTATCTATCTATCTATCTATTATATATATAATCCCTCCTTCTCTCTCTATCTTCTATCTATCTATCTATCTATCTATCTATCTATCTATCTATTATATATATAATCCCTCCTTCTCTCTCTATCTTCTATCTATCTATCTATCTATCTATCTATCTATCTATCTATCTATCTATCTATCTATCTATCTATCTATCTATCTATCTATCTATCTATCTATCCATCCATCTATCTATCTATCTATCTATCTATCTATCTATCTATCTATCTATCTATCTATCTATCTATCTATCTATCTATCTATCTATCTATCTATCTATCTATCTATCTATCATATATATATATTCTCTCTCCCCCTCTCCCCCTCCCCGCCCTCTGTCTCTCTCTCTTTCTCTCTTCTGGTTTCTGTCTAGGTGAAGATAAGCAGTGATATCTGCAATTCTAATAGGTCCCCCTTGTCCATAGTTGCCAGTGTCAATCACTTGAGCTGTATGCGCCGAGCTGTTGCCGCACATTAGTGTCGGGCGGCTCTGGTGTTATTCTTTCTATGCGGAGCTCTGTTTGACTTGAGTACAGAATAAATATATCAGAGGAGAGGAGTCCAAGTCTGCTAAACGCTTCCCGCTGTGTAACTTTCCATGAAGTAGGAAAGCAGCAGGAAATTAATGTCAGGACTAACGTGTACCTGGATGTCTTTTTATTTGTATTTATTTTCCCAGATGATGTGCCCTTGGAACTCTGGAGAAGTAGAGAATGGTTTTTAGTATTCCCCATACACTACACATCCGCTTAGGAGAAGGGATGGTTGCAATCCATGGAGTAGTAGGCTTCCACAAACTAACACTTATCTCACAAAAGAAATCAGCTCAATATTAGAAGCTGCCTTTTCCCCCTGTCTATTATTCCAGACTCGTTGTTCTGCATTTCTCTGCATCTTGACGTATGTAGAATAATGACTTACCCTTAAGCTGTAGAACACCTTAATATACATTGCATAAGAAATAGTTTGTTAGTTGTCACTCATTCCTCTGTGCACATTAGAACTTGTAGAAGCCAACGATCAGACAACTTCATGTTACAAAAAGTAAAGGGAAAGTGATACATTTTCACGTGTTGTTTATGCAGAGGCAATACTCAACATATTTATATATTTCTGATACTTTGATGTTTGATACTTTTCCACATTTTTCATTGTTAGTTCTGAATGTAATTATATAGATCTAGTGCTTTCCTGTTTGAACAGTTGTGAAATCCAGATGAAAGTAATACTAAACACGTGTCATTACTACTGCACTTATGTATGTATGCACATTTATGTCTCTTTACTTTTTATTTTCCTGTCTCTTTGCTGAAAATTTTGCACATACAAAAAAACTTCATTAGGACAAAAAACAAACAAAAAAAAAACAAAACACAGATACCAAATATTGCATATTGATATTTTGATATCAGAAGGTTGGATCTTCAAATGTATATAAAACCCAAAACAAAAGTTGAATGTATCGCAGACTACCCATCCTTTAAAGTTTTTTTCCCCCCCTTACTTTATTTGAACTTTAGTTGAACTTCAGAAATAAAAACCTTTGTTTAAAGGAGAAGTTTAGGGCTTTTTAAACTGATCGACCAGTTCTCAGTCAGCTCTGAGCAGAGGACAGTAATGGTCAGTCACCGCTCTCTGTTCTGCCCCTCCAGTGCTCACTGGAGCACTGGGCTGGGGAGGGGGTGGGAGCACACTGGGAGATTGAGCCATCTGCAATTCAGGCTTCTTGGTGGTTCCTGACAATATGGTTGAGATCCTTTCAGAGCCTGGACCGGTTCTGTGAAATCAGCCAACAGCGCAGGGCCGGCCCTACCATGGGACCCGATGGTACCATTGTACCAGGCAGCACTTTTAGGGGGGCAGCAAATTTCCTGCCTGCACGCCATCCGATTCCGCCAGCTCCACTCTCCACTCTCCACTCCACTGTGGGGCTAATTGCCGCCCGCCTGCTCCTCCCGTTTCGCTCTCCGCTCCACTGTGTGGTTAATTGCATAACAGGTCCTTTTTATACTCCTATATACATGTATAGAGCCATGATGGGTCCACTTTAGTTATCATGATATAAAATAATGGATGTGGGGGCATTTTGGTGGGCGTAATTTTTTTTTGGGGGGGGGCAGCATTTCATTCTTGGTACCAGGCAGCACAATGTATTGGGCCGGCACTGCAACAGCGGGACATCACCCGATATTATAGCCAAAAAAGCTTTAGACATGCTTCTCTTTTAAATATATTCCTCAATAACTATATAGATATAGATATCAAATGCATTTGAAAACCCATGTATTAAAGCGGTAGTAAACACCACTTGGTGATTTGCAGTCAAGCCTCGTACACACAACTGAGTTTCTCGGCAAAAACCAGCAAGAAGCTTGCTGTTTTTTTTTTTTGCCGAGGAAACCGGTCGTGTATACATTTTTCGACGAGGAACTCGACGAGCCAAAAAGAGAGCATGTTCTCTTTTTCCTTGACGGGAATGGAGAAAATTGGCACGTCGAGTTCCTCGACAGCCTAACAAGGAACTCGACGAGCAAAACAAAGTGTTTCGCCGGTCGAGTTCCTCGGTTAGGCCTCGTACACACAACCGAGTTTCTCGGCAAAAACCAGCAAGAAACTTGCTGGGAGATATTTTTGTTGCCAAGGAAACCGGTCGTGTGTACATTTTCGTCGAGGAAACTGTCGAGAAACTTGACGAGCCAAAAAGAGAGTAAGTTCTCTATTTCCTCGACGGGAATGGAGAAACTTGCCTTGTCGAGTTCCTCGACAGCCTAACAAGGAACTCGTCGAGGAAAACGATGTGTTTCGCCCGTCAAATTCCTCATTCGCGTTTACGAGGCTTCAGAGTTGGGTGAGCAGTTCAGGCCAAACAAAGTTCGACCCAAAACCATCTGGTCGCCCATTCTGCGAACATTGAATTTGAAGGGCGTCCAGCACAGTGCATTCTGAGCCCTGATTGAGCAAAGTTGTGCCCAATCAGGATGCAGTGAATAGCCGGTTGTTAAGGAACGGGCCAGGAAGCCGGCCATGGTGTCCTTAACAACCGATGAGTCAACCAGGAAGCCTATTGACAGCTAAATAAATAAAAAAACATTTCCGGCAATTAAAAAGTGAAAAAAAAAAGACATGGAATCCCCCCCCGTCCCCCCAGTCCATACCAGGCTATTTAGGTCTGGTATGGATTTTAAACAGAACAGCATGGCAAAATTTAATAAAAAAAACAGCATGGGGTTCTCCCCAAAATCCACAACAGACCCATATCTAAGCATGCAGCCTGGCAGGCCAGGAAAGTAGGGGGGATGAACAACCACCCCCCCTGAACCATACCAGGCCACATGCCCTCAAAATGGGAGGTGGGCGCTTTGAGGCAGAAGGGGCTCTGCCCCCCCACACCCCAAAGCACCTTATCCCCTATTGTAACCTGGGAAAAGTGTGTGGGCCGCTCAGGCTTGATAGGGAGGGGGTATGTAGACAGTGCATCCACAGCTGCTGCTAGAGTCCCAGATAGGAGATGGAGCCTGTCCTGGCTCCTGCAAAGGTTCAAGGAAAGAAGGGTGACAGCTGGAAGTCGCACATCTATGATGTCCTGCTGCAATGAATAGGGTGGCAACCAAAGCATGGACTCTGACCAGGCCACGCCTCCAATACATTTCATTACACCCCCAGAGCTTAGTTTTTTATTTTTTAATAAAGGAATTGTCCAAAACACAAAAAACAAAACAAACATGTTTTTATTACTTTTTAGGCAAACTGCACCACCCCCCATGATGTGAAAGTGTGAAAGCTTAGGTGATCCTACACCTAGCAGCCACTCGCTTGTCAAAATTAATGCTGCTGTCACTACTCCTGTCAGCCTTGTAACAATAGGAAGGCACCCCCATTCCTACAGTAAATCATTGCGTCCATGTGCCCCTTACACCCACCCCTTGAACCGGCCCTGGTAGGATTACTATGTACCCCATACTCATTCACATAGAAGGGTGGGATCTGGGGCCCCCCTTGGGAGGGGCACAAGGTGCTTTGGGATGGGGGGGGGCAGATCCCTTCAGTGTTGAGCTGAAAGTACTGTTCGGTTTAGGGTTCTGATTCAGTTTCAATGAACATTACTAAAGTTCTGATGTTGAATCCGAACCCCCAACCCCACTGAAGTCAATGGGTGCTAAATGTTAAAAAACAGCAATGGTAATTTTCTAGACTAACAGGCAAGGGAGTGTCACCAAATGGCTTTTTGGGTTGGACACTGCCATGGGGGACATGTTCTAAAGTTAACCACTTGCTGCTGGCCGCACGACTTTGTACGGCCGCAGTGTGGATCCCAATTGCCAGGAGGCCGTCTATATATGGCCTCCAGCCACTGGGGGGCGTGCTCGTGCCCGCCGCATCACTGAGATGCCGATGTGCGTGCCTGGCGGCCGCGATGTCCACCATGCACCCGCGATCGGCGGTTACACAGACAAGGACGTGGATCTGTGTGTGTAAACACACAGATCCACGTCCTGTCAGGGAGAGAGGAGACCGATGCTGTGTCCCTTATACATAGGGACACAGATCGGTCACCTCCCCCAGTCAGTCCCCTTCCCCCACAGTTAGAAACACTATGCAGGGTACACATTTAACCCCTTCCTAGCCCCCTAGTGTTAACCACTTCCCTGCCAGTCACATTTATACAGTAATTAGTGCATATTTATAGCACTGATCGCAGTATAAATGTGAATGATGCCAAAAATGTGTCAAAAGTGTCCGATGTGTCCGCCATAATGTTGCATAAAAATCGCAGATCGCCGCAACAAGTAAAAAATATTGTATTTTTTTTCAAAATTGTCGCTTTTTTTTGTTTATAGCGCAAAAAATAAAAACCGCAGAGATGATTAAATACCACCAAAAGAAAGCTCTATTTGTGGGGAAAAAAGGACGCCAATTTTATTTGGGAGCCACGTCGCACGACTGTGCAATTGTCAGTTAAAGCGACGCAGTGCCGGAAGCTGAAATTTCACCTGGGCAGGAGGGGATATATGTGCCCAGTAAGCAAGTGGTTAAAAAAAAATACAAATAGAAATTCTGTTTGGAGAGGAGCACCTATTTAAGTAATGCTTAAAGTGAAACATTACATTTTTTTAAATTTCTTTAAATTCCATGCCTGAGGGATTTCTTGACCCTGCCTTTGAAGTGGCACATCTGTGCGATGTATACATACATTTAAATACATTTAAATTGCTGCCAAAATGACAGCTCCCAGCTACTGTGTTCTGTTTGTAAACAGAAAGACCGGGAATTCTCATTTATACTAGACTCTAATCCTAGATGATGGTCTGATATAGAAGGTGGGAAACCCCCACACCCAAGAAAAAAAAAAACAGCATGGAGTTCCCTCTCTACTTTATAATAGGCCCTTCAATCTGTTATGAATACCAGGGGGAAAAAAAAAACAAAACCAGAAAGTAATGGTATGAGGTCCTACAACTTTTTATATAGTTTCCTCCCAAAATCCAAACCAGACCCTTATCAAAGCAGGCAGCCCAAAAAGCCAGCAAAAACGGAGGACAAGTGTGCCCTCCTGAACCATACCAGGCCACATGCCCTCAATATGGGGGTATCCTCCCAGGGGGGACTCACTTGGCAAAGCATCTTGCCCCCATGTTGATGATGACAAAGGTCACTTTCCCACAACACTGGCACATTGATTGTAAGGGTCTGTGGGCAGGGGGCTGAATGGAATCTGGAAGCCTCATTTAAAAATTATGGAGTCCCCATAAAAGAAATGTAAAGTGTAAAAAAAATAAGTTTTTCACAAGTTTCACAACTTTAATTAAAAGAAAATCACACATTGTACTTAAATTGTCAATTACATGTCCAGCAATGTAGTTCCACGTTAATCATAATGTCCACTGCCTGCCAAACCGTCCAAAAGTAAAACCCGCTGACTGGGGCCGTCTTTAAAGCGGAGCTCCGCTGTAGAAATACTTCAGCTGCTGACTTTTAATATTAGGACACTTACCTGTCCTGAAGTCCAGCGACGTCTTCAGCAGAAGACGAGCAATCGCTCGTCTATCTGCTGCCCCCACCGCCATCCTCGGTGAGGGAATCAGGAAGTGAAGCGCTCCGGCTTCACTGCCCGATTCCCTACGGCGCATGCACGAGTCGTGCAGCGCCGTCCTCACTGGTCCCCGTTGTGTTCTGGGAGCCGAGTGTTTCCCAGAACACAACGGGCGGGGCGGGAAGTGACGCACTACCCGCAGACTCCCCGCAGTGAGGACTCCCGGAAGTGGGGGAAAATACCTGTCTTTGACAGATATCTTCACCCCCTCCCCCTGAAAGGTGTCAAATGTGACACCGGAGGGGGGAGGGTTCTGATGAGCGGAAGTTTCACTTTAGAGTGGAGCTCCGCTTTAATATTAATTGGACCCTGGGTAAAAAAAAATTGGGCCCCCACCATGCAATTTTGCTCCCCACTTACGTTTCCTGACTGGTTGCTAGAGACTACCACACATCATTACTGCTCATTAATTGGCCTTTGGAGCTGTGGGGGGGGGGGGGTTGTGATCAATGGCAATGGGGGGTGGGATAAGTGGTACTGCTGGTGCGATGGGATGAGTTACAGAGCTGGTGGGGGATGGGATCAGTGGCAGTGCTTGGGGGAATGGAATCAGTGGCAGTTCAGATCCCCCTCTCCTTACATTAGAGTTCCCAGAGTTTCCGCACCTGAAATCATGGTCCCAGAGTCACCTTTCTTGTATTAAGGTCCCCAGAGCCCCCAACCTAAATCAGGATTCCCAAAGATATCCTCAGTATATATCAAGGTCACCAGTGCCCCCTCCTACTTTAGGGTCACCAGTGCTCCCCTCCTTACATCAGGGTCCCCAGAGCCCCTGTTCTCACATCAGGGTCCCCAGAACCCCCCTTCTCACATCAGTGTCCCCAGGGAACCCCTCTTGCATCAGAGTCCCCAGAGAGCCCCCTCCTTACATCAGGGTCCCCAGAGAGCCCCTCTTTTACGTCAGGGTCCCCACATAGCCCCTCTCTTATGTCCAGGTCCCCAGAGACCCCTTCTTACATCAGGGACCCCAGAGAGCCTATCTCCTAACATCAGGGTCCCCAGAGAGCCGCCCCTCTCTTACATCAGGGTCCCCACAGAGCCCTCTCTTATGTCCAGGTCCCCAGAGCCCCCTTCTTACATCAGGGCCCCCAGAGATCCCACTCCATACATCAGGGTTTCCAGAGAGCCCCCTGTTTACATCAGGGTCCCCAGTGAGCCCCCTCCTTACATCAGGGTCCCCAGAGAGCCACCTCATTAGATCAGGGTTCCCAGAGAGCCCCTCTCTTACGTCAGAGTCCCCAGAGCCCCCTTCTTACATCAGGGTCCCCAATGAGCCCCCTCCTTACATCAGGGTCTCCAGAGCCTCCTCCTTACATCAGGGTCACCAGAGCCCCCTCCTTACATCAGGGTACCCAGAGCCCCTCCTTACATCAGGGTCCCCAGAGAGCCCCCTCTTTAGATCAGGGTTCACAGAGAGCCCGCTCCTTACATCAGGGTCCCCAGAGAGCCCCCAGGGCCCCTTCCTTACATCAGAGTCCCCAGTGGCCTCCTCCTTACATCCGGGTCCCCAGAGAGCCCCCAGGGCCCCCTCCCTACCTCAGGGTCTCCAGAGACCCCCCTCTTTACATCAGGGTCCCCAGATAGCCCTCTCCTTACACCAGGGTCTTCAGAGAGCCCCCTTCTTACACCAGGGTCCCCAGTGAGCCCCCTACTCACATCAGGGTCCCCAGAGTCCCCTCCTTGCATCAGGGTCACCAGAGAGCACCCCTCCTTACATTAGTGTCTCCAGAGCCCCCTCCTTACATCAGGTTTCCCAGAGCCCCCCTCCGTACATCAGGTTTCCCAGAGTCCCCTCCTCACATCAGGGTTCCCAGAGAGCCCCCTCTTTAGATCAGGGTTCCCAGAGAGCCCCTCTTATACGTCAGGGTCCCCAGAGTCCCCTTCTTACATCAGAGTCCCCAGAGAGTCCCCTCCTTACATCAATGTCCCCAGAGAGCCCCCTCTTTACATCAGAGTCCCCAAAAAGCCCCCTCCTTACATTAGTGTCTACAGAGCCCCCTCCTTACATCAGGGTCACCAGAGCCCCCTTTCTTACATCAGGATTCCCAGAGCCCCCCTCATTACATCATAGTCCCCAGTGAGCCCCCTCTTTAGATCAGGGTTCCCAGAGAGCCCCTCTCTTATGTCAGGGTCCCCAGAGCCCCCTTCCTACATCAGGTTCCTCAATGAGCCCCCTCCTTACATCAGGGTCCCCAGAGAGCCCCCTCCTTACATCAGGGTACCCAGAGCCCCCCTCCTTAAATCAGGGTCCCCAGAGCCCCTCCTTACATCAGGGTCCCCAGAGAGCCCCCTCCTTACATCAGGGTACCCAGAGCCCCCCTCCTTAAATCAGGGTCCCCAGAGCCCCTCCTTACATCAGGGTCCCCAGAGAGCCCCCTCTTTAGATCAGGGTTCACAGAGAGCCCGCTCCTTACATCAGGGTCCCTAGAGAGCCCCCAGGGCCCCTTCCTTACATCAGAGTCCCCAGTGGCCTCCTCCTTACATCCGGGTCCCCAGAGAGCCCCCAGGGCCCCCTCCCTACCTCAGGGTCTCCAGAGACCCCCCTCTTTACATCAGGGTCCCCAGATAGCCCTCTCCTTACACCAGGGTCTTCAGAGAGCCCCCTTCTTACACCAGGGTCCCCAGTGAGCCCCCTACTCACATCAGGGTCCCCAGAGTCCCCTCCTTGCATCAGGGTCACCAGAGAGCACCCCTCCTTACATTAGTGTCTCCAGAGCCCCCTCCTTACATCAGGTTTCCCAGAGCCCCCCTCCTTACATCAGGTTTCCCAGAGCCCCCTCCTCACATCAGGGTTCCCAGAGTGCCCCCTCTTTAGATCAGGGTTCCCAGAGAGCCCCTCTTATACGTCAGGGTCCCCAGAGTCCCCTTCTTACATCAGAGTCCCCAGAGAGTCCCCTCCTTACATCAATGTCCCCAGAGAGCCCCCTCTTTACATCAGAGTCCCCAAAAAGCCCCCTCCTTACATTAGTGTCTACAGAGCCCCCTCCTTACATCAGGGTCACCAGAGCCCCCTTTCTTACATCAGGATTCCCAGAGCCCCCCTCATTACATCATAGTCCCCAGTGAGCCCCCTCTTTAGATCAGGGTTCCCAGAGAGCCCCTCTCTTATGTCAGGGTCCCCAGAGCCCCCTTCCTACATCAGGTTCCTCAATGAGCCCCCTCCTTACATCAGGGTCCCCAGAGAGCCCCCTCCTTACATCAGAGTCCCCAGAGAGCCCCCTCTTTACATCAGGGTCCAAAATGAGCCCCCTCCTTACATCATGTTCTCCAGAGCCCCCTCCTTACATCAGGGTCACCAGAGCCCCCTCATTACATCAGGGTCCCCAGAGCCCCCCTCCTTACATCAGGGTCCCCAGAGTCCCCCTCTTTACATCAGGGTCCCCAGAGTCCTCTTCCTTACATCAGTGTCCCCAGAGAGCCCCCAGGGCCCCCTCCCTACCTTAGAGTCTCCAGAGACCCCCTCTTTACATCAGGGTCCACAGAGAACCTCCCCCTCCTTACACCAGGGTCCTTAGAGAGCCCCCTCCTTACACCTGGGTCCCCAGAGAGCCCCTCTCCTTACACCAGGGTCCCAAAGAGCCCCCCTCTTTACATTAGGGTCTCCAGAGAGGCCCCTCCTTACATTAGGGTCCACACATTTCCCCCCTTCATCAAGATCCCCCTCCTTCTTATATCAGAGACTCTAGAATAAAAATAAATAATAAAATCTAAAATAAATTAGAGCTTTTCCTTACCTTCCTGGAGTTCACTGAGCGGGCACTGGACTGGCAGCAGCTGCAGCAGCCAGGTCTAGAGGTAGAAGCTCCAAGCTCCTCCACTGAACACTGAGGGTGGAAGGGCAGTGTCAGGCAAGCCATGTGTCACTGGCAACAGCCGCAGCAGCCAAGTCGGGAGCAGGAAGTCCCGTACTCATCCATTGAAGACGGTGGGCAGGGGCGGAGTCAGACAAACCATGTGGTTGGTTGCTAGCTGCTGAGTGGTCGGGGCCAAGCAACCAACCGCCTGGAGGTATGGCAGCAGCCAGGACTGCAGGCAAAATTCCAATCTCCTCTGAATGCGGGGGCGGAGTCGGAGTCAAATTAGCCACATGATTGGTTGCTAGACGCCAGGCGGTCCTAGCAACTAACCACTATTTTCAGCAGTGGCAGCAGCAGGAGTCAGGAGGTGGGACTTCAGTGACGTCACTGTGGCAGGCAGAATGTCAGATCTATGGCAACACTGGCATGGTCTCAAGGGACTGCTGCTTTGGGCCCCACACAATAACTGGTGGGGGTTCTCCTCTAATTCATGCCAGGCCCTTTAGGTCTGGTATAAATTGTAAGGGAAACTCACTGCAGAAAAAAAATGCAGCTTGCCCTGCGTTAAAGTCGGCCCTGTCGCTGACCATCAACATTTGTCTGTTCCTGCCGCTTCACTACAGCTGAATGACAGGTCTGGTGGATTACAGCTGTTATATGTTATATATAATCCTTTGCTGAGATAAAGGTCTGATGTGGATTTTGTGTGTATATGTGTGTGTGGGGGGGGGCTCATGCATTTTTTTCTGCAGGGAGCTTCCCTTACAATTTATACCAGACCTGAAGGGCCTGGCATGAATAAGAGGAGAACACCCGCCATGTTTTTTAAAACTATCTCTGAGTCTTACATGGCTGGGGAATGTGAATGGGGTCTGTGACATCACCAACTATTAACAACCATTGATGGATAGTAGGGATGACCCAAACACCCCCCTGTTCGGTTCGCACCAGAAACTGCGAACAGACCAAAAGTTTGTGTGAACTTTAGAACCCTGTTAAAGTCTATGGGACTCGAACGTTTGAAATCTAAAGTGCTAATTTTAAAGGCTAATATGCAAGTTATTTTCCTAAAAGGTGTTTGGGGACCCGGGTCCTGCCACAGGGGACATGTATCAATGCATTTTTTTTTATTAAAAAGGCAGTTTTTTCGGGAGCAGTGATTTTAATAATGCTTAAAGTGAAACAGTGTAATTTACCTGGGGGGGTGTATAGTATGCCCGTGAAGTAGCGCTTGTTTTACCGTGCTTAGAACTGTCCCTGCACAAAGTTTCACCTGCAAGTCACTGGGAAAGCCTGGGTTTTCCCTTGCATCAGAGGGGGACGGGGTCACGTGACAGGTGGCCCCACCCACACCTACATAAGAGCTGTCACTGGCTTCCACCGCATTATTCCCGGAGTGTCTCCGGTGGAGACAGGTGATGCGCTGCGGACATTTCATCGCTGGATCCTGGACCTGGATGAAGAGGAGATCTTCTCATCGCTGGACCCTGGAGAGAAGATCACCCATCACAGGATACCGACAGCATTGGAGCGGAGACCGAGAGTGGCTTACCACCGATGGAATCTTTTTTTTTTTTCTTTTTTTTTTAAATAAAGGACTTTCCTAACGGTGTCTGTTTTTTTTTTTACAATTTGTTACATTTTCTTTGTGAAATGGTAGAGGGACAATGTACCGCATTACCAATTCACATAGGGGGCTGGGATCTGGAGGTCCCCTTTGTTAAAGGGGTCTTCCAGATTCCGATAAGCCCCCCTGCCCGCAGACCCTCACAACCACCGGGCAAGGGTTGTGGGGATGAGGCCCTTGTCCCCATCAACATGGGGACATGGTGCTTTGAGGGGTCACAGACCCCCAAAGCATCCTCCCCATGTTGAGGGCATGTGGCCTGGTACTGTTCAGTGGGGGGGCGCACTCTCGTCCCCCCCTCTTTTCCTGAGGCCTGCCAGGTTGCGTGCTCGGATAAGGGGTCTGGTGTTGATTCTTGGGGGGAACCCCACACCATTTTTTTAAAAATTTGGGGTGGAGTTCCCCTAATATCCATACCAGACCTGAAGGGCCTGGTAATTGAATTTGGGGGACCCCCACGCATTTTTTTTTTTTTTTTATAGAAAACTATTTTGTGGCGCTAAAAATAATAATAATGATAATGATATGGTACTAATAGTCTGTGTTAACACCAATTGACAGTGTAATCAAATGAAAAAGTCCATATATAATAAATCAATGACAGTAGATAGTTAAAAATAAACTGTTGATGGATGAGTAATCAAGTGAATGGTTCCAAACACCACGGTGAATCAAAGTAAATGATTTGTGAAAATGACCACCACCAGAAGCGGAGGCTTACCAGAGGTATTGAACCCAAATAAGCATACGCTTAAAGGGTCAATACAAGCTGAATGTAAGTTGGTGAAGACCACATCAACCGGATCTGGATATACGATTGGGAGGATTCCCTGAAGACATCACGTAAACCAGCACAGGGGGGAATGGCAGCAACTTGGAGGTAATTCTCAAAGGATCAGGCCGTATCCAAAGTGCATAAAGGAAAACAAAGGCACATAATGTGATACCGTAACAATGTTGAGATTTAATAACCCCAGATGATGCAAACTATTGCGAAACGCGTCGGGACTCTGCTGCTGCCATGCACTATTTATTATTGATGTCCTTTTTATTCAGCAAAACTGTAAGTGTTTTTAACCGTTATTAAATCTCAACATTGTTACGGTATCACACTATGTGCCTTTGTTTTCCTTTATGCACTTTGGATACGGCCTGATGCTTTGAGAATTACCTCCAAGTTGCTGCCATTCCCCCCTGTGCTGGTTTACGTGATGTCTTCAGGGAATCCTCCCAATCGTATATCCAGATCCGGTTGATGTGGTCTTCACCAACTTACATTCAGCTTGTATTGACCCTTTAAGCGTATGCTTATTTGGGTTCAATACCTCTGGTAAGCCTCCGCTTCTGGTGGTGGTCATTTTCACAAATCATTTACTTTGATTCACCGTGGTGTTTGGAACCATTCACTTGATTACTCATCCATCAACAGTTTATTTTTAACTATCTACTGTCATTGATTTATTATATATGGACTTTTTCATTTGATTACACTGTCAATTGGTGTTAACACAGACTATTAGTACCATATCATTATCATTATTATTATTTTTAGCGCCACAAATTTTTTTTCTGTTTTTTCACTGCTTTCTTGTTTCACTGGATTGTTTGTGGCTGCTAAGTATTTGGATAGCGCAGATTTATTATTATTTTTTTTTTATGAATGACTTTTCTCTGACAATTCATTATACCGCAAGTGATTTTAAATGGCTTTTTCCCTTCAGAAATTACACTTTGTGCAGGGACAGTTCTAAACACGGGAAACAAGCGCTGCTTTACAGGCATACTATACACACCTCCTAGGTTCGAAATTTAAAGGAATATTTCACTTTTATTGTTTCACTTTAAGCATTATTAAAATCACTGCTCCCGAAAAAAAAACGCAGTTTAAAAAAAAAAATTGCATTGATACATGTCCCATGGAGCAGGACCCAGGTCATCAAACACTTTTTATGACAATAACTTGCATATAAGCCTTTAAAATTAACACTTTAGATTTCTCCCATTTTTTTACAGGGTGTTCTTTTGGAATTTGAAACGAACACCCAAAATAGTTAGGCAAACAGGCAATGTTCGAGTCGAACATGAGTTTGACTCGAACCCTAATAGATCCCTAATGGATAGGGGAGACCGAGGATTCAGCCCGGGAACACTCTGCAGCTCAAAGTGAGGGCCCAGGAGTCTATTGCAGATGATGCAGACAACTGCAAACGCCGCAATAATCTATGGATCGTGGGTCTGCCTTAGGAGGCTGAGGGGCAGGACCCGGCGACCTTCATGGAGCGGCTGTGGCGATTGCTACTACCCCAGGCTCCATTCTTTGCGGTAAAGAGGGTGCACCGAATGCCAGCTACCAGAGGCCCAGCAGGCTCCCAGTTTTACACCTTTATTTTCCAATTGCTCAATTTTTAGTGCTGGCATATGGTCCTCCGGGAATCTCAGAAGCTAAAATCAGAACATCAAATACTGTATGTTGTTCTAGCGTCACCTCTGAGTACAAGATGGCAAAACTGTCAGATTCTTCTCTAACCATGAGGAAGCCGCTAAATAGCTTGAAACTCTTCCTAGAGACAGTTGACTTTCCAGCCTAAGGTTTTGTCCTCTATGCCCTTATGTTCCTTTCTCAGTGAGATGGGGTGCGGGACCATGGGGCAACTACACAACTACACCTCTCCCTGGCTGCTATTACTTTTCTTGTGGCATTCTCATTGCTTGGTGAGACAAAGGAGGAGGAGAATGTCTACTATCCGCTTCTGGGAACAGTCCTGCTTACTTTGTTCTACCATACTCAGGTTTCTGTTACTCTCTTCTCTTATCCATAACTTGAATTGATGTCTCATGCAATAGTAGCTGGTGACTTTAATATGCTCCCTTCTCCAAATATGGATAAATTGACCCGGATACTACTGACACCTCAACATTGTCTAAATGGACTGCTCTTTATGCCTGCAAGAGGTTTGGCATTGGAAATACCCTGGGTACAGACAGTATATTTGTTTCTCCTCAACCTATAATCTCACGTTGACATTATTTATTTGTCCACCACTTTGCTGGCGAATGTGAGGGAGGTTTCAATACTTCTGAGGGGTATCTCTGACCACGCCCCTTTGTTGTTGGGACCACGCCCCAGCTGCATAATACCCCCTAGGGTGTGGGGATTTTCCCACCACAAAGCCGAGGACGTCTTTGGACGTTAGGCGGTCGTCAAGTGGTTAAAATAACATTTTTCGGTTCAGTTCCCCTGGTCCTTTAGGAAGCTAGACCATATCATCACTTCCTTTATCTGGGCAAGTAATGTTCCTTGCATATCCAGGTATACCCTTCAGTTGCACCCTTCTCTGGGTGGCCTTGCACTACCGGGCTGCTGTATTAGTATTGGTAAGATGGTGGTTGGCCCAGATGCCAAATAATCCGGTTGTGGATCTGGAGGCTGCCCTGCTTGGTTCTTACTCTGAATCTGTTTCGGGGGCCCCATTCTAATCCCAATCTTACAGTGCTTATGAAGACCACCTTGGGAGTGTGGAGGCAGGTGGAGGCCTATCTGGGGGCTTTGGGGCTGTGGTCCCCAAATACTCCCTTATGGGGTAGTTGTAGACTGCCACAGTTTCAGAATATCTGTGACTGTGTTACCTGGCACAGTTTGGTGTGAAAATGTTGCAAAATATTATATCTGGGGGTCACTGTGCTTTAATAGGTTATCTACCGGCTGCCCAATAAAATGTTTTTCACTACTTACAACTCAGGCATGCAGCACAATCACAATTTAGCTTCCCTCTGGAGTAGAGTTCCCATCAGGCTGAATTGCAACTGTCAACAGAGCGACAAAACCTCTATCCTCTATACTATGATGGATCCTACATGTCCTAAGTGACATACTTCGGTGGGCACGTTCATACATATGGTTTGGTCTTGCCCTCTGCTACAGGTCTTCTGGGATTCAGTGGCATCAAAGGTGGGGGTTATTATTATTATTATTATTATTATTATTATTATTATTATTATAATACAGGATTTATATAGCGCCAAAAAATTGTTCAGTGCTTTATTAGTGGCTTAACGATTGATAAAGATCCACTCATGTTACTGCTAGGTGTATGTGACATGATTGCTACCACATACTACAAATGTTTGTTTCTGTTTTATTTATTTAATTATGCCAGGAAAGCTATTCTAATAAAATGGAAAATGCCTTACCCCCACTACAGTATGCCAATGGTGCACTTTAATTATTAATGTCCTCGCACTGTAAAAGCTGACCTAACTGGGTCATAACTGCCCCCAAAAGTCCCACAAAATTTGTAACGCCTAGGTTAAGGGCCGTGACCTCACTATTTGATGGTCTCCCAAATGTCCCTGTCTTGCCCTCTCCCACTTACTTTCTTAACCATTTTTGTTCACCTTATTTACACTCCCATTCTCATTCCTCCCTACTATCCCTATCTCCCACTGCTTACTGTGTTATGGAATTGTACTCATTGCTTTTCCTGGGTACACCCTTACATAGATAAAGGTTAGTTGACACTTACTGTGATGATTCCTGGAGTAGAATAACGTGATAATCTCTGCTAAATCACTGGGCTAGCCTGTTGGCTTCCCTGACCTGTATTTGAGATCAACTGCGATGCTAATGTTAACCTGTGTGAATCGTATCCTGCAAATTATTGTCCTCTTTGTTCTGCCCTCTTGTGCCAGTTTGTTTATTTTATTGTTACTGTTAAGCCCTGTACACACGATCGGTTTGTCCGCTGAAAACCGACCGATGGACTGTCCGATGGATTTTCATCCGACAAACCGATCGTGTGTGGGCCCCATCGTCTTTTTTCCATCGGTGAAACAAAATAGAACATGTTTTACATTTTTCCTATGGATAAAAAACAATAGAAATATCCGATCTTCTGTGTGGAACTCCATCGGACAAAAATCTATGCATGCTCAGAATCAAGTCGACGCATGCTCGGAAGCATTGAACATAATTTTTTTTTCGGCTCGTCGTAGTGTTGTACGTCACCGCGTTTTGGCACGATCTGATTTTTGACTAATGGTGTGGCAAGACTGATGAAAGTCAGCTTCATCGGATATCCGCCGAAAAAATCCAGATATCCGACAAAAATTCCATCAGATTCCATCAGATATCCGATCGTGTGTACAGGGCTTTACTGTTTTGTATTTTTATACTAGAAATATTCAATAAACGACACTGTTAAAAAAAATTAAAAAAAAACATCAAAATGGCTCTGGCAGCAAAAGTGTTAAACCTATTAGACTGTGCATAAATAGGCAAAAACAGATTGCTGGGAAGTGCCTATAAGAAAATGAGGGGAAAGGCAGGAATAAATGTGTAACACTGGCTTAACAATTGAACAAATTATTCTACACACCTAAATGCTATTTCCTTGAGATTAGATGACAAGAGTTGTCTCGTGAAATCAGACAGCCACAAACATAAATATTTTTGCCCAATCTAATCAGGATTGACCGCATCAAGGGTGAATCATCAATAACTCTGTAAAAAGTAGAAATACAAAATATTCAAATGTATGGAAAATATTATGATATTTATAGCTGATTTTCCCATCAGAACAAATGTTCTCTGCATGTACAATAGATAGTTTCAACTATATAAAGATATACACTTATAGAGAAACATAGTCAGGTTGAGAAAAAGGACACAAGTCTATCTAGTTCATCCAATAAAATAGAAACTTAAAAATATATACGGTAAATCATACAATCACATATACAAAATCCTATGCCCACAGTTGAAACAGAGGAAGACAAAAACCCCAGCAAAGCATGATCAAATTTGCACCAGCAGGGGAGATAATTCCTTTCCTATCCCCCGAAAAGCAATTGGATATTCCCTGGATCAACTTTACCTATAAATGATAGTACCCAGTCATATTATGTACATTTCGGAAAGATTCCAGGCCTTTTTTAAAGCAAGCTACTGAGCTGGACAGAACCAGTTCTTGAAGGAGTTTATGTCACATTTTCACAGCTCTTACTATGAAGAAGCCTTTCCATATTTAGAGATTAAATCTCTTTTCCTTTAGACGTTAGGAGTGCCCCCTTGTCCTCTGTGATTACCTTAACCACTTTAAGACCGTTGTACTGTGGCATGTTGGCTCTCCTGGGCGAATCACTGTCATTGTCAGCCACTTTAAGAGCTCTAGGGGGCACGTGCACGCCTGCGGCATGACGCCGGAGCCGATGCGCATGGCCGGCAGCCCGTGATGTCCGCCTCTCACCCGCGATCGCTACAGAGAGAGACAGAATGGGAATCTGTCGATGTAAACAGACAGATCCCCATTCTGTCAGGGGAGGAGAGACAGATCTGTTGTTACTAGTGATTAGGAACAGCGATCTGTCTCCTCCTCCAATCACTACACTTCACAGAAACACCTCTCTAGGGAACATTTAAAGCGGTGTCCCCCCTCAGATTTTTTTTTTTAAAAGCCAGCAGCTACACATACTGCACACAGCCCCCTCCAAAGGTCCCCCAAATATTTTGGGTTGGGTTCTAAAAATAATATTATATGCAGGTATGGTATCCATTTAGGATCTACAGCAGACATCTGTATAACTGCACCTCTCCTATCTACTTTTTTAAGTTTTTCTGTTTGTCCTCCATACTTGTGTTAGAAATCGACTTTCCAACGTTTTGCACCTTCTCTCTTTCTCTTTCCAAAACTCTGTCATTTGTTTGACATCCTCCACAACTTTTCCTTCCTTAAAATGTCCTCCTCATTTCCTCAAAGCTCAAGCTGGCCATACATAGGTCAGCAGGTTGAACAAAAAAAAATGATCTGATTCCCCCACCCACAAATTTGAGGTGTCTTTGTATTCTAACAGTGGGTAGACACTGCTTTTTTTCCAACAGGACAATTGAACAGAAGTCAATCAGTAGATCAACTTCTGTTCTACCACATTAGCCATATATAGATTGAAATTTTGATCCATGCATGGCCACCTTTAGTGACTTGTTATTCCTCTTTAATTTGAATTTAACTTTAAGCTCACGGCTCACCCTCATGTCTTCTCTAAGGCCCTGTACACACGATCAGTCGAAACTGATGAAAACGGACTGAAGTTCAGTTTCATCGGTTAACTGATGAAGCTGACTGATGGTCTGATGTGCCTACACACCATCAGTTCAAAAACCGATCGAGTCCAATGCGGTGACGTAAAACACAACGACCTGCTGAAAAAAACGAAGTTCAATGCTTCCAAGCATGCCTCGACTTGATTCTGAGCATACGTGGGTTTTGAACCGTTGCTTTTGCATACTAACCGTTGGTTTTGACCTATCGGTTACCAGTCCATTAGTTCAATTTTAAAGCACGTTCTAAATTTCTGGACCGAAGGATAACTGACTGATGGGGCCCACACACGGTCGGTTTGGACCGATGAAACTGAACTTCAGTCCGTTGTCATCGGTTTAGACTGATCGTGTGTACAGGGCCTTAGACTCAATCACTTATTGTCATCCTCTTCACTGCTCCAAATCTCAATCACTCATCAGTTACCCTCCGCTTTATATTGAAGCTGTCCGCAGTAGCACCAGATAAAAAAAGTGACCCAAATGATGGTAGCCTAGAACAAGCTTAGTAACACTGTTAAAATATCTGATCTGCAGGAGATGAACATTGTTACCTCTGACAATTCTACATGCTTGCAGAAAAATTTATACATAGAGTACGAAAGCTAAAGAATAGAATATATAGAATTATATCGAAATTGAAAAAGAAAATTACATGTGATTGTGGTGAAGCATGTAATTTCAAGTTTGGATAAGGTATAAAAAAATTATATATTCTGTAGCAATAATTATGAACAAAACTTGAAAACTGCATAAATTATTATCCTTAACTAAGACTTTTGGTTTATGGTATTTTTTATTATTTTTAAATTTGTTTTAATGATGAACACTACAAGCGTAAGAAATGCATGATGGAAAAAAAACACATCTCTATAATATAACACAAAACAATATAATTATGATAACAAAATTTCACATCTCTTTACTAACAAAAAGTGAACTACTGCGTACGTAGTTGCCAACATGTAAAATCACTTCTAATAACAATTCCTTGCTATACTTGTGTATTTTCAGTTCTTGAGCATGGACAAAATCAACCCCTAAACAGATATTTTGCTTGCCTCTCTCTTATTAAGCTACAACCATTGTTATTATGATAAAATAACCATTATTTTTAGCAATGAGAGCTGAAAATAACATCCACATGGCTAAAAATGAAACAACATAGATGTTATTGCTTATTTATTTGATTCTTGGTTTGTGAGACAAATTAATGATTCATGATAAAAAAAATGTATATATTCACTGTATATATTGTATATACATACTGTATGTTCCCTTACAACATTGGTGCCCAGTGTAAATGCCCCTCATATTTTTAGTTGCCATTCATGACCTCCACATTACAGATAATGTCTACTACCAGGATTTTAATGAGGTCACTTACACTGACCACCAATGTCACAAATAATTTCAGCAAATCACATTGATATACTGTATCTGTGGTCAGCAGTATAAATATTATAGCCCATTTAAGGCAATGGGCTTGTAATAGACCCCAATCAGGCCCCTGTGCACTTGTGTGTGCTAAATTTGCCATACATCTACTCCAGGTATAACAGTTTATTAGTCAAATAACAGGACCTCTGTATAAATGTATTAATTACTCCGGCATATCATTACTTTTTGTATTTATTATAAATATCACATTCAAATAGATACGTAAAGAGAAAAAGCACATTGATATTTTGATAAAATTTTATTTAAATGGAAAAAAATTAAGCACATTTCCATAAACTTGTGCTGTCTCTCAGAATTATGAATAAGTTGTATTGTCCCAATAAAAAAAAAACAGGTATGTTTTTTTTCAAGCCATAGCAATGGCTAGGTTTTGCATAGCTATGTTACTAGGCAAAACTAAAACTAATAAAGTGTATGTTCGGCCAAACCTATTTTTTTTTTTTTTTTTAGTTTTGCATACAATGGGGAAGGGTTAAAAGAACTGTCAGCTTAGTTATTGCTGTCTTTGTCTCATTGTCACTGGTAATTGTCCCCAATAGAAGATTTCCTTTTACCCTCTATTATAGTGACAGATGTAAGATTTTGAAATTCCCATGACTTTCTGACAAATAGAGAGTTTGAATCTCCCTAGGGGAACACAAAATTTAATAAAAATCTGACAGAGGTTCTAATTTTCCTTGTCTCATTTTAAAACAATATTTATTTTATTTTTGCTTAATAGTGCTATTTGTAAAAAAATAAATTAAAAAAAATATGATAAAACAACCTTAGACTAACGTAGCACTCTTCTTTTCTGAGAGGCTTCTCATTGCAGAATCTTTGGCCTACTGTAGGGTAAAAAGTAATCTGGGCACAAGTTTAATCCTTTAAGGTTTTGTTCAACAAAGTCTGGTCAGAGAGTTAGTCACAGGATACTTAAAAATAGGAAAAAAATAGCTCAGAAATTCTAGTGGCAGTTAAGTTTTTTTTGGCCCTTTAGGAGCAGTCAAACAAATTCTGTGACTCTATAAGAGCAGTCACTGTTTGTTGCTAAGGGTCAATTTGGACCTTCCTCCTTCTCTAAATAGTCTCTAGGTCCTTGACCCTTTGTCACAGGTGTCTAAGTTGATCTTTTAATGTTCACTGGCAGCACCTTTTACCCAGCTTTCAAGGATTCTATTCAACACAGAAGCCTTCCCCTAAGGTGTGCCACTCCCTCTAGATGTACCCTCCAGCATGCCAGCTGCAATCACTTAAAGTATAACTAAAAGCAAAACTTTTTTTAAATGAAAAATATCTTTCAAAAATGCCACATGCACAAAACAATAGCAAAAACAGATACCGTCAAGAATTACTTGTACGGGTAATGGTGGAGTTTTAAGGCACAGTGTAAGACACATACACTTATTTAAAGATACTAGCTCTGGTTATCTGGAGTTCTGAAGAGATTCCTTTAATTTGCAGGGATTTTCTCTCACTTTTTGTTTGGCAATGGTACAGGAAGTAAAGATGGCAAAAGATGGCAAAAATAAACCTTACAGAGTTTTTAACCCTCCCTTACTCTATCCAAAATGAAAAAGAAACATTTTGCCTATAGTTTTACTTTAAGCCTTTTGACACAGGCTGGGGATTGTCTGTTGATAGACTGTTGTCCTAAAATCTTACCGTTAGTACGCTTCTTTTGACAATTGTTGTCCAATTTGCTGCTAACAATTGTTGGATGACAGGCAATACTTCATTGCCTCTAAACTGTGATCAGGTGGCTTAAAAGAGTCATTAGTATTGGTTTATTATGTGCCTTCTTTGTAAAAGTCAGGGTTTCCAGCAGCTTTTACTCAGAATGTGTCTGAGGAGACATGAAGAAGTAAAATCACAGACTGCAGAGAAAGTTAGGTACAAATCCTGGTGCTGATTGCTGGAAATGTCCATCTTTACTTACACTGAGTCACATACACCCTACAGCCCTGGACATGGATCAAAATTTGGATGGTTTAGTAGGGGCCAGTTGAATTTTGATCCATGTATGGGCAGGCTAATTGTACCCAAGTTAATCCATCAGTCAAATTGGGTACAACCAGCCTGTCGGATCCACCAGGAGCAGCTCCCTATCCACCCTCCATACATCTCCATTGGGAACCATCAGAAGGACACCACCTGCTGGACACTTTGAGTAATGCCTGTGTTACACCATCTCTGTGATTTTTTGTACATTGCCTTTTATTAATACTATACTGAGAGTGGTGGTCTTCCCCTCTCTTCTCTTATGGTTTTATAACCATCAGAGTATTCTTAAGAAGCTGCCATCCATTGAACATATTTATACGCTGTGTTTTATTCATGTGTATGTGAGTGCAATTCTTATCATCTATTTTTTTTTTTTTAGAGATTTTCCTATCACTGCTATGCTTAGTCAGTGGCACTCTCTCTTTCCCTGTTTTCGATTTTTACATGACCATTGGCAGGAAAACTCCAGTAGGAGATACTGCTGACACTGTCACAGTGTATTTCCTCAATTGGATTCATTATATTATTTAGACTTTCATTTCATGAACATTACCTTGAGATTTATTACCAGTCACCTTTTGTCCTACAATTATCTTTAGTGTATTTTTACTGAAGTTTTATTAATATTTGGGGGTTTTACATATGTAATCTTCAGGCCCAAAATAATTTTTTCTACATGTAAACAAAAAAATGGGAAAATGTCTCTGGCAGCGAAAGGTTTAGGAAAAGTGTTTAACCCTTCAGCTCCGGATGATTTGGCTGCCCAATGACCGGCCACTTTTTGCGATTCAACACTGTGTCGCTTTAACAGACAATTGCGCAGTCGTGCGACATGGCTACCAAACAAAATTGACGTCCTTTTTTCCCACAAATAGAGATTTCTTTTGGTGCTATTTGATCACCTCTGCGTTTTTTATAAACAAAAAAAGTAATATTTTAAACTTTTTGCTATAATAAATATCCCCAAAAAGATATAAAAAAACACATTTTTCTCTTAGTTTAGCCTGATATGTATTTTTCTATATATTTTTGGTAAAAAAAATCACACTAAGCATATATTGATTGGTATCTAACTGAAGCCATAACCCTTTTATTAAATGTCAACGTAATGACATATTTTCCCAGTTAGGCGCTCAGCAAGTGGATATACAAACAGTAAGCAGCTGGGAGCTGTCATTTTGCCAGCAATTTAAACATACCTTTTTGTTGGTAAATATAAGGTTTTTTAGTAGGTTGTTTGCTTTTTTAAAGTTTCACTTTAAGCATTACTAAAACTGCTGATTCCCGCCAAACAGAATTTAAGAAAAAATCTTTTGCTTTGGTACTAGACATTTGCGGTTCGTTTCGTTCCGAATTAATATTTGGACAAATTTTACCTTATTCGGAAATTCCAAATACCCGAATTACAATATAAACAAATTTTACTGAATGCTCTAAATAACGTAACGAAATTAGAATTTTGGAAATTTGGACTGAAATTTGAATCAAATTTTATATTGAACTATAGACGAATTCTCACTACACATATTGCTGAAATCAAAGACCGTGGGCCAGATCCACGTACCTTGGCGCATCTATACGTCCAGCGTAGCATATCTCAGATACACTACGCCGCCGTAACTTACAGCGTATTTTCCGTATCCTCAAAGAATTTGCGCCGTAAATTACGGCGGCGTAGTGTAACTGTGTTGGCATAAGGGCGTGCAATTCAAATGGATAAGATGTGGGCGTGTTTTATGGTAATTCCTATTGACCTCACGTAATCAAAGTTTTTTTTTAACGGCGCATGCGCCGTCCGTGGGGGTATCCCAGTGCGCATGCTCGAAATTAACCCGCAACAAGCCAATGCTTTCGACGTGAACGTCATTCTGCGCAAAGCCCTATTCGCGAACATTTTACGCAAACGACGTACACAACGAAAAATTTGACGCTGGCCCAACACCCATACTTAACATTGGCTACGCCTCATATAGAAGGGGTAACTTTACGCCGGAAAAAGCCTTATGGAAACGACGTAAAAAAATGCGCCGGCCGGACGTACGTTTATAGGTTGGCGTATCTAGCTAATTTTCATACTCGACGCGGAAATCGAAGGAAGCGCCACCTAGCGGCCAGTGTAAATATGCACCTTAGATCCGACGGCGTACTAAGACGTACACCAGTCGGATCTAGCCCAGCTTCAGGCGTATCTTGCTTTGTGGATACAAAACAAAGATACGCCGGAGCAACCTAGAAGTTACGCGGTGTATCAATAAATACGCCAGCGTAACTGCTTCGTGGATCTGGCCCCGTGTGTGTAAGGCTAGATTCACACCTATGCATTTTTAGTGCTTTTTGCATTTTACAGATTTGCACTACAGAACCATGTTAAATGGACTGTAGTGCAAATCTTCAAAAAGCAAAAAGCACTAAAAATGCATAGGTGTGAATCCAGCCTTATAGAGAACCATTTCGAAATAATGCTGTTTTTGTTACGTCAAAGGTGATTTAGGGAGTCATTGTAATCAATACTGTACTGATATACTATTTGTATCCTAACAAATCGAAAACAATATAACATTTTAGTTTCAACCGATTTTAAAATTTATCAATTTGATAGTTTCAAATTGAAAAGAATCGGTAAATTCAAAGAAGATGCGAAAATTCCAAATACATCTTCCGAACATGGGCGTCCGCTGAAATTTTTTCAGGGGGGGGCGCTTCGGCACTGGCGATACACAGTCGCATTTAACCCTTTCTTCGACCGCTAGCGGGGGTTAAAAGCGCCCCCCCCCCCCACGTTGAAATGTAAAAACATCCCACTGTGCCCCCTGCATCTTTCAATATCTCTTTATCACTGTGTACTCCCTCTCCACAACTGCATCACTGCACCACTTTACATTACACAGCACCCTGCGCCTCTCGACCCCTTACATTACACAGCACCCTGCACCTCTGGACCCCTTACATTACACAGCACCCTGCACCTCTGGACCCCTTACATTACACAGCACCCTGCACCACTGGACCCCTTACATTACACAGCACCCTGCACCACTGGACCCCTTACATTACAAAGCACCCTGCATCCCTCGACCCCTTTACATTACACAGCACCCTGCACCAATTAACATTACACAGCACCCTGCATCCCTGGACCACTTTACATTACACTGCACCCTGCACTGTGCAGGACATTAATACATGAGTAACCATAACCAGTGCAGGACATTTACCCCCCCCCCACCATGCTGCATATTAAAAAAAATCACAGACAGTCATCACAGTTAATAATCTTCAGACTGCATCATTCCGTATGGCATGATGCCATACGGAATGCAGTCTGAAGATTTTTTTAATATGCAGCATGGCGGCGGGGGGGAGGGGGGTAAATGTCCTTCACTGACATTAATACATGAGTTACTATGATCACTGACCAGTGCACCCGGCTCCTGGCATTTTAAGGGTATATATACAAAGAAAAATGTGAAGGTTTTTGTTGCTTAAAGTGCTAGTTGTTTGGCTGTCTCTGGTGGCTTTGCAGCCAAGAAACTAGTATTTTCAGAAGGGAAGTCAGTAAAAGCAGGCTGGCTTTGCAGTGCAGTAATGCAACACACATTGGCACACTTTGCACATATTAATGTTTGCACTGAAATGTTTTTATTTTCCAATAATTTGTATTGAAAATTATTCATATCAAGTTTACAAAGCAAAAGCACTGACATTTTTTTAATGGCTCCCCAATGCACTAAAGGGACACACCTGCTGCATGGTAATACACTTTGATTTTTACTATATGAAATTGTGATTGTTATTATTCGATTAGTGAGCCATTTTACAAGTGTGTGTGTCACACACACACACTTGTAAAATGGCTCACTAATCGAATAATAACAATCACAATTTCATATAGTAAAAATCAAAGTGTATTACCATGCAGCAGGTGTGTCCCTTTAGTGCATTGGGGAGCCATTAAAAAAATGTCAGTGCAAACATGTACAAAGTGTGCTAATGTGTGTTGGCATTACTGCACTGTCTGCAAAGCCAGCCTGCTTTTACGGACGTTCCTTCTGAAAATTAGCAAACAATTAGCGCTTTACAGACTGTCTGTGTCTGTGTGTTAGACTTGCCTCAATAGCGCGCGGGCTCCTCGTGGTACAGCTCTCTACGCTCCTCCCAGCCATCAGTATCACCGACGTGATCCCCTCCCGGCGTGAGTGACGTCACGCCACCAGGACGAGCACCAGGCTGGACTGCAAAGTTAGGGGGAGTGAGCGATCATTGGCTGGCCGGAAAACAAGGGGCGGGGAGCAGAAGGTAAACAAACATAGTCACAGACTGACTTGATATGCCGCGGACATGAGAGAGACAGTGACAATGGGCGGCGATGGTTCGAGAGGCGGCCGCAGCTAAATCTAAATGTGTGTCACAGTGTCTTACTACTGATTCTAGGGGGGGGGCAAACGCCCTGCCTTGCCCTATGGAGCGGACGCCCATGCTTCCGAATATGACTTCTGAAAACAAATTCCAAAAATGAATTGAACGAATCAACCGAATTTAACTAAACAAAATAACTAGATTAAGAAATCAAAACAAAATTAAACAAAACGTTTTTTTTCGTCATTTACATGTTTATTTGGTACAAGTCCCCCAGGAAAATCCCAGCACATAAGCCTAGAAAATGGCCCGTATTGTTTGTTAACAGTTGGCTCCTGTTGACGCTAATGGGGTTTACATTCGGCACCTGAACTCTTGTAATGTATGCCGAATCTCCCTCTAACTGAACCCAGGTACTGTATGTTTGGATCACCACCACTACTCTGTTGGATGGTGGAATGGATCCCTGTTCCATTCTCTCCTTGATTTAGGAGGAGTAAAACATTCTCCCTGAAGCTGCTTAGATTTCCTCCACCTCCTCAACACCAGCATAAAAACACTTCTCCCCCTTTCTGCCAGTAACCAAACCCTTCTCCTCAAAGTTCTCTTTTGTCTTCTGTTGTCTTTGCCTTACAAGAAGGGAGGCATTAAGCAAAGGATCCTGCTGGCTTCTTGCTGATGTGTCTCTAGCTCCTGGTCTTTTACACCATGCCTTGTGTGCTCCTACAGAAACAGGAGGGATTGTGTCTCTAATTCCAGCCTTGTCATAAATGATGAGAAAATATTGTTAAGTCCTAAATGCAGCATGGTCATTGTAAAGTTCTGGCACGTGGGTTTATGACATATCAGGCAGCTGGTGTTGGCACTGCATTTTTTTCGCCCGGTGAAGACTCAATGGGTATAACCACATATAGGGACCCCACACTCTTCAAGCCTACTGTAGGACATTTGAAAAGCTAGGGTAGCTAACCAGGAACTACTGCACCATTATGGTCCTGACATGTGCCAGGCAAGGTATATGTGTACACTTTTCCAGCCAAAGGATGGCCAGCAGGTTGGTGCCGTTGTCACACATGATCTGACCTGGAACAAGCTGACATATGGTCAGCCACCTCTTGACCTCCCTATTCCTGGAGATCTTTCAGAGTTTCTGTCTTAGTGTAGTTACTCTTTTTTCCCAAGCACACCAGAGGCAAAACAGAGTGGCAATGCTTCACAACGACCCATACAGAGGCTTTAGGGCACTTGAGGGGTGGGGAATAGTGGTTCTGAGAAGTCACAGCCTAAGGCCATTTAGAAAGTGGGGAGAGGGGACAGTGCTGTTGCCAAGTTGCAGGTTACAGGGCAGCACCAACACATCACATCCGAAACTGCCTAAAAAAGCATATTTTTCATAGTTATTACGAATGAATCTGGTCAGGGTGCTGCTGATATTATATTAAAGCCAAACAATAAAGTAACATTATATTTCTTTATTACACATCCATATTATGAGATGCCAGAATGCAGTTTTGGTGATACTGTACATGTTTATCATACTATTCAAGGACATCTTATACAGCTTAACGTCATCCTCAAAGTCACATAAAATGGAGAACCCTCTCTTGCTAAACAGTACTTTTTTTTTTTGCATTAGTACATGTCCAGAAGGGCAGTGCCCAGCTCCTCATGTCATTTATATGACAATCCCTTGCCTATAAGCCAAAGTAAATGGTAGACATGTGCATTAGTTTTCTTCCGATGCATTTGTGTCTGAATTTCAGGGATTTTCATGTTCTTTTTAACAAACTATAATGAACGCGCAGAATCCGAAATCCGAAAGATCCAACATAAAAAATGCTTTATTTTCGTAATGACGGTGACAATAGCAAACTGTGAACTACGTTACCCCAGTAAAACAAATCCGTAACCCCTCTTGTGTGTCTATTTATCTTTACTTTCGAGGGGAGGGGAGATTCTCATCTCTCTATCCCCATTACTATCCTCCTAAAAGTTGTGCAAAAAAAGGGGGGAGGGGAAGGGGAATCATATTCCCTCCTCCTTCATGAGGAGGGGGGTATGGGGGGAGAACATTAGGGGGCAAGCCCCTAAGTAATCCCTACATCCCCCATAATTCCCAGGTAAATCAGGGACTGTTTGAATTCTAGCCATTTCTTCCAGGTACCCTGAAATCTTGTTTCTATACCCCTTTGGCAACATATTAGTTCTTCCATTATCCTCTTTCTATCTATTTCTCTAAGCCAATCCTTTATCATTGGTATTTCCTTTGTTTTCCAATGTTTTAGGATTAATGCTTTCGCTGCATTCAGCAGAAATGGAGTAAGTGCTGCCCTATACTTCTTCCTAGAACCCACGATTGCATGGGACAAACATTTCCAGTGATCTAATTCTATTTTCGTCCGGTCAATCTTTTTAATTGTGTCCAATACTTCCACCCAGTATGGCTGGATCAAGCTACACTGCCACCATATATGAGCATGGGTTCCTTCTTTCCCACATTCCCTCCAACATAAAGGTGATAACTCATGGTTCATTTTACACATTTTAGATGGAACGTAGTACCACTTAGTCAATAATTTATAATTGATTTATTTTATAATATAGTCCATACCCTTTACTTTCAGGGTTTCTGGTACTGATTGGTTCAGTTCTACTTCCCACCTCCCCAAGGGACACATCAACCCAACGTCCATAGAAGTTATCAACATCCTATATATTCTAGAAATCCCCTGTCTGTTTGTCCCCCCTTGGTCAACTAATCTAACCCAAGATGTTATACCATATTTTTCCCACAGCTCCGCTAATGAGCAGAGGGCATTTGATATATTTATTTTTTTACAATTTGAAGGAGGATAGTAATGGGGATGGAGAGATGAGAGTCTCCTCCCCTCGAAAGTGAAGATAAATAGACACAGGTAGGAGGGGGCACAGATTTGTCTATATTGGGATAATGTTGTCCAATATATTTATATTATTATTATTATTATTTTTTGGGGAGGAGACAGGTGAATGGGTCTGCTCCCATGCCTCTCTTATTCTCTTTTTTGTTAATCAAATGGCCCAGGAGAATTAAGATCATATTCATTTTCATTTTTGTACTTAAGTGCATGTTAGAGGATAGATCCATGTGTGTACCTAAATGTATATTTTATGTATTTATGTGTACTTTGAGATTATTTTGTAGTTTTATGAATGATTTGCAAATTGTCTTGCAAAGTATGTAAGCTTTTTTATCTATAAAAACTTAACCTGCGGTTGAATGTGCCTAATCTAACTCTATTAGTCCAAGATTATTCGACATAGAGAGCAAAGATTCAACATTATAGAGATATGAAGATTCGACGAAGCAGCTAAAAACATACGATCACCACGAGTGGACATTTATGGTCAAATGCTCAGCCCATAGTCTATAGAAGAATTCTAATGTTGGTTGACTGTAAATAATAAATAATAAATATAATTATTACTAGTCATACAACATTATATTTCTACTATAGCTTGTGGGCGGAGCATTCGACCGGAAATGTACGATTGCGGCGTTGTACAGCTTAGCTGCTTCGTCAAATCTTCTTAGAATATTCGAAAGACACCATAACCCTTTCAATTGACAGATTCAACCTTAATTAATTGGGATTTTTGGACAAATGCATTTTTTAACAAAACAAAATAAATAAATTTTTCGGACGAAAACAAAATTCCGAAACAAAATCTTTCAGTGTGCACATGTCTAGTAAATGTCCAGAACCGATTTACAAGATTCTCCCCCTATTGACTTTAATGGGGTTTGGATTACAGTTTGCATTTTCTGCAATTTACAGTGAGTTTGATCATTGACCTCTAAATTAAACCCAGGCCAATTTGTTTATCCCTGCTGTACTAACAGAAATAGGCAGAAAATATCAATGTCCTGAGCTTAAGATAAATCTACAGAGTACAGAATTTTACGCAAGCTCAAGCTGACTACAGCCTAGCTACAAAAATAACACTAAATTTAACTAGGTACACTCTAGCTTAAAGTTCTTTCAATAAATACACCTACTCCCTGAGTGTATAAAGGAGTAATGGAATATAAATTCAGGTATGGGGAAATTTTTGAGATAGCAAAACACATCAATCATGGCATAAAACCAGTGTATGGCCTCATGCACACACAGCTTAAAAAACACAGCTGTTAGAGGTATTGAGCATTTTTTTCTGTAAAAGTACTTCAATGTAAACCTATGTGTCCATGCACTCATAGGCATTTACAGGTATATTAGACGAGGAGAGTTTACAGGCAAAAAAGTGCAAATGCGCCTAAGTGCGTCTAAATGCACATAAATGCTAGACACATGAGGAGTTTGAGCATTAATGCATTCCAATGGCCAGAATAAACACATTTTCTGGCAAACAGAATGCATTAACACTCAAGCACTACCCCATTTCTTTCAAGCAGTTTTTTCCTGTCATTTAGACTTACGGAATTCAGAGGGACTTAGGACTCATTCCCAAAGACTCCAATAAACCCCCCGCTTATCGCATCTAAATGTAGCACTATAGTAATCAATGAGCTCACACACAGCTATGTCTACATACGAAAATGTGCTTTGCGTTTAGTTATGCACAAATATGCAGGATTTGATGCAAATACTTGCATAAACACGTATAAACACGCACAATTGTAAGTACATTAGGTGCACATTTTATGCAGGATCTTGTAGGTCTGCCAGCAAGAACATTTCTTTCATGCAGAAAATACACATCTAAACGGACAGTTTTTTCTGTCCGAATGAAGAAGCCCTCAAACAGGCGTCCTGTCTTCATGAGGCCTTATATTAAGCAGCAAAACCAAAAGGCTTTAAACTTAAAGCCAGCCCAGACATGAGTCAATTTTTTTCATTCCACCAGTGGGTGGAATGAGAAAACAGATCCGATTCTCTCATCCACGCATTCAATGTGGCTGGAGGATGAGCTATTGTATTCTGACAGCGGAGAGACTTCCTTGCCATCAGATTACACTGATCAGGGTTGCAGTGTACAGCCTGCAGTGCTGATCAAGCGGGAAAAAACAGACAGGGCAGTTGTACAGAAGTCAAGATTGGTAGATCGACTTCTGTATGACCACAGTGCCCATACATACAGTACATGACACAAATTTCAATCCATGCATTTCCAGCTATAGAGACAATTACTTGTGTTTACTAAAGGAAAGGAGGTTGTGCCCTTTTCACTTGAAAAATGAGTGCTACAAAATAAAGGAAAGTTGTGCTCTCTTTAAATACCCAGTTATGTGCTAGCAAAATTCCTGTTTTTTTATTTCTCACACAGCCTTGTTTCTGAACATTCTCTTTGCCAGATTATAAGTGTATCTTTCATTAGTAAATCAACCCCAGTCTCTTTTTACATTTGGGCTAAATGTATACTAGGCACCAAAAAGAGCACTTGACATTTATTTTGCCTCTAAACACCCTTCTGTGTTAGCCTATGTGTCCATGCACACATAGGTGTTTAGAGTCAGAGGCATTTAGAGGCAGAAAAAAAAAACAGGGCCAGCGCATTTAGGAGAGGAGCCTGTTGCTGCAAAACAAAAACATGCCTGACGAGCCTAAACTTGTTTAAATGCATCCAAATGCGCTTAAGAGCTAGCCATTAATTCATCTCAATCGCTAAAATAAATGATTATTCTGGCCAATGAAACCAATTACAGCCAAAACGCTTAACACACCTGAATGCGTCTAAAATGCATTTTTAAATGCATTTGAAAAAATGTGGCTTTAGGCACATTTTTGGTGCTTCTTTTGCTTTCCAGGAGAAAGACGTTTAGAAGAGTTGCAATGTGCATAAGGCCTAACAGAGAGAGATGCACAATAAACTCTTGTGTTAAATAAATAATTAATGGAGCATTGTCATTTTTTTGCATTTATTTTAGCTTTGTAGTGGTAAATCAAAAGGGATCAAAGAAAGTTGTTCAGTGGTTCACTAGGACAGGATGTTGGCAACATACTTTCACCACCATGGTAGATGAATTGCATATCAGATTCCCACATTTCCCTCTTGGGGGCACCGGAGCAACTTTTAAGCACTGGCTTGATATTATAAGAAGAAGGATCATCACTATTTTCTTGGAGCTCCTTCCAATTAAAATGGCATTGATTTGGTGTGAACAGTTTATGAACAGTTTATATCAAACCCCATTTCAACAACTCATGACCTCAGATTATATAGCATACCCAATGTTTACATGAGCCACAAACAAAAGAACACTTGTAGTTCTTTAGCCATTGGGACTAATTGGGACTGATTTGGGAATTTACACTCACTTTTTTAATAAGGGAACGACTAAGGCCCTGTACACACGATCAATCCAAACTGATGAAAACAGACTGAAGGTCCGTTTCATCAGTTAACCGATGAAGCTGACTGATGGTCTGATGTGCCTACACACCATCAATTCAAAAACCGATCGAGTCCAACGCGGTGACGTAAAACACCACGATGTGCTGAAAGAAACGAAGTTCAATGCTTCCAAGCATGCGTCGACTTGATTCTGAGCATGCACGGGTTTTGAACAGATGCTTTTACGTACTAACCATCGGTTTTGACCTATCGGTTATCAGTCCATCAGTTCAATTTCAAAGCAAGTTCTAAATTTTTGGACTGAAGGATAACTGACTGATGGGGCCCACACACGTTCGGTTTGGACTGATGAAACGGACCTTCAGTCCGTTTTCATCAGTTTGGACTGATCGTGTGTACAGGGCCTAAAAGTCAAAAGTTAGGTCAAAAATGCCAATTTAATTTATGCTAGAGATAAATGCTCATTCACTGCTAAATGGCAAAAGCAGAGGTCTGCTTTTTTTGCCTACCCCTTCCCCTCACCCCCAGCATAAATTGTTTTAAAAAGTAATTTCTAAACAAATCATTGGCTCCTACCTGAAATGCTTCTGGGATTCACTGGTGACACTAATGGGAGCTTGAAATTCCACAAGAATGCAATAAGACTGGGATTTATTCTCATGAGATTTCATGAGCGTGCATTCTGTACTAAATGTCTAGATTTTATAGACATAATAAAACATGTGTGATACATAAGTTTATTGTTGCTGCCATTGAAATAGTAGACACTGTTTGCCAATAAGTTGGCATTGCACATTGTTGTAAATGCCAACCATTTGCAGTGATTTTACTAACTGAAAAATTACACACATAATTGAAATTGTATTGAGTGCAAAAGCATGTAAAATATATTTTTTAATATTAGGCTTGGATTTCAGACAAATGATAATTCATGAATTGCAATTTGCCTAAATAAAAAGGCTAACAATGCTGATTGATATTTCATGAACTGACATGACAAAATTGTAGAACATTGACTTGACATGCAGTTAAAGAAGTTGGACAAAGTAACAGAATTATGTTTGAGATAACCAAATCCCAATTAAAAGAATAGCTACAAGGTGAGTTACATTAGGTTGTTTGTCAGTTATAGAATGTGCGTAGAAATAAAGACTTTGAATTACCTCATTGATACATACATTTTTAAAACAATAGTCTCAAAGGCAGAAGATAGTAACACGAATCAGACAATTTGAAAGATAGGCACTTGTTGTCCTTATTTTTAAAATTGTTCCCCTTTGCACATGGAATAATAGAGCCTGTAATACAGGCAACTGACATATGGCCTCTATCACCTCTGTTGGAAGCCTAATGTTGCTTTGAAAACTTGTCAGTCAAAGTGATAATGGGGAATCACAAGTTGAAGCTCAGCTACAGGGTCAAACAGACACTGAACAGGATATAAATGCCACATAAATAGAGTCAATCAGCATCTCTGTCATAGTCATAGTCTCACCAAAACTGAACCTCATGAGGCTGGAATTTATGGACAGGACTGGTATTTGGAGACTGAAGGGACTCAGGGCTAGGACACAAAGATGTATAACTTGATGCAATGTAGTCAAAACCAGGACACCTGAGAATTGAAAACAAGATATGTTATCTTTTTGTGTATTTCCCACATATAGATAAGGTCATATTTTAAAGAAACCTAAATGATTCCCTTATAATGTTGCATTGTCACATTGTTGTATAATGAGCAAGGAACACAAGGCTATTTTTCAGAACCAAGTGCACCCTGCAGTTCAAAAACTCTTCCCTTATGGTGTTGCAAAATTCTGTGATCACAAAGACCCATAGATACAATTGAACACATTTAAAGGAATTTAAAAAAAAACTGTTTTAAAGTCAAATCTCTTTACTTGATTCCCCAATTACCATATCGTAACATTGAACAATTGAATTGTTATGGGAAGTTTTAAAGCATAGACAATAGTGTTTCACTTTACTTGCTTTATTACCCTTAAGGTGATCATAGATAGCTGATTGCAGTCAGATGTACAGACATGAACTAGCCCCCAAACGATAAGATTAATACATAAATATGCACATTTTCAAGAAAGAATAGTAAGACATTCCTGGCTTATTTTAGCTGAAAAATAATAGAAATCAAGATAAGTACAGACTGATTGATACTTGCCCATAGGAAGCTATTAAATCGTCTGGAGTACAGACCATTCTTTACTGATCTGACCATAACTAACTGGATCAAATCTGTAGGAATCATAAAACTTAAGCCTTTTTTTCTTGAAGAATAATGTAAAGGCCCCCTAAATACAATTAAGGGCTGAATGTGTGTAGGCATGCTTTTATGTGTTTGTCTTTCAACATATCTATAAATCTACATTGTCTATGTGTGTCATTTAATAGATATCATAGTGCTTGGGGACTAATATTTGGTTGTATAATTTATTAAAAACACGTTTTCATTTAAAGAAACTAATTATCATTGTTCTTACTATTTAAAAATGTGCATTTCCCTGTTTATTGCATTTGGAAAATAATTTTGACTGAGGCACTGATAAAATAAATGTCCTTTCTTTTTCAGAATATATAATATTTTGCATTCATAATTATATCAAAATCCTGTTTAATGATGCCATGGCAGGCAGTGGCTTCCACCAAGCTGTCAGCTCCATCCTTTTGTTTCTCTATATTTGAATTTTTTAACATATTAATAAATGTTTTGGAATACAGGAAATTCAGTTGGGAGATGCTGAGTTTGTATTTTTGAAGATTGTTTATGCTTTCAAATTGAATTAATAAGGTCCTTAAGTGTACAATGTTTGTGGATTCATTTACATGATGTGGATTAACTTTGATCCAGAGAAAAAGGCAGAAAATACACTTTTACTGATAAGTAACAATTTTATATTAATATACATATTAAAAATAATCTATCTCTCTAGCTAGCTAGCTATCTGTCTATTTATCTACCTATCTTTCGGAAAAATAACACCATTAAAAACATGCACTTGCTTGCTTTGTGATCTCCTCAAAGAATATTTGACTCACTTGGAGCCTGATGTAGCTTTCAGGGCAGTCATATTTCAACGCATCCACCCAGGAATATTAGTCTTATTTCATTTAATCAGTGAATCCTAATGACTAAGAATTTGCTTCATTAAAGGCACTCAGTTATTCTGACCAGCTGTTTTATGACAGTTGGCTGAGGACAAGTTAGAGGAAGACAAGCAATACAATCCACAGAATCTTTCTTTTGTGTTTTATATATTTTTCTACATAATTATACTTGGAAAGGGTTTTAACAAGAATTCAAGAAGAAAATAATTGGTTAAGTAATTTCTATATTTTTGTGTAACATTGGGTCTGATTTACAAAAGAATGGGCCTGTATGCTGGAAAGCAAAATGCAACCTCACAGAAAATACTATGCATCCTCAAAACACACAAGCTAATGTGTATATAAGAATATAAATGCTAATTACTAACTGTGGTTTACTATAGGCTTCTGTAGCTTCTAAATGTATGCTGGCTAAGCTATGGCATATCCAGAATTATGGTTTCCTTTATTGTTTTTAAGTCTGTCTAAATGCTTTTAGCATTTGAAATATGTATAACATTCAGGAATGAAACCACATCAAGTGTGCATGGCTATCATTAGAGGAGGCAAAATAACCCTATTTTGTAAATAACTTGATTGAACTGTGGGGAAGATTGATACAGTGCATAAGCATATCTTTGTGTGCATGTGTAAAAACACTAGCCAGCAGTTTAGAATCCATATGTTGGTACATAGGAAAAATATTCCAATAGTAAATACCTTAAAAAGAAACCTAACTCAAAAGGGGAAGTTCTGCTTTTCTTCCTCCCCTCCTCTGCCATATTTGGAATATATATACTGTACGGGCCAGATTCACGTACGAGCGCAGAACTTTGTGCGGGCGTAGAGTATCCTATTTACGCTACGCCTCCGCAACTTGGACGGGCAAGTGCAGTATTCACAAAGCACTTGCTCCGTAAGTTGCGTAGCATAAATTGGCCGGCGTAAGCCCGCCTAATTCAAAATAGGCTGGTAGGGGGCGTGTTGTATGTAAATGAATCGTGACCCCACATAAATGACACGCCTAAGGAACGGCGCATGTGCGCGCATGTTCAGTATCACATTGAAATTACTCCATTAAATACACCAGGCCCAATGCCTGTGACGTGAACGTAACCTACTCACAGCCCCATTCACGTACGACTTACGTAAACAACGTAAAAAGATACGCTTGCCGACGTCCATACTTTGCATTACCTACGCCTCATATAGCAGGGGTAACTTTACGCCGGACGTAAACCTTACGTAAACGGCCGCAAGTACTTTCGTGAATCGGCGTATCTACCTAATTTTCATATTAGAGGCGTAAATCTACAGAAATGCCCCTTGCGGCCAGCGTAAATATTGTACCCAAGATACGACGGCGTAGGAGACTTACGCCACTCGTATCTTGGCCAAATCTATGGGTAACTGATTCTAAGAATCAGGCGCATAGATACGACGGCTCACATTTGGACTTACGACGGCGTACGTGGAGATACGCCGTTGTAAGTCCGCTGTGAATCTGGCCCTATATTTTTATGTGGGGGTGTGAGTACCTTGTTTTGAGAGGTATCCATTTCCACTTCTGCTCCAACTGCCTAGGTGGGACATGTTGCATGCGCAGGGGGGAGCAGCCTGTGAAGCCACAAGGAGTCACAGCTGGCTTCCCACAGTTAAACATACTGGCCCTGGGTACCCGAAGCCCGTTCAAGAACCTACATGGGTAGGGTGGCCCTAGATCTCTGGAAAGGTGAGTGTCTGGTTTTTAAAAGTCAGCAGTTGCAGTTTTTGTAGTTACTGATTTTAACCGCTTACCGACCAGCCGCCGCAGTTATACTGCAACAGTTTGACTCGGCTGCGCAAATCGCCGTAGGTGTACGTTGGGCTCGTACATGGCTATCTGATGCCAGGGGTGGAGCCAATCAGCGGGTCTGGTGTACTCAATCTCTGCCAGCCACCCGCGATCTTTCCCCACAGTGATGGAATGGGGATCTGCAAAAGTAACCAAGGCAAATCTCCATTCTGTCAGGGGATGACACACAGATCCTGTTTTTCTGCTATGCAGTAAAAGGGATCTGTGTGTTGTATCAGGCAGCCCATCCCCCATACAGTTAGTAAACACACTTAGGGAATATATTTAAACTCTTGATCGCCCCTGATGTTAACCCCTTCCTTGCCAGTGCCATTAGTACAATGTCAGTGCATATTTTTAGCACTGATCACTGTAATAATGTCACTGGTTCCCAAAAAAGTATAAAAGATGTCAGTTAGGTGTCCGATCTGTCCGCCGCAATGTCGCAGTCCTGCTAAAAATCACCACCATTTCTAGTGAAAAAATAAAATAAAAGAAATCTATCCCCTATTTTGTAGACACTATGAGCTAGATTCACAGAGATGTGCCTATCTATAGGCGGGCGTAGCGTATCTCAGATACAATACGCCGCCGTAAGTTAGAGTGGCAGGTCCTGTATTCACAAAGAAGTTGCGCTCTAACTTACGGCGGCGTAGTGTAACTGGGCCGGCGTAAGCCCGCCTAATTCAAAATAGGCTGATTGGGGGCGTGTTCTAAGCTAAATACTCGTGACCCCACGTATTTGACGTTTCTAACGAATGGCGCATGTGCCTTCCGTGGACGTCTGCCAGTGCGCATGCTCCAAATTACGCCGCAAAGACTCATTGGTTTTCGTTGTGAACGTAACTTACGCCCAGCCCCATTCACGGACGACTTATGCAAACGATGTAAAACTTGAAAAATTTGACGCCGTTCCGACGTCAATACTTAACATTGGCTGCGCCATCTTTTTGGTGATTTGTCTTTACGCCTGAAAACGCTTTACGTAAACGGCGTATCTTTACTAAGACGGCCGGGCGTACGTTCGTGAATAGGCGTATCTAGCTGATTTACATATTCTAGGCGTAAATCAGCGTACATGCTCCTAGCGGCCAGCGTAAATATGCAGCTAAGATACGACGGCGTAGGAGACTTACGCTGGTCGTATCTTAGCAACATTTAAGTGTATCTCAGTTTGAGAATACGCTTAAATATACAACGGCGGGGATTCGGACTTACGCCGGCGTATCTACTGATACGCCCGTCGTAAGTCTTCATGAATCTGGCCCTATAACTTTTGTGCAAACCAATCAATATACACTTATTGTAGCAGAATACAAATTGCCCTAAATTGATGAAGATGTATTTTTTAATTTTATGGGGTGTGTTTTATAGCAGAAAATAAAAAAAATATATTTTTTTTCTTTTCAAAATTGTAGGTCAAAAATATTAAACTGCACAGGTGATCAAATACCACCAAAAGCTCTATTTGTGAGAAAAAAGAACATCAATTGTGTTTGGGTACAATGTCGCACGTCTGTGCAATTGTCAATTAAAGCGATGCAGTGCCGTATTGCAAAAAATGGCCTGGTCAGGAAGTGGGTAAATCCTTCTTGGGTTGAAGTGGTTAATATTTCGAAACTTGGCTGAAGCGCCTCTTTAACTACCTTTCATTTTTCCCTATGGCAGCATAGTATATGGAATGTTTTCATATGACATTTAGCTTAGCTCATGTGCATTTCATTGCTTCATTTATTTTAAATCAGTTTTAAGTAAGATTTTGACATGCACAACCTCATTGGAAGACAAATAAGCAACATTATTTGGACATTCAAGGTGCACTGCAAATTAGGATACTATGAACATCAGTTTATTATCAACTAGATCACAATCATTATTTTCACAAATGCTTGTTCACATGCAGGTAAGCATTTATCAGTCCCCTTGTTCATTTGCTTTAGTAAATCAGCTGCATTGTGTTTTTATTAGGAGATGGCCCTGTAAAGGGCAACTGTAATAGTTTTGGTTTATTTTTTTTATTTTTTCTATATTTATATTTTAATATATCTGTTAATTTTTAACTATATACAATACAGACCAAAAGGTTGGACACACCTTCTCATTCAAAGTGTTTTCTTTATTTTCATGACTATGGAAATTGTAGATTCACACTGAAGGCATCAAAACTATGAATTAACACATGTGGAATTATACATAACAAAAAAGTGTGAAACAACTGAAAATATATTTCATATTCTAGCTTCTTCAAAGTAGCCACCTTTTGCAGCAGACACATCTCTAGAACTGTTAAGAGGAGACTGTGTGAATCAGGCCTTCATGGTAGAATATCTGCTAGGAAACCACTGCTAAAGAAAGGCAACAAGCAGAAGAGACTTGTTTGGGCTAAAGAACACAAGGAATGGACATTAGACCAGTGGAAATCTGTGCTTTGGTCTGATGAGTCCAAACTTGAGATCTTTGGTTCCAACCCCCGTGTCTTTGCGCGACACAGAAAAGGTGAACGGATGGACTCTACATGCCTGGTTCCCACCGTGAAGCATGGAGGTGGAGGTGTGATGGTGTGGGGGTGCTTTGCTGGTGACACTGTTGGGGATTTAATCAAAATTGAAGGCATACTGAACCAGCATGGCTACCACAGCATCTTGCAGCGGTTTGCATTTAGTTGGACCATCATTTATTTTTCAACAGGACAATGACCCCAAACACACCTCCAGGCTGTGTAAGGGCTATTTGACCAAGAAAGAGAGTGATGGGGTGCTGCGCCAGCAGACTACCTCTTGAAGCTCATCAAGAGAATGCCAAGAGTGTACCAAGCAGTAATCAAAGCAAAAGGTGGCTACTTTGAAGAACCTAGAATACAAAATATATTTTCAGTTGTTTCACACTTTTTTGTTATGTATAATTCCACATGTGTTAATTCATAGTTTTGATGCCTTCAGTGTGAATCTACTTTTTTCATAGTCATGAAAATAAAGAAAACTCTTTGAATGAGAAGGTGTGTCCAAACTTTTGGGCTGTACTGTATATATTCCACCTTGTGGAGTTAGTCTCTTTCCAGGAGTTTAAGGTCTGTGCTACATCATAGTGGCAGATATTCAGCTGCAGCTTTTTTTTGTCCAGAAGGCCATCCCTGCTCTCCAATAGCAAGTGGAAAGTAATGTGTTCCTGTCGTGTCGAGTCCACATTAGGTGTGAGCCCTCAGTTCCATAGGGATGAGCTTCGAGTTTGAGTCAAACTCATGTTCGACTCGAACATTGCCTGTTCACCTGTGCGGCGAACAACAAACAATTAGGGGTGTTAGCGGCAAATTCGAAAAGCCGCGGAGCACCCTGTTAAAGTCTATGGGAGAAATCTAAAGTGCTAATTTTAAAGGCTAATATGCAATTTATTGTCCTAAAAAGTGTTTGGGGACCTGGGTCCTGCCCCCTATATAAGAAATGTCACAGCTTCAGCCGCGTCATTCGCTGGGCTGTGTCCAGCGGAGAGAGGAGGTCGGCGTGGCTGCGCTCTGGATGGATGGATCTTCTCATCGCTGGACCGGAGATCACCCGTCGCTGGATACAGACAACGTTGGAGCAGGGAGCTGGGACCGAGTAGATTACCACCGCTGGATTTTTTTTCTACGGTGTGTGTGTGTTTTTTCCAACTATTTACACTTCCTTCGTGAAATGGTAGGGGTACAATTGTACATTGTACCCCATTACCAATTCACATAGGAGGGGGCCAGGATCTGGGGGTCCCCTTTGTTAAAGTGGTCTTCCAGATTCCAGATTCTGATAAGCCCCCCGCCCGCAGACCCCCACAACCACCCTTGTCCCCATCAACATGGGGTCATCCTCCCCATGTTGAGGGCATGTGGCCTGGTATGGTTCAGGAGAGGGGGGGGGGCCGCACTCTGTCCCCCCCTCTTTTCTGCGGCCGGCCAGGTTAACGTGCTCAGATAAGGGGTCTGGTGTGAATTTTGGGGGGAACTCCACGCCATTTTTTTTTATTTGGGGTGGAGTTCCCCTTAAAATCCACACCAGACCTGAAGGGTCTGGAATGGATATTTGGGGGGAACCCCACGTAATTTTTTTTAAATTGACGGCGGGGTTCCTCTTTATATCCATACCAGACCTGAAGGGCCTGGTAATGGAATTTGGGGGGACCCCCACGCTATTTTTATTTTTTTTATGAATGAATTCTCTCTGAATTGCCAGAGCCGACAATTCATTATAGCCGCAAGTCAGTTTTAAATGTCTTTTTTTCTTTCAGAAATGACACTTTGTGCAGAGACAGTTCTATTGACGGGAAACATGCGCTACTTCACATGCTAACTTTACACCCCCCCATGGTACAAAATTTAAAGGAATATTTCACTTTTATTGTTTCACTTTTAGCATTATTAAAATCACTGCTCCTGAAAAAAACGGCAGTTTTTAAAACTTTTTTTTGCATTGATACATGTCCCCTGGGACAGGACCCAGGTCCCCAAGCACTTTTTAGGACAATAACTTGCATATTAGCCTTTAAAATGAGCACATTTCAAATGTTCGAGTCCCATAGACTTTAACAGGGTTCTAAAGTTCACACAAACATTTGGTGTGTTCGCAAGTTCTGGTGCGAACCGAACAGGGGGGTGTTCGGCTCATCCCTACAGTTCAGTCCGAACACAAGTTTAGACCAAACATTGCGTGTTCAGGCAATTGTTCAAATGTTGGACTTTAGTCCATTGTGTGGGAGCTGAACTTCATATATATTTTTTCTTCTTCTACTATATATGACAGGTTCTTCCTTGTGCTGTCATTGGTTGCTAAGTAAAAAGTAAACAATTTAAGCCAGTGATTGTTATAAAACCTTATCAATCCATGTATTAAAGTGTTTGTTACCCCTAACATTACATATTCCATATTTCTTAATGCTTTGTTACGCCTCGCCTTCGAAGAAGAAACAAAAAGCGGGAGAAGAGGCCGGAGAGAGCGGAGAAGTCAAAAGAGACCCCCGAAGTCGGAATAGACCCCCGGTGCTGCCTAATAAATTACTTTAATTTTTTTTTTTTTTTACACTTTTCCCCCCCAGGTGAATGGGTAGGGGTACCCCATACTCATTTACATAGGGTGGGGGGCCTGGGATCTGGGGGCCCCCTTATGAAAGGGGGCTACCAGATTCAGATAAGATCTGTTAGCCCCCTGCAGATCCCAACAACCAACGTCTAGGGTTGTCGGGAAGAGGCCCTTGTCCTCATCAACATGGGGACAATGTGATTTGGGGTGAGGGCGCAGTGCCCCCCTGCTCCAAAGCACCAACCCCCCAAGTTGAGGGCATGTGGCCTGGTGTGGTCTAGGAGGGGGTCGCTCGCTCACCCCCCTTTCCTGATTTGCCGGCTGCATGCTCGGATAAGGGTCTGGTATGAATCTTGGGGGACACCTCACGCCATTTTTTTTGGTGGGGGGTTCCCCTTAATATCCATACCAGACCAAAGGGTCTGGTATTGTCTTGGGGGGAACCTCACGCAAATGTTTTTTTTTTTTTTTGGCGGGGTTCCCCTTCAAGATTCTCAGCACACAAGTCACACCGCAAGTCGGATCATCTTGATTCGACTTCTGGTGCGACCTCTATTCAAATCAATGGGCTCCCATAGGGAACCATTGATTTTGAATACAGAAAGTAAAACGCGGCTGAAAGCTAGCGTGGCGAACCATGCATTGAATTCAAGGTAAAATGTGGAAATAATCGTGTTAAAAACGCTGCTTTTTTCCTGGCATCTGTATTAGCTTTACAGCCTGTTTTTTAAAACGTCCATGGGCATGAGGCATAAGAGTATTCAAACCTACATTTTTATTCAGGCCAGACTGAACTTGCAGTGACAAAGGTGCACAAAAAGATTCTTCATGAAGTTCAGGTACTCCCAAATGTTATGTAACATTTAAGTAACAGAGGTCTTCCTAATTTTGATGAAGGTTTTACTTACGTTGAAGGAATAAGCTATATTAAGTCTTCCATGTCATTAAACTAGACATTCTTGAGCAGAGGGCAGGTTTTCAGCTGCCATAAACAGAAAACCATAATATCCAGGGCATGGGTGTCCGCTCCATAGGGCAAGGGGGGGAAAATGACCCCCCCCCCTGGAAAATCAAGAAGGTGTTGAAGAGTCTCGCGGCTGCGGGCTGTCTGAGCAGTCCCGGGCCGGATGTCACACAGGCACAGCGAGCAGAGTGAAGCCGCCTCCCCCTTCAATGTTTATGTGTACACAGGGGGAGGGAACCTGCTGCCTGTGCCGGGCTGATGGCTGATCTGAAGTACTGAATGGGATGGGGGAGGGGGGTCTGTCTGTGCTGAAGGGGGGGTTGTGCTGAATAGGGGGTCCATTTGTGCTGAAGGGGGGTCTGTGCTTAAAGGGGGTCCATCTGTGCTGAAGGGGGTGTCTGTGCTGAATTGAGGGGTCTGTGCGGAATGGGGGGGGTCTGTGCTGAAGGGGGGTCCATCTGTGCTGAATGGAGGGGTCTGTGCTTAATGGGGGGGTCCATCTGTACTGAATGGTGGGGTCTGTGCAGAATGGGGGGTCTGTACATTCTCTAGGCTATATGTATATGGGCATTGAGTCAAGCTGAATTATTTCAGGAGCTATTTCACACTGCCAGCTGGCCGCGTTATCAGTAAAGCGGCATTTTACCATCGCTTTAGCTGCGCTATTCGGTCGTTAGCGGGCACTTTTAACCCCCGCTAGTGTTTAAAGAAAGGGTTAAATGCGACTGTATCGCTGCTGCCAAAGTGCCCCCCCCCTGAAAAAATTTCAGCGAGTGCTCATGATCCAGGGATAGTAAAGAAGATGTGCAATGGGCAAAAAATGAAAAGCAAAATCAATAGAGGGAACATATAAGAGTGATGTGTGGTTCAGCATTCAACCCAGCTCAACTCTTTCAGAAAGGTCTGTAAAAAAAAAAGAGCACAATGGAGACGCATACATTCTTGTTTTAAAGGGGTTGTAAAGGTTCATCTTTTATTTTCTAAATTGGTTCCTTTAAGCTAGTGCATTGTTGGTTCATTTATCTTTTCCTTCGATTTCCCTTCTAAATGTTTTTTTTCTTTGTTTGAATTTCTCACTTCCTGTTCCTCCTTAGTAAGCTTTCCACCATCACCCGAGCGGTGGAAAGTCATTTAGAACAGCTTACTGAGGAGAAACAGGAAGTGAGAAATTCAGACAAAGAAAACAAAGAATACAAACATTCAGGCCTCGTACACACGACCGGACATGTCCGCTGAAACTGGTCCGCGGACCAGTTTCAGAGGACAGATCTGATCGTGTGTACAGGCTAGCGGACAGATTTCCAGCGGACTGAAGTTTCTTAGCATGCTAAGAAACTTGTCCGCTGGAGAGCTGTCCGTTGGTTAGTACGTTTAACCAGCGGACCGAAATCCCGCGCATGCGTCGAATTGATTCGACGCATGCGTGGAAGCATTGAACTCGCACGATAGAGAACGTCGGTGTCGTCTACGTCACTGCGTTCTCTGTCCGCAGGGATTTCGGTTTGATGGTGTGTACAGCCATCAGACCAAAATCTCCGAGCGGACATGTCCGATGAAAACGGTCCGAGGACCGTTTTCATCGGACATGTCCCCTCGTCTGTATGGGGCCTCAGAAGGGAAAAGGAAGGAAAAGGTAATTGAACCAACAATGCCTAAAGTAACCTATTAAGAACATAAAAAAAAACCTTTACAACCCCTTTAAAAATGTCTTAATACAAATCAGAAATAGTGGAGCACTCTTATATGGAAACACATGTGCAACGCAAATGTCTAGAAAAGTGCCAAAATTTACCCTCAAGATGACAAAAACATGTGTTTACCTTACATGCATTTATATAACTAAACACCATATTTTATACAAATAAAATATTCAATAACTATATAAAAAGTCATTTTTCTCATTCGTAAAAAATTCTGAAACGTATTTCTTTGTGTATTAATGACTTTGTTACTCAAAAATCTTTAAAAAATGCTTCTCACCCTTATTCTGTTTTGCATTCCACCACCACTATCCTGTTTTTTTAATGACAGACACCACTCTTGTACAACAAGAGGTCAAATAGCGCTTAAATAGATATATTCCCAAGGCTTGCTCTCAGGGCTGCAAATATCCTTGTTTAAACTCGCTATCATCCACTACTCTTCACACCTGCAAATGCGCCCTTATGTTCATCGGAATGTCCTACAGCTGAAAGTGACGTTACAGAGGACCCTGAAACTGATGACAGTGACCCCGCCTCTCTAGTGTCCTCAGGAAGCGCTTCCTGTGGAACACACACTGGCTCTACGGCATAGGAAGGGCCTTCTGATTGCAAAAGACTGTTTACATTGGTGCTGTTCAGGCACCTTTGCATGTGAGTATATTGGTATTTTATTTATTTTGTGGGTTCATTGAATAAAACTACAACACTAGAAGGATTACTTTACATGGCATTTATTACTACCATCTATAATGGAGAGAGGCTTCTGTTGCTCATTGTTGGAGTGCTGATGTCTTTCATCATCATATCTCTGGAGGTTCATCTTGTTAAATGCTGACTGGGTAATTTTTGGCCATTGCTGTCTGGTAAGCGTACATTGCTTATGTCACATGGTGGAGCACAGACTATTAACAAAGAAGATACAAAATTTCTTATTACCATCTGCACAATGTTGGGAGAAAATGTATAGGATTATGGACGTTATATGAACTTTTTTATTTGATCAATGGATGTTGGCACACCGTTATATATTTCAAGTTTTTGTTGGTGTGGTTATTATTGTTATATATTTTGTTGATTGGTCAGTGCACTTCTTTTCTGGTGAAGTGCTTTACCTCTATATATAAGATAGATTTTTTGAGTGTTATTTTGCACTTTAAAAGGCAGCAGCATCACTGTAATAATCTTTTCTATGTGCACTTTCAATGGTTGGTGCCCCTTTTTCTTTTCTTTTTACTTTGAAGGATCCGTATGAATCACCAGGGGTGAGGGGACCTGACCAACAATGAAGCGCAAAATAGAAGGCAAGGGAAGTGCAGCCTATTCTTCATTTGCTATTATCCAGCCAGGAAAGATAAGCTTACGCCTTCACCCAGCCTGCAGAAATTGCCATTAGAGGACAGACTTAATCTGTGAGGACATTTGCCAGACATGAGAGGTGAGCGACCTTCATTTCTCCTTGTATGTGTTGAACTTTGCCTAAATTTGCTGATATACATACTTCTGCTGGGGAGCTTTATTTAAAAGGGTTCACCACGAGTGCGCATGCGTGGGACTTCCTGAGAATCGCACCAACCAGGAGCTCTGACCCGTTCCGGTCCTAAACAGGCCCCTCCGCAAATTGTACCGATTGGGACCCCACAGCAAGACGATCCCGGAAACCAGACACTGCCGTGCTCAGACCTGGGAAGGAGGTTAGTAGGAAACTAAACTTTGGCCTGGCAGACCCTGAGCCTTCCAAGATGGCGGCCATGCCCCCTCAGGCGGCAACACAGGAGAGCATGAAACAACAACAGATCCACCTACAGCTCCTCCGCCAGCCTGCAATGCTCTGGCTAACCCTGTGGGTAGCTTCCACGACTATGGTGTCTGCCCAGCCTCGACTGCTTCACTCCTGAGCAGAATGATTACAGGCCTCATCCAGTCTCCCCTAATGAACTCCCACTGTAGCCAGGCAGGATCCATACAGGCTTCACCTCAGCCTCACAGTCACCCTCATGAGATGGCCCAACTCCTGCAAAGCTTCTGTGAAATTCTGGCTGCAGGACTGTCTCAAAATGCTTCCAAGATCCCTTCCTCCATTAATGTTGACCTACAGAATCTCGGCTCCCGTATGGATGCCATAGAACAGGCAGCACAGTGGTGCAGTGAGTAGCAATTTCGCCTAGCAGCAAAAGGTTCGCTGGTTCAAATCCCAACCACGACACCATCTGCCTGGAGTTTGCATGTTCTCCCTGTGTCTGCGTGGGTTTCCTCCGGGTACTCCGGTTTCCTCCCACACTCCAAAGACATGCTGGTAGGTAAATTGGATCTCGTCCAAATTGGCCCAGTATATATGTACTGTATATATGTGTGTATGACTGTGTGTCCCTAGTGTGTCATGATCCTACGGGGTAAAAATGACCGCACCAGCCAAGTAGATACTGGCTAGAAAAAGCGCCCAGAGGCGATTCAGTTCGCATGCGTTGCGCTATACAAGTCATTCATTCATTTATTCATAACTCAGCCGCATGCACCAACCAGAACACGGCTTGCATACAAACACTGCAGGACCAACTCAAATTCGCCTTATCCAAAATAGATGATTTGGAGAACAGGAGCAGGAGATACAAATTCCGCATTAGAGGTATCCCAGAGTCTATTACAGATGTACAGGGGACCGTTAACCACTTAAGGATCCAGCCTGTTTTTCAGACTCTGTGTTTACACGTTAAAAACATTTTTTTTTGCTAGAAAATTACTTAGAACCCCCAAACATTAAAGAATAAAATGGCAGTCATTGCAATACTTTTTTTCACACTATATTTGTGCAGCGGTCTTACAAACACACTTTTTTGGGAAACAATTCACTTTTTTAAATTAAAAAATAAGACAACAGAAAAGTTAGCCCAATTTTTTTTATATTGTGAAATATAATGTTATGCCAAGTAAATTGATACCCAACATGTCACGCTTCAAAATTGCGCCCGCTCGTGGAATGGCGTCAAACTTTAACCCTTAAAAATCTCCATAGGCGACCTATAAAAAAAATCTACAGGTTGTATGTTTTGAGTTACAGAGGAGGTTTAGGGCTAGAATTATTGCTCTTGCGCTAACGATCTCGGCAATACCTCACATGTATGGTTTGAACACCATTTTCACGTATGCGTTCACTTCTGCACGCAAGCTCGTCGGGATGGGGGCATTTAAAGTTTTTTTTCTTATTTATTTTACTTGATTTTATTTATTTTTACACTGTTTTTAAAAAAATATATAAAAATTGGGTCACTTTTATCCGGCTGCAGACGCCATTAAAATGAATCTGCAGACATACATATATAAATAAATACACAACACCAAAAAATCCATATAAATATTTTATTCATATTATATATATATATATATATATATATATTTATATATATATATATATATATATAATATATATATATATATATATATATATATATATATATATATATATATATATATATATATATTGGGATTAAATTCGGCCACGGACCGGTTTATTGGTTTCAAAAATAATTAAATAAAATAATTAAATAAATAATAAACTTCTTTCCAGCAAATTTTAATTAATTCACCAAACTGATATATTAAACCACTCACAGCCACTGAGACTCATGCTGACTCAACCTTTATCATAACATTTCCTTACATATCCCAACCGACAGGAGGGAGAAAGCATACCCTCCTGTCCACACCAACCCAAACCGCGGCCGACTCAATGCATGTCTGCAGATCACTATTAAAAATATCTAGGCATACGTCTGACCAATGTACTCCAACCTGACGATATATACCTGAAATGCCTCCTTCGAGCTCAACATGTCAAAAGGAAATACCCAAATTAGGAACCAAAATTTTTTCCAAAGCTTTATTAACTCTCTTCCTGACCTTCTCAAGTGGCTTAAACATGACTGAATCTGGCCAACTCAATCGTGGAACTATCTCTGAGAAAACCAAAACTGTATTTGGGGAATGTACTGTATATTCAAAAAACTAAAAGTATCCTTCATGCTGGAAATCAAATCAAAAGTTTCAGTTTTCCTATGTCGTTTCCCCCCAAATGCACTATTTAAAATATCTGGGGGGAACAGACAAAAGCCTTCCTAATTCGAAAATGAAATCTTGCCAGACCATACCCTTGAGTCCATACCAATGAATGCAGAATACAGATGGATCCAGATCCAGATTTTCTGTGTAAATCCTAACTGCTGCTCTTTTCTGTGCCCAGAAAATATATGAGTGGCCCACAATCCATACCATGAGCCGGGAACCTGAAACAAAAATGTTATTATCAAGGACAAACATATAGCTTGTATGCATCAGAACACCATCTACCTATCTTTTTTATTATACCTTCCTCCAGGCCCATCTGAGCAGCCTCCGTAGCCGCTCCAATGCGAAAGGAATGAGTAGATATTCTTAAATGACTTAGATTCAAAAAACACAAGCACTTTCTTAAAACGATTGAAAACTGATAACTCGTTAATGGTGAACCATCTCTATGCATAAACAACATCTCTTGAACCTTAGGTCTAACCTCCAAATATGCATTTAGAGCCCTAATTGGACACACCCTGGGATCCCCGCATTTTTGTCACGCTATCCAAGATCCCAAACCTAAACTATGCGTCTTACTGCTGCAGAGAAAAATCCTAACTCCACCCTCCAACATAACTATTTTTGAGAACAACATACCCGTTCCCCTCACCTTGGATGGAGGTAATAATTCTGAGATTCTAAATGCCGCAAAAAACGCCAAAGAGAAGACAGAATTAAACATGACCGATTCAAATAATGAATAACACACCTCAATAGTAGCATTACATATTATAAAAAATAAGTCTGGAGTAACAGGGCATCTATTATCCTTGTGAAAAACATTTCTCTTATACCCCTTTAAAACTTGCCTAACTGAAAAGAATGATTGGCCAGATGGGAAACCATTAAGTCGTAAGAAAAAGGAAACACCTGCCAACACCTTATTAACGTGTGACCATGAGTAGCCTTTTTCTATCAAAGAATGCAGAAAAATAATACTAAACCCTCCAAAAATTATGAAATATCCGTGCTTAATGATGCCAAAAAAGTAACCCACAAAAGCCATGACACTTTATAATTCTTCCATGTAGAGGTAGCTAAGGAATTTTTAATGCTCCCATAAATTATATTAGATCCCATAAATGGGGAGGACAATGTTCCCCAATTGCATCCGCTTCTGGCATCAGTGAGAAAAAACAATCCCCCTGTTGGCGAGTGAGAGAATTGACAATTACGTTAGACTTACATTGCACATATTTCGCCTTAATCCAGATGTTCCATCTTAGGCACAGGAAAACCAGTTGTCGAAGAAACACTACCACTTGAGGGGAATTCAAAGATAAGCAGTTTACTGCAAAAGTTACACCTTTATTATCGGTGCTAACCAAAATCCTTCTGTTTGAAAACTGAGCCCCCCATAGCTCTAAAGCTACAATGACAGGATACAAAAGCTCTAGTAAAACAATATTTTTACAAAACCCCTGCTTTACCCATTTAAGAGGCCAAGAAGAAAAACACCAGTGAGAATTCCAAATGGCACCAAAACCTATGGCACCAGATGCATCCGTGGCTAGACAAAAATCTAGAAGGTCTAGAATAAATTCTTGTTGCCATAGGGTCTTACCATTGAAAGACTCAAGAAAATTCAGCCATACTAAAAATTCTGCCTTCATATCCGAATTCACCCTAACATGTGAAGAAGGGCTTTTTAAACCTGAAATAGAGGCATAAAGCCTCCTAGTAAAAAAAACTCTGCCCATTGGCATGACTCTGGATGCAAAAGCCAGCTGTCCCAATAAAGCCTGCATCTCTCTAACGGTAATCTTTCTCCTCCTAAGAAATTTAAGCAAAATCTGAGATAACCTATATACTTTATCTTCTGGAAGGCTAAATTCCATAGCTACAGAATCGTTACCAATACCTGAAAATTCGATATTTGTTGTTGGAAATACCATTATTTCTTCCGCCAATGGGATACCGAAAAAAAAACATATACCAAAAAGAAAGACCTAAGGAGATTAATACAATCCTCCATTCTGGATAAACCTAAAAATAAAAAATCATCTAAGTAATGAATTGAGAAATGGGAATTAGCTATCATCTCAATAAAAGATGAAAAGGCTTAAAAATAAAAGCATACATTTTGAGCACCCCATGGGCAGGCACTTGTCAAAGTAAAATTCATTCTCAAACTTGATGCCCAAGGAATTAAAAGAAACAGGATTTAAAGGTAACAATCTAAAGGCCGATTTAATATCTGCTTTAGCCATAAACGCGCTTGGACCTAATCTGCGCAATTTATCTATTGCCAATTCAAATGATGCATATGTTACCGCCGCTTCGTCGGAGTCAGTTTGATCATTCAAGGATTCACCAAAAGGGAACGACAAGTGATGTTTTAGGCGGAATTCACCTGGCTCTTTTTTGGGGACCAAACCTAAAGGGGACACCCATAAACTCTTAAAAGGAGGAAAGGGAAATTGACCTTGCATTCTACCTGCTGCCAATTCTTTCAATAGCTTATCTCTGACTATATTAGGAAATTCTCAAACGGACTTTAAATTCCCATTTATAGAACACCCTAAACCTGTAAAAGATGGGATCTCAAAACCTTAGAGAATCCCCTAATTAGAAGCAAAGCCCTCTGCCTGTTTGGGTAAACCTGCAACCAAGGAAGCATTCTTTGAATGATCACAGGGGTTGTTGCTTTTTTAAACATTGCCACGTTGTGCCTGAAGCTTCCGAAAACATTTTGATATTGGGTGAGACCCAGAACAAAATGCGTATTCATGCTTGTATTTACAAGCAGACGACCACTTACAATTAGTGTCATTGAAAGCGAAGCACAGCCCTTTTTTATATGTAGATCCTAACTGGTTTGTACTCAAAGTTGATGGTTGGCGAACAAAAGACTGCCGCTGCGGCACAAATAAATTCAACCACAGGCTAACATCCTTTGCTCCCCATTGCAGAGAAGGTTGTACCACCAATTTTTGACGGAACGCTTCATCATATAATAGCCAGCCAAAGACACTACAACTTCTGTATGTTTCCAGCATAAAATCTATGTGTTGAAACAATGCTGGACTTTTTTGTGGAAATTTCTAAAAAAATGCTGGCTTGTGCCTATCATCCTCTGATTTATCGTCCTTTCTGTCATATTTTTGAGAAAAATCCCTGGAAGGAGGGAGCACTACACTCAAATCTGTATATACCTCCCTCCAAATCTTTTCTTTAATACTATCAGATAAATGGAAGCCCAGCGGAGATAGAACACATTGCATACATTACACTTTTACCAACCACAACAATCTCATTCATGGACGAATGGAAATACCATTAACTTTTAAAATTTGTCAAATCCCTACACAACCACTGCGGACCCTGTCTGATCTAATCAACCACCCAATAAACCTATCTCATACTTCTACCAGGCACCCTAACTTCTGCGGCTCAGCCCACATTTCTTGCTACATGGGAACAAGAACTTCAAAACCCGCTCTCAGAAACACAATGCTCTATGATACTTCAACTAACCCACATCTCCTCCATATCCTCTAAAGCAGCAGAGGTAATCTATAAAATGCTGACAAGGTGGCACTACACCCCTGTGGTACTACACAGAATCTTTCCGTCCATATCAGTACTTTGTTGGCGGAGATGTGGAGAACAGGCAACTCATACTCACATCTGGTGGTCTTGCTGACCATATTGGGCTACTATATTACACTATTGGGCTACTATATTACACTGGATCAAAGAGATCCAGGGCTATGTAGTTCCAAATGACCGTTTCCACTGTACAGGTAAACCAATAGGACCGTATAGAAAATCCATCAGACCTCACTTTTTGAATGCGGCCAAGGTGCTTATTCCCAAACTGTGGAAACAACAGAATACCCCCACATTACGCCAATGGCTTATGGAGGTAGACCACAGCTACCATATGGAAGACACCATGTACACACTCAGACATAAATCTGACCTATCAAAGAAGATGTGGTCCTGTTGGTTTGTCTTTAAGTTCTCAGCTATTTATGCAGAAATGATGTCCCAAAAGGTATAACTTGATGTTTAGTATATTAGCATATAAGCTGGTGTCCTGTAGAGGCAGGATACCCCTCCCCCTTTCCCCCCCTCCTCATCCCCCATATATCTCTCTCCCTTTTCCTTTTCCTACTATCTCTCTATTCTCTTTTCTGTCATACAAAGTTTTTTAAACTGAGGTTCTGTTGCAATGAGGTACGTCATCCCCTGCGGAGGCACTCACTAACACATGTTAGAGTCTCGCTGGATCAGGCCTAATGACCGGCCCTTAATCAGAAATGTTGTTAAGTGCAACTACTCTGATCCCACAAGCAGTCCCCGCTACATGCTGTGATGTACGCCTACTGTACTGAACTGAGGTCAAGTCTTTATTTTGGTAAGAACATGATATATTATTTTATTCATTTGCCCCCGTGGTTCAAAACAAAATATGTCTATACCTAATTATTTCTAAACTCTGCCTGACATCTTTCACACAGATAAAATATGGTTGTCATATAAGTTACAAACCCATTTTTAGCCTTAGTTCCAGATATTTTGTTTTACAGTGAACTAAGCTCTTCATGACCTGACATCTTTCACACAGAGAAGAGAACAGCGATCATGCAAATTATATCTTGACAAGCTATTCTTCTACCAGATACAGTTCAAGAACTTGCAGTTCTAATGATATATGTCTGTCTTTGACATAACTATATTAAAGAACATTTTTGGATGCTTATAATACATCTCTATACCATTTGTAAATATTGCTATTATAAGTTACATTTAATTTAAATATAAAGTATGTATTTATGTAAGAGTGAATGTGACATTTACCAAACATTTACTGCATGGGGTATCTTCCTGTGTATGTATTTGAAATGATAGTGATTGGAACCCATGGATCTAGTATGCCTACACATCACTTTCCTCTGACAGCCTCTTTTCAATATAGCATACCAATCTGCAAGGGAACATTCTGAGCAGTTGAAAGCCTCTTTCACTCCCCACCCACTACCTCCATACTCCAACCCTCAAATCCCATTCTGTCCCATTTCCCCAAATTACTTCTAAGGCCGCGTACACACGGTCGTTCCAAACCGATGAAAATGGTCCTACGGGCCATTTCCATCGGTTCACCGCTGAAGTGGCCTGATGGTCTGATCTGCGTACACACCATCGTTCCAAAAACCGATCGGGTCAGAACGCGGTGACGTCAAACACACGATGTACTGAATAAAATGAAGTTCAATGCTTCCAAGCATGCGTCGACTTGATTCTGAGCATGCGCTGTTTTTTTTTTAACCAATGCTTTCTGTACTAACCATCGGTTTGGACTGATCGGGCAGTGGGCCATCGGTTCGATTTTAAAGCATGTTTTAAATTTTGGACCGAAGGACAACAGACCGATGGGCTATACACACGGTCGGTTTGGACCGATGAAACTGAACCTCGGTCCATTCTCATCAGTTTTATCTGACCGTGTGTCTCCTCCTTAGTCTCCTCCAGGAGAGATCAAAAGGATCAAATGTAAATTATTTTAAAATAAGCATTCCAAATTAATGTTAAAGAGTAACTCCACTTTTGTTGAGAAAAAAACATTCCCCTCTATCCCTGATCTATGTACATTGCAAGGATTTTAACAAACTTTGAAATTACTGTGTGTTTCTCTGTGTTCATGTCGGAAAGTGAATCTAATGGGAGTGGCTTCATAATTATCAATCAGCTGCTGCATTTGCAGGGCACTAATGAGGAAAGCTGCTGAGCCTTTATCCCTTTAGATGTGATTCCCTATCTCACCAAAAATGTTTTTTTTTGCCGGGAATGCCTGAAATTTGACTGGTATCTTAGACCACACTTCCAAGAAAATCAGTGAGCCAATCTCACAAGCAGGAAATTATGTGTTTGGGGGGGGGGGCGTGCTGTACACATTTTGCATACAGAACACCTCCAGATAGCCATATTGCATTGCATTTTCAGAAAGCTGCAGTTTGAAAAGGAAAGGTAATTTTTAATAACATTAAATTACAATATGATTGTATAATTATATACGCTATATCAGCCCTCAAAAATTCCACTCTCCTGCTCGCATTTGGCGAGTGAAATTTAGTTGAGGGCACGTGTTTTGGATTGGACGGGTCCACTCACTCTAGTGGTGGGCAGGTCTGCTTGCCTCAGGCACTTAGGCAGGTCCGCTTGGCTTGGCTGGCTCGGGTGGGCTGCTCGGCTTGGGCTGGAGATGGGTCCGCTCTGCTCGGGCTGGTTTGGCCTGGCTGGAGCGGGGGCGGGTCTGTACAGCTCGGGCGAGTTGAGCATGGCTCTGAGGGGGGGGGGTCTTCTCAGCTTGGCTGGCTTGGGCGGGCCGCTCAGCTTGGACGGAAAGTGGGTCTGCTCTGCTCGGACTGGTTCGGCTTGGCTCGGGCGGGGGGCGGATCCGCTCGGCTCGGGCAGGGGGCGGGTCTGCTCAGCTCGGGTCAGTTCAGCTCAGGTGGGGGGGCGGATCCGCTCTGCTGACACAAGCTGCCTCCCCCAGTCATCTTATACAGAGGGCTCCGCGCTGCACACCGGGAACTGTAGTTTTCAGTGCAGCCCTGGGTTAGGGCGGGCCACTTGACTCAGGCGGGGGGCGGATCCGCTCTGCTGGAGTTGCATATCTCAGGGGGGAACAATAGCAATAATTACAGGTTTTCCAACCTGAATTATCGACTATACTCCCACAGTGTGACAAAGTGACCAACTGGAAAGGATCGTGGACATGAAATCTCCATCGTACACCGCACGGTACTTGGGAGCAGCAACGCCGCGCCAAGGCTCCAATTATGTTGCTGTACATTCATACACCATTTACATGGCAGAGGGTGACACCCCTTTGCCGGCAGGAGTGACACCCCCTCACATTCACACACCATTCACACTGTAATCTGCACTACTCCCCGTGTGCAGGTATGTTAAAAAAAAATAACTCATCACCTGAGTATAAAAGAAAATATAAAACTCATCACCTGAGTATAAAAGAAAATATAAAACTCATCACCTGAGTATAAAAGAAAATATCAAAGAAATCAATGGCCCTGTCGTGGGCTACGTCTTGGCCAGGGCTCAAGTCCTGCGGGAATGCGTGAGAACGGAGTTCCTGCACTTTTTTCACAGCAGGAACTCAGTTCCCTTTGCAGGACTAGAGCAGCCGAGAGCAGCCAAGCCGCCCGAGCCAATCCTTCACTAAGCGGCGATGCACAGCTCAAATCACTGTCAGGGGCAGGCGAACCTTAGTAATGCTTTATGTTACTGGCCGCTTCCTGTATATGGATTTATCGGGTAGTGTGCGGGTATTCTGTCACTTCCTCAACGCCGCAATGTCTCCTGGGAGCTTTTGTCATTGTTCCCAGGAGACATTGCGGAGGTCTGCCGCAAGTTATCATGGGATTTAGAAAGAACTTGCATCGAGGAAGTGAGGGAATACTAGCACACTACCCGATGAAACCCATATACAGGAAGCAGCCAGTAACATAAAGGATTACTAAGGTACAGTGAATCAAAAAAAAAAACATGCGGTTTAGTAATTATGCATATGAGCATATAATTTTTTTTTTTGGTGGGGGAGTGGATCTTGAGTGGGAGTTCCCACACTTTTTTCCCCAGGACTTGACCCCTGGTCTTGTCCCTAGGCTCCTGGGGCGCAGTTGCCTGGGGGTGAGCCTCAGGTGGGGGGGCCCTCCATTGCCCTCCATTGCCACGGCTAGATGGTGTAGATAGGAATTTGTGGCAGCCTGCATCCGCAGCCAGCGGGTGGTATTGCTGCGCTGTTGGCGCCGTGTCTGCCTCCCCTCCTCACGGACAGCAGCTGCCAGGCTCCGGACCTCAGAGACCAGGCCAGATGTGGTGGTCTGCAGGTCCACCATACAGGACAGAAGGGCTGCCCCATTTCCAACCACGTCCTGCAGGCTCTCATTAATATTGCGATTCTGACCAGCCTGCTGGGTGATGGCCTCCTGCACTGCCACAGTGCAGGCAGCCTGACTCTTGGCCGAGGAGGCCAGGCTATCTGCAACCCTGTGCAGATCACCCGCAAGAGACCAAATATGGCGGGTCTGCCTCGTCTGGTCTCTTGCAAGATGGTCCTCAAAATCCTCTGGGACTCTACACGTTTTCCTTGTAGCCTTCCTAGGGGCCGGAGAGGCTTGAGGCCGTCTGGAGGGGATGGTGTCCCGTGATGGGCTATCCCTGATAGGGATTGTGGCCCTTGAGGGGCTATCCCTGATAGGGATTGTGGCCCTTGAGGGGCTATCTCTCATGGGGGAGGAGGTTTGGGAGGGTCTAGGTATGGGGGTCTCCTCCATTAGATACACCGCATCCTCCTCTACCCCGACGTGCTCCTGCTCCACTTCCTCAAGCAGTGAGGTTGGGACACTTTCCACCATGGATAGGGTGGGTCGCCCAGCAGCCGATGATGGCCCAGCTCCCTCCTGCACATCTGTGGATGACAAAACATTCACATGTTGGTGGACCCACACACTTGTCACATGTTCCCTTGCCCCCCCACACATGCTACACACCAGAAAGAAGATAAAACACACTTACCTGTCCTCAAGGGCTGTTCCCCTGAATCGAAGCCCTCCAGGCCCTCCACCAGCTCCCTATCCAGGAACCTGGCAACAACCATGTCCTCTGGTGTCAGGGTGATCCTTGTGGCTGGTCATCCACCTGTGCCAGTGGCATGCTTCCTCATTACCACAAGTTTATCCTTAACCTGTCTCCGCAGGTCATTTATTTTTTTGTGGATGTGCTTAGGCTCCCTGTCCGCCACACCGAGGACATTGACCTGGGTGGTTATCTCCGCATAGATGCAGTTTTTGTCGGCTTTACCAGTGTTGCCACTCTGTGGCCCATAGAGGTGGGCGCCATGTTGGGAGAGCCCATCTATGATTATAGCCTTCTCCTCAGGGCTACAATTTGTCATCCGCCGGTCACTAGAAGACTCTGGTGCAGACATAATTGCCACAAAAAGCAAGAAACAAAAGTCCTAGCAGTAAGAAAAAATGCTTGGGTACTTTTGCACTTGACGGGCGTATGTCTGGGCGTATTTATGCACTGGACGTAGGCAGTGGGCCGGCGTATCTTAGGGGTTACGCCGGGCGCAGTTGTGCGCATGCGCAGATGGGGCAGACAGTCCGGCGATGTCACAGCGCATGCGCCATTTAAAATACGCCTGACGTATCTCTCTGCGACACGGTCGGACCATCATTTGCATTGGGTGACGCCCACTTACAGTTACGCCGCCTTATGCCGTTGAAAATACGTTCCGCTGGTGCATCTTGGTGAGTAATATCTTTCTGAATACAGTACATGCCTCTCCGCTCTGGTCCGGCGTAGCGGAAATAAGATGCGCTACGCCGGCGTAAATATGCGCCAATGTACCGTATTTATTGGCATATAACACGCGCCGGCGTATAACACGCAACCCCAATTTTAAGAGGGAATTTTCCGGAAAAACTATTTTTTTTAATAAACAACTTTGAAGCAATCTAAGCCAGTCTCTGGGGTGTCCCTCAGACTTTCCTGACAGATGGGAGGGGAGGAACAAAGCATAATGCTGGATCGCAATGGGTTTAGGAAGTATAAGGGGGTGAGGGGGCAGGTCTGTAACACAGAAGTTTTAACATAGAATGCATTAAAGTTAAAAATACTTGAAGCTTTAGAAACCCTTTAAGCATAAAGTACAGGACACAGGCAAAGTAATCATAGAGCCTGGGATGTCCCCAAATAATGAGACTAGATTTTTACTGGCACTTCTCTGCAGATGCAGGTTTTGATCGCAGTAGCAAGGATTGACCGTCCACCTAGTAAAACTTAGTGTACGGAGTACACTTACCTCTCACACATACCTCGGAGGGGAAGGAGGGGGACGAGCGCCCGCCGGAAATCACCGAGACGTCATCTCCTCTCCACTCTCACTCGGCTGTCACGTCACACACGCACAGTCCCGCCTCCGCCATCGGCATTAGACCATCTCCTGTGATAGACAGAACACTGGTCCAATGCTGGTGGCGGAGGCGGGACTGTGCGTGTGTGACGTGACAGCCGAGTGAGAGCCGAGAGAAGATGACAGCTCTGTGATTTTCGGCGGGCGCTCGTCCCCCTCCTTCCCCTCCGAGGTATGCTATCGGCATATAACACGCACCCACGATTTTTCCCTGATTTTATGGGGAAAAAAGTGAGTGTTATACGCCGATAAATACGGTATCTGAATTTACCCTATTGACTTTTGTAATGGTGTACCAGGTTGAAGCCCTCATTGACACCTGTGCAGATGGCAGCTGCCAGGAATAGAATAGAATCGAACCATAGCATGGTACACAAGGGACAGGCAATATTAGAAACAGGCAAGTAAAGAAACTGGAATGCAGGAATTAACATGGACTGGAGCTTGGGGCTAGGAAATGTACCTATTGCTCAGGCTAAAAGTGTTTGTCTGAACAAAACCAAATATGGAGCTTGAGTGACAGGCTGCGTGAGGGACTCACCATGTACTGTATTTATTGGCATATAACACTCACTTTTTTACACTGAAAAGAGAGGGTAAACTGTGCCTGCGTGTTATACGCAGGGGGCTGTGAAAAGTTTTTTCCTGAAACTTCCTCTTAAAGTTAGGGTGTGTGTTATACGCCTGTGCGTGTTATAAGCCGATAAATACCGTAACTGCTATATCAACCAGCAGGTTAGTTCTGGCAATGCCCAGGGTCGCCATCAGGAATTATGGGGCCCCTTACACAGCTTCAGGCATGGGCCCCCTGGAGCAGAGAACCGGGGGGAGGGGCTGCCACAAATTGTAAAAATATATATAAAAAAAGGGGGGTAGCCAATCCGGGGCCCTGGGGACCTCTGAGCCCTTTAATAAAAAAAAAAAAAAAAAAAATATATATAAAAAAATATATATATATATATATATTTTTTTTTTAAAAAGGGGGGTTGCCATCTGGGGCCCTGGGGACCTCTGGGCCCTTTAATAATATATATATATATATATATATATATATATATATATATATATATATATATATATATATATATAATATATATATTTTTTTTATAAAAATAAATTAAAAAAAGGGGGTTGCCATCCGGGACCTCTGGGCCCTTTAATAAAAATAAAAAAAAATAAACCTCTGGGCCCTTTAATAAAAAAAAATATATAAAAAAATAAATAAATAAACATTTATAAAAAAAAAGGGGGGTTGCCACCCAGGGCCCTGGGAACCTCTGGGCCCTTTAATAATAATAATAATAATATATAAAAATAAAAAAAAATATAAAAAAATATTATTTTTTATAAAAAAAGGGGGGTTGTCATCCGGGGGCTCTGGGAATCTCTGGGCCCCTGGGGACCTCCGGACCTTTAAAAAAATAAAAATAAAATTTCCTTTAATAAAACATAAAATAAAAATATATTAAAAAAACATATATTTTTTATAAAAAATAAATAAAAAAAGAGGGGGTTTGCCATCCAGGGCCCTGGGGGCCTCTGGGCCCCTGGGGGCCTCTAGACCTCTAGACCTGCTAAACCATGACACAGATTAAGTCTTACGCCACGTACACACCATCACTTTATGTGATGAAAAAAAACGACGTTTTAAATCATGAAATAAAACAACGTTTTTGAAACGTCATTTTCAAAAACGACGTTGCCTACACACCATCATTTTTTTCAAAATGCTCTAGCAAAGCGCGGTTACGTTCAGCACTCTTTTCCATTGAAGCTAGCTTCATAACTTGCTTCGGAGCACGCGCAGGTTTAAAAACGTTGTTTAAACATCGTTTTGCCCACACACCATCATTTTAATTGACACAAAAAACGACGTTTTGAAAAACAACACAAAAAATTGAAGCATGCTTCAATTTTTTTTGTCATTTTTCACAAGACATAAAACAACGTTTTCTCCCACACACAGTCATTTTAATTGACGTTTTTCAAAACGTCGTTTTATTTCATCACATAAAGTGATGGTGTGTATGCAGCATTATAGTCATATATTGAGAGAGACTAACATTTGTTTAATCAAGACAGAGAGGGCAGAAACTTAACCTTTGATAGAGCTAAAAGACACATACTGGGTCATACCCAGACATTTTCCCACCCTCCACTGCTTCTGTATGTTTTTGTTTATGTTAAAGTTGCAAAGTTGCAACTAAAATGCTTATAAGCAATCCTATCTGGTGTATTAAGGGCAAGACAGCCTGATTCTGTTGCTGTAGATGGGTGTACCTTTGCAATGATCTTGTTATAGCTCTGCATTGATAACAAAGATATTCCTCTCAAACAACAAGGAACTCCTGATCTACAGAGGACTGAAGTGAATTCCAAAGCAATAGGTCTTCTTTCCAGCTTACTTTGTGGTGTCGATCGTATAAAAGTCAAGCGACTGAAGATCATGAATATTTTCTGATTGTCAAAGAAGACACTATCCTCTTGCCTTACAACAATAAAGAGTAGTTTGATGAAAATGCACCAGCTGACTTTGCTTAAATAATCCAATGCTTGTGACAGAATAATCTTTTTCTTAAAAAAAAAAGAAAAGAAAAATCTGTTTATGCAGCTCATTGTGTCTGAGCAGCTACCAAATAAATTATTGTTTTGTGAAGAGTTTATTAAATAGTTACAGTATTTATTTTGCCATCTTATTCTGTTAAATCATACCAACTATTTTTAATTTACCTATTAGTAGTGGTATAAAGAGTTTCAAACTAGCCAGCAGCAGAACAGTTTTAATCAGGCCTAATCAGTGTATGACTCAATTTTATTTTAGCTATGGGGATATGGAGTGCAGTGAATGCGAGTGATGAAATGTGAGGTGGTTTAGTTGCACACTATTTTTGCGCTTACATTTATATTTTTATTTTTGTACAGAGCAGGTAAGTATACAATGTTTATTTTAAAAATTGTTAAAGGTTGTTTAATCACTTTAAATTCATAGTCTAAAAAAATTAAGGAAAAGCTAAGGTGCTGATAATTAAGCTAATTAATTTATTAGTTTTAAACACATATTGTTGGGTGTACAGATATGTGCATGCAGTCAAGGCATTAGGGAAAATGTACCCTAGCACTGCAGTTTAAAGTTAAACTTAAAGTGGAAGTAAACCCATCTATTTGATAGTTTAAAAAAAACAGTTAACATTCCCGGCATGTTTTTTTCCAGTGCTCCTTACTACCATACCAAGCATAGGTGGAGGCGGGGACACACCCCTAGTCACCTGCCCTCTATGTACCCATCAGTATTTATATGCCTCTATTGAGGAGACTTTAAAAGTTTAGTTAGGACTGCAGAACGCAGAGAGCCTTGGCGATGGCTCTGCAGCTTAATCATGTACTTGCAAATGCGTGCAACCAATCCTCTGCTTTTAACGTACACAGTTAGACAGTTGAATTTGGCTTGCTGTTTGGGTGGTAAGTGTGAGCCTGATTAAAAACGTTTACAACTTTATTTATACTTACTGTTTGCTTAAAAACGCATCTCATCTAAAGTCCCAAAATCTCCCCTCTTTTTTGTATCCACCAGGAATGGAGGCATATGTTTTTCATATGCCTCATTTAAAGTCCCAAATGCTAGTTTTCATTATCCAAGGATTGGGTAAAAACACACAATGTTCAAAGCGAGGTAGTCCATTATCCAATGCTAAAGTTGAGACAGGCAGTGTTCAGAGAATGGTAGTCTATTATCCAATGCATGGGGTCAGCAACAGTAGAGACAAGCAAGGTAAAGTAAAAAAGAAAATGAGTCAGGGCAAAGCAACTAAATACTATCACAAGCAGGGCTGCCATCAGGGGGTACAGGCAATACACATGTAAGAGGCCCGATGATCCCCAGGGGCCCAGCTGGCCCTTCTCCCATTTTTTTGCATTACACCTGTAAGGGGCTGATGGTCCCCAGGGCCCCTCACAGGCCCGGCTGGCCCCCTGCCCATTTTTTTATTTTTATTTTTTTTGCATTACACTGTAAGGGACCCAATGGTCCCCAGGGCCCCTTACAGGCCCGGCTGGCCCCCTCCTGTTTTTTTTGTATCTTATTTTTTTTTGCATTACACCTGTAAGGGGCCAATGGTCCCCAGGACCCCTCACAGGCCCAGCTGGCCCCCCGCCCATTTTTTTAATTACATTTTTTTTTGCATTACACCTGTAAGGGGCCGATGGTCCCCAGGGCCCCGCACAGGCCCGGCTGGCCCCCCTCCCGTTTTTTTTTTGTTTCTTTATTTATTTATTTATTTATTTTTTGCATTACACTTGTAAGGGGCCCAATGGTTCCTAGGGCCCCTTACAGGCCCGGCTGGCCCCCCTCCTATTTTTTATTTATTTATTTATTTTTTGCATTACACCTGTAAGGGGCCCTATGCGCTATAAACAAAAAACAATTTTGAAAACAAAATATTTTTTACTTTTTGCTATAATAAATATCCCCCCCAAAAATGAAAAATAAAAAATTCTTCATCAGTTTAAACCAATATGTATTCTTCTACATATTTTTGGTAAAAAAAAAAAAAATCGATTGGTTTGCGCACAAGTTATAAAAAATAGGGGATAGATTTATGACATTTTTATTATGATTTATTTTTTACTAGTAATGGCAGTGATCATTGATTTTTAGCGGGACTGCGACATTGTGGTGGACAGATCGACCACTTTTTTGGGACCTGTGACATTTATACAGTGATCAGTGCTATAAAATGCACTGATTACTGTATAACTGACACTGGCAGGTAAGGGGTTATCACTAGGGGCCGATTAAGGGGTTAAATGTGTTCGCTGGGAGGTTTTTCTAACTGTGGGGGGAGGGGACTGACTGGGAGTACTGAAAGATCATTGTTCCTAATCACTAGGGACAGACAATCACTCTGTACTTCCCTGTCAGAACGGGATCTGCTTACATTGACGGATTCCTGTTCTGGCTCTCTGTGGAACAATCGCGGGTGGCGGTTGGACATTGTGGTTGCCGGCCACGCGCATCAGCACCCCCGCTGTGCAGCGGGCATGTGTGCATGCCTACTATAGCTGTTAAAGGGATCAATGTACAGCTACAGTGATTTGTGGGAACGAGCCGACCTGCCGCAGTATAATGACGGCAGCTGGTCGGCAAGCGGTTAATAATGCACCTTGCTCAGGAATATTAACCACTTGGCCCTAGGCCAAATCTGATATTTCTCTCATACATGTAAAAATTATAATTGTATGCTAGAATATTACATAGAAACCCCAAACATTATATATTGCAAAGACCCTGGAGAAAAAAATGGTGATTGTTGCAATTAAATTTGCCACATGATATTTGCACAGCAGTTTTTCAATCACAAATGTTTGGGAAAAAATATACTTTCATGAATGTTAGTGAACACAAACACAAAATAAAACCCAATTTACATTACATTAAATAAAATTACCCATTCTGATGTTCGTGATATCACATGTGCGGTGCTTTTGCCACTTACATATGGGTGCGGGACCTACGTGCATGTTCTCATTTGCATGTGAGCGCTGGGGGTTGAGGGGTGCTTAATTACATTATTTATTTCACTTACATTTTTTTACACTGTCCTGGTAATTTTGATTTTTTGATCAACTTCATTGCTATCACAAGGGATAAAAAATCCTATATCTCTCCTCTGGCCTTCTCTGGCCTGTTATCAGCAAAGTTCATGTGGATATACCCTTTTAAAAACACACATTCAGCCTGTTATGACTGTAAACAATGGAGAGGCTGCAAAGAAGCTGCAGGACACATATTAGCAGCAGAAAAAATTAAAAAAAAAAAAATTCTTCTTTCCCCTGACCCCCAAATTTCCCAAAACACATACTATACAATGTTTACATACAGTACATACAAACTATAATTCTACAATTCTGCAAAACTCTGGCTCTGTCCAGTTCTGGTCACTAGTCCTCAGGAAGGATGTGCTGGACCTGGAGGGAGCCATGAGAAGGGCAACAAAGCTAATAGGGGGACTGGGGGACCTCAGTTATGAGGAATGACTAAAAGCATTAAATGTAATGTCCCTGGAGAAGAGACGCTTTAGGGGTCATTTTGATTGTGGGCATTGTGAAGCCCACAAGCACTTAGGGCCAGATTTACAGAACAAATACGCCGGAGTATCTACTGATACTCTGGCGTATTTCCAAATTTGCTGTGTCGTATCTTAGTTTGTGATCCACAAACAAGATACGACGGCTTTTGGCTAAGATCCGACAGGCTTACGGCTTCGTACGCCTTCGGATCTTAGGCTGCAATACTTCGGCCGCCGCTGGGTGGAGTTCGCGTCGTTTTCCAGCGTCGAGTATGCAAATTAGCATTTACGACGATCCACGAACCTACTCGCATGCGTAACGTTTTTTTTTTCCCGTCGCAAAGTTAAGCAATCTTTTTCATTGCTTAACTTTACACCAGCCATGTTAAAGTATGGCCTTCATTCCAGCTTCGAATTTTAATTTTTTTTCGGCGTAAGTACGGCGTAAGTGCGTTACGCACGTCGCCATTCACAAACACGTCGGGGCGTCGTAATTTCGCGCAAAGCACGTCGGGAAAATTGCGAACGGAGCATGCGCAGAACCTTCGGCGCAGGAGCGCACCTAATTTAAATGGTACACGCCCCATTTGAATTAGGCGGGCTTGCGCCAGACGTCTTTACGATACACCACCGCAAGTTTACAGGTAAGTGTTTTGTGAATCAGGCACTTACGCTGAAAACTTGCGGCGGTGTTACGTAAACACGATACGTTACGCCGCCGGAGTTCTACGATAATCTGGCCCTTACTTCCTGGAAGTCTTGGATGGGGAGTGATAATTGGGTAGCGCACTGCATCCTGGGAAATGATGACACACATTTCCCAGGAGCATTAGAGGGAGATGATGTCAGAATCCTAGGTCATTCCAAAGGCAGATTCGGTGGGACTGCATAGCAACAGGCATTTCCAGATGAGTAAAACATTTTTTTTTCTTTTTTTCTTTTTTAGGTCTAATGAGCACAATAATGAAAAAACAATTTGGGATGGAAACTCCACTTTAAGTTGCAGGGAGTTTAAAAAAAAAACATTTGGCCACTCAATGAAACTAGAGGAGGAGAGGTTTAACATTAAACTATCTTTATTGTCAGAGCAGTAAAGAACTCCCTTCCACAAGAGGGGATGTCAGTGGGGAGTGTTGATAGTTTAAAAAAACTATTAGAAGGGCATTTACAGGTAATTGGGAATTATAATTGACATAAACTCATGCACACACCCACAACATAACTTGAATTGGATGGACTGGATTTGGATTGGATTTATTCAACCTTACCCACTATGTAACACACAATGACTGTGTATAGAACCGTATATAGCCCTGTTCAGCACTGTATTGCAGCAACTACCTCTCCCTTCAGACACTCTCTCACTATGACTTATTTACTAAAGTCTCCAACGCACACTGACAGTGTATATTACTGTGGTATAATGGATTAGAACTGTACACTATAGCAGCAACAAAGTTAATAAGGGGGCTGGAAGGGGGTTCCATAAGGGGAAAAATTGCCAGTCACCTCAAGGAATCGTCAGCGGTGGAGCTCATGCAGAAGAGAATTGGACCCTTCACCGCCAAACTCTGGGGGAAATGAAGATGCTCCTGAGCCCGCTCTTGGAAAGAGCACAAGCTGAAGGAGGAGAGGACTGGATTAAGCGGTGCCTTGCCTTACCACACGGAACAGAGGCGGGTGAAAACGGCGGACCGAGCAGAGCGGGAAGAACAGGAAGCAGAGAACCCACAAATGTGGAAGAGAGCGGTGAAGAATTCATATGTTGGCCCTAGCCACTTCAACACTGCACGATTTTCTTTTTTGTGGATGATCTTTTCCATTGGGGTCATGTCCTGTCTATGGAATTGTTTTATGGAATAACATTTTTAAACTTTTTCACACTATGAGCAGGTGTTTCTCCCTTTCCTTTCTTTCCTTTATGCTTTGAACTTACAAGTTCAGCTAAGGTGGAACATTGCCCTGTTCTATCACGTGAAGTGATTCAACGCACAAGATTTGCACCCTGTCGCCAAGCAAGGAGTTTGAGAACAGTTTGGATCAGATTAACCATTTGATTGTACATGCTCATTAGATCCACCGCCATATGGTGAGTTCCCATTACTTTCTCGTTTTGATCGATTGGTGAACTTACTCTTGGGTGTGTATGATCTATATTGATGTTGAAGGAAATATTTCCATTCTTCATGAAAAATATCTGATGTCTTCTCATATCATCATTTTTATGAACAGTTTTTTCTCCTTTTATTTTCTGTTTTGTCATATGGACATTTGCACCATTTTTTGGAGATTCATATGTCACTAATATGTATTTTTTGATGGATACATTGTCTTGGCGATCACATGTCACCTTCACTTTTTTGTTTTACCTTTCAAGAATTCCCATCACATTGGGTTTGTTGGGTTGGTCTATGGTGGTGCTGCACTTTGTTTTTATATTTTGTTACATTATCCTTTGTTGTGTTTGGCAGGCACTATAGATACACATTTTTGCGAGGAGCGCAGTATTTACTTTTTATTGGTGAAGAATTCATGCCTGTAAATGAAGTCCTGCTTCCAGTTCCAGGTCTCAGGGTCAAGCTGCGGCTAGAGCTATTGTCACAGGAAGACAGCCCCCTTATAGCCCCCCCAGAGGACAATAGAAGAAGTGCTCCTAGAAAAGCAGCAATACAAGAGGAGAGGCCTAAAAGAGGAGACGTCACAGGAGGAGGGGCTAAGAATAGAAAGAGCAAAAGCAGTGAAGAACACAGAAGCGCGGGTATTTTGCCAAGACAACAAACATCTCCAGATTGCCACTCAAACCAATCCAGCGCTCAGGCAAGCTTTACAGAGAGTCCAATCAGATATGACATATCTGTTACAGACATGAATGAAGAGATGTTTGGCTTCAGTGAGATTCCAATGTCTGCTGCAGCCACAACTGGTGAGTTATGTAATTCTGAATTGTTGGTTAATCTGACTTCTTCTATAACTTAGTTTCTTCTTTAGCATAATTTAAAAATAATGATAGCACAAAACAGGATATAGCTAGTGTTTAGGCGGTGCCAGAAAAACATGATGCAGGCATTTTACCACAAGTAACGGTCTCAGCAGTCAATCCTGTTGCAGTGGATACATCACAACTGTTAGACATAATGTACCAGAAACATGTTTAAAGGAGAGAATACCTTGCATGTCCTCACTCATGGGTTTTCATTTGGCTAATACAAGGAAAAAATATGACGTGATGATTTTATAGACTTATGCCCCGTACACACCATCACTTTATGTGCTGAAAAAAAATGACGTTTTTAAAAACGTCACTTTAATTGACCGTGTGTGGGGGAAAACGTCGTTTTATGTCTTCTAAAAAACGACCAAAAAAAATTGAAGCATGCTTCAATTTTATGTGTCGTTTTTCAAAACGTCAACTTTTACTTCACAGAAATTGACCGTGTGTAGCAAAAACGTTGTTTAAAACGACGTTTTTTCACCCGCGCATGCCTAGAAGCTACTTATGAAGCGAGCTTCAATGGAAAAACGTGGTGGAACGTAACCTCGCTTTGCTAGAACATTGTGAGAAAAACGATGGTGTGTAGGCAACTTCGTCTTTGAAAATTGAAGTTTCAAAAACGTCATTTTTTACTTCACAGAAAATGTCGTTTTTTTTCATCACATAAAGTGATGGTGTGTACGGGGCATAACTCTCATTACTTCCAATGAGTAAAGAATTCCTTAAACAAGAAAAAGATAAAAATTAAGAAGATAGGAGGAGGCCGATTGCTCTGAATTTTTACAACTGGTTGCAAGCTTTTTGGGCCAGATTCACAGAGCAGATACGATGGTGTATCTCATGATACACCGTCGTATCTGTTGTTCTATCTATGCGACTGATTCATAGAATCAGTTACGCATAGATAGCCATAAGATCCGACAGGGCTGGGGGGAGTTCGCGTCGTAAACCAGCGTCGGGTATGCAAATTAGGAGTTACGGCGATTCCCGACAGTTCCCGCGTTCGCTACGTCGCCGCTAGTCTAGTTTCCCGTCGCAAAGTTAGTCGTTTTTTTTGGTGCCTTACCTTTCCACAGCAATCGCATTGCTGTATAAAGTATGGCCGTCGTTCCCGCGTCGAAATTTTAAAAATAACGTCGTTTGCGTAAGCCGCCCGGGAATACGGAATTACACTACGCGCGTCGCTGTTCGAAAAAATGACGTCAAGGTGCGCAAAGCACGGCGGTAGTTCGGAAACAGAGCATGCGTGGTAGGTCCGGCGCGGGAGCGTGCCTAATTTAAATGGCACACGCCCATTTAAATTGGCCCGCCTTGCGCCGGAGGCCGCCGGCGTAGGTTTTCATCGCAAGTGCTTGGTGAATCAGGCACTTGCGGTGAAAATTTGCGGCAGTGTAACGTATCTACGATACGTTACGCCGCCGATCATCTACTTGAATCTGGCCCTTTGTTTGTATGTGCATAATTTGTGAAAATGTTTCAGACCGAAGTGCAGGTTTATTTCATCATATTGATACCATCTTAGAGGCATATAAAAAAAATTGGCGGTTTGGGATGGTTCATGTATGATGAGTCATTCAGACAAAAATTGGCTGTACACAAGAACCTTAATTGGGGTAGTAAAGACGTTAGTCTATAGCTTAACCTTTTAATACTACAAAAGCCAACGTTGGCATGCCCACAAAATACACAAAGGATTCACACAAATACTACGTACAAAAAAGGCATATGCTTTGCTTTTAATGATGCCCAATGCAAATGGGCTAAAAATTGTCGATACCGACATGATTGTGCCTTTTGCTCAGGTCTACATTTGGTAAATAAGTGTTTTAAAAAAATGGCATCATCACAAGCAACTGATTGCTAAAGATTCCTTTCTTAAAAGCACCATCTTCAGTGAGCATAACAAACATAATACCATGGCTTCACAGGTACCCCGATCCTCAGACGGCACGCATGCTTTATGAAGGTATCAAAGAGGGTTTTACCGTCTTTTGAAGGAAAAGGATGTTTGATTGTAAAACAAATTAAATCAGTGGATTTATTAACGGATGTGGTCAGAGAAAAAATTAACAAAGAATTAACCACTTGACCACTGGGCACTTAAACCCACTTAATAACCAGACCAATTTTAAGCTTTTGGTGCTCTCACATTTTGACAATTACTCAGTCATACAACACTGTAACCAAATTACATTTTTGTCCTTTTTTTTCCCACAAATAGAGCTTTCTTTTGGTGGTATTTGATCACCTCTGCGTTTTTTATTTTTTTTCGCTATAAATGAAAAAAGAACATTTTAAAAAAAAAATGAATTTTTCTTCATTTCTATTATACAATTTTGCAAAAAAGTAATTTTTCTTCATAAATTTGGCCAAAAATGTATACTGCTACATATCTTTGGTAAAAAAAAGAAATTGTGGATATTATTTAGTCTGGGTGAAAAGTTATAGGGTCTACAAGCTATGGTGCCAATTACTGAAAATTTATTAATTTGATCACACCTGATGTACTGACAGCCTCTCTCATTTCTTGAGACCCTAACAAGCCAGTAAAGTACAAATACCCCCAAATGACCCATTTTTGGAAAGTAGACAGATGGCACTGGTGGGCACAGGTGGCACTGGTGGGCACAGGCGGCACTGATGTGGTACTGCAGTGGTGCAGGTGGAACTGATGGGCAAAGGTGGCACTGGTGTGGCTCTAGTGGCACTGGTGGGCACAGGCGGCACTGCTGGGCACAGGCTGCACTGGTGGGCACAGGCAGCACTGGTTGGCACAGGCGACACTGATGTGGCACTGGCGCAGGTGGAACTGATTGGCAAAGGTGGCACTGGTGTGGCTGTGGTGGCACTGGTGGGCACAGGTGGCACTGGTAGGCACTGGTGGCACTGATGTGGCACTGCAGTGGCACAGACGCCCACTGATGGGCACAGGCGGCACTGATGGGCCCAGGCAGCACTGGTGTGCACTGGTTTGGCACTGGTGTGCACTGGTGGGGCACTGGTGGGGCACTGGTGGCACTGGTGGGGTACAGATGGCACAGATGTGGCACTATTGGGCACTGCTGGGCACTATTGGGCACTGCTGGGCACTGTTGGGCACTATTGGACACTGCTGGGCACTATTGGGCACTGCAAAGCACTGCAAAGCACTTACAGTTTGTCTCTAATTGCTCTCCTCTCACGCTGGATCGGTGTGAGGAGAGGAGAGCGATGAACTGAAAGTGACCCCTTGTTTGCTTTGTTTACATTTGTGATCACGCCGTCCAATTGGACGGCACGATCACGTGGTAAAGAGCCACGTTCATTGGCCCTTTACCGCGATCCTTGTTGCTGCGGATCCCGTGGGCCTTGGCGAGCACAGATGATCGTGTGTGCGCACCCGAGGGGGCACGCGGGAACGATTCTCTGGGAATCCAGAGCGCCTGACAGGTCGTCATTTTGTGGAATTTGTACCGCCAACCGCACGAAAGTTAGCGCCTACCAGGATGTGCGTCGTTTGCTGCTCCAAGAGGGATGAAAATGGGAAAAAAGTCCGAAAAGAATCAAGGTACTATTGCCGAGATTGCAATGTCGGACTTTGTCTCGTTCCTTGCTTCAAAGTGTTTCACACTATGGATGTGTATTGAATTTCTTTCTTTGACTAATTTCTTTATTTTTCATTGCTTTGTTGAATAAAATTATATTATTGATTAATTATAATTCATGTGTTTGTGTTTCAAATTTATCATATCTGGAATGTCTACTAGAGTCTTGTTTTGGTCAGGTTTAAGTAAGTAATTACTAAGAATTAATAATAATACATAATACATATCACCAAATTTCCATGAAAAAAAATGTACCGCTTTTGGCATGTAATTCCAGACAGAATCATACCGCCAGGGAGGTTAAAGAACCATATGCAACTAAAATGACATCAATCGGTTTTGTAATACAGTAGTAAATGTTTATTTTGTGAATTCTTCATTTACACAATTATTCAACCCCTTAAAGACTACCACTCTGAAGAACAGAGGTTCATTGAAGTGTATTCAATCAGGTATTGAAAACACCTGTGGATGTCAGGGAGCAGCAATAAAGCCTAATAAGCATTAATTAGGCAGCTTTAAAATGACTGTGATACTCAGCTCCTTCTAGACATTTACTGGTGTGGTTACAAACATGGTGAAGTCAAGAGAATGGTCCAGGAAGACAAGAGAAGAGGTGATTACTCTTCACAGGAAGGGCAATGGCTATAAGAAGATTGCAAAGATGTTAAACATACCAAGAGACACCATAGGAAGCATCATTCGCAAATTCAAGGCAAAGGGCACTGTTGAAACGCTACCTGGTCGTGGCAGAAAGAAGATGCTGACTTCGACTGCTGTGCGCTACCTGAAGCGTAGAGTGGAGAAAAGTCCCCTTGTGACTGCTGAGGAACTGAGAAAATATTTGTCAGATGTGGGTACTGAAGTTTCTGCTCAGACAATACGGCGCACACTGCGTAATGAAGGCCTCCATCCCAGAACTCCCAGGCGCACCCCCTTGCTGTCTCCAAAGAATAAGAAGAGTCGACTGCAGTATGCAAAAATCATGTGGACAAACCACAGAAGTTTTGGGATTGTGTTCTGTGGACTGATGAAACTGTTTGGGCCCATGGATCAACGCTATGTTTGGAGGAGGAAGAACAAGGCCTATGATGAAAAGAACACCTTGCCCACTGTGAAGCATGGCGGGGGTTCAATCATGCTTTGGGGCTGTTTTGCTTCTGCAGGTACAGGGAAGCTTCAGCGTGTGCAAGGTACCATGAATTCTCTTCGGTAACAGGAGATAGTGGATAACAATGTGATGCAGTCCGTCACAAACCTGAGGCTTGGGAGACGTTGGACCTTTCAACAGGACAATGATCCCAAGCATACCTCCAAGTCCACTAGAGCATGGTTGCAGATTAAAGGCTGGAACATTTTGGAGTGGCCATCGCAGTCACCAGACTTAAATCCGATTGAGAACCTCTGGTGGGACTTAAAGAAAGCAGTTGCAGTGCGCAAGCCTAAGAATGTGACTGAACTGGAGGCTTTTGCCCATGACGAATGGGCGAAGATACCCGTAGATCGCTGCAAGACACTTGTGTCAAGCTATGCTTCAAGTTTAAAAGCTGTTATAACTGTAAAAGAATGTTGTACTAAGTACTAAGATTGAATGTCAACTGGGGGTTGAATAAAACTGATAATGATGTGAGCACAGAAAAGACATTTGTGGTTATTTCATTATAAATGTTATGTTATATTTGTCTGACCTACACGTGCCTCTTTGATTTAATTGTAAGCAGGATGACTGAATGATCAAAATCCGTGTCAAACTGGGCAAAACAATCAATTTCAGTGGGGGTTGAATAATTTTGAATACAACTGTATGTTCAGTGGAATATGCTTAATTTGAAAATTTGAAGATGTTTTACCATTGGTTAGAAGTCTGGGTGCAAATGCTTTATTAGCAAAACAGATATTGAAGCAGCGTTTAGAATACTGCCCATTCATCCCAAATGTTTTAATTCTTTAGGTTGTTATTTTGAACCTAGTTATTATTTTGACAAATGTTTACATATGGGGTGTTCTCTTTCCTGTTGATATTTTGAAGCGTTTTCAACTTTTATACAGTGGGTGATAAAAGATATTTCAAAATCAATATATATTTTACATTATTTAGATGATTTTTTATTTTTGGAGAGTGCATAAACCTTTTAAAAAAATTTATGGCACTTTGTGCTCATTTTGGGATTCCTTTAGCAGAATAAAAAACAGTATTGTCTACAGTGTTTTTAGATTTTTTGGGAATAACGATAGATACTGCTCAGATGACGTTCCCTTTGCCTAGAGAGAAATTAGATGGAATTTCAGAATTACTCTTTACTCATTACTCACTATTTATGATCACATGTTAATAAAATCTTTTGTGGAGTTTCCTTTTTTCTAAAATGATATGGAACAAATTCACTAGTTTATTTTTCATTAAACAAGCCATGAAATATATATATATATATATATATATATATATATATATATATATATATATATATATATATATATATATATATTAGGGCTCTTACTGATCAAAATTTTTGTGTTCGATTAATTGATTTTTTTTTAATCGACTAATTTCGATTAAGTATAACGCACATACAGATTTAACTACTTTTAGCTGTTCTCCTTGCAGGCTGATTTCCAGTGCAGCTACCAACCACTGGAAAAATGGATAGCAGGATACAAAAAACACACAAAGGCAGCGCTCGATGGGAATAGAATTAAAACTTTTATAGTCTTCAAGTAGGTAACAAAATATAAATAAAAATGTGTACAACGATACCACTGCTGAATCCAGATGAGGAGGGGGGGGTTAACATCAGTCCGTCGGCATGTAGATATCCGTGAAGGGAACTAAACTCCCAGTGTATGGCTGTAGAATCCCAGGTTGATAGAGGGAAGTGTAACAGCACTTGCGTGTGGCAGATAGTAAGGTCCCGCCGGCATGCAGATATGAAGGCACAGCAAAGGAGCCCTTTAGATGGACACGGCAAGCCCTGTCAGTGTCCGTGAAGTCAACGGAACTCCGATGGAATTTCCTGAAGCTGGTGGAGAGGTGAATACCAATCAAAAGAATTTTGATCGATCCAAAAAATTTGGATCGATCAAAAAAGAATTTTGATCGATCAAAAAAATTAAAGATTAATCGATGAATTAATAGTTAATTTCCACAGCCCTAATATATATATATATATATATATATATATATATATATATATATATAAAGAAAAAAATTGCAGTAGATAACAGACACCTAATAACTCCAGAATTTTTTGGAAAATTTTGCATGACTACAGAAACCATCTGCTTTTCTAAATATGAGGCTAAACTTTTCAACGTGGCATTTTCTATAGCTGGTGACAGCAAATAAGAAAGTATCAACAGTAGGGATGACCTTTGTGTTCGAGTCGAACTCACGTTCGACTGGAACATCGTATGTTCGACCGTTCGCCGAAATACGAATGTTACAGGCCGGTGTCGCCAAATTCGCGTGGCGTGTCACGGCCCATAATTCACTGCGGCATCGCAGTGCATTGCTGGCTGATGATTGGCCAAGCATGCACTATGACCCACATGCTTGGCCAATCACAGCTTGCAAAAAACGGAGAGCCATAATTGGCCAAAGCCAGGCTCAGGGGGTTTAGTACACGCCCCACTATATAAGGCCGCCTGGAAGTCGGCCTTGTGTAGTGTGTTGTGGTGGTTTACAGAGAGAGACAGAGAGAGAGAGAGAGAGAGTCATTTTTTGGAGTTAGATAGAGCAGGCAGGCAGGAAAGCTAGTCAGTTAGATTTACAGTGTGTAGAGCAGGGGTGTCAACCTGGCGGCCCTCCAGCTGTTCCGAAACTACAAGTCCCACCATGCCTGTGGGAGTCATGCTTGTAACTGTTAGCCTTGCAATGCCTCATGGGACTTGTAGTTTTACAACAGCTGGAGGGCCGCCAGTTTGACACCACTGGTGTAGAGGATATATATGTATCCTAGGTGTTGTATATATATTTATACACTATTGAGTTTAGCTAGATCCGCTCTTCCTAATATACTGACAGGCAGGCGATTGTGCTAGCTGCAGTATTTTCACGTGGTGTACTGTTTGTGTCCTCTGGACAGTGTGCACCTTAAGTTACGTGGTGTGTGTACTGTCTGTGTCCTTTGCACAGTGTGCACCTAAAGCTACGTAAAGCTGGTGTTTCTCATATTAATTCCTAGAGGCAGGGATCTGCTCATAATAATACTACAGGCAGGGGATCATTCTGCAAGTACTTTCACGTGGCGTTCTGTCTGTATCCTCTGCACAGTGTGCACCTAAAGCTACGTAAAGCTGGTGTTTCTCATATTAGTTCCTAGAGGCAGAGATCTGCTCATATTAATACCACAGGCAGGGGATCTTTCTGCAAGTACTTTCACGTGGTGTACTGTCTGTGTCCTCTGCACAGTGTGCACCTAAAGCTACGTGGTGTGTGTACTGTCTGTGTCCTCTGCACAGTGTGCACCTAAAGTTACATAATGCTGGTGTTCTCATATTAATTCCTACAGGAAGAGATCTGCTCATATTAATACCAATTCTTGATCTAATATTTCACAGCAGGGCCCATTCCTGCGCCCACCAAGAGTAACTGTGAGGACTTACAGTGTTGTGTCACCAGACAGCAAAACACATGTTAAAGGGGTGATAACCCTTCTCTATGTTTTCCAAAAAGCTTAAAAATAGATTTTTTGGCTGAAAACTACCAGTTCAAAATTACAAACAGATTCAACTTAACAACAAACCTACAGTCCCTGTCTTGTTTGCACCGCCTGTATACTGCTGTTAAAAGTATATAGGGCCAAAGGGGCTGGTAATGACCAGGGGGGAGGGGGGGAACCCATGTTCTTTTTCTCAATGAGTTTCATCCATATTACAAGGACCAGACATTACATTAAAGTCACATGCAGTTTTTAATTACTTTTTTCTAATAGTAATATCATTTTGTGCAGGGACAGTTCTATACACGGGAAACACGTGCCACTTCACATACTATAAACACACAGCAGGTATGATATTTAAAGGAATTTTTCAATTTTTTTTTTCACTTTAAGCATCATTAAAATCACTGCTCCCGAAAAAATACAGTTTTTAAAACTTTTTTTCCATTGATACATGTTCCCTGGGGCAAGACCCGGGTCCTCAAACCCGTTTTACGACAATAACTTGCATATTAGCCTTTAAAATGAGCTCTTTTGAATTCGAACATTTGAGTCCCATAGACTTCAATGGGGTTCTAAAGTTAGGCATTGTAATAGCACTGGTGAACGGAGTGAACCACAACTGCGGTTAGCAAGGAATTCAATGCGATTCTCTATGCAAAAACTTAGTATTAGGCCCCAGGCATCACTCTTCGCAACAGGAATTTGGGGGATCTATACATCATCTCTGTGTCACATAAAGAAAGGCGTTGAGCTGGGGGCGTGGCCAAGAGCGGCATGTGAGCGGACGTGTCTCACAGAGCTCCCTGACAACACATTGCAGTGATCCTTCTCCCGGCCGAAATAACGCTCATTTTTGGTACCGGACATCTCCCAGCTGACCTACGGCACCCGCTGAACGTCCCGATCCGCTCATCCGCCCGATTACCGGCATGATGACCCGCAAGCAGTTGAAAGGTGATGAGCTCCCTGACCTGCAAAATGGCGCCGCGGCAGCATGGAAGTCACGAGGAGACAAGAGGGAAGCTGGTAAGATCCCCCCCAAGACACCTAAAGCCCATGGAAGGGAGGCCCCTAAGGACATGGTGTACTATGCGCAAAAAATGAATAATATGGCAGACCACCCCTCGGACGAGGAGCTGGATGCTACGCCAGACATTTTTCATGCCCTGACACACGGGCCCTCATCTGCCCAGGCCTCGCAGCAGGCCCCAGCCCAGAATACATCAGATGCGGATACAGGGGGGGTAGAGGAGGATGAGGGCGCTGAACAACCCACGTTGGCCCAAATACTGAAAGCAGTAAACAAATGCACAGCTTCAGTGCAGACTCTGCAACATCACTTTGGGGGTTTGAAGGAGGAGGTGGGGCTGATCCGCCATGACTTTCAAAAAATCAGAGAGCGCACCACGGCGGTGGAAAGTCGTGTTAGTGAGGTGGAAGACAGAGTGGCCCCCCTGATTAGAGAGTTGCAGGTCACGGCCAGGATTGCGACGGCTAACGAGAACCGTAATGAAGACATCGAGAACCGTCTGAGGAGGAGCAATGTGCGCATAGTGGGCCTCCCAGAAAAAACGGAGGGCCGGGACCCCACCGCATTTGTGGAGACCTGGCTGCAAGAGGTCTTTGGCAAAGGCGCATTTACGCCCTTATATTCAGTGGAGAGGGCGCACAGAGTGCCACCTAGACCTCTCCCTCCTGGCAACCCACCATGCACCATGCTGGCCAAACTTCTTAACTTTAAGGACAAGGAAATTATTCTGAGATTGGCTAGGGAACGGCGTAACATTCAATTTAATGGAGTGAGGGTGTCTTTCTACCCCGACTTCTCTGCGGACGTGCAGAGACGCAGGGCCAAATTTGGAGAAGTGAAGAGAAGATTGCAACGCCTACGTGCTAACTACGCTATGCTGTATCCTGCCAAGCTCCGAATTATTGCGGGTGGTAGAGCCCAGTTCTTCGAATCTGCGACAGAGGCCTCATCGTGGCTAGACATGAATGAACACCTGCTTCGCCAAGCGGATGAACCAGCGGCGGATGCGGACTGACTCACCCTGAAGTGCGGGACTGCAGAGGGCGACGGTAAGCTGACTTACCCTCCTGTTTTTGTTTGATACCCACCGAAGGTTAGCAACTGTTCTTCAGTTATATTCATGTGGTCGCGAGACCGGGAGGACAATATATGCAGATTTTTTCCCACTCAGGAATTGAGCGAACAGTTTACCTTACAAATTTTTTGTTTTTCCCTTGACTTTGAACTTCTGGTTCTACATGCGACTTGGTCCAAATGCGGAGCGCCCGCTGAGGCGCAAGGTTGGAACCACAGACTGCCGGTTGCGTCTGTGGTGTGACATGAGCACAAGTTTTGCTCAGCGGCTGAACGCTGCACAGTTAATAGTTGATTTTTTTCTGGTGCTGCTGACTTCTCTAATTTTTTATTTTTTGGATGCTGCTAGATATATCTCACACATAGAAGAACTGCTGTTTCACACTCACGTACCCTGCTATGGCTTTGTGTTGGGCGGGGGGGTATGGTCTACCATTCGATACTGGGACTTGGTGGTATGTATGAAGCTGCCGACTTATGTCTTACTTTTTTGTTTCTCTGCCGGCTTTGCCTCTTTATTTTTGAACCCCAGGTATACTGCATACTCTTCCTTAATAATGCTATTCATGGTGTTGATACTGGACAGGTTGTGGAATAATTATGACGGTTGCTCTGGCGGGTGGAAGGTTAATATGTCATGTGATGTCAATCTACTTGTGAAATGATGACGGGAATGGCTATAATTTCATGGAATGTCAGAGGTATGAGTGACCCACTTAAACGGACCATGGTGTCTACCTCCCTTAGGAAGCATTTCCCGGCTATATGTGTCCTACAAGAGACACATCTGACCCCTGACACTAGATCCTGGCTGGGATTTGCATGGGCAGGCTGGGCCTGTCACTCCACTCACACCTCCTATTCAAGGGGTGTGAGTGTACTGATACATAGGTCCGTGGACTTTCAGTGTTTGGACTCACAGGTGGATCAGGAGGGGAGATATGTATTTTTGCTCTGCAGGATTTCCCAACTGACGCTCATTCTGGCGGCAGTATATGTTCCCCCCCCGTTCAGTTCTCAGATACTGCGTACCCTCCTGGCCTTTCAGTTGTCCAATCCTGGGATCCCATTGGTGGTAGTAGGGGATTTTAACGGGATTATGAACCTGTACTTGGATAGACACCCCGCTCCGGGGGGACCCCCGGGGATGATGAGGCCAGCGTTGGCTAAGTTCATGGAGGAGGTAGGGTGGGTAGACCCTTGGAGGAGGAAAAATCCCCTTGAGAAGCAATTCTCTTGCTTCTCCAAGACGCATATGTCTTTGTCCAGGATTGACCTGTGTCTGTGCTCGGCCTCGGCGACTCAGTTTGTTGAGAATATACAGTATCTTCCCCGGAGTGTCTTGGATCATTCTCCTGTCCTACTCTCACTGAGGGTCAGGCCTTCTACGACTCTTCCTAGAGCACCGTGGAAGCTTAATGCATTTTGGCTAAACCTTTTCCCCTCTCATGAAAAAATAGAGAAGGATATTGTGGCCTACTGGCGGAGACACGCAGATTATCCTGGAACAGACACTGCTCGGGACGCTTTTAAAGCCTTTCTGAGGGGTATTTTTATTGCAGAGGTGAACGCCATTAAAAGTAACACCACTAAACAGAGGGAACAGGTGGCACAGATGGTAAAGCGACTGGAGGCAGAGTACATAGCCAACTCTGGGGAGGGTTCTCGGGAGGCATGGATAGCGGCTCAGGATGCACTGACCAGACTAGACACATCAAAGGCAGACAGGAAGCGCTTCTTCTCCAAAATGGCTTTCTATGAGGAAGGGGAGCAGACGGGCAAACTATTAGCTAAGATAGTACAGTCACAACAGACGTCCCCGTCTATCGGAGCTCTTAGGACAGAGAGAGGTAACCTGGTAAACACCCCCGACCTGGTGATGAGGGAACTTGTCACATTTTATGCCAGTCTATATGAATCAAAACAAACACATACTGAAGAGGAGACTCGGGACTTTCTGCAGGGGATAGAGCTACCGTGTTTAACAGAGTCCCAGGCAGAGTCCCTTGAGACCCCCATCACCATTGAGGAAATGACGGAGGCTGCCAATTCTTTTCCCAACTCTAAGGCCCCAGGAGATGACGGCATACCGATTGAGGTGTATAAACAATATGGGAATGTCGTGCTTCCGAAGCTGCTTCATACTCTGAATGTGGCCAGGGAGGCACGGCATCTTCCGGACTCTATGAGACAAGCAAGCATAGTTTTACTACTTAAACCAGGAAAAGACCCACTAGACCCAGGTTCCTACAGACCAATCTCGCTTTTACAAAGTGATATTAAAATCCTAGCAAAAATCTTAGCCATGAGGTTTAATAAGGTAATCACGTCGATCATCCACACTGACCAATCAGGGTTTATACCGGAACGATCTACAGCCATTATCCTCAGGAGGCTGTTTATAAACATGCAATCGACGGCGGATAATGGGGGGGATAGAGCGTTGCTGTCCCTGGATGCCCACAAAGCATTCGACAGTATTGAATGGCAGTACCTGTGGGCAACGTTATCCAGATTTGGGCCGGTGTTTCAGTCCTGGGTGCGGCTCCTATATGACTCCCCCTGGCGGTTATTAGGGAGGAGGGCAGAGTATCTTCTCCCTTCCCGCTACATAGGGGGACCAGGCAGGGGTGCCCCCTCTCACCCTTGCTGTTCGCGGTTGCCATAGAACCGTTGGCGGCTCTGGTGAGATCTAACCCCCTAATTACGGGATTCTAGCACGGGTTGACGCATGAAAAAATTATGCTCTACGCGGATGATACAATGTTGTTACTGGGCGATACGTCGGGCTCTCTCAGAGAAGCGATGTCGGTGATTCAGACATTCGGGTCTTTTTCTGGTCTATTGATAAATTGGACTAAGTCCGCAATTATGCTTCTGGACTCGTCCGGCCCACAGGATCGTTCGCTACTAGACATCCCGGTGGCGACTAAATTCAAATATCTGGGAGTCTGGGTTACCCCTCAACCGCTCGATTATGTCACTTTAAATCTCACCCCCCTAGTGAGCAGGATTAGAGATAAAATTAAAATATGGTCAACATTGAAAATGTCCCTAGTAGGTAGAGTTAACCTTACAAAAATGGTGTGTATGCCTCAGTTGCTGTATATTTTACACAACACCCCCATGGTTGTCCCCCTCAGGGTCTTTCGAATTATTAATTCATTATTCCGGACATTTCTCTGGCTTAATAAGCCCCCCAGGATTAAGTTAGAACAGCTACAAAAACCAAAGGAGGCGGGAGGGCTTGCTCTTCCAAATCCTTGGTTGTACTACCTAGCAGCACAACTACAACATATAACCCGAGCTATGAGTAAGGGGCGGGGGGACCCGGTGGTCGACATAGTAAACCGCATGACCGACGTGGACAATATAGTGACGGGTCTTGAGTTGCTGCAATGTGCTAAGTCCAATAAACTTTTCCCCACATATGCATTAATGCAGAAAATCTGGAATAAGACCCGCCAGTTGCAGAACATAGAGGGGTTTACGGGTCACAGCCCAATTTGGAACAACCGATACTACGAGGAGTTGATGACTCTGTCATGTGGTGAGCGTTGGAGGAGATACGGGGTTACACACTTGGTGCATATCTTCTCTGGGGGCCGTCTGCATTCATTCGCAGAGCTCTGGGAGAGGTATGACCTCCCTCAGACAATGCATTTCCACTACTTGCAGCTGAGGCATGCCATCAGGGCCTAGGCTGGAAACAACCCTTGGACATTGTCCCCTGCCCCGATCTTTCACATCATGACTGGGATAACCAGCTTCAGAGGCTTTATCTCAAGCTCGTACGCCATGTTACTGACGGCATTCTCACCGGCCCTCCCTTCTAGGGTGGTGGACTCCTGGGAAAGGGATGTGGGTGAATTTTAGGAGGAACAGTGGGAAGAGGTGCTTCGCTCAATGTAGCACACCGTTTGTCACAACTATACATTGTTTTACGAGTACATTTTACCCCGGCCAGAATGCACAGAATGGGTCTAGTTGAGGATGACAGCTGTCCTAGATGTACCAGGGACCATGGAGACCTCATCCATTTGATGTGGCGATGTCCCAAGCTACACCTATATTGGACGGTGTCTCAAAACACTGAATGACGTATTTATGACTCAGATACCACAAAACCCCAAAGTATGTATCTTAGGGCTTGTAGAAGACCTTCCACTGGAGGATAACCCTAAAAAGGCTGTTGGTAGGGCCCTTTTCCAAGCCCGCAAACTTATCCTTAGACACTGGAAGGACACAGAACCCCCAAGGCTGGGGGAGTGGATAGCCCAGATGGGATTCACTCTCCGGGCTGAGAAATACATCTATCAGCACAGGAAATGGGGGGTAGGTTTGAGTTGTTGTGGGCCCCGTGGTTAAATTCACCTGGATTAGCCCCGCTTGAGCTGGTGCTAGACCGGCTGCTTATATAAACGACTGGAGGTGAGATTTTAAGACCGGTTCAGGGGCACGCTATGAAAGAGGGAGGGGGTGAGGGCTAGGAGATAGTACCTATGTGAACAATGGAGCGGATCCAAGAGTGTGAGAGTGCGTTGATATTCGTAAAGTATAATAATGCAAACTGTGATGGTTTAGTAGGAGGAGAAGGTAGCATTCCAGAAATGTTGTGTGGTTATGTTCTTTTTTTGTGTCATTTTATCATTTTGCTGTTTTGTTTGGATGTACAAAAAGTGAATATGTTATGTAATGGACATATTGTCTGTACCTTGTATGTCTGCCATATTCTTCAATAAACATAATAAACATCCTTTTTTGAGAAAAAAAAAAAAGAAAGGCGTTGAGCTGCTAAGCATGGACGCATTACAACATACGACCAAGGCTTAGGCCTCGTACACACGGACGGACTGTCCACTGAAATCGGTCCGCCGGACCGTTTTCAGCGGACATGTCCGCCCGGAGATTTCTGTCTGATGGTTGTACACACCATCAGACAGAAATCCGCGCGTACGCGATCCGCGGTGACGTGGCCGCGCCGTCGCCGCAACGATTACGCGGCGACGTACGCGGCCCTGGAAGGTAAATACTTCCACGCATGCGTTAAATCACTTCGACGCATGCGAGGGATGGCGGCCGATCAGGACATGTCCGGTGAGTCTGTACAGCCGACCGGACATGTCCGACGGACAGGTTTCCAGCAGACAGGTTTCTTAGCATGCTAAGAATTTTTGTCCGCTGGAAAACGGTCGGCTGGACAAATGTCCGCCGGAAAACGGTCCGATAGGCCGTACACACGACCGAACTTGTCTGCTGAAACTGGTCCGTGGACAAGTATCAGCGGACAGATCCGGTCGTGTGTATGGGGCCTTAACGTTTAAAATTAGTTTAAGGTCAATATCCCAATACACCACTACATGCAGGTGATTATCAGTAAGGGACCCCAGGCGTCACTCCTAGCAACAGGAGTTTGGGGGTTCTCTACATCATATCAACCTTAGCATGTAGAGATGTATTTAGGCCACTAGGGGAGATGCTATGAAATAGCATCAACCCCTAGCATAGAAAAGTTAGAGTGAACATGTTCGACAATTAGGATAAAGGGCCTATAAGTATTTTATACTTCTGTCAAGCACGTAGTTAATTGTATTTGTAGTAACAAGCATTAATTGTACCACAGGTACTTTGAAGATACACGTATAATACACAAGTTGTACTGGCAACTAATAGAAAGGTATGAGAGGCAATATAGTTCAGGTACTTTAAGAGTACATATAGTATTAGTAGTAACAAGTATTAATTGCATACGAGAGGCAATATAGCTCAGGTACTTTGAGAGTACATATAGTATTAGTAGTAACAAGTATTAATTGTATATGAGAGGCAATATAGCTCAGGTACTTTGAGAGTACATGTAGTATTTGTAGTAACAAGTATTAATTGCATATGAGAGGCAATATAGCTCAGATAATTTGAGAGTACATATAGTATTAGTAGTAACAAGTATTAATTGCATATGAGAGGCAATATAGCTCAGGTACTTTGAGAGTACATATAGTATTAATAGTAACAAGTATTAATTGCATATGAGAGGCAATATAGCTCAGGTACTTTGAGAGTACATATAGTATTAGTACTAACAAGTATTATTTGTATATGAGAGGCAATATAGCTCAGGGACTTTGAGAGTACATATAGGCCCAGATTCACAAAGCACTTACACCGACGTATAACACGTTACGCTGACGTAAGTGCAAATGTGCGCCGGTGTATGTGTGCGCCAGACCCACAAACTAATATGCGCCTAAAAACAGGCTACACCCCGCCGACGTAGCTTGCACATGCCGGCGTAGGGTGGGCGCACATTTAGGCTGGGCGCATGGTGCCGATCCCATTGATTAGCCATTCAAACATGCAAATGAGGGAAATACGGCGATTCACGAACATGCGTGTGCTCGGCGCATGCTACGCGAGATGCGCGTAAGTTGTACATCCGGCGTAAAGTTATTCCCCATAAAGGAGGTGCAACCCGGCAACAGACATGCACAGGTCTGCACCAGGGAATACAAGCCGGCGTATTGTGCGTTGTATGTGTCTGGCTTGGCGTATGTTATGTTCTCGGCATACACAGTGATCTGGCGTAGCTTAGGCAGTTGTGCCGGCGTGGTTGTGAGCAGGCGCATGGGGGTGCTGTGCTTGCGTCCATGTCACGGTGCATGCGCAGTTCGTGATACGTACCTGTCTGGCGCTCGGCCCATCATTTGCATGGGGTCACGCCTCATTTGCATGGGTTCACGCCCACTTCCACCTACGCCGACGTGCGCCTTCGAAGCCCACGCCACGCTGGCGCAGCATTGGGAGCACTGGCTTGATGAAAGCAATGCTTGCCTCTCTGCGCTGCGTTGGCGTAGCGTACAGTGTTTGCTCTACGGCGGCGTAATGTGCGCCTTGTTCTCTGTGAATCTGGGCCATAGTATTAGTAGTAACAAGTATTAATTGCATATGAGAGGCAATATAGCTCAGGTACTTCGAGAGTACATATAGTATTAGTAGTAACAAGTAATAATTGGATATGAGAGGTAATATAGCTGAGGTACTTTGAGAGTACATATAGTATTTGTAGTAACAAGTATTAATTGCGTATGAGAGGCAATATAGCTCAGGTACTCTGAGAGTACATATAACCGGCGTCATCATTTTTTTACAATCGAACATTTGGGCCACGGAAGCCTGCCTTTTTGCAGAAAACTGTGAGGACAGCATGATGGAAGGTGGAGCGGAGGACAATTGTGAGCATAGTGGGGAAGGAGAAGAGGCTGGACTGTGAGAGCCTGAAGTGTGGCTTTGTGGGTTCTGATGGCGTTGCTCCCACTGGGCTCGGTGATAGAAAGACGGTCGTCCCTAGGTGAGTGTTGGGCTTACCGTGACTTATGTGTTGACTGCAGAGGCTGCAGATGGCAGCACTATTGTCTGCAGCGGACACGTTAAAACAAGCCCACACTGCGGAGACATGGGCTGGCATCCTGGGAGCGCCAGATGTGACCGTACATGGTTGATGGCTCGCTCCTGATACATTAGGAGTCTGGTTTGTCCCTCCTGTGCAATGTAAGTTTGGCCTGCTTCTCCCCCTATCTGCTGGTCCATCTCTCCCTCTGAACTCCCCTCCTCTTCCTCTCTTGTGGGCACCGACGTCACCTTCCCCATCACTAACAATAGAGATCTCGGAGTAGGCAGCAACAGCGGGCATCAACTTCCTTGGGCTGATCGGAGTACTGTCTACTGCTGAGTGCCGGCTGTTGCGATCTCCTCTTCCTGATCCAATGCCAAGAATGGCTGCACATCAGAAATGTCTTCTGATGGATCGGAAAATAATTCCTGTGACTCAAGCAGAGGGTATATGGTGGTGGTGGTGGTGGTGTTAGTGGTGAGCCACTCAACCAAGTCTGGTGCGTCCTTTGATGTAATCGAACAATCATTGTGCCACTTCCCACTTTGGCTCCGGCCTGGTGCTCCTGCCCTTCCCCTACCACTCCTGCGGAAGGGCATGCCTCTTCCTCTGCCTGTCATTTTTTAAATGACCCTGTGACAAAAGTCTCTAGAGAAGCGCAGTATATTTGGAAAAAGGTATAAAAAAAATCTGTAGTTTTGGGGGGCCACTGGTTTATCGCACCAGTTATGAAACATTTTTTTCAGGAAATTTTGTCAATGTGTGTAGCAGAGGTAATGCAGCGAAAGAGGCAAAAATTCAGCAGCAACCAAATACACCGCCAGTCACAATGCTGCACAATACAAATCCACAATAATATGCTTCCTATATTCGAAAGTATATTATAAGTGTATATTACACCTATATACTGCAGAGCAAGTAGCACACCTATACCAGTGCTTGAAAGGACTTTTGTTGACGTGTTAGGCCTTGTACTCACGACCGGATCTGTGCGCTGGAAACTGTCTGCCCGACAGTTTCCGGCGTACAAGGCTGATTTGTGTTTTGTTCCGCTGGCGTGTACACACCAGCGGACCAAATTCCCGTCGTACCGGAACGCGTGCACGTAAACTACGTACGACGTCACTATAAAGGGGAAGACCAAAGTTAATGGCGCCGCCCTCTGTTCCTCTTTTGCTAGTTACGTGTTTGCTCGTGTTAGTGAAGGTTTGGTTAGAGCTGATTCGCGCTTCTCGGTCTCCAGGCTTTGACAGCGTGTATTCACGGGTTCAGTGCGTGTGCTTGCGGTAACGTAGTTGTCATTCGGCTATAGGCAAGCAGGTTGTTTCTGCTTTAGCAGTTGCATCCTGTGCGCTCGTATCTGTTTGTCACGCGTTTGTCGCAGGTAGTGCTGGATTTGCGAGTGCTTTCTGTTTCAGTGTGTTCTTGACTGACCAGCCGGCCGGTTTGAAGCCATGATGGAGCAGCAGCGTCAATTTTCGCGAGTTGGTGCTGTTTATGGGATGGCTGCTGGATATGTTCATTTGTCCAGTACTTTGGCCAGAAACAGGGGGCGGAGGCGTTTCTGGACCAAGAATTGGTTGCGCCAGCGTGACCAGTTCTCACATATGCCTCTGCTTAGGGAACTCCAGGAGAATAATCCTAATGACTTTAGGAATTTTCTCCGCATGACGGACCCCGTATTCAACCGTCTGCTGGATCTTCTGTCCCCCTATATCACGAGGCAGGACACTGTGATGCGCCAAGCCATCACGGCCGAGCAGAGGCTTATTGCCACGTTGCGGTACCTGGCGACTGGGAGGAGCCTGCAGGACCTCAAGTTCTCGACAGGCATCTCTCCGCAGGCGCTTGGGGTCATCATACCGGACACGTGTGCTGCCATCATCAAAGTTATGCATGAGGAGTATATTAAGGTAAGTTTCCTGGCTCTAATAATGTGTCCAACTAACTTTATTTTTATTTTCCCAGATATGCTGTGTGTTTAACTAACGTTACCTTTTCTCCCTATGCATGTTGATATCAGCTTTACATGTTTTATTCTTGGCCTACCTGCATATTTGTCCATTACCCAATATTAACCTGTCCAGCATGCTATCCTAGGGACAAACCCACCTTGCCATTTTTTCTAACAGGACTTTTTGGTTTTTGTGCCCCCCCCCTTCAAACTTTTATTGTCCCCATCAGAGGGCTGTGGAGTCTCTTAATGAAGTGGCCCTATATATTTCATTTCCCAAATTCTACATGCACATTTTTCTAATGCAATTTTAATACTGTGAACTGTCACAAGGATGCTTGTAGGATGTATTTGTTACAAAGTACTAAATCTCTAATTTTGTTTGTCCCCACAGCTACCCTCCACACCACAGGAATGGCAGTCTGTGGCTTCCCAATTTGCCCAGCGGTGTGATTTTCCAAACTGCGGTGGAGCAATAGATGGGAAACACGTCCGCATTGTGCCCCCACCCCGCTCGGGGTCGTACTATTATAATTACAAGGGTTATCATAGTATTGTGTTGATGGCGGTGGTGTCGGCACAGTATGAGTTTCTATATGTGGACGTGGGGAAGAACGGCCGGATGTCTGATGGGGGAGTGTTCGCACGGACTGATTTCTATGATCGTCTCCAAGCTGGTGGTCTGGCATTGCCACCAGATGAAGATAATGTGGAAGGACTTCCGTTTGTGTTCCTAGCGGACGAGGCTTTCGGGCTTGGTCCTCACCTCATGCGGCCTTTTCCCCAGAGGACCCTCACCTCAGAGAGGAGTGTGTTTAATTTTCGGTTGGCCAGGGCTCGGAGGGTAGTCGAGAATGCCTTTGGGATACTCACCAACCGGTTCCGCCTGTTCAGGACATCGATACATCTGGCGGAATATAAATTGGACACCGTTGTATTTGCCTGCTGCATTTTGCACAACTTTTTACGCAGGCACTCCCAGACGTACCTACCCGACATCGGTTCTGAGGCAAGACTACCCTCAGATCCCCTTCCCGGGCTGGACACTGGTCGCGCTGGCTTGGCCCCCCAATCAGCTCGTGAGGTACGCGACAAATATGTTGAGTACTTCATGGGTCGGGGGGCCATTGCTATGCCAGATCATATTTCTTTCTAATTCGGCCCCCAAAGAAAGGAATATTCTAAAAAATAATAAATAATTAGACCATTGGACTTTATACAGTTGTTTGTCATTAATGCTTTTTCTCTTTTTCTGTCTTCCTGGTTCTCTAACTAACTTCTTCAATTGTAATGCATAATTGATTTCTCCACTTTTAGTAACTAACCACATTTTGCACAGTATTCACTCATCTACAAACAGGGTATTGAGTCTAGAAATAAGAAGCAACTCCATTTGTAAATGTTGAGGTCAATTTTTTTTAATTTTTGCTTGTTCATGACCCCAAAAATAATTTTATATTTTTTTCATTACTCCCTGCTTTTGTACTTAGGAGTCGTCAAAATTTTTTTAAAAATTTTTTTTTTTTTTCTGGTAATTCAACCAAAAATATTATGCAGATTATACATTTATTAACAAGTTCACTTTTTTTTTCCTCAAATATAGTTAGATTTATTGTTTACATATATATATATATATAGATTATATTTGGTGGGGTGTTTACCGCCTTAAATTTTTTTGGGCCCATATTTTTTAGGCACAAAAAACAAAAATTTTTTAACCATTTTTTTTTTTTTTGGTGTTTTTTTCTAAATGAAAATTTTTAGGTGAGAATTTGGAGTCAAATCTCTACTTCACTAAATTCAGCGATTAGAGAGATTTATAATTCTATATATATATTTTAAAATATTTTTGGCGTTGTTTATTCTTTATGGTCTAAACTTTATAGTATCCCAAAATGTTCAACATGGTCAAAAAGTAACAAAATCAAATTCCAAATATATAAAAACTCACAACAGCAGTCAGTCATGGTGTGCTTTCACACTGGAACACGCCAAAATTGGAAGATACACACATTCAGTGCAAACTCGCCAAATGTCATTGGTTCAACAGACAAATGGCCACATGTGCTATCTGACATCATGGGTGATCAATGTCTGTGTTTTGTGGGAGCAAACCCTTCCTCTCAACTACTTGAGGATGGAGGAGGGGGTTGGACCCACGAAGCACAGACATTAGATATTCTGTGATGGCAGATAGCACATGTTGGCACACTGTGTGTGTATCTTCAAATTTTGGCGTATTCATTATTCAAACTGTAAAAATGTTTGTGGGGGCGGGGGATGGGCGGGGGGTGTTTCAGTCTTTGACACGGCCCATCATGTCAATAATGTTCTTAAAATTAGATTCGATCACCATCATTCTTTGCCGCATATTGTCCATTTCCGTGCTGCATTCCAAAAGGACATTTGTTACATTCTGTTCCATGAGAAACATCCTTTCACGCATATTGTGCATTTCAGTGCTGCACTCCATTACCTGCTGAATAATTATAGCAGCACTTGCACGTGAAAATATTGGCACACCATCCTCCTCCCCTAAAACAAAAAAAAAAAAATGGCATTTACAATATTATTTTTCAATGAGGCCTATCTACATATGTTTTTTTGAATCAAGCTAGGGTGACACTGACCTGATGGGCTTCTCCTTTCCACCTCTTCGACATCTTCTATCACTCCTCCTTCTTCCACCACCTCCCCATCATCTTCAATCACTCCTCCTTCTTCCACCACTTCCCCATCATCTTGGACTCCTCCTTCATCCATCAATCCACCTTCTTTCAATTCGCCAAATTGTTCTTCCGCCACTTGCCCTTCATCTGCTATGACTTCTAAGTCCAAAATTACTTCTTCCTCCTCTCTTCCTTCCTCCTTTCTTCCTTCCTCCTCTCCTTCCACATCCTCCTCTCCTTCCACATCCTCCTCTCCTTCCACATCCTCCTCTCCTTCCACATCCTCTTCTCCTTCCACATTCTCCTCTCCTTCCACATCCTCTTCTCCTTCCACATCCTCCTCCTCCTCCACATGTTGAGATGGCAGATTTTGGCCTTGTCTGGCCCTCTCTGCCTCCTCCAAATGCTGGCGACTTCTTTCCCCTGAAATAAACCAAAAAAAATGTAGACTCATCAGCACACAGATATTGGAGAGCATAAATCGCACACATTGCTTAGAAGATGCTTTCATTTAGTTACTTTTATCTTTCACCAAACCTACATTTTGCAATTACTTCTATATGGCAAGCTCTGATCCTGCCCCTTTTTAGCAAAGTGACACACATGGATGTCCCCCCTAAACTGTATTTCTGGGAGACCCTACCAAAACCCATTTTTGATTTGGGGAGACACAGGTGCTCTGCATTGCAGATGTGAAAACATCTGCTTTCTTACCACTATTTTTAGAATGAATCCTGTTTGCCTTTCCCATTCTCATACTTTTTTTTTCTAGAACTAGCTTTTACACAATGTTTACAAACAAAGTTTTTGGCCAGTGAGCCATGTCCAGGTGTGTTGTTCCTGGAATAACCGAGCCTTTCTGATAAACTATGTGATGTTACGTTGTTTACTAAGAACACTGTTTGTAAATATGTAGTTAGTTATGTTCTAAAAAATAAATAACAACATGTCTTTAAAATTACAAGCTGGCCAAGGAGGCAGATGGTGAAATATACATGGCAACACATTATTGCAGACAATCACCACCCCCCCCCCCCCCAACCCCAATATATATTTACTTACTTTTACGCAGAATTTTAAGTATTTTCTTCATCTGATGTGGCTCCCTCAATTTTAAGTCTGACCAGCGTTTCCTCAGCTGTTCCTTGGACCTGGTGATCCCAAACATCCTCTGCATTCTCCTCGCCACCTTGTCCATAATATGTGCCTTTCGGCGGTTAGGGGTCTTGTATGGCCCTAATTCACCATCATAGTCCTTTTTTCGCATGATGTAAACTAACTCCACCATTTCCTGCAACCGCATATTAGTGGCTTTATATCTTCTTTTCCTTGATCGGGACGTCCCTGCCTCTGTCCCTTCACTTGTGGCATGAGAGCATCGTGCCCGCTCGTGTGACATCGCCATCTTTCCTTTCCCACAGAGATTATGGGCGTGGAAAAGATGAATTGTTACGCCATGGGCGGAGAAGAGGGCGGCGTTTAATACATACGCGGAGTGTAGAGAATGCAAACAACGTGTTTACGTCCGTTACGCGGAGAATCTTCGAGCGCATCCAGAACATACACAGTTAACGCCATATTTCATAAACTCATTGATTAGGGGCCTCGCAAAGGTGACGAGGGCGGGGTTTCATAAATACGCGGAGTGTTTAAAAGGTTTACGCCGTGATTACGCATCTTACGCGGTAATTAGGCGAGCGTGAGAAACGAGGAGCGAGAGACAAAGGAAATTAAAAATGTGATCAGCAGAGGCCTTGAAAATGTAGACACATGGGATGGGGGTTTGGGCTGTTGGTTGCACCCTTTTTAAGCTATTCTGTCTATGGGGTACCACAATGTTATTTTGGTATCCAAATGCTTTTGGACACCTCACAAAATAGAGATGTGAACAATGCTGTACCTCATTGACAAGTTTTTGAATGGTGTATTCAGATCAGGCAAAGTATTGTTCAAGTGTTGGTTGTACAGAGGTCATTAGGAAGTGTCTTTTATGTCATCCATTGTCAGGGGCATGAGATTTACACATGAAAGAGTGCCTAGATGAAAACTGTCATTTGTAAGCATTGTTTAATTTAATATATTTAAAATATTTACTGCAATGTGAACAATGGCTCTGCATCTAGCAAATCAATGTTTGGTACAAGCAATGCGGCCGAGCTGCCAATCATTGTTTAAACAAGAGAGACTGTGTTTGGAATTAGATATAGGTAATAAATTTGAAGACACATATTAGATCAAGGTCAACGCTGATCCTTTGGAATATTTATGTTTCTGTGGTTTATGTTTTTGTAATCTAGACTCAAAAAGAAATATAATTTTGCTAAAATTGCAATGGACCTCCTACAAAGCAAGGAATCTATAGAGGCCTTACTTCAAAAATACCAGGAGACGCCCATCCTGTGGAATTCAAAACACTCGTTATATTGCAATAAAGAGGTACGAGCGGCAGCACTAGAAGAGCTAGCAAATTATATGCAAACTTGGGTGCCAGGATGCACTGCCAACATGGTGAAGGATAAACTTGCCAACCTCAGAAGCACATACAGGAGAGCATACAAAGCTAATAAAATCAAAAAATCTGGAGCAGCAGCAAGACAAGCAAAGGAACCCAAACTGTGGTATTATAAACAGATGGCTTTTTTGCGGGACGAAATGGAAGGCAGGAAAACGATGTCCAGTCTTTCTTCCAACCTTTCCTCCATGCTACCTTCCAGCGGACCTTCCCCAGATGACCACAGCCCTGCAGAGTCGGAGGAAGAGGGCCTGGCTGACAGAGATGCAGATCTGCCACCCTTCGATGAGGAGGTATAGTAGTTTCCTCTATATTTATGGCGTAAATAATTCTTGGTGGATTAATGATTAGATATTGTAAAAAAAAAACCAAGCTGGAAAAAAGCAAACAAAAAGGTGTACAGACAAATAGGTGTCAGGGATGACAACTGCAGGGGTCAGAAGTAGAGTGTATTCAAGTAATAATGAACAGAAAATACTGAACGAAAAACATGAAAATGAGTGTGGTTTTATTTAGCGAAATTGTAAAAAAATTCTTTTTTTTTCCACACAGGAAGAAGAGATCAGCCAGGAGGTGGCAGATCCTCAGGTGTCTGTCAGCCAGGAGGAGGCCGGGGTCAGTGGCAGCCAGGAGGAGGCCGGGGTCAGTGTCAGCCAGGAGGAGGCCGGGGTCAGTGGCAGCCAGGAGGAGGCCGGGGTCAGTGGCAGCCAGGAGGAGGCTGGGCCCAGTGGCCTGCAGCAGGTCCACCCGGCCAGGAGAACCACCACCAGCCAGTCTTCTCCCCCCCAGGTGAGGCCATCAGGCCGAAGGAGGCAGTTGAGGCCTGTGGAGGAGGCAAGCCTCCGCATGATCCAGGAGGCAAGCGCCATCATGAGGGCCCCCCTCAACCCCACAGAGGCCTTCAGTGCCTCATTGGCCCATGATTTAAATGAAGGGGAGGAGGACCAGAGAAGACTGGCAAAGGCCCTGATGAACCAGGTCCTTTGGTGGATGCAGAGGGGCCTGCTGACCCCAGACACTGGGCTATGTGACCCGGCCCGGCTTGCGGAACACCATCCTCCTGCTGCCACATCAACCCCACCTGCAAGACCCCGTGTTCGATCCGCTGGAAGGCTGCCTGGAGGGAAGGCTGGAAAGAGGAGGAAACGTTGATTTTCTGCCTTCCATTTCCTTCCACATAAAGGACATCTTGTTTGTACTACCACAGTTTGGGTTCCTTTGTTTGTGTGCTGCTGCTTCATATTTTTGTGTTTGGCTCCTGAGGCTTGGAAGTTTATCCTTCACCATGTTGGAAATGCAAGTTTGCATATAGTTTGCTATCTATTCTAGTGCTGCCGTTCTTTTTATTTTTTGTGATGACATTTGCCTGAATAAAAGGCCTTTTGCTTTCATTTGAAAACATGTCTATTGTTTGATATACTGTGGGGATTATTAGGCAGCAAACCTTTAATAAATATACAATGGGTAATTTACAAAGGACACACTCCTTGGGGGGTGGGTACATTTGGTGTGCCAACATGGTTTAATATTCTCTAATGAAACACCAAAAAAAAAAAAAAAAATTAAAAAAACATGTAAAAAAAAAATAGTTTAAATGGTGACATAACTAGAAACAAAAAAAAAAAATTAAAAAATGAACATTCCTTTACAAAAATGACTACTCTAAATTATGGAGGACCACCAACCAAAACACACGTCTGGCATAGAAAACATTATTAAAGGATTACATCACAAGCAAGAAATGTGACATTTCAGTATGGGACAACTCTATTGAAATTGCATCAGCAAGAGAACGGGGTTATTCTAGCAAGAGAAGAATTAAGAAAACGAGGCTTTAAAATGTGGTTTAGTGCGCCTTTTTAAGACATTGTTCTCTTGCTAGAATAAAAGGTTTCTAATGACGAATGTGCCATATCCCAAAGAAACGCGAGTTTTACCTGAACGAGCGCTCCCGTCTCCTCATTTCGACTGAGCATGCGCGGGGTTTTTGTACGCTGCTTTTGTGTACAGACGACCGAACATGTCTGACGGACACGATTCCAGCAGACTGTTTTAAAGCAAGACCAGGAAACAGTTGTTCGTTGGAAAACGGTCTGGCCGACGATTGTTTGCTGGAATTCTGTACGTTACTGCCTACACACGAACGAACATGTCCGCTGAAACTGGTCCGCGGACCAGTTTCAGCAGACATGTTTGGTCGTGAGTACGAGGCCTTAGGTAGCGATTTGTGTCACTAAAGTCTGTCCGTGCTGGAAACAGCAACCTGTCCCTACACTGACAAAAAGTATATGAATGTATTACACACCTATGTACTGCAGAGCAAGTAGCACACCTATACCAGTGCTTGAAAGGACTTTTGTGGACCTGTTAGGTAGCGATTTGTGTCGCTAAAGTCTGTCCCTGCTGGAAATGCCAACCTGGCCCTACACTGACAAAAAGTATATGAATGTATTACACACCTATGTACTGCAGAGTAAGTAGCACACCTATACCAGTGCTTGAAAGGACTTTTGTGGACCTGTTAGGTAGCATTTTGTGTCGCTACAGTCTGTCCCTGCTGGAAACAGCAACCTGTCCCTACACTGACAAAAAGTATATGAATGTATTACACACCTATGTACTGCAGAGCAAGTAGCACACCTATACCAGTGCTTGAAAGGACTTTTGTGGACCTGTTAGGTAGCGATTTGTGTCGCTAAAGTCTGTCCCTGCCGGAAACGCTAACCTGTCCCTACACTGACAAAAAGTATATGAATGTATTACACGCCTATGTACGGCACAGCAAGTAGCACACCTATACCAGTGCTTGAAAGGACTTTTGTGGACCTTTCAGATAGCTATTTGATTGAATACAGCCTGTCCCTGCTGGAAAAACCAACCTCTCCCTACACTGACAAAAAGTATATGAATGTATTAGACACCTATGTACTGCAGAGCAAGTAGCACACCTATACCAGTGCTTGAAAGGACTTTTGTGGACCTGTTAGGTAGCAATTTGTGTTGCTGAAGTCTGTCCCTGCTGCAAATGCCAACCTGTCCAGACACTGACAAAAAGTATATGAATGTATTACACACCTATGTACGGCACAGCAAGTAGCACACCTATACCAGTGATTGAAAGGACTTTTGTGGACCTGTTAGGTAGCGATTTGTGTTGCTAAAGTCTGTCCCTGCTGGAAACGCCAACCTCTCCCTACACTGACAAAACGTATATGAATGTATTGCACACCTATGTACGGCACAGCAAGTAGCACACCTATACCAGTGCTTGAAAGGACTTTTGTGGACCTTTTAGTTAGCTATTTCATTGAATACAGCCTGTCCCTGCTGGAAACACCAACCTCTCCATACACTGACAAAAAGTATATGAATGTATTAGACACCTATGTACTGCAGAGCAAGTAGCACACCTATACCGGTGCTTGAGGGACTTTTGTGGACCTTTTAGATAGCTATTTGATTGAATACAGCCTGTCCCTGCTTGAAACAGCAGAATGTAAGATGGCCGCCAGATCAGGTCTATTTATAAGGTAGGGTGTATGTCCATGTGTTGAAATGTTTCAATTCGCTGTCCTGCACCACCTGATGGATGTGTCATAGGTCAAAGTTCTTACCCATGTAACATTGCGGACCGCCGCAAACATCGCCAGATGTCCGCCGGTTTGGCGCACAGCGAACTAGCAAAGTTTGCCGCGAAACGACCGCTGGGCAAACCGGCAGGCCATCTCTAGTAGGCAGGAGGCTGTTTATGGCTCCTGCCTTTTGTGGGACAAGTTATTATTAAGTCTATGATGGTTAATGCAACTCGAGCTATAATAGCTGAGTTGTGGTTTATTGCAACATTTTGTAAAGTTATTGATGAATTTGGATAAGAAAAGTTATTATAAGAATTGATTATTGATAATTAATAAACAATATATAAACCAATAAATAAAGCCACGGCCAATAAAGAATTTTATTAACCCAAAAATTATATATAAGTTTATTTATTAATATAGCTGTCTGACATTTGATATTAGCTGCCTGTGGTCCCACTCAGCCTGCTCTCCTCCAATGATCAGACTTATCCTAACATTTCCCACTGCACAAACTTTCACTGAGAAGCTCAATGTATTGTTGCTTCTCCACCCCCAGCTCTTATGCAGCTGAAAACAGAAGGCACAGAGAGAATGTAATTACTCATAAAAAGGGTAAAAAAAGGTGTTTATAATTTTTTTATATATCTATACACCCGTTTTGCCTTTTATTTCTATTTTAAACTGAATAGGTTTTTTTTACAAGGTGATCTTTTCAATCACTTTAATGTTGACTTTAGCCTCTGGCTCTAATCATGTGCTTCATAAAAAAAAAAATCTATGCGTCCGGTACCCCGCATGGAGATTAAGGGGCAGAGCTGAAAATAAGGGGGGGCAGGAGGGGTACATGCCCCGGGTGACACATTTAGAGGGGCACCGCCAGGGGTTCCATCACCCCCACCCGCACTGGGAAGCACTGTTTTAAGGGTGTCACTGCCACCTGCTACATAGTTTGCCAAACACCAGAGAACCAATTTATTAGGACAAGGAGAGGGGTTTGTGTGCAAAAGGCCCTAGACTAGGAAGTTGGGGTTGGTATGGCAAAAGATTGGGGGGCCTGGGTTGGTGCAGAGAGGACCCTGGACTGTGGGACAGAGGAGACCCTGGACTGGGGATTTCAGAGGAGGCCCTGGACTGGGGGGTGCAGTCGGGGGCCTTGGGCTGATGGGGGTACAGAAGACACTGAGCTGGGGGATGCAGATGGGGGATGGGGAGGAGGCCCTGGGATGGAGGTGATTCAGAGGAGGCCCTGGAGTGGGGCGGTGCAGAGGAGGCCGTGGACTAGAAAGGGGTTGGTATGGCAAAGACCCTGGATTAAGAGAGGAGGCCCTGGACTAGGAGAGGAGCACACAGAAGGCCCTGGACTGGGAGGTGCAGAGAAGGCCCTGAACTAGCAGAGGAGTGCCTTGAACTAGGGGATACAGAGGAGGCCCTGGACTAGGAGGGGAGTACACAGGAGGCCCTGGACTGCGGGGGGATGCAGAGTAGGTGCTGGGCTGGGTGATGCAGAGGCCCTGGACTATGAAAGGGGGATAATGGAAGCCCTCTGGACTAGGAAAGAGGGTGCATGAAGGACCCACCAGCTTACAGGAAAATGAACCTGGATCTAAAGCCTTGGCTAAGGAAGAGCCTGCCTGAGTTCACAACATAAATAGGGACATTTATCAATTGTAGCAAGTAATGCCAAACAAGAGCAGAGGGACAGGTCGTGTCATAGATTCATTGCTTGTTTGGCTATACTTCTCCTGTGGATCACAGCAGTGCAGATTGTTTTGCACTCCTGTGACCTGTCACAGGCTGGGGAAAGATTGCGACCTTATGGTCGGGATCTGCTCACATGCATGGACCGGCATCCAGCTAGCTTGAGCTGGCCACTCCCACCCCCTCCACAGCCCAGTGTTTCAGTGAGCGTGTGGAGGGGGGGGCGGAGCTGAGAGTCAAAGACTGACAGTTACCAGCTCTCTGGTCAGTGAGCATTGGGAATTGACTGCACTGATCACTGTCACTGCTGCTGTGTCTCAACCAATCAGGAAGGAGAGTCCCAGACTGCCGAGGCACTCGTGTACATCGCTGGATAGAGATAGACCTGGGGTAAGAATTGGGGCTGAGGAGGGCTGCTGCACACAGAAAGTTTTTACCTTATTGCATAGAATACATTAAGATAAAAAAGCTTCTGCCCTTACAACCACTTTAATACAGTTGCCTTTTCCCTGTCATTAACTACTTAACCCCCGGACCATATTGCTGCCCAAAGACCAGAGGACTTTTTGCGATTCGGGACTGCGCCGCTTTAACTGACAATTGCGCGGTCGTGCGACGTGGCTCCCAAACAAAATTGGCGTCCTTTTTTTCCCACAAATAGAGCTTTCTTTTGGTGGTATTTGATCACCTCTGCGGTTTTTATTTTTTGCGCTATAAACAAAAATAGAGCGACAATTTAAAAAAAAATTAATATTTTTTACTTTTTGCTGTAATAAATATCCCCCAAAAATATATAAAAAAACATTTTTTTTCCTCAGTTTAGGCCGATACGTATTCGTCTACATATTTTTCGTAAAAAAAATCGCAATAAGCGTTTATTGATTGGTTTGCGCAAAAGTTATAGCGTTTACAAAATAGGGGGTATTTTTATGATATTTTAATTAATATATTTTTTTTACTAGTAATGGCGGCGATCAGCGTTTTTTTTTCGGTACTGTGACGTTATGGCGGACACTTCAGACACTTTTGACACATTTTTGGGACCATTGGCATTTTTATAGCGATCAGTGCTATAAAAATGCATTGGATTACTATAAAAATGCCACTGGCAGTGAAGGGGTTAACACTAGGGGGCGGGGAAGGGGTTAAGTATGCCTGGGTGTGTTCTTACTGTGGGGGGGGGGGGGGGGCCTCACTAGGGGAAACACTGATCTTCTGTTCATACAGTGTATGAACAGAAAATCAGCATTTCCCCTGCTGACAGGAACGAGAGCTGTGTGTTTACACACACAGCTCCCGTTCCCCGCTCTGTAACGAGCGATCGCGTGTGCCCGGCGGCGATCGCGCCCGCCGGGCACACGCACGGGAGTCGGGGGCGAGCGGGGGGCGCGCGCACGCGCCCCCTAGTGGCGGCTCAAAGAGCCGCCGTATAGCTACGGGCTCTCGCCCAGGAGAGCCGACCTGCCGCCGTATAATGACGGTGCGCGGTCGGCTAGTGGTTAATGGTCAACTTCTCTATACAATCTTTATGGGACCAAAACCTGTATGTACTAACCTCCATACTATAATTATATTTGAAAATATTCCACCTTACCTTCTCCATATTCTACATATTAGCACATTATGAAAGATTTATCTTAAAACAAAGCCCTCCAGTGGCATGCTGTCACCGCTGCAGAGGATTCCATCTTCACCAGGTCTTCCTTCCATGTTCGCTGGTTTCATCCGCTTGACTGGCTAAGCTGTGATGACTTCACTCCCATGCATGTGGCATGGAGCTCTGAAGGAACGGCATAGCTATGTCTGCCTGTAAAGTGGCACATCTGTACCATGTATAGAACCTGCGGGAGCAAAATTGACATCTATAAAGATTTTTTTTTTTAATTTAAATTAAATTTCCCTGCAAACTTTCTTTATATAGTAAACAACGGTTTGGGAAGCCAGACTGTATGATGAGGCCACAATTTAGTGCACTCAGAACAAGATTTTGGGGATACATTCTGGTGTCTCTTTGGCAGACTTTGGGCTAGATTTAGCAAGAATTTACACCAGTGTATCTATAGATACACCATGTAAATTCAGAAAGCAAGATACGCCGAAATTAGGCTAAGATCCGACTGGCGTAAGTCTCTTATGCCGTCGTATCTTAGGGTGCATATTTACGCTGGCCGCTAGGTGGCGCTTCCGTTGTTTTCGGCGTAGAATATGCAAATGACCTAGATACGCCGATTCACAAACGTACGTGTACCCGGCGGAATTTTTTACGTCGTTTGCGTAAAGGCTTTTTCTGGCGTAACGTTGCTCCTGCTTCTATGAGGCGTACGCAATGTTAAGTATGGACGTCGTTCCCACGTCAAATTTTGAATTTTTTACGTTGTTTGCGTAAGTCGTTCGCGAATAGGGCTGGACGTAATCTACATTCACGTCGAAAGCAATGGCTATTTGCGGCGGAATTTCGAGCATGCGCACTGGGATTCTTTCACGAACGCCGCCGTAACTTAGGGCCCAAGTTCTTTATGAATACGGAACTTGCGCCCTAATTTATGGCGGCATGACGTATCGGAGATACCTTACGCCCGCACTAAATTATGCAGGGCTATCTGAATCTATCCCTTTGGATGTAAATACATTTGATTTAACAACTAAACACTGGCTGTGTATGACCGCCTGAAATGGCTTTCATGGCAGCTAGGGTTGACTGCGCACTAGTGCCAGCTTGGGTCATAGATGATGAGGAGGATGAAGATGGTTTAGTAAGCCAGTCCACCATCTCCTCAACATGCTGTGGCTGGATATCACGGGCAACATCACTAAACGGAGACAAGGGTTCCCTGCCTGAGGACAAACACTGCTGGCCCATTCATAGTAGCATGGGAACGTAGGCCTCTCCTTGTTGGCCTCCCAGACAAGATGGAGAGGGCTTATTGCCCACATTTTAGAGATACTGGGAAACGTGTAATTGGATGCACTGGTGTTTGGTGCACTTTAAATTGAGAATTGACACTGATAGAAATGTAAACACTATAAAAAAAAAATTAAAAAGGGGGAACACCAATGTCGTAGTCAGAAAAACTGCTGCTCACAATTTAAAAAAAGGTGGCAAGCAGGGGACAATTTTTTTGTTTTTAAAAGCATGCAGCAATCGAAAAAAAGGGCAGCACGGTATACAGCACTAAATGTTAGGGTTGTCCCGATACCAATTTTTTAAGACCGAGTACAAGTACCAATACTTTTTTCAATTACTCGCTGATACCGATTACCGATACTTTTTTTAATGTCATGTGACATTGGCACATGTGTCAGTTTATTTTTACAATTAATTTTTTAAATCATTTTTTACAATTTATTTTTTGGTATTTTTTTTTTACAATGCTTTCTTTGGGGGGGGGGGGGGGGGTTCCTACGTGTCAGTGTATTTTTTGTTAACATTTTTATTATTTTTTCCAATTAATTTTTTTATTATTTATTGCAATTTTTTATTTATTTTTTATCAGCCCTGTTGGGGGGCTTTGGTGAGATATCATGGGCCCTAACAGACCGCTGACATCTCCCCTTTGAGACAGAGAAAGGGACTGAGGATTCCCCAGTCCCTTTCTCAGCAGCACTGAAAATAAATGGAGAGAAGACAGTGGCTCCTCTCCATTCATAATCGGAGACATCGTAATCACAGGTTATGTGATCTTTCAGTCATATGACTCTGTTCATTCGCAAAAGGAAGGAGACTGGAGGACAGAGACGGCGGAGGAGGACATAGTGGGGTGCACGAGCAGAACAGAGGGGGACATGGAGCAAAACAGAGGGGGACACGGAGCACAGAGCAAGGAGGGGGACACGGAGCACGGATCACGGGGGGGACACAGAGCAGAGAGGGGGACACAGAGCATGGAGCACGGAGGGGGACACAGAGCATGGAGGGGGCCCCAGAGCACGGAGGGGACAATGGAGCACAGAGCGGGACATGGAGCACGGGGCATGGAGGGGGACATGAAGCAGAACAGAGGGAACAGCAGCAGAACAGAGGAGGACTGGAGGAGGATACAGAGACAGTCAGCAGTGATCAGTGCAGTGGGGGGAGTTACAAGCACCGACCACCCTGTATAGATTTCACTAAAGCAGCTGAAGGGGGGGGATAAGCGGCTGTCGGGCGTTTATTGAAATCTATACTTGGGCAAATGCTTGGTATCGGTACCGATACTGATACTAGTATCGGTATCGGGACAACCCAACTAAATATTATGTAACGTTAAACACTGCACTACATTAGCACACTACACTGACACACTAAGTGAACACACAAACGGCTAGTAGCAAACTGAGCCCTGCTTTATCTAACTCCAATCCAACACACTACAAGAGCTTTCTATGGAAAGTTATCTTTAAAAGTGTGGGGTGAAACTATGAACACTAAGCCATAATTGGAGAATGTCCTCATCACTTTGTCCAATCAGGGCTCTGATAATAGGTGCAAGGCTTCATCCAATTAGGGCTCTAGAAAGCACTAATCTCTTAAATGGTGCACATTTAGGAGATATTCATTTAACCTACAGGTGAGTTTTATGATATGCTTACTTATAGGTAAAAATAAAATAAAAAATAACATTTACTTCCACTTTAAACATGGCATTTCTCCTGTTTGCTTGGCCTTTTTATGTGTTTTGGAGTTGTGCTTTAATTATTATTATTATTATTATTCAGGATTTATATAGCGTCAACAGTTTATGCAGCGCTTTACAATATAAAAGGGACACAAAACAGTTATAATACAAAAAAAAAAAGAGCTTACAATCTAATAGGGTGGGCAGGTGGTACAAAAGGTTGTAACTGTGGGGAATGAGCTGATGGCAGTGTTAAAAGATTAGTCAGAGACGTGATAGGCTTACCTGAAGAGATGAGTTTTCAGGGATTGCCTGAAGGTAGCAAGAGTAGGGGATAGCTGGACAGGTTGAGGTAGCAAGTTCCAGAGGATGGGAGAGGCTCTGGAGAAATCCTGGAGACAAACATTGGAGGAGGAGATGAGAGAGCTTGATAGTAGGAGGTCTTGAAAAGAGCAGAGAGGACGGTTTGGGTGATATTTCGAGACAAGTAAGACATTTAAGCCCAATATACCTGCATTTACATGTTTAAGGTTCCGTTAACACTAGTGCAATTTCAGATGCGATTTGCGTTTCACAGAATCACATGTTATTGGAAATCATAACAGAATCACATGTTATTGGAAATCCTGAACTACTTTGGAGCGACTCCAGCATGATTTTCACCCCATAGAGTATGCAGACCACTTCAAAGTAGCATCAACGTAGCATCCGAGTTTCAATCATGTTGCACTATCTAAATATTTGAAATTCAAAATCAAATTGCAGCAGTGTGAACCTAGCCTAAAAAGAAAAAAATAACCTTATATACCAATAGAGTTCAAAATTATGACAGAAATTTGATTATGCATATTGTTATAAAGTACACTTATTTTTGTAATTGCTCTTAAAGTGACACGAAAGGTGTCTAATTAAAATAAATAGCAAATGTTATACTCTGTTATGTACCCAGCAGCCTTGAAGTTATTTTTCTGGGGCATCCTGCCAGGTATCTTGGCTCTGTCTATTCTTAATGTGAAACCATAGCAAGCTGCTTGCTACAGGGGCACTCAATGCATGCTCACTCCCGAGCTGTGTGTGTCTATGGAGCCACGCTCCGTAGACACACACAGTGGTGCTTAGCCCCACCTCCCGCTTCCTTCTTCAAGTCCCTGTGTGAAGAGGAAGAGACGGGAGAAGGTATAGCCTCTCCCCCCCCACACACACACAGGGGAGGACAGAAAGCAGCAACACATTTTTTATCTTAATGCAGGAAATGCAAAGAAGTGGTTTTAAAGGCTCAAGGATTTTTTGTTTTTTAACCTTCAAGCATTCTATGCATAAAGGTTAAAAAAAAACAGTTGTGTGCAGCAGACCCCCCCTTCTCTAAATACTTACCTGAGCCCCATCATGATCCAAAGATGTGCATGAGAGTTCTCTAGGAACTCTCCCTCCTCACTGGACTCAATCACAGCCAGTGAGCCAATGAGAAGAGAGGGGAACAGGGCCATGGATCTGTGTGTGAATGGACACCTAGAGCAGCAGCTCGGGAGCGAGCCTGCTTGGGTGCCCCCATAGCAAGCTGTTTTCTCTTGTTTTTTTTTTTTGGGGCAGCTCTGTGCAAAACCACTGCACAGAGCAGGTATGTATGTCTATTATTTTTTTCTTTAAACGTGCCTTTGTAATCACTTTAAGGTTAAAAAAAAATGCTTTGGCTGTAGAACCTACTTGAAAAGACATTTCATGGGCTAAATGCACAATATAATGTTTTTTTCTTTAACTTCTACACATTTAACCCCTTGCCGACTCCCGCATGCCGATTTATCGGCAGAATGTCAGGGGCAGGCAAATGGGCGTACCTACCTGTATGTCCCTTTAAATTAGCCTCCTAGGGGCCATACGCCTTGGGAGCGTGCACACGGGTCCTGCAAACTCGATGTTCGCCAGCGGCCCGCGATTGCAGCGAGGAGAGGCAGAATGGGGAGATGTAAACAAGGCATTTCCCTGTTCTGCCTAGCAACATGACAGGGATCTACTGCCATAGTGTCACAGTCCCGTTAAAAATCGCAGGTCTCCGCCATTACTAGTAAAAAAAAAAGAAGTTATAATAAAAATACCATAAATCTATCTCCTATTTTGTAGAAGCTATAACTTTTGCACAAATCAATCAATATACACTTATTGCAAAAAAAAATTACCAAAAACATGTAGAAGGCCTTGTACACACGATAGGTTAACCAGAGGACAACGGTCTGAAGGACCGTTGTCCTATGTTAACCTATGAAGCTGACTGATGGTCCATCGTGCATACACACCATCAGTTAAAAAACTGATCGTGTCAGAACGCGGTGATGTAAAACACAACGACGTGCTGAAAAAAAACAAAGTTCAATGCTTCCAAGCATGCGTCGCCTTGATTCTGAGCATGCGCAGGTTTTTAACCGATGCTTTTGCATACTAATGATCGGTTTTGACCTATCGGTTACCAATCCATAGGTTAAATTTTAAAGCAAGTTCTCATTTTTTTAACCTAAAGTTAAATAACCTATGGGGCCTACACACGATCGGTTTGGACTGATGAAAACGGTCCTTCAGACCGTTGTCCTCTGGTTAACCTATCGTGTGTACGAGGCCGAAGAATACATATTGGCCTAAACTGAGGAAAATTTTAGTTTTTTTATATATTTTTTGGGGATATTTATTATATCAAATAGTAAAAAATATATATTTTTTTTAAATTGTCACTCTTTTTTTGTTTATAGTGCAAAAAATAAAAACCGCAGAGGTGATCAAATACCACCAAAAACCCTAGTTGTTGGAAAAAAGGACGTCAATTTTGTTTGGTTACAATGTCGCATGACCTCGCAATTGTCAGCTAAAACAACACAGTGCCGTTTTGAAAAAATGCTCTGGTCAGGAAGGGGGTAAAATCTTCTGGGGCTGAAGTGGCTAAGATTAAACTGATGAAGATTGCTATTAATACAAATCAACACAGACTCTCCTAACAAGGCAATGCAAAATGCATTTATGGAGTACAGAGTATATTTGTTCCCAGTCAGTGATTCAGAAAGTTTTGAAGCTACTGGATTGGTGTGCACCCCAAAGCCCAAACACACACTACCGATCACTCACTGTGTTCATTCAAAATGGGAAGAGGCTGATAAATACATATTTACCATATTTACCCTCACTCAACCTAAAACATCCCCGTAGTAACAGCCGAGCGGAGAGAAGGGATGCCGGTAGTGCTGCAGAGGGAAGAAGCGGTAGGGGGAATCTGTGCTTCACAGGGTGATTAGGGTGTGCCTGGGCACATCCAGCACACCCTGTGCACACGCCAATGGCCGCGTACACACGATCGGTCCATCTGATGAGAACGGCTTGAAGGACCGTTGTCATCGGTTAACCGATTAACCTGACTGATGGTCCGATCGGTTTTGACCTATCGGTTAGGCGTCCATCGGTTCAATTTTAAAGCAAGTTCTTATTTTTTTGACCGAAGGTTAAAGAACCTATGGGGCCTACACACGATCGGTTTGGACTAATGAAAACGGTCCTTCAGACCGTTTTCCTCTGGCGATCCTATCGTGTGTACGCGGCCTAAGTATGACAGCCAAGTTAACTGCATTTTAAGAAAAACAGGTCAGCAATGGCAGCCTCTATTTTCCTCTCAGGATAGGATTCCCTTAACCCTCCTAGCGGTATTCCCGAGTCTGACTCGGGGTGAGATTTTTATACCAAAAGCGGTAACCCCGAGTCAGACTCGGGCTTGCCTCACTGCAGCAGCAGACAAAGTTACTTACCTTGTCCCTGGATCCAGCGATGCCACCGCGCTGTGTGAGCGAGCGGGACCTCGCTCGATTCACACAGTGTCCTCCTGTGCCGCCGATCTCCGTTCCCTGCGACGTTATGATGCACGGGGCGGAGAATTCAAAAATTTAAACAAACACATTACATACAGTATACTGTAATCTTATAGATTACAGTACTGTATGTAAAAAATACACCCCCCCCCCTTGTCCCTAGTGGTCTGCCCAGTGCCCTACATGTACTTTTATATAATAAAAACGGTTCTTTCTGCCTGCAAACTGTAGATTGTCCATAGCAACCAAAAGTGTCCCTTTATGTCAAAAATGGTTTTAGAGCAGCTAGAAAACAGCGATAATAAATTATCAGAATTGTGCAATAGCGATTTGTGGGGAAATTCGTCATAAAAAAATAAAAGTAATGACAGCGACAATTCTGCAACTGAGCAAATTTCAGTGATTTTGAGTTGATTACATTATTAAATAATTTTTATTATAATTATATTATTACTTGTTATAATTATTTATAATTATTTATTATATTATAATTTATAATTTTGTTTTTAAAAAAATGTCATACCCGGGATGCCTACTAGACTCTTGTTTGGTCAGATTTAAGTGAGTTATTCCTAAGAATTACAGACCTACAGTATAAAACGCCAAATTTCCTTGCAAATAATGGTACCGCTTTCAGCACCTTTTTTCTAAAATAATCATACCGCCAGGGAGGTTAAAGCGGAGCTCCACCCTAAAGTGGAACTCCCGCTGATCGGAACCCTCCCCCCCTCCGGTGTCACATTTGACACCTTTCAGGGGGGAGGGGGGTGCAGATACTTGTCTAAAGACAGGTATTTGCACCCACTTCCGGCCACACAGTCTCAGGCAGACTGCAGGCAGGACTCATTTCCCATCCTCCCCCGTTGTGCTCTGGGAACACTCGGCTCCCAGAGCACAGAGGGAGCCAATCGGCAGGCGCAGCGCAACTCGCACATGCGCCGTAGGGAACCGGGTAGTGAAGCCAGAGCGCTTCACTTCCTGGTTCTCTCACTGAGGATGGCGGGGGGCAGCAGAGTGACGAGCGATCGCTCGTCCTCTGCTGCAGACAGCGCTGGACTTCAGGACAGGTAAGTGTCCTAATATTAAAAGTCAGCAGCTGCAGTATTTGTAGCTGCTGGCTTTTACATTTTTTTTCATGGCACATCCGCTTTAACCACTAGCCGACCGCGCACCGTCATTATACGGCGGCAGGTCGGCTCTCCTGGGCGAGAGCCCGTAGCTATACGGCGGCTCTTTGAGCCGCCACTAGGGGGAGCGTGCGCGCCGCCGGAGGCGCGCGCGCGCGCCCCCGCTCGCCCCCGACTCCCGTGCGTGTGCCCGGCGGGCGCGATCGCCGCCGGGCACACGCGATCGCTCGTTACAGAGCGGGGACCGGGAGCTGCGTGTGTAAACACACAGCTCTCGGTCCTGTCAGCGGGGGAAACGCTGATCTTCTGTTCATACAATGTATGAACAGATGATCAGTGTTTCCCCTAGTACGGCCACCCCCCCCCCCCCCCCCCCACAGTAAGAACACACAGGGACATACTTAACCCCTTCCCCGCCCCCTAGTGTTAACCCCTTCACTGCCAGTGGCATTTTTATAGTAATCCAATGCATTTTTATAGCACGGATCGCTATAAAAATGCCAATGGTCCCAAAAATGTGTCAAAAGTGTCCGAAGTGTCCGCCATAATGTCGCAGTACCGAAAAAAAAATCGCTGATCGCCGCCATTACTAGTAAAAAAATATATTAATAAAAATGCCATAAAAATACCCCCTAGTTTGTAAACGCTATAACTTTTGCGCAAACCATTCAATAAACGCTTATTGCGATTTTTTTTTACGAAAAATATGTAGACGAATACGTATCGGCCTAAACTGAGGAAAAAAAACGTTTTTTTATATATTTTTGGGGGATATTTATTATAGCAAAAAGTAAAAAATATTCATTTTTTTCAAAATTGTCGCTCTATTTTTGTTTATAGCGCAAAAAATAAAAACCGCAGAGGTGATCAAATACCACCAAAAGAAAGCTCTATTTGTGGGAAAAAAAGGACGCCAATTTTGTTTGGGAGCCACGTCGCACGACCGCGCAATTGTCAGTTAAAGCGGCGCAGTCCCGAATCGCAAAAAGTCTTCTGGTCTTTGGGCAGCAATATGGTCCGGGGGTTAAGTGGTTAAATCAATGGTTTCAGCTGACATAGACTATTTTGTTTTCACCATTTCTACAGAGCTGCTTTAGCCCATATGTTGATTTATCATCCATCATTTTCACTAGTTTGGTTTCAATGTCTAGGTATCTAGATTCCAAGTATACACATTGTATGTGCACTGTATGTGGTTATTTATTTGTTTAATTCATATAATAAACTGCCTTTTAGTCTGCCCTCTGTGTGGCTGCTTTTGCATGTCTGTATGCGAATTTGTGGTGATGTGTAAAAAGAATAATCTGATTGTATCACAATGTGTTCTTTCGCTGTCAGCAAGAGCTTTCAAAATAAAACAGTTCCCTCCTGATTCTCAATTGGCTGACAGTCGACACATAATGAATAATTGCTCCTGGGGAACAGCAGAAAGATGTGTGGGAAAACTTTAATTAAAAGCTTGTCAGTACAGTTTTACCTGGGTGACATCACCTGACTGTAATCCTGCTGTTTTGCTTTGTTGTCTGTAGGATCGCAGATAGAGCACTTGTTTTGCCGTCAGCTAACAATTCAGATAGTTCTTGAAAACATTAGGGGCATGAAGTTGTGCTGACAGAGAAATGCAATCAGTTGTTACTGTACAAATATTCTAATAAGCAGCTGTTAGATGCATATGGCAGTTATATGGAGGTGATAGAGGATCAGAGATTTTGAGGAAATATGAAATTAGAATGCATAATCAACTGGTCTTGTAGGTTCAGGTTAAAAACATGTATAGCACAGATTTCTGAATACAGCATAATGAGAACAAATAAGTGTGTTAGATAATGATGCCGTGAATCATTGAATGTATACATTGTAATTTCAGAAACATAAATATACACTATATAACTATAATTATACATCAGACAGGAGGCTCATATCTTATGCATTAATCCTTCTTTATTAATGCTCACAGCAGAAATGTAAAAACATCTTAACGTAAGTATTTAAAAGAAAAAACTGTAAGAACTACGTATCCCAGCAGCCCCTGGGCCTTAGCCACTGCCATCCTAGTCTCTATAAATGGACTGCTCTCTCCTGATTCCTCCTCTTTCTTTCTGCTCACGGCAGAGCATCAGAAGATAAGTAGTGACAAGATTTTATATTTATTGGATAATTCATTATACATGTATTATTATTAATGTGTATTATTATTATTGATCAAAATTTTGATGTGTTACTAGATGGTCGTTTGTTTGCTGACTTATGTCCTGATTTGTCAGGTAACATTGTGCGACTACCAGGGATCCTGATCCCTGCGCTATCCCATCGCTTCACTGTGCTTTACTGGCACTAGTACCCTCCACACCATCTACCACATGCTCACCTGGTAACGCTGCGATCGGCAGCGTCCAGCATCCACATCCACCCCCCCCCCCCCTTTTTTCTCCCTCTCTCTACCTCGAATCTCCACCGCGGCGCCATCTTAAACAACTTTCCTCTCCCCTCAGGAGAGCTTTCGCGCGTGTACAGGGAGGCGGATCCTCCGCCTCCCTGTAACCTATCCGCAGTGCCGCTCCCCCGTCGAATTGCGGCGCGCGCGGGACTCGGGGGGCGGACTCCTCCACCATCCTCTACCCAATAGGAGCTCTGGGGCCGTAGTCTCGTGAGACTTCGCCCCTGGAGTGCGATTTTTCTGCAGGCTCTCCTCCCACCGCAAGCCAGTCAGCGCTGGTGGACGGAGATTGAGCCTGCTAGTGAATTGTGTGTCAGTGAGTTTTTATCATTATAGTACTTCCTGGGAATTTATTCCTTTCAGTATCTTCCTACCACAGTTAGCCTGGTTTTTCCTACCCTATATAACGATATCCTGCATAACATTATCAGCATGGCAGAAGAGGGCTCTCTCCCCATCCCAGAGCAGGAGCTGCTGCTGGAACCAGCGCAAATTTTGAGCGCTGCCCAGCTCCAGGACATCATCAACAAGTCCATACAAACGGCACTAGCTGCAGCTGCCACCTCATCTAGGGCTAATCAAACCCTGACCCCCCCTGTGCCCATGCCACATGGCAATGTACCGACCGTAAAAAAGGGAAAATCCTCCCAAAAGAGGAAGCATACGGTGACGGATTATGACTCCCCGACAGGGGAAGTAAAGAATATGCTCAGAGCAGATCCCTACACGGACTGCCACCCCACGCATCCTTCAGACCCCCTTCAACCCCTGGGCCTCAGGGAGTCATCTAAGAGGCATGGATCCGCCAAACGGACCAAACCAGACTCGTATGTGATCGAGTCAGACGACGATTCGTCTGCTGAGTCGGACGGGTCCGAGGTCTCGGGGTCTGACTACAATGAAGAGGATGCGGGGGCACCGGCACTCCTACAGGATGCCAACCCTGACAACCAGGGCAAAGATATTATGGACGCCATGGGTGAACCACTGTTCAACCCGGACGCCATTTCCCACCCCCGCTCTGGGGACTGGTCTCCCTTACCCCACGTGTCACAATACATTGAACTTTGGGCACGTAGACCCCTGGAGAGGTCAAACCGCAATAAGCTTAGAGCGGAATGCCCTCGCCCCCACATCCCCATGAAGGCGGTCATTACGCCTGAGGTGGACCCCATCCTAGCAAAGTATCTGCTAAAGACGGGGAAATTCCCCAAGAAAGGGATAGACCGGTCTTTTAAAAATATACAAGATCGCATTCTGGATTTGTTCGGACCCCTGACCAAGATCCTGAATCTGGCAGAACAAGCTGCGACTACTGGCCAGACAGTTGATCTAGCACAATTGCGTGGGTGGGCCCAAAGGGCCATATGTCTGACGGGCAGCGCCAATACCGCCTGCTCCGTCGAGCGCAGACGCTCAATCCTCATGCGGCTTGATCCGCAACTGGCCCATCTGGCGGAATCCGAGCCAGGCCCCGCAGCAGAGGGCATGTTATTTGGTGATTCCCTAGTAAAGGACATCAATAAATTCGTGGGCATGTTTAACAGCCTTGACAAGGCGCAAACGTCTCTCAAAAGAGCGGGTAACGCTAGAGTTTTTCCCCCGGGCCGGCAGAAGTAGGGGCCGTTCTGCCGGCCGCTATAACAACGGCAGACCATTTCAGAGATCAGCTGCCCAACCTCACTACACTCAGGCTCCCACTCCGTACACCACCACTGCGCAACCTGCACCTTTCTTCCCGCCACGTGGCAGACCCTGGAGGGGACGCGGCCATAGAGGATACCCTCGTTCCCGCCCGTATACCGGTGAGTACCACGCACATTCCCATACCCCTCACACCTGTGGGGGGCCGTCTAATGTTTTTTATCCACGCTTGGTCTGCGATTACGGCAGATTCATGGATACTGAATACGGTTGCAGGGTTCCAGATAGATCTTTTATCCCCACCGAATCTGGGAGTAATACCACCCCCTATCCAGTTTGCGGAGCAAAATGTGACTCTGATAGACAACGAACTCCGGGAACTCATATCCAAACATGCGGTGATCGAAGTCGACCCCTCCTCCCCGGGGTTCCTCAGCAACCTCTTCTTAGTCAAGAAGAAAGGGGGGGCTATCGCCCGGTCATAAACCTTCGGGACTTGAACCAACATGTCGCCTATCGACATTTCAAGATGGAAGGCATCCATTACCTCCGAGATCTCCTCGTTCCGGGAGACTGGTTGGTGAAGGTAGACCTAAAGGACGCCTACCTCACCGTCCCCATGCACCAAGAATCCCAACACCTTCTCCGTTTCATGTGGTGGGGATGCACTTGGCAGTTTACATGCCTCCCGTTCGGGCTGTCATCCGCCCCATGGTGTTTCACGAAAATCTTGAAGCCGGTCGTAGCATCGCTGAGGAGCAGAGGAGTACGTCTGATCATTTATCTGGACGACATCCTCATAATAGCTTACTCCAAGAATCAAGCATACCGCCACATGACTTGGGCGATCAACCTTCTACAAGGTCTAGGCTTCCTGATCAATCAGGAAAAGTCGGTTCTCGTCCCGGCTCAAGAGATGGAATTCCTAGGCTTCTCGGTAGACACCAATCTAGCTGTCCTTCGTTTGCCCAGCGAGAAATTGGCCCTGATTCGCAAAGAGATCAGGGCGGTACTTCGCAAGGGGTTCTTATCCCTACGCGTACTGGCCCGCATAGTAGGCCTACTAGCGGCGTCCATTCAGGCCATATTTCCGGCCCCCCTGCATTACAGGGCCCTCCAGAGGCTGAAAATTCTACATCTACGACAGGGTCTCCGTTACGCGGACAGGGTGCCCCTCTCCTCGGAGGCCCAGGTCGAACTACGATGGTGGCTCAGACATGCCACCGAGTGGAACGGCAGGACAATCTTCAACTCACGCCCGGACGTCGTCATAGAATCGGACGCGAGCCGCCGAGGCTGGGGCGCCCGCCTGGGGGAGACCTCGACGGGAGGGACCTGGTCCAGAGAAGAATCCCTCTTGCACATCAACGCTTTGGAACTCTCAGCGGCACTCTTCGCTATTCAGAGTTTCCTAGCGGAACGGTCCAACTGTTGCGTTTTATTACGTATGGACAATATTGCAGCGGTACAATACATCAACCGCTTAGGAGGCACCAGATCCAAGATTCTGGCGGACATTACTACAGAGATATGGCACTTCTGTCTGTCTCGAGACATCATCCTTATGGCGGAGTACATTCCGGGTACGTCCAACACTGTCGCAGACTGGAATTCCCGATACCTTATCGACTCCAGCGATTGGTGCTTGGACCGACCAGTCTTCGCCCAACTGAATCTACTTTGGGGCCCCTTCGGCATAGACCTTTTCGCCTCCCGTCTCAATCACCAGCTGCCCCGTTTTTTCAGCTGGAGACCGGATCCAGGGTCCTCGGCAGTGGACGCTTTCCGCCACTCTTGGACAGGGGGAACACATTATGCATTTCCCCCATTCTCTATGATCCCCAGGGTTCTGCTGCAGATTGCGAACCAGAGGGCGACTGTGGTTCTGATCACGCCATGGTGGCCAACACAACCATCGTTTCCTCTTCTACTGGGATTGGTCATCGACCACCCCAGGCTTCTTCCCCAGTTCCCACACATCCTCTCCCACCCGACCAAGGGCGTTCATCCCCTGGTGGAGGAGGGCACACTGACACTCCTGGCATGGTTGGTTTCGGGGTGCCGGACACTCACGACGGCCTTTCAAACTCGGCTAGAGATCTCCTTGCCGTGGCCTGGGCCCCCGGGACTCGGGCGGCATATCGATCAGCCTGGAAGCTCTGGGTGCGTTGGTGTGACCAACGGCAGGCTGATCCCGTGCGTGCCCCTGTAACCGTCATAGCGAATTACCTGGCGGATTCCTTCAACTCCGGCAGGTCCTACAGTTCCATCAATATATACAGATCGGCCATATCGGCCTACCACTATGCGGTGGATTCTCTGCCAATCGGCAAACACCCCCTGATCTGCAGACTGCTACGAGGCATCAGGTTCAAACGACCCCCTCGGCCTAAATACCAATCCACCTGGGATGTCTCCAGGGTCCTTGACATGTTCTCAGGTTGGGAGGACAACGATTCACTGTCTCTCAAGCTGCTGTCGTTTAAACTTACAGTACTGCTATGCCTGATCTCCATTAAACGTGTCTCAGACGTTAGGGCCTTGGACATTTCCAGACGTCAGTTTTCACCTCAAGGGGTAAGGTTCACGGTAGTCCGCAGAACCAAAACAGGCCTACATTCGGTGTTTTACCCCTATTTTCCTGCACACCCACGGCTCTGCGTGGCTAGGTGCCTACAGGCTTACGAGGCGAGCACGAATGACCTACGAACCTCGGGTTCTTCTCAACTCCTAATATCCTACATAAGACCTCATCACCCGGTCACCCCGGCTACCTTGGCACGTTGGGTTAGATCAATCATGGCAATGGCGGGTATAGACGTTACCCTGTTTGGAGCACATTCATCCAGAGGAGCCATGGCTACCAAGGTGGTTGCGACTGGAGGCTCTCTTTCTGACCTATTAATAGCGGCCGACTGGTCTTCTGAGACCGTTTTTCGCCTTTTTTACTTCAGGCCGGAGGAACATGTCGCCATGTCTGTCTTATGATACTATGATTTTGGGATGTCATATTTGTTTTAATGATGATATGAATGTTGTGTTAAGCTTTGAACTTGCATAAGATATGAGCCTCCTGTCTGATGTATAATTCGAGATTTTCCTAGCTTGTGACGGAAAATATTGATTATATGAAGACAGGAGGCGAGTATCTTCCCTCCCTTCCCAACCCTCTCATGGTTTTGGGTTTTATTTCAGGCTATTGACGGCGTTCCTGTTTGGAATATAATTGCGACCTGTTGTTCGGGTGATGTTCCCCGGTTTCTGGATGACCAGTGGGTCAAAGTCGCTCAGTTGGTCGACCCCGTTGGGACCTGTTGATGTTACCACAGGAGTCTTCAGTTAAGAAGTTGTGGGCCGGCTGGCCGAAGGGTCGACAGACACGGTTCACGTAAGGATCCTGATAAAGACACCTCAAGGTTCACACAAAGAAAGAGAAGGTATCAGGAGAGAGCAGTCCATTTATAGAGACTGGGATGGGAGTGGCTAAGGCCCAGGTGCTGCTGGGATACGTAGTTCTTACAGTTTTTTCTTTTAAATACTTACGTTAAGATGTTTTTACATTTCTGCTGTGAGCATTAATAAAGAAGGATTAATGTATAAGATACTCGCCTCCTGTCTTCATATAATCAATATTTTCCGTCACAAGCTAGGAAAATCTCGAATTATAGTATTACTGCATCAATATCTATGGAATCTTTGTACAAACCTCTTCAACATGAATATGTTAAGTTGCAAAGCAATGTTTAACACATAGAAAAATAAAGCATCTCCTTCAAAGCAAGATCTTACTACTGTTTAGTGACCATGTTGGTAGAGCATAACTAAAGTAGGTGCAAAAGGTGGAAGTGCCCCTGACTGCTTAAAGTGGTAGTAAAGTCTTTTTTTTAAGTTGTACCTAAAGTTAAGCCTATAAAAATTCTTGCCTATAGGTACAGTGGATATCTCCTAAACTTCTGTTGTTTAGGAGATCTTCTCACTAGATGCAGCTGGTGACGTCACCGGCGCATGTGCTCTGAAGGTCCGGAATACAGTACCAGACCTTCAGAGCTCCATGCTGCAGCTGAGGGCTCCCACGCACAAGCTTATACAGGCAGAGCCCGGAACCTGGAAGAAAGACTGGAGAAAGATGGAAACCCTGTCAGCTGGGACAGTGCAGAAGGCTTCGCTCTAAGGTAAGTATTTTTATAATGTGCTAATTAATTAATTACTTCATTATTACTTCATTTTCTGATCACACATCCACTGTTTTCCTGTAAAGTGCTTATTAAAGTAAACCTGTCGCTACATGGTTGAAAGTAAGATAAAGGTAGCCTGTACTTTACTGTATTTTACTGCATTTACATTCCTGGTGTGTATGGTACAATTTTGCCATGTTGTTGATCCCTGGACATACTTTCGACTGTCTCAAATACTTGCTCTCCTTGCTGCATGCTGTTGTGGCTGCAGCTCATTTGAGGAATCCCAGCTCATGTTTTTGGCCTCTGACATAGTAGCATGCATAACATAAAATCCTCTGTGTGGATAGTTTCTGAAGATACACAGACTTTATACACAGCTAGCTGTTAATATTATACACGTTGATGTTTCATATTTGTATTTAGTGCAACACATTTTTTATATCAATATTTTTTCCTATGGTTATTATTACCAAGTGTGCTTGCAGCTGGTATTTCACACACTTCATTTTGTTTACCATTAGTGCGTTTTCTTATTCTGTATATTGAAAAATGTTCTTTTCACTTTCAATGATAATGGTAAACAAGACAAATAGAGAGGGTGAATCTCCATAAGGCCTCGTACAGACGACCGAACATGTCTGCTGAAACTGGTCCGCTGACCAGTTTCAGCAGACATGTTCGGTAGTGTGTATGGCCGACCGGACAGGTTTCCAGCGGACATTTGTCCACCCGACCGTTTTCGAGTGGACACATGTTTCTTAGCATGCTAAGAAACATGTCCGCTGGAATCCTGTCCGTCGGACATGTTCGGTCGTCTGTACAGACTCACCGTACATGTCCGAGCGGCCGCCATCCCTCGAATGCGTCGAATCACTTTGACGCATGCGTAGAAGCATTGACCTTCCAGCGTCGCGCACATCGCTGTGTCATCGTCGCGGCGACGGCGCGGACACGTCACTGCGCTGTCTGTCCGCGCGGATTTCTGTCTGATGGTGTGTACAACCATCAGACAGAAATCTCCGAGGGGACATGTCCGCTGAAAACGGACCGTTTTCAGCAGACTGTCCCCTCGTCTGTACGAGGCCTAACTGGGGCACAGACAGCAATAAAAACCTATCTGAGTTTCTAATCCCTCTCTATGCTGTTAAAAACAAACAAAAAAGGTTTTTAGTTGCATAAAATTATTATTGAGAGATGCCACAGGCTTCTACTGGTTTCTCTAACTTTAAGTTGGTATGTTGAGGACAAATGCCTGTTGGAACTGTTGGATATTTCTAAAATAAACATTTCTCTTATGCAAGATGGAATCACTGTAATCATGTCAATAGTTAGAGAACACATCCTGTAAGCACAGGAGGCCCAAAATAGTTTTCAAAATGTAATGAAGTTCGGACTTTGCATGCTAGTGACTGTGTGCTTGTCCTAGTACCACCAGTAGAAAGTATATTTCTTTCAAAATGTCAGGACCTGTTTGAGAGAACTGAGAAAGAAGGAAAGTAAATTACAATGTGTATCACTTTACAAAGAAGAAAAGATAAAATGTATAATATAAACTTGATTAAGCACTGGAGCAAATGAGAAACGGATACACAATTTTAGACTTGCTAGAGTGTATTTTACTCATCTAATTAAACATGTTGTTGTCATGGATCCACAAGTTCATGTCTACCTTAAGCCCAATTAAATCCCCAAAGCCTGTAGATAAACTGCTGCAGAGAAGGTTAAAAGACATCTAGACCTTATAGAGGAGTCCAAGTAAGTGGTGTAACCCCAGGGTAATGGTCTCTTGGCCTGACCACATAGGTCACTGAGGGTCTGCAACAACTTCTGAAAGGATGTGTCAAAGATTGACACGAACAACATGCCAAATGTGGTTTAACTGATTGAGAGCACAGGTATGGGTTTTACTACAACAATTAGAAATACTGCCTGTACCTTGAGTCAGACCAGAGAGGCAGTAATGTAAAGAAAGACAATCTCATGAGTCAAATGGTGGAAGAAAAAAATAGAGATAATTCTCTGCTGAACCTACTAATTACAAATAACACAGCTGATTGTGGATTTGGATGTAAATGATAATTAAGTTAAAGTGTAGGTTCCATAAAAAAAAAACAATTTTGCTTTAAACTGTAGCTTACGACTAAAAAATAATTTTTTTTTTTATTCATCTGGAAATGCCTGTTGCTATGCGGTCCCACGAAATCTGCCTTTGAAACCACCTAGGATTCTGACATCATCTCCCTCTAATGCTCCTGGGAAATGTGTGTCATAATTTCCCAGGATGCAGTGCGCTGTCCAATTATCACTCCCCATCCAAGACTTCCAGGAAGTAAGGGCCAGATTCACAAAGGGGATACGACGGCGTATCTCCTGATACGCCGTCGTATCTCTGTTTCTATCAATGCGACTGATTCATAGAATCAGTTACGCATAGATATCCATAAGATCCGACAGGTGTAATTGTTTTACACTGTCGGATCTTAGGATGCAGTACCGCGGCCGCCGCTGGGGGGAGTTTGCGTCGTAAACCAGCGTCGGGTATGCAAATTAGGAGTTACGGCGATCCACGACGGATTTTCACATTTGCTACGTCGCCGCTAGTCTAGTTTCCCGTCGCAAATTTAGTCGTCGTTTTGGGTGCCCTAACTTTAGTCAGCAATTGTATTGCTGTCTAAAGTATGGCCGTCGTTCCCGCGTCGAAATTTGAAATTTAACGTTGTTTGCGTAACACGTCCGGGAATACGGAAGTACGCTACGCGCGTTGCCGTTCGAAAAAATGACGTCACGCGCGCAAAGCACGACGGGAATTGCAAAACGGAGCATGCGCAGTAGGTCCGGCACGGGAGCGCGCCTAATTTAAATGGCACACACCCATTTGAATTGGCCCGCCTTGCGCCGGAGGCCGCCGGCGTAGTTTTCATCGCAAGTGCTTTGTGAATCAGGCACTTGCGATGAAAACTTGCGGCGGTGTAACGTATCTACGATACGTTACGCCGCCGCGATTCTACGTGAATCTGGCCCTAAGTGCCTGTAGGCTTCACAATGCCCACAAGCAAAATGACAACGGTGTAGATATAGTTTTATAAACTATCTTTTTTGAATATCTATGCGGATCGGCGGTGGATTGTAAAATAGTAAGTGACCAGATTTATATTATAAAAACGTAGGATGAAAGGACATACATTTAAAAAATGCTAATTGTGGTTGGAACTCCACTTTAACAGTGTTCACAGAGTAATTACATTTGCCATAAATGATTGGAAAAGGAGACAAGTGGGTAAGGTGTGAACACTATACTTTAAAAGAACTTTAATAAGCTATGTGTCATATTGCATGACACTACAAACTATTGAGTTTCTCACATTGGACTTTTTACTGCAATATAAAATATAATGTATAAAATAATATATATTTTATTTGCATAATTTCAAAATATATTCACATAAAAATCAATTGTTCTGGGATATTCTGGGATGTTAAATAATTGACCTTATATACAGAATTTTTGCAGAAATGTTTGCATAAATTGTCACCTGGCAGGATTGTGTATATATGGTTAATTCTGCAAGTGATAATATGGGCATTGTGGTGATTTTGTGCCACCTATTTGGAGAATGTGCCATTCTGCCATGATGTGAATATATAAAAAAATTGTACAAACTATTTTTTTATATTTTATGCAAATCGTTTTCCAATACAGCAAAATGTCCCATGGGAGAAACTCAATAGTTTGTAGATGTATTAGGAATGTTGGCAAAGCAAACCTCTGAATGGAACTATCTGTTGATTATTACAAGACACTAAATGGGATCACATTTTTGCAACAAAGAACACTGCAGAGAAGTGGGAGTGCTTTAAGGGTGTGATAAGCAATGGCATTCCACTGGGCAACAAATATAAAAGAACAAAAGTTAGACCTGGGTGGCTAAAAACGAACACAATAAAACAGTCCTTTAATAAATAATAGGCTGAAGGGTCACCATTGTCATTCTAAAACTACAAAGAGTGGAATAAGAAATTAAAGAATGAGATCAGGGCAGCTAAAAGAGATTCTAAAAGATATATTGCTAAGGAAAGTAAAACGAAAGTCTCCCAAATGTTTTCATTTAATTATAGTAAAAAAGTAAGATCAGGACATATTGGTCCCACAAAAAATGATGAGGGGAAAGTGGTAACAAGTGACAGGGAACTGTATTAAATACATTCTTCTCCTCAGTTTAGACGAATGAAAAGGATGGGTATAATAAACAAGACAGTAATGTTAATAATAATGCATGTACCCTTGTGGCTGCCAGTGTTAAAAAAAAATGTGAACAAAATCACCAGGACCAAATGGCTTACATCTGAGATTCCTTTAAAGAACTTAGCCATATTAAAGCCAGGACATTGCTCCTATTTTTAAGGACAGCTTACTGACAGGAATGGTTCCAGCAGATTGACAAAATGCAAATGTGGTGCCAATATTCAAAAAGGGGCCAAGATATATACTTGGAAACAACAGACCAGTCAGCTTAACATCAATAGTATGTAAACTATTGAAAGGAATAATAAGGGAATATATCCAAGAACTTGTTGATGAAGATCATATAATTAGTAGGAACAAACATAGATTTATGAAGAACTCTTAATGCCAGACCAGCCTTTTAAGATTCTATGAGGAGGTAAGCTTTATTTGATTGAGAAAGGCCTGTGATTTCATTATATTTCAAAGCATTTTATACAGTAACCCAAGCATGCCTAATTTACAAAACTTTTAAAGTCTTTTGGCATTGAAGAGATCATTTGTGCCTGAATAGAAAACATGAGCTGGTCCATCTGAAGGTTATTCCTCTGGATCTCTGGAGATCAAGTAGAGGTCACAAATCCTGATTATGTTGCAGTGTAATAGTTGATAATTTTTGAAAAATCTGGATGTCTGCTCATGTGACATCATGCTATTGCCCTTTTTATTATCTCCTCTTTGATTAATTATCCAAGCAACAGACAATATAGGTTATTTATGAAAGGCAAATCCACTTTGCACTACAAGTGCAAACTACAAGTGCAAATTGCACTTGAAATTGCGCTGAAAGTGCACTTGGAAGTGCAGTCGCTGTAAATCTGAGGGATATATCTGAAATGAGGGGAAGTTCTGCTGATTTTATTATCCAATCATGTGCCATCTAAAATGCTGGTTTCCAATATCCTTGCATGTCCCCCTCGGATCTACAGCGTTTGCACTTCCAAGTGTACTTTCAGTGCAATTTCAAGTGCACTTTGCACTTGTAGTTTGCACTTGTAGTGCAAAGTGGACTTGCCTTTAGTAAATAACCCCCAATGTCTCTAGGGGGTCTGTATCTCTGCCCCTGGGTCATAAGGCCCAATGCACTCTTCCCATCTTGATAGGGGTTTCAGGCAGAAATTCCAGGATATCATTAAAAATATGGATGGTCTTTTTCAGAAGCGAAATGGAAAATCGTGTGGATCATGACCCAAGAAAAATCAGTTGCTACCCTTCAAGATAGGGTTTGGGTGTTTAAGATGACCTGGGAACCTTGGACACTTTATCTGAAGGCCCTTCTATACCCTGGATTTTTGACTTCCTAATCTGGACTACCTGATTTGGCCTACTTTATTCCCCTCCTCCTCTCCCTTCCCACTTCTTGGGACATCCTGGCCCATCGCTTCTTCTTCCTTTTTTCTTTAAATTCCCCTACTCCTTTTTTCTCTTTTATTCTTCTTTTTTGATTTACTACTTTCTCCTTACCTCTTTAAGTTCTACTATGGTTCCTAAGGCATGCTGTGATACCACCAACTACTACACTGATGTTTTGCATTTAATGCATCTGTAGCTCAAAACTTTCTCCTTTATTAATTTATTTATTTTCATTTCAAATTATTTTTATTACATTTTTATGCACAAATAAACATTTAATATAATTTCATAAACAAGTATACACTATGTTTAAATAAATACAAATTTACAGAAAAACACAAAAAGTTGATCTATCCTATAGAGCACTCCTCCCTAAAGGCCAAATTTTTGAAAGTTCTCTCTTCCTTTTTCCTTTCCCGTTCTCCCTTTCCCTTTCCTATTCTATAGTGATTGGTGCTGTTTTTCCCGAAAGACCTCTGTATTGCCTTGGGATCCAGATAATCTGGCCCAGAGCAGATTTACTCATATTTTCCTCCAACAACACACATTTTTTTATGTGGATGGCCATGAACCCAGTCTATGATTCTCCGTATTACTGCTGCCTCATGATATTTTTGAAAATCCAGAAGAAATACCCCCCTTCTATTTTGGTCTAACTCATTTTATAGGCAATAGGTTTGCCTCTAGTATTCCATACAAATTCCTGCAGTAACAGTCTCAGAGTTTTGAAATACGCCCTGGGGATGTTAATTGGAAGGCTTTGAAAAATATGCAGGGCTTTTGGAAGAATCATCATTTTAATCACACTTATCCTGCCAAACCATGACAGTCTGTGTGCTGGGTATCCTTTCAGGTTATGATTAATTTTATTTAAAAAAGGTAGATAGTTATCTTGATATAAATCTGTTTTTGATATGGACAGAAATACTCACAAGTATTTTAACCCTTTTTGTTTCCACACAAAATATTTTATATCTCAGTTTTTTCCATATTAATCTTAAGGTTTAATACCATCCCATAATTACTCAGTTCTACCAAAATCTTAGGGAGTGTCTGTATAGGATTTGTTATGTATAACATAATATCATCCGCAAAAGCGGATATCTTATGTTCTTGTCCTTCAACCTCTATGCCTTCAAGTTCATGGTTAGCTCTTATTGAGGCCAAGAAGGGTTCTATTGTACCCAAAAAGCAAGTGGGAAAGTGGATAGCCCTGACCTGTTTCGTTTGGGAGCCTGAATTTGGGCCATAGGGTTAGAATACAAGGCCTCTATGCACCTAAGCATTCATGGGCCTATGCCAAATTTATGCAGAGTCTGCAGCATAAAATCCTTCCTGGCATCTATTGATAGGAAAATAATGGATTTCTTTCCTTCTTTTGCTTCACGTATTAAGAGGGTTGTTTTTAATATGTTGTCCCTAGCTTCTCTCCCGGTAACAAAACCTGCTCGATCTTTTCCTATGTCTTCATTAATTAGGGATATTGGCCTAAAACTGGAGCACATTGTTGGATCCTTCCCTTCCTTTACTAAGAGTGATATATAAGCCCCCAAGGCCTCTTCACATATCTTCAGGCCTCCCCCAATAGAGTTCATATATAAATGATAATAGGGAGTCAGGGTTCCTAGAAACTTTTTAAAATATAAAGATGTATACTCATCTGGACCAGGGCTTTTCCCTATCTTACAGTTTTTAATTGCCTGTTCTATTTCTTCCTTAGAGATATCACTATCTAGCTTACTTGAATTCTCTTCTGATATGACTTGCAGCTTTATCTCCCATAAATACTGTTCTATTGTATACATCATCTGAATTTTGGGTGTCATTTACTTTATATAGTAATTGATAGTACTCTGTAAAGATTTGCTGATATTCCTAGTAGAGTACTTAATTTCCCCCTTTTTGTCTTTCATTTTCGCCATATAATATGGATTCCTTCTAGGTTTGATCACCCCTGCCATCAATCTCCCAGATTTATTTCCAAATTCATATTACCCTTTAGCTGTTCTGATGAATACTCGTTTAGTATCTTGCTCTATCAAATCCCTCAATGCCTCCAACTTTCCTGTTAATTCAACCATTACCTTATTGTCATTTAATCTTTTATGTTTCTATTCCAACTCCTGAATTTCTTGTAATTGAGACTGCTTTCGAGCTGTCCAAATTTTTTTCCTCTTCGCCACTTCTGCTATTAATCTCCCTCTCATATATACTTTTTATTGGTATCCCACAAAACAGTTGGCGCAATATTCTCTATATTATTCTCATTAAAAAACAAATTCAGGTCCTTTTCTAAATCCTCTATTATACCCTGATCATGTAAAAGTGATTCATCCAACCTCCAGGATCTTTGCCTGTCCAGTATATCCTTTAAGTCCAAGCAGACCATAATTAGGGCATGATCCGAGAGGGTGATCGATTTCACTTCTGCCTTTAACAGGCCTTCTAAGAGCTGGTGGTCTAAAAAAAAAACATGATCAATTCTCGTATAAGACGCATTTACCTGGGAGTAATATGTAAAGTCCCTCCCCCTAGGATGCAGAATTCTCCAAGCCTCCACTAGTTGCTGCTGATGTAATTTTTGTTTAACTGCCCTAAGATATTTTCCTTCTGAACGTAAAGAGGTTGAGCTGGATCGAGTACAAAATGAAAATCCCCTGCCATGATCACTTTCCCCTCACTGAAATTTTCTAACTTATTCATTACCTTTCTCAAAAAGAGACAAGAGTGGACATTGGGGCAATAGATATTTACAAATGTATACTCTTTATTAAACATAGACCCCTTAATAAATAAATATCTTCCTTCAGAATCAGACTCCATTGCTTTAAAAATGAATGGTGTATTCCTATCAAAACCTATTGCTATTCTTCTAGATCTCTTATTGGGGGAGTATTCGTGGAACCAAACTGGTAAACCTTTAGAACTTTCTCCTTTATATATAAGTTTAAACCAGATTTTTTTGCCTTTAACAATTTTGTAATCCTTTGTCACAAAGCCCTACCTTGTTCTTGTTATTCCATTTATTGTTCTCACTTTGGCCTTGCATTCCAACAAAATGTATGTTATCATTGCTCAATAATTAATATTTAATAAAAAATATTGAAAAAAAAATACAGATGACTGATTTAGCCAGTTGTTCCTACTCTACTGATTCTGCTAAATCCCTACGACGAAGGTTATGTCTTCCACCTCAGTTGTCCAAGTCTTCAAGATACAGCTGAGGATCTCTCAATTGCAGCATTTGATGGTCAGCCACCTTGGAGGCGGATGGCAGCCTCATCGTCTTTTCTACATCATGCAATCTCATAGCAATCACCTGTAGATCATGGCGCAGATCAGAGATCGCTGTAGAAAGAGTGTCCTTGATATCTGCCACAATTATGTGGAGATTGCTCAGACTCAATGTGAGCTGCAAGGAAGAGCCACTAATTGAAGCATGGGGTTGATGAACATGTTGCTGGCTGTGCCTGGAAGCTCGGGAAGCATAGGAGGAGGACTGTGAGGCAGCGGTAAGGGCCTGTTATTGAGTGAGAAATAATTCCCTGAGTCTCTAGGAGAGTGGGACGGGGAAGTGGAAGCATTACTGGGTTTCCCATAGTAAGCAGGTGAGTAATCTCTGTTTATGTGAACAGTAAAGTGAATAAATCTGAGTCCATTGACAAACTCCAATTCATCAGAAGATAGTGACTTTTGTGATACACTGTGATTGATAGAAGATCCGCCACCAATTGATGATAATTATGAGGCTTACCAGAAAGATCAGACCCGAATAAGTGTATACCTATCAGGTCATTAAAGCTTGAGTAATACCAGGGATCCAAAAGAACTCCAAAATTGGAAAATCGATGGGCTTCCTAAAACCTCCTTAGGTACAATACTCGATATGTAGCAGATTTCACAGCAGCCAATTGAATGATGTCAATCAATGCTCCCATATAATAATATTTAAACATCCAAAGGTTTCAAATGTTGCAGAGTGTGAGAAAAGAAATAAAAGAGCACATAGCGTGATTCTGTAATCAATACTTGACAGTATTTAATAAAGAAAGGTTTTACACTCACATTTAGATGCAATAAAACAAGCTCTTACAACAAGTCCAGCAGTGGGGTCAATGTGCAGTCCCGACGCGTTTTGTTCTCTTGAACATCATCTGGGGCACTGACCCACTGCCAAATAAGACCCTTATATATGCCAATGCACCCCCATACCTTAATCATGGCTCCAATGAAAAAAGTATGTAAAGCATGTTTCCGGGTTACATCAAGATGGTGTCCCGAGCGTGCGCGCCAAGCCTCGTATTGAAAATGAGGCCGGAACACATCGTCGTAGGCATGATGAAAAACGAGCGTATTGTGCGCTCTAATCAAGAAAAGGGGAGTGTGTGATGCATACTTCTGGGTTATGCCAAAATGACGTCCAGGGCGTGCGCTCCAAACCTCGGATTGAAACAGAGGCTGGAACGCAACATCATGGACATAGTGGGGAACGACGGTTCTGTGCGCTCCAAGCCTCTAAATAAAAAAAAGGGTCCAGAAGGCAACGTCAGTGTGTTACGGAACCTACGTCCGCACACACATAAGAACCTCTCTATCTGGCGAATATAGTGAATTGTATTGGGGACATCTAGCGTCCGGAGGTAGAAAGATCAGCTCAAATATCGAAAGTTAATATACAGACACTACAAGCCAGCAACTAAAAGGGGTCACATTAACCAAAAATATTTAAATTATAAATATGAGCATCATCTATCCCAATAAAGGGAAGGTAAATGATTGGCCTATATAAAAATGTATATGTTTTCTAGCAAAGCCAACATGATATCTCTGGCGGGAATACCATGATCATACTCAGTTATAAATAATTAAATAAATGGAACTAAAACAATTATAATATAACAATTTAAAATTGTATCAGCTAAAATGGGAATTCCAAATGGTTGCCTAAAAATGTATTAACCAAAATCCAGTGTACTAAATAAAGAGGAGCCATAATTGGATATGGTGTACATGACAAAGTGTGCTACGATTGGTTGATAAATGCGTTTATGTCCCATTCAACATTGAGACCATTATTTGGGAGTACCTGGTAGGTATCCCGATCGCTAAGAATGCAATTCATCTCTGTGATATAATCCAATTTGTTCATGATGGCAATCCCACCCCCCTTATCGGCAGGGCGTACTATGAGATCTTTACGATTACAAAGGGACTGAAAACCTTCCTTAGGTATAGGATGATTGTAAAATTTCTTAACGGGTTATGAGGCAGCATCAGTTGAGTCAGAATTGCATAGGGTGGCATCAGTTGACCGTGAGTCTCTGTTGGCCGACAGAACACCCCGGGAACCAGACGAATCATTTAAGTTCTTTATGCTCACTTCTTACTCTAATCAGCATAAAGATGTTAAAAATATTTTTGTCCCCATCCTGCGACGGCTGTGGGTGATCTCCAGCGATGAGAAGATCCAGCGACGGCCGGGTGATCTCCACTCCAGCGATGAGAAGATCCATCTGGAGCGCAGCATCCCCGACCTCCTCTCACCACTGGGCACAGCCCAGCGAATGATGTGCTGGAGCTGTGACATTACTTATATAGAGGAGGCAGGGCCACCCGTCACGTGACCCCACACCCTCTGACTTACCCTCTGCTACGTCACTGGGGAAGCCCAGGAAGAGGGAAGACTCTGGGCTTCCCCAGTGACGTAGCAGAGGGTACGTCAGAGGGTGCGGGGTCACGTGACGGGTGGCCCTGCCTCCTCTATATAAGTAATGTCACAGCTCCAGCACGTCATTCGCTGGGTTGTGTCCAGCGGTGAGAGGAGGTCGGGGATGCTGCGCTCCGGATGGATGGATCTTCTCATCGCTGGAGCGGAGATCACCCGGCCGTCACTGGATCTTCTCATCGCCGGAGATCACCCGCAGCCGTCGCAGGATCGGGACAACGTTGGAGCAGGAATCCAGGAACAAGTGGATTATCACCGCTGGAGTTTTTTTCTTTTTTTTTTTTTATTAATAAAGGACTTTATTCTACGGTGTGTGTCTGTTTTTTTACAAGACTTTACACTTCCTTCGTGAAATGGTAGAGGTACAGTGTACCCCATTACCATTTCACACAGGGGGGGTCAGGATCTGGGGGTCCCCTTTGTTAAAGGGGTCTTCCAGATTCTGATAAGCCTCCAGCCCGCATACCCCCACAACCACCGGGCAAGGGTTGTTGGGATGAGACACTTGTCCCCATCAACATGGGGACATCCTCCCCATGTTGAAGGCATGTGGCCTGGTGCGGTTCAGGAGAGGGGAGGGCTGCACTCTGTCGCCCCCTCTTTTCTGCGACCGGCCAGGTCAACGTGCTTGGATAACGTGTCTGGTTATGGATATTTAGGGGGAACCGCACGTAATTTTTGTTTTAAATTGACGGCGGGGTTCCCCTTAATATCCATACCAGACCTGAAGGGTCTGGTTATGGATATTTAGGGGGAACCGCACGTAATTTTTTTTTTAAATTGACGGCGGGGTTCCCTTTAATATCCATACCAGACCTAAAGGGTCTGGTTATTGAATTTGCGGGGACCTCCGCGCATTTTTTTTCCCGAACTCCGATCCCAGACCCGAACTTTTTCCAATTATTCGGGTTCGGGAAAAACCCAAAGTCTGTACCGAACCCGAACTTTACAGTTCGGGTTCGCTCAACCCTAGTTGTAAGCGCTTGTTTTATTCCACCTAAATGTGAGTGTAAAACCTTTTTTATTAAATACTGTCAAGTATTGGATACAGAATCACGCTATGTGCTCTTTTATTTCTTTTCTCACACTCTGCAACATTTGAAACCTTTGGATGTTTAAATATTATTATATGGGAGCATTGATTGACATCATTCAATTGGCCTCTGTGAAATCTGCTACATATCGAGTATTGTACCTAAGGAGGTTTTAGGAAGCCCATCGATTTTCCAATTTTGGAGTTCGTTTGGATCCCTGGTATTACTCAAGCTCATAGCTATACACTTATTCGGGTCTGATCTTTCTGGTAAGCCTCATAATTATCATCAATTGGTGGCGGATCTTCTATCAATCACAGTGTATCACAAAAGTCACTATCTTCTGATGAATTGGAGTTTGTCAATGGACTCAGATTTATTCACTTTACTCAATCATAGGGCTCTTTTCCTTTTAGCGCTACACTTTATTTTTCCTGTTTTTATTTTGCAAAATTGATTTATTTTTGTGGTGTTGGCTGCTAGTTTTCACTTTATTGAGCAGTGCGGTGATCATATGTACATTTGCATATACAATTGTTCCGAGTTATCTCTGTTTAGGCTGAAAGAAATCCTCTGGCAGCAGGAGCTCCAAGCTTAAGTATCCATCTTGGTTCGAGCTCAAACCATGCCCCCCCTGCAATTTTTGATGTCACCTGATATTAGTTCAACTATTTGTAAAATCCCTATTTTCAGTCAAAAATTTATTTTTAATAATTTGCACACAATTAGTGCACAATTAGTGCACACAATTAGAATAAAATCTCCATCCTTTCTGTAAAATATAAAAGATGAAACTGAGACAAGCAATCCAGTACAAAAGATATCAAGACTTAAAATTGCATGTGGCTGTAATATAGTGACAAACTATGATACTCAAAATGTACACATTCAGTTGGTCCTAAACATGTATAATATAGCGAAAATTGAAAACCACAAGCACCACACCCCTCAAATTTGAGAAATAAATGGATACATTTTTTTTTAGGTGCTCTACAAAAAAAAATGGATTGTATAGTCAACAATACAAAAAAAAAATTGTTCTACATACAGTATATTGTGCAGTTTTTCAAATTCACACTATGTGTTTCGCTATGAATTAGATTCTTCAGGAGATAATTATGGATGCTGCATATGTAAATACTGCTAAAGATGCATTTTAATTGAACACAATAAAGTCTATTTCAACAATTAAACTATATGAACAATGGTGCTTATATTAATAGGCCCTCTGGAAAGAATAGTCCAATTTATATGCATCAAATGATACAGTGTATCAGAAACATAAAGGAGCCATTTAAAGTTTAGCCCAGGTGTTGTTAGGAAGATATCAGCATACCACAGGGATTGACCACCCAAGGAATTTGATGCCTGAGAGGGGACATATTGTTATAGGAATAACAGAAATTAGCTTCAACTACTGTGCATGCCTCCAAAACCCAAAGACAATACATACCCTTAAAAAAATGGGGCAGTTGTAAATGAGAACAATAAGGCAGTTGTCAAAACTCTCATTAATCCTATTGTTCTACTGACATTTTTTCAGGAATTACAGAGGCTGTTAGAAAGTCTTGAATATTTTGGAATAAAGGGTATTTACATAAATACATGGATCAATAAAGTTGAACCAGTTTTTTGTAATGTTTGGGAAGCCAATCTTCAGGTCTATTCCCTTAAAATGATGAATCTCCTTTGTCAACAATATCAAAAGAACCTAGATGTAAATACTACTGTGACTACTGTGACAACAATGCTTATGATTCCAATCTGGCATATAAAGGGTCACATGAAACAAATAAGAGACAATTTTTTTAAAAATAATAATAGTTACAATGTTTCTCATTAAGGTATACCAGAGCTTTTTCATTTTCTTTTGCAGTGTTTACCTATGAAGCATCCATATTTATCTCCTGAAGAAGTTAATTCATAGCGAAACATGTAGAGTGATTTGGAAAAACGACACACTATATGTAAAACAATGTTTCTTATTATTGTTAACTATTTTTTAACTTTGTATGAAATAAAATCCATATTTAAAAAAAATAAAGATTTTCTTTTTTTGTGTAGCACCTAAAAAAACAATTTCTCCTTATTTGTACTATCATGTATAATATCAATATTATTATTGCTATTATACTTGACAGCTTCACACCATCAACGGATGTTAGGAATGCCGGTGGACGCATGTAGGAAGGTGGAGTTTAATGCTGCCTTATCCAGAAAGGTGTTAATCATGTTCCTGGGTTTTTCTTGGTAGGTTTTCTTGGGTCTGACCCTCTGGTCCTGTGTGCTATAAAAAGTGACAAGGGCCCAGTCCTAGAGAGAGGAACGTGTGGAAATTACTCATCGCTGTTGTCGGAGTCTGGATCGCCTATGCCATGTCGAGTTCAGAGTTCCCGTTAATAAGGGAAATTGCTGGGACTTGCAGTCCTCCCTGCAGTTACCATTCATCGACTCTGCCAAGAATGGACTCTTTCCTATGTAGGTATGCTGGGGCAGCCACAACTTTTTGGAAACGACTGCACTTTATGTTGAACTGTTATGTGAACTTATTCTTCAGTAAAGCTTTATATTTAATGAAAATTGGTGAAAAAATCATTAAAACACTCCAGAATGAAAAATACTCAAAAATAATGACAGCTGCACTCAAAGATATTGCACATACTAATATCAACAAAATAGAGAACCTGTTGCCTTGTTTGTAAAAAAATATATATCAAAATATATCAAATGCAAATGTGCTTCAAAACATAATCAGTACATATCATCATTATCAAAAGTACAAAATGTGTGTTAAAACATAATAAAGCAGATATAGTTCATATAATCCACACACATATTAATCCATGCTAATTTGTAAACAATACAAGTGCAAAGTCCTGTGAAACAATAAATTGCAATATGGAATAGTCCCAAAAACCAATTGATGGAAGTAAATGGTGTTCCACAGATATATTCCAAACAGAACTGTGATGGCCACCTCATTGTGCTCCACTCCAAGATAAAAAAGGGCGGGGGTTAATCTCTTACCAGAAAATTTGACCCTTGCAGGTCTGAAATCGCATTAGCAGACAATCCTCCCAAAGGCAAGAAGTGACACTTAGCAGGCAGATCTGTGCTCTATTTCAGATGTATGGGTGTGCACTCCCCATTTCCTCAATCCTACATCATGTAACCAATCGTAAGTTCCATAGAAGGGGCATAATGCACACTGACGTCACCGCACTTTTCATAACAATGATATGTACTGATTATGTTTTAAAGCACATTTGCACTTTAATAATTTGATATACTGTACACTTAGGAATATAATTGACATACAGTATGTTTTACGGACAGCACAACCGTTTCCCTTATTACTAAAGCTTTGTCTTTGTCTGGTCTAAAGTTACTAAAGAGGTGTAATGCAAGTAATCAACACACACAGTCTATAGGTCAGACCATTTAAAGCACATTGGGGTATTAAGATATCAGTGTTTGAGTTAACACAGTGTGAATTACAGGCGAGTGGTTATAGAGGGTAACAAAGGTTTCTCTAGCAGCCTGTCATAAGCGTGTACATGTGCCAGGTGAGATAGCTTCTGACAGGAGGAGTTTTTGTTGGCACTCTCTGTGAGCGACTGAAAACGGAGTGATCTGTGGTCTTTGATCACTCAGTTCTTGGAGTAGAGCCTGCGGCTATCTAGCTAAGCATGTTTGTGGGTTTTTTTGTACCTGTAAATCCGCACTTCTCTTTTAATTTCTCCACACATCTGCAACCTCAGAAACATAAATTGACAGATCTAATAAAGGACTGAAGCATGTTCATATTGCAAGGGATTTTTTTAATTATTTTATTACTTTAGTTACCTTTACTGCCTTTGTTGTAAAGTGCAGGGCGCCTAAAGCCATGTGACTTTGGTACAGGACAAGATGGGGGGTGCACATGCTCACTATTCTCCCTTTACTGGTCACCTGCACTGCATGTATTAATAAGAGTGTGGTAAGTCTATTAAAAAAATATCCCCAAAGAATATAAACAATGGGCTAGATTCACATAGCCCGTCCTAACTTTGCGGCGGCGTAGTGTATCGTCTTTACACTACGCCGTAAGTTAGCGAGGCAAGTACATGATTCACATAGTACTTGCCTGCTAAGTTACGGCGGCTTAGCCTAAAGCGGGCGGGCGTAAGGGCACCTAATTCAAAATAGGCTGAGGGGGCGTGTTTTATGTTAATTTTGTTTGACCTTACGTGATTGACTTTTTTTGGAACGGCGCATGCGCCATCCGCCTACATATCCAAGGTGTGCATTGCGGCAACGTATGCCGCACGGGCCTATTGGTTTCGACGTAGACGTAAATGACGTAAATCCCTATTCACGGACGACTTACGCAAACGACGTCAAATTTTTGAATTTTAACGCGGGAACGGCGGCCATACTTTAACATTACTATTCCAACTATTTCATGGAATATCTTTAGGCCTGCTAATGCTTTACGTAAACGGCGTATCTGTACTGCGTCGGCCGGGCGTACATTCGTGAATAGGCGTATCTAGTGATTTACATATTCTACGCCGACCGCAATGGAAGCGCCACCTAGCGGCCAGCCTAAATATTGCATACATATCTTAGATAGGTTTAAGTGTATCTCTGTTTGAGAATACACTTAAACTTAGGTCGGCGCAGATTCCGAGTTAGGTCGGCGTATCTACTGATACGCCGGCCTAACTCTATGTGAATCTAGCCCATTGTCTATCTATGTAAATAGACCATATATAACATTGTCTAGTGTCATTGTCCAGCCTTAGTCATGATGGCTTGCAAGCTAGTGATCATTCCCAGCCACCAAGATGACAGTGTACCCTATGATGTTGCCCCAATCACCACTAAATGACAGTCAGATCCCCAGGTGTTGTTTTTAAACAAACTGACCAGGGATCCTGGGTGACATTATTCACCAAATATGATTATGGTCATAGTTGGCCAAAGATGTACAAAGGGATCCCCAACTGGTTAGTTTACAAACAGCATCCAGGAATCTGACTGTAATTTAGTAGTGATAGTGCAACGAGCCAACATCACCTGCAGTCATCAAGGCAAGGGGAAAACACTGTTGGGTGGCTGATCTACATTACTAAGCAACGTAAATGACACTGGATTTACATCAGGGATAGTTATTTTATTTTTTCAAATAAAATACTTTTTCACATTGTCTGTGTCTTATTTTTTTTTTAGAATGACTAATAAGGGGTATGTGGCTTTTTTTGGCACATTAAGGAGGAGCACACGCTCTCTGTCCTCCCTTTCTTGGCAACCCAGGCTACATATCTAGATAGGGGTCTGCTTTGAATTTCAGGGCAACTCCCCCCCTCTTCTAAGCTAAATAGTATTGTTTTACATTTTTTTTAGATTGATACATGTTCCCTAAGACAGTGTCCATCTTCCCGAGTTTTTTTGTAAGAATATCTTGCAAATAAGCCTTGAAAAAAGGGCAGAAAAAAATAACAGGATTCAGCTCACATAGACTTTAGTAGGGCTTGGCTTTGAAAACTTCCTGCTGAGTTTGCCAAAGCTCCTGTGGACACAACTTTGCTTGGTTTGCTTTTCCCTACTTATAAAGCAACACTCTTACGGCTATAGGACACAATGGGAATTTCCATGTTCAGAATTTGAAGTACATTCAGGAAAGTGCCTCAAGCCCTGATGTCTGAACCAGGATTAGGCACTGTCTTGGAAATAACTATATGCTCTTTTATCCGAGGCAGTGCCAGTTCATAATAATGATTCTGTTGACAATTTTTTTTGTTTTAAACGTCTTAAATTTAAAGCCCTTCTCTAAAATTTTCATTTTTATATTTTGTAACGTATTGTTTTTAGTTCAGTTGTATTCTTTAGTAAAGTCTAACTCTATCCAAACCTTTTATTTTAGTTGGGAGAAGGTGAAGAAGGGTTAGCCTCTGCCTGTACCTTTCTGTGTTTCTACATGGACAATTGAGAACAGGAAGTGATGGGAAATGTATGCAACGTGGACACAGACAAAAGTGTCATTACTTCTTTTTTTTATCTTAATTTCTCTTTATTGTTTTCCAATTTATTTTAATCTTTTAAAAAATTGTATAGTTACATACAAATGATATAAATTATCTAGTACAGTTATATTCATATATGTGATTAAACATACAGTGTACATACAATGAATTAACATATCCCATCCCTCCCTATCTCTACAAAGGGAATCCCATTTCCCTCAACCAAGGCCCCCACATTCTTGTGATTTTATTATAATTTCCTTGTTTAATAAAGGCCACCCTCTCACACCAGACCAAAGCGTTAATCGTTTCAGCCCAATTCTCAACAGATGGAGGAGCATGCGCTTGCCCCTTAACAGGCAGGTTCTAGCCTCTGGCTCTAAAGAGGTCTTAAAGATTTTGTTGAGTCTATTTATCACTTCTGTCCAGTATCTAAAGAGCTTAGGGCATCTCCAGAACATATGAACAAGGTCCCCTGTTGTCTTACACCTGGGGCATTCGTCACTTTGGTTCCAACCTAATGCAAACATTTTTTTAGGGGTATAATAAACCTGGTGCAGTAGAAATAAGTGGGACAACCTCTGTGCTGGAGCGATTGACACCAATGCCCCCCTGTGTAGAATCTCATTCCACTGCTCCGAGGTTATCAACCCAATGTCTCTTTCCCATCTTTCTCGGCACTTAAAAACACCAGTTTGACTTATGGCTCTAGCCCCCAATTTGTCATATAATGCAGAGATTTGAACTTTCGTAATATTAGTTTGAATCATTTTAAGAAGAGCAGGAGTATGAGTCCTAATCATCGGATGGGCCTTGAACTGGGTCTGGAGGGCATGCCTAATCTGTAAATATTTACAAAATATTTTATTTGGTATGTTAAATTCATCTCTCAATTCCGAAAACGTTTTGATGAGGTTACCCTCGTACATCTGTAATAGCCGTGTTATTCCCTGGTTCTCCCAAATTTTAGGTATTTCTATATCTTTAAGTTCTGTTAAATTCTTATTGTTTCACAGGGGAACAAACTCAGTTTCCCCAGTATATCCCAGCAAAGCTTTCGTGGTCTGCCACACTTTGTTAATTAGCTTTGTAGTCGGGCATTGGTTGGGAAAATTTGTTTGCCTCCAAGGCTTCTATTAGAATTTTATGTGGGGCCCCTGTTAACATTAATCTAAAGCAATTATTACCCAGATTTTGAGTACCACAGCCCACTATGGGCCAGATTCACAGAAGAGATACGACGGCGTATCTCCTGATACACTGTCGTATCTCTTGTCGTATCTATGCGGCTGATTCATAGAATCAGTTCCACATAGATAGCCCTAAGATCCGACAGGTGTAATTGACTTACACCGTCGGATCTTAGGATGCAGTACCTCGGCCGCCGCTGGGTGGAGTTTGCGTAGTTTTCCAGCGTCGGGTATGCAAATTAGCAGTTACGGCGATCCACAAAGGTTTTCGCGTTCGTTACGTCGGCGCAAGTCTTTTTTTCCCGTCGCAAAGTTAAGTGTGCTATTAACATGGTGTAAAATTACTCCACCATGTTAAAGTATGGCCGTCGTTCCCGCGTTTGATTCACAAACACGTCGGGCCGCCGTAATTTCGCGCAAAGCACGTCGGGAAAATTGCGAATGGAGCATGTGCAGAACGTCCGGCGTGTGCCGGATGGGTTTACGTTACACCGCCGCAAGTTTACAGGTAAGTGCTTTGTGAATCAGGCACTTACACTGAAAACTTGTGGCGGTGTAACGTAAACGGGTTATGGTGCGCCCCCGCAATTGTACCTGAATCTGGCCCTAAGTGCTGTAACTGAGATGCCAAGAAGTAGTCATTACTTCTTAAAACATTTTTAATTCTGTCTTTTGTACCTTCCTGTTCCAATCTTGCCCATATCCCTAATTTTTTGTATGAGTGTCACAGGCAAAAGAAATAAGAGAAAAGCTCTGAAATTTAGCCAGGTGGACAGAAATAATAATAATACTAATAATATTAATATTAATAACAGAATATGTAACTCTTACCTAAAAATTGGTCTGGAATTAGGTTTAATGTTTTTTTATTTTATTTGTGTGAATGTATACTTTCTATAATAATAACAAGCTAAAAATCATGCTTACTAATTGTCTGTGGTGTGATATGAGGATGCATAAATGGCAATCCAAGCCAATTTCTTTACAGTGATTATATCTTGTGTTTCTAGGCAGAGACACTGGGGAGAGAGCAAAGCCTAGTACACGTAAGCTGAATGTCGGGTGGCATCGGACGGCATGTACTATAGCCGGTCTGACAAAAGCCGGATGTTCGGCAGTCTTCTGTCAATAGGGCATGACTGAACCAGGCCTGCCAATCAGCTTCCGATCAGTGCTCTCAGCCAATAGCTGAGTAACCTGGCAGGGGCACCGTCCTCCTGTCAGAACACAATAGCACAGCAGGGAAGATCCATGTACTTACATCGGATAGTTAGTACAGTGGCTCCTCCTGAGCTGTCTGTTTTTTTTTTAGCCTTGCTGGGCTTATGAAAATAAACTACTAGCATAGGTGTGCACAGGGGGTGGGCACAGTGGCAAAAAATGGCATAGCACAGTGGCTGCGTTTGGCATGGCACAGTGGCAACAATTGATGGGCACAGTGGCGACAATGGCATGGCACAGTGGCTGCGTTTGGCATGGCACAGTGGCGACAATTGATGGCACAGAGGCTGCGTTTGGTATGGCACAGTGGCGACAATTGATGGGCACAGTGGCGACAATGGCATGGCACAGTGGCGACAATTGATGGCAGGACTACATTGAGGGATCGTGGAGGAGGATGGCTGACTGAGAAAGGTAAGTGCTGTGTGGATAGGCAATATGGCGGTATTTTGGGGCAATCTGGCGCTTGGCATGGCACAGTGGCGACAATGGCATGGCACAGTGGCTGTGTTTGGCATGGCACAGTGGCAACAATTGATGGGCACAGTGGCGACAATGGCATGGCACAGTGGCGACAATTGATGGGCACAGTGGCGACAATGGCATGGCACAGTGGCGACAATTGATGGACACAGTGGCAACAATTGATGGCACAGTGGCTGTGTTTGATAGCATGGCACAGTGGCGACAATTGATGGGCACAGTGGCTGCATTTGATGTCATGGCACAGTGGCTGCGTTTGATGGCATGGCACAGTGGCGACAATTTTATGGCACAGTGGCGACAATTTTTGGCACAGTGGTTGCGTTTGATGGGCACAGTGGCTGCGTTTGATGGGCACAGTGAGGCTGCAATTGATGTTTTTTTCTTTTCATTTGTTTGCGCCCCTCAAAAAATCATTGAGCACCGGCCGACACTGGCTGTACCCATGTCCCCACTTTTTCCTCACAGGATTTAACTGACAGCAGTAGAAGCTTATGGTTTTCACTGATATCAGAGACTCCTGTGAAAGCAGGAAGTGAGGAATGGCACTGCTGTACATGGGACAGCACTGGATAGAGAAAGGACTCACGTAAGTGTTTAGGGATTACAGGGGGGGGCAGGCATGCCTTAATGCTGAGAATGCAAAAACCTTTTGCCTTAAGAGCTACTTTAAACATTTGTTAACTATTAGTGATGATTGCCAGGGATTCAATTGCAGGAGGAACCCCCAAACCCAGCCTGCAATATATAAACTCTGACCATAGCACCTGAACCCCACTATGGGAGCAGAAGTTCGTTTTTGGGGCAGTTTTTAATTTTTTGGTAAAAAATTATATGGGTAGCTAAGTAATGAGGCTTAAATGCCACAATAAAATGCATAATTCATTTAAATAGCATGCTTGAGAGTTACCTTAAACCTGCACATGAAGTGGTGCACCCAATGTACTCCACCAAAGTCATTAAAAAAGAGCTACTGCTGCTTAATAGTATTTCCACCAACTTTTGTTTGTAAACTATACTGGAGTTGGGATCCTGGGTTACTTCCATGAGTGCATATAGCCATATAGCCATGACCAAATATGGTCAATGACATCGTTTAGCATCCCCAACTGGTGTTTTGACACTCAGCAGTCACCCATAGAGCTGTCCTATGGTACAATTGGACTTCCAATTGGAGAGGACTGTTGGCACGAGACATTAGGGTTGTGTCTGTGGGCCATCAGGGCATCGTTCATCCTGACTGATGATGGATCTACAGTGCAATATAACATCACTGATGTTGGATCTAAATTGCTGGATGAGTGTGTGTTTATTTACTTTGTCAAATTTTGTAACATTGTATACTATGAGCCCATTAATATTTCACATAGGGAGACATTTGGTGGCCCCTTATTATAATTGTAGCTTTTAGATTCCAATAAGGCCCCCTCACAGATCCCCACATCCACTGGACCAGGGATGTGGGAGTGAGACCCTTGTCCACATTAGCAACACAATATCAAGCCAGGGCCCCTTAGCTTGATACCTTCTTCATGTTGAGGGCAAGTGGCCTGTTAGGGTTCAGGAGGGGAGCTTGACACTGCTCCTCTTCCTGGCCAGTTAGGGGTGAACACCATGCTGCTTTTTATGTGGAGTCACTCTATCTAGGTTAAACATCTGGTATTTCCTCTCAATATTTTAATTTGCTTTGCATAGAGTTCCCCTAAAAAGCCAGTACCCCAACTAGAATGTGGGGTCTGCTATGTTTTTTTTCTTGTTTTTTTGCATAGGGACCCCTTAAATACACACCAGACCATTATCTAGGCATGCATACTGGGACAACTAATGTGCCCCCCCCTTCTAAAAACACATTAAGCCACATGTCCCACAGAAGAAATATCCCAAAAACAAAGTGGTGTCCCCTCAAAAGCCACACTAGGCTTTTATCCTAGATAGGGGTTTAGTATGGATTTTTAGGAGGGACCCCATGCAACAAAAGAAAACAATATGGTGTGGGGTCTCCTCAAAATTCCTGCCAGATGATTATCCTATATAAAGGTTTGGTATGGATTTAAGGAGGTTGCACAAAAAAGTCATCAAAAAAACAGCATGGCATGCCCTTAAAGTCCATACCAGACCTCTATCTGGTCACGGAGCTTGGATGGCATGAAAATAGAAGCATGCAAGTGTGCACTCTCCCCTTCCTGAACCAAACCAGACCACATGCCCTTAACATGCAGAAGCTACCTTTCCAGGGGGCCTTCTGTTACTGTTACCAGTTACCAGTTTTACCAGGCAAATAACTTTTCAGCTCAATGCACCCAAACATTTCTGATATTCCTACAAACTGACACACTGTAAATGTTTTTTGTAGATTCTATGTTATTATACATGGGGAATGTCCTACTACTGCACACTTGCCTATTGGCATGTACAAGGGGTTAGTGAAAGCATCTGTGGAGATAACACAAAATACTACTTCTAGTGAAATTGACTAAACCAAAATTGATCAGCTCAACACTATTTTACATTATGTAGAAGGCAGCAGCTTGTTAAAAAAATGGAAATGGGCACACAGGGAGGAATGTCTATCAGAAAATCCTGAGGCAATATTAGCCAAAAGAAGGTCAGTAAGTTAAACCAACCAGCGAGCACCCATAGCTAAAATTTTGGTTTCTTCAGAGTAGACAGTGGGCTAGATTCACATAGATCAGCGGATCTTTAGATCCGCGTGATCTATGTGATTTAAGATCCGCTGTCGCAAGTTTGAGGGGGTAATTTACAACACACTTACCTCCAAACTTACAGCGGTGGATCGTAAATCCCCCGGCGGAATTCAAATTCCACGGCTAGGGGGAGTGTACTATTTAAATCAGGCACGTTCCCGCACCGATTTAAATGAGCATGCGCCGTCCGCGAAATTTCCCGGCGTGCATTGCTCCCACTGACGTCGCTAGGACGTCAGTGGTTTCAACGCTTACGTAAATGACGTCCATCCGTATTCGAGGACGACTTACGCAAACGACGTAAAAAAATTCAAAATCGACGCGGGAACGACGGCTATACTTAACATTGGCTGCGCCTCATAGAAGCAGGGGTAAGTATACGCCGGGAAAACCGCTACGGAAACGTCGTAACAACACTGCGTCGGGTCCGCGTACGTTCGTGAATTGCTGTATCTCGCTGATTTACATATTTCTCAATGTAAATCAGCGAGAACGCCCCCCGCGGCCATTTTTAAAATGCAGTTAAGATCCGACGGTGTAACACAGTTACACCTGTCGGATCTTAGGCATATCTATGCGTAACTGATTCTATGAATCAGTCGCATAGATACAACGGGCCTAAGTCAGAGATACGACGGCGTATCAGGAGATACACCGTCGTATCTCTTTGTGAATCTAGCCCAGTGCCTATGTTGATTCATTTATAAAAACACAATTAAATACACACATGGAATTCAAAAAATTTATATTTTTCAGTTGATGAAATACTAGAAAATTAAGTTTTCTATCTATCAGTATTGTATTGATGTAATTTCACATTTATTATTTATATCTATTCATTTCTCTGTCCTATTCATACATTAGTTAAAACGACGGAAACAAATATTTAGCTAGCTAGGCAATTATTGATTTTATGCCATTAGGTGTAATATGTTTCTATTAAAATGCACTCAATTCAAACTTTACTTGTTAAGCTGATAAAACACACAAACTGTTAAACGAGATTTAAAAGTGATAAATGACTTACACCCATTCAGTCAGCCATGGCTGTACGGTTTTAAGTAACACAATTTTTCTTTGTACATCATTTTAAAAAGTGAAATGCCTTTCTTTGAGTATTTACTTTCTGCATATTGGGCCAAATCCTCAAAAGAGATACGCAGGCGGATCTGCTGTTCCGCCTGCGTATCCCTGTGCCTATCTTTGGAACTGATCCACAGAAGCAGTTTTCCAAAGATAGGCAGAAGATCTGACATCTGTAAGAGACTTACACTGTCGGATCTTAGGATGCAGTACCGCATCCGCCGCTGGGGGCATTTCGTGTCGAAATGCCGCCTAGCGTATGCAAATTAGGACTTACGGCGATCCACAAAGCTTTTCAGCTTCGTTTTTTCGCCGTAAGTTTTAGTTTGCATGTGTAAAATTAGGGCTGCCTTTACAAAGTGTAAACTGTTTACACCTTGTAAAAGTAGACCCTTCTTCCTCGCGACGCATTTTTTTTTTATTTTGAATTTTATTTTTTTCGCCGTATCTTTTTTTTTTCCCCGACGCAACTTTTTTACACGGCGCGATCCTCAAAACTCGGCGTATCGTAAAAACACGCGATGCACGTCGGGAAAAATGACGTCACGGGCATGCGCAGTACGTCCGGCGCGGGAGCGCGCCTAATTTAAATGGGAATCGCCCATTTGTATTAGGAACGCCTTGCGCCGGACGGAGTTAAGTTGCACTGCCGAAAATTTCCAGATAAGTGCTTTGAGGATCGGCACCTAACTTGGGAGATTTGCGGCAGTGTAACTTAACTCGGAAAAGTTTTTGAGGATTTGGCCCATTGTATTTATTTTTATGTCGGTGTGGATGAATTTTAACTGCTGAAAGAAATCCTGCTCCTGTTAAAGAATGGTGCACACCAGTTCTATATTCAGCAACAGATCAACATCTTGGGTCAGATCCACAAAAGGGATACGCAGGCGTATCTGCTGATACGCCGTCGTATCCCTGTTTCTATCTATGCGGCTGATTCATAGAATCAGTTACGCATAGATATTCCTAAGATCCGGCAGGTGTAATAGTTTTACACTGTCGGATCTTAGGATGCAGTACCGCGGCCGCCGCTGGGGGCATTTCTCGTCGAAATTCCGCGTCAGGTATGCAAATTAGCACTTACGGAGATCCACAAAGGTTTTTCCCTTTGTTAATTCTCTGTAAGGGTTAGTTTGCCGTCGCAAAATTAGGGCTGCTTTTACAAAGTGTAAACTTAGTACACCATGTAAAAGTATACCCTTCTTTCCCGCGTCGCTGTCAAATTTTTTTATTTTTTTTTTCCCGACGCATCTCTTTTTTACCCGTCGCGATTCACAAAACTCGACGCAACGTAACGTAACACAAAGCACGTCGGGAAAATAGCGTCGGGAGCATGCGCAGTACGTCCGGCGCGGGAGCGCGCCTAATTTAAATGGGACTCGCCCCATTAGATTGGGCCCGCCTTGCGCCGGACAGATTTAAGTTACACAGCTGCAAATTTCTAGGTAAGTGCTTTGTGGATCAGGCACTTAGGTAGAAATTTTGCGGCGGTGTAACTTAAATCGGAACATTTAAGTTAAGCCCGCTGGTTGTGGATCTGGCCCCTTATTCTTGCCACAAACTAGTTTAGAGTAGGGATGGTCCCCGATGTTCAAATCGAACGCAAGTTGCGACTCGAGTGTTCATTTGTTCACAAACAAACCGAACATATGGTGTGTTCACAGAAAATTTGAGCACCGCGGAGTGCCCCATAATGCACTTTATGCTACAGGTAGCCGGACAATCACAGCGCCGGAGCCGCGATACCCGGAAGTAACTCTGGGATGACATGTCGCCGGCCGGTGCTGTGTCGGGCACCTCAGCGGGGGGCTTGGATCCAAGGTGAGTATTACATAATGAGCTAGTATGCTATGCATACTAGCTCATTATGCCTTTGTCTTGAAGGTGTTAGATGTTTTATTTTATTGTAAAGTGGGTTTACAACCACTTTAATGTGCAGTAGCTGTCCTTTGCTGCTTGAATGAGTCCTAAAGAAAATTTGTATCTCTAGTCTGATGTCCCCTTCTCTGCAAAAGAAGAGCCTTTACGAATCTCTGCTTTCTTCTCTGTAAAAAATAACCTGACTTCTCCACATTCAACATGACTTTTATGTGGAAGAAAAGCAACCATGTATCTGGTGTACACAAGCCTTTTGCAACCTCAAAGCAGAAACAAAAAAATGTAATGTGTTATTGTCAATAAATACTATTTATCAGCCTGACCATGAAGCTAGAATACTTTTAATGGCATGTTTCAGGCCCCGTACACACGACCAGTTTCCTTGGCAGAATTCAGCTTCCGACCGAGTTTCTGGCTGAATTCTGCCGAGGAAACTGGTCCTGTGTACACTTTCGGCCGAGGAAGCCGACGAGGAGCTCGGCGAGGAAATAGAGAACATGTTCTCTATTTCCTCGTTGTTCTATGGGAGCTCTCGCCCCGCCGAGCTCCTCGGCGGCTTCAGGGCTGAACTGGCAGAGGAACTCGATGTGTTTGGCACGTCGAGTTCCTCGGCCGTGTGTATGAGGCTTTACAGTGGTATTTGTACCTGCCATTCTTAGCACCCCTATGACTGAGGAAAAACCCGTAGTAGCCAGTCAGGGAAGGGAGTTGGTAAATCACAATCTCTATATTGCATGAGGTAGAGGTTCCCTAATCTGCCCATCATCTCCCCTTTTTCATTCACAGTGAAAGGAATACAAAACATTTTATGAATGGCTGAGGTAGAGAGTGAGTGACCCACTATGAGAACTGTATTAGGGCTGCAAACTGTAAGTTCCAGTTTCAATCCTTATAGTGCATTTAGTGGTATAAGGTTTTAATGACATTTAGAGTTTTACTGCATACAGGAGTAGTCACATGTGGGGCAACAATTAACAGTCACAATCTTCATCAAAATAGCAAGCTTACATGTGACTGATAAGCCATATCTGTATTTTTGATACCTGTCAGTAAAATCGAACTTCTTGTACAATACTGTACATGTTTAAAACACATTTAAAACTCATGGTAATGCCCTAGGTTGTGCCTATATTTTTTGTCCAGCAAAGATGACCATGTCAAAAGAATGAATTTAAAAAAAGCACCTACAGTAAAACCTTGGTTTGAGAGTAACTTGGTTTGAGAGCGTTTTGCAAGACAAGCAAAATGTGTTAATACATTTTGACTTGAAATGCAAGCGATGTCTTGATATAAGAGTAGCGTCATGTCACAACTGAGTATAAAATAGAAGAGAGGCACCTCGAAGTGTAGCAATATGCAGGTATAACATTTAGAAACTCACATGATTGATGATTAAAACAGGTACAGGTACTAAGTATGCAGGCATCCAGGGTAAAGCTGTCCACATAGACCATTCTCCTCACCACCATTGATGTTGTCCCTTCCAGGAGCAGTTCAACCCTCGCTTTCAGATTGCTCTACTGCAGGGTAGTCTTCCCTGTCACAATTGCAGACTGACAGCGGTGAGAGCCGGCGTTGAGGAGGACGGTCTATGTGGATCACTTTACCCCGGATGCCTGCATACTTAGATGTGCCTCTTTTAATCATCAACCATGTGAGTTGCTAAATGTTGTACCTTCATTAAATGTAACCATATTGCTACACTTAGAGGCGCCTCTCTTCTCTTTTATACTCTGTAGCTTCTGCTGGATTTTGTTTCTAATCCCCTTGGGGAGGCTTCCATTTCTGGATGGACATTTTATGGTTATACAACCTATCACATTACTATAATCTTTTTATATGAACTATAGATTGAAGGACACATGAATAAATGGTTGTGGAACAAATCATTTCAGTTTCCATTATTTCTTATGGGAAAACTAGCTTTGATATACAAGTGCTTTGGATTACTAGCATGCTTCTGGGGCCGCGTACACACGGTCGAACATGTCCGCTGAAACTGGTCCGCGAACCAGTTTCCACGGACATGTCCGACTGTGTGTACGGCCTAGCGGACAGGTTTCCAGCGGACAAAAGTTTCTTAGCAAGCTAAGAAACTTGTCCGCTGGAAACATGTCCGTCGGACATGTCCGATGGTTAGTACACCTAATCGGACATGTCCACTGGTTATGACGTGTAACCAGAGTCCCGAAATCCCGCACATGCGTCGAATTGATTTGACGCATGCGTGGAAGCATTGCACTTCCTTGTTTGAGAACGTCGGTGTCTTCTACGTCACCGCATTCTCTGTCCACGGGGATTTTGGTCTGATGGCGTGTACACACATCAGACCAAAAGCTCCCAGGAGACATGTCCGATGAAAACGGTCCGTGAACTGTTTTCATCGGACATGTCTCCTCGTGTGTACGGGGCCTGGAACGAATTATGCTCGCAATCCAATGTTTCACTGTATTTGTGAAGTGAGTATATATTTAAAGTAATACTAAAGGCTCATTTGTTTTAAAATAACAAATACTTTATACTTACCTGCTCTGTGAACCTCCTCTTCTTGGGTCCCCCTTCTGCACTCTGGGCTCCTCCCCTCCGTTGCTATGGGGGCACGTGTGTGGACTATGTTGTGTGTGGACTTGGCCCCAACCCCACTCCCTCCTCACTGGCTTTGATTGACTGCAGCCAATGAGATACTAGAGATCTGAGAGAACCTTAGCTGTTGTTCACATCGCTTGATCAAGATCGGGCTTGGGTATGTATTTAGGTGAGCTACGTGGTAACTGCATGCAGAAGCTTTTTTACCTTACTGCATAGAATGCTGTATGGTAAAAACCTTCTGCCTTTAGACCCACTGTAACACTTTAAGGTTGATTAACTAAGGCCTTGTACACACGACTGAGGAACTCGTCGGAAAAGACACATAGTTTTCCTCAACGAGTTCCTTGTTAGGCTTGTTGAGGAACTCGACAAGCTTGCTTTGCGTACACACTGTCAAGACAAAATCTCCTCGTTCTCAAACGCAGTCACATACAACACATACAATGGCAGGGGAAGTTCAATTCCACTGGCACAACTCTTGGGGCTGGTTTTGCTAATCTCATGTGTTTGCGTGTTAAGTAAAAGTTTGTTAAGAGACGATTTGCACTTTTCAGTCTGTTACAGCTTGAAAAATGTGTTATCTCCATTACAAATGCTACTTTTACTCCCGTCTCATACTTTATTCTGAGCAAGCGCGGGTTTCTTAGCATACAAATGCTCGAGTTTCTCATCGAAAACCAGCCCGACGAGGAACACAACAAGCAAATTCAGACTCCCGTCGAGGAAAAAGAGAACTTGCTCTCTTTTTTGCTCGTCGAGTTCCTCGACAGTTTCCATGATGAAAAACGTACACAAGACCGGTTTCCTCGGCAAAAAAGCTCTCCCACCAAGTTTCTTGATCGATTCTGCCAAGGAAACCGGTCGTGTGTACGAGGCCTAAGATCAATAGACTGTGCACTTTGCAGGTGCATTTGCATTCTGCAAGGACATTTGCTCTAGAGCTTGGTAAATGAGAGGAAGCTTCACTTTGCAAACAATATCGAATCACATGCAAGGAAAAAAAAATCATTTTTGCATGCACATGATTGGATGATAGAAGTCGGCAGTGCTTTACATAATTTACTATTGAAAAAATAAAAACACACCAGCGCATAACAAAGGATAGGTTTGCAGTTAATGGCCGAAAGTATTATTGTCCTTGATGTAGGCATATGTTGTCCATGACAACTGGGAATAGAAATGATGATAGGTGACAGTTATCCCCAGAGAGTATCCTAGAACTCTGTGAAACAATAAAGACAGGAGTAGGAGGGAGGCACACCTAAGTGTAGTAATATAAACCACAAATTATTACAAAGAATTGCACTTACAGGATTTAAGAATTAATTAGCATGTCTGTTGTCAGAAACATCATCATCGAGGGGTGCCTGCTACACGGTATTCCATCCAGGGTCCAGGTGGCTGTAAGAGGCTGAGCTGGGATGCTGGAAACATCTAGGAAGTCCAGGGAATACAAGCTGCCTAGCATGGACTGCACAGGAGGAAGTGATGTCAACAGATGGGCTGGACCTCCATCATGGAGAGGACAAAAAGTCTATAGAAAAAGAAGAGAGAGAGAGAGAGGGGGGAAGGGTAAAACAATGTTGGAACCAATACATATACTGACATCAGCTATGGTAGGTGAACAAATTGAACATGAAGATATACATAAAATACACATACTGTATATATTTGGATTCACTGAAAATAATTACTTACTATCTCTGAGCCACCACCCCCAAGAAAAGACCTGATCCTTGCAATGTCCAGGATATGTGTGACCTTAAGGGTCCGCTGTAAAGAATGATGGGGGGATATGGTGAGAAATTAAAAAAAAAATAGATTACTGAACAATAGAACTGCATCTTACAATATTTTATGAATTTCAATCTTCTCATCTACCCGGTGATGAGAGTATTTAGAGAATATATCCAAAAAGTTTCTTGTTAGCTTAACTGTTTGAAACATTCTGCTGTGGGTAAACTACTGGGAATTGCCTCAATTACCCACACTTTGAGGCCGGCTGTGGATTGTTTATGTTTTTCCAAGAAATGTTTGGGAACGCTGTATTTATCATAGCCCTCTTCGAGAAAGCGCATGTGCTCACTAAAACGCTTGTGAACGGTGCAGATGGTTCTACCCACAAATTGGCCACATTGGCAAGTCAGGCAGTAAACAACATATTCAATAGAACAGTTGTGATATTCTTTAATCGCATACGTCCTACCTTTAACTGTGAAACCTTTTTGGCCATTCCCCCCCAAAGCATAATTTTTTGAGGCACTTAGACATACCCACCAAAGGGATCAAGGGAATGTGATTACTGTGGGTAGGTGGGTGCTATTTCAACTTACTAGGTGCAATTTTACCTTTTATATTTTTGGCCTTTTAATAAGATATGTTTGGTTTTTGAGTGATGGTATCCTGTAAAAAAAGGGTCCTCTAGTAATATGGACCAGTGTTTGGACAAAATTCTCTCCATATTTTTGGGTGGTAAATCGCAAGGGCTGGAGTTCCTTATTGCTGGCTGATTGCAGAGAGGGAGGTTTTACATATTACATAGTTACATAGTTAGCCAGGTTGAAAAAAGGCACAAGTCCATCTAGTTCAATCAAAAAAAATAAAAAATACAATCACATATACATAATCCTAATGTTAATGTTTTAATAGCCCACCCACCCACATATGAGTAGCCTGGGACATAAAACACAAAAAAAAAAAAAAAAACGAAAAAGAACAGCTTACAATCTGCCACTCTACCCTAAGTAGTCCCCTCCTTTCCTCTACCCCTACGCACTTTTCCCCCCTACCGTCCCTATCTCTTTTACTAAACCATTCTACCTTCCTACTTGGTTCCTATTTGGTTTTATTTGGTTTTATAACATAGTATTTACATAGTATATCCCCCTCTCTCATTATAGTAACTTCTATCTAATTCTCATCCCTGAGTATCCCCCCCGCCTCTAGGTATATTGGGTCCCATTCCTCCCTTCCCTATTTCCCCTTCCCAAATGTTGATTGCCACACCCAACAAAAATAAAGAATAAATAAAATAAAATTGAGGGATATCCCTCCCCGTACTTCCTCTAAACTCTAGTTATGCTCATAAGTGTTCCTCATTACGTGTCTTGTGTCTTAAATCAATCTATATATTAATATGTAACCGTGTTTGGTTTATTGGTGTTTTTTAGTCTATTATATCTAATCATGTGTTAGCTCTAATAAAGATGTGTGTTGACGTGTTTTTAAGTGTATTATATTGTTCTTATAAAAATAGGTAAAACCCCCCCCCCAAAAAAAGGTGGACTTCCCCCCTTCCTCCCTCCCCCACTCCCACAATTACCTACCCCCTCCTCCCCTCCTCCCTCCCCCTCCCTCCCTTAGCCAACCCCTGCCCCAACCACTACCAAATCATCCCAACACACCAAAAAAAAAGGAATAATAAAAAAAAAGTAAAAAAAAGATGGTTCCCCTATATAGGGAAGGTTGTTCCTGTGGGCCCATTATACCTCCTCGACTTCAGGGTCAACCATGGACAGGTATGGATATCCCGGCAGCTACGGCCCTCCCTCCTTCCGGTTCCCTCTCCCCGCCGGAGTATCCTGGCAGGGCCTAGTTATTTAATTCTATGATACCTCATATTCCATTCTTCTGAATTTTACATCAGCTTACATCAACTCATAAAAAAATACAAAGAACACAAAGAAAAAAATAGCAAGATGTCCTAGAGAACCCGAAGAATCCATATTTGCCACCTTCTTATAATACCTTTTTGCATGTCCTCAAATATTTGGGGGCAAGTATACATGATGAACAGGGTGGTCCTTAATTCCCCTATCCAGGGACCCTAAGATCCCTTTCTTCAAAAAAAAAACAAGAGAGAAAAAAAAAGAGGGATAAAAAAGAGAGCATGGGGTATTTCCATCACAAAAAAAATGATCCCAAAAAAAGAGGAGGAAGGTCCAAAAAAAAAAAAAAAAGAGTACGGGGGGGATGAGTCTCTCTAAAGTCCGGGCTCCTTCATCCCTGTTTCATCCCTGTTTCCTCTTCTCTAGAGTATGCTGGGGTATCTTCTACTGATTTGCTACTGTTTAAAACTGTTTAAACCCCTGAGTCTATTCCAATCCTCTATCTATCCGTCAACTCCTCTTCTCAGCTGCTTAATGAGGACCTCTATCAGTTCCCCCCGGTAAGTCTAGCCAATTAGGAACCTCTATTGGCTCTGCTCCCAGATATTCAAAAAGTGTTTGTAACTGTGAAGGTTCTCTCAGGTTAAAGCTCCTTCCTTCTCTCTTCACAATGACAGCTAGCGGAAACCCCCAACAATATGTGGCTCATTTCCTGCGTAAGTAGTCCAGTAGGGGTTTTAACAGTCGGCGCCAGGTTTTAGTCTGCCAGCACAGGTCAGGAAATATTTGTATGTCAGCTCCCTCCCAGACCACTCCTCCCTCTTTCCACGCAGCTCTAAGTATCTCCTCTTTAATTCTGTAATAATGTATTCTGCATAGCACATCGCGTGGATTTGTCTGATCTGGGTTCCTGTATGTAGGGACCTTGTGAACTCTGTCCAGTTCAAGCGGTGTGTCTAAAGGATTTTTTAAGATTTTGTTAATGATAGACGTAGCCACCTCTCTTAAGGCCGGTCCATCAAAATTCTCAGGCACCCCCTTGATACGTACATTATTCCTCCTGCTCCTATTATCTGCCTCTTCTGCATATAGCTGCAACCTGACCATATGTTGCTGTTGGTTCTCCATCTTTATCTCCAGAGCCCTCAGTCTAGAGTCAGCCAAACCCTGCCGATTCTCCAGCCCACACAGTTTTTGTTCTCCTTCCACCACTTTTGTATGCACTTCTTTGATTTCATCCCTTAATATACTAGTTATATTCATTAACATTTTCTGAATATCTTCTTTGGTAGGGAGAGCTTGTATAAGTATACTAAGTTGTCTAATGTCTGGGGTTAGTTCGTGTAAGTTCCCATGTGTGTCCTTTATATCCCTTACATTGTGGTGACATACCTGGCTTCCTTCCTCTGTCACCAATGAGGTTCCTCTGGCTTCATGTATGACTCCTCCTGGGACCTGTAAGGGACCCTCAGTCGGCTCCATCACACCTGGTGTTATGTCAGCAAATGATAGTACCTCTGACGGCATCTGTAGAGGATCTGTGTCCCGCTCGTATGAGTCTGCTATGCAGACTGTCAGCTCCCCCTGTGAGGTTCGCTCCAGGTCTCCCGTCCGTTCCCACGCCTCTACTGTTGTTAGCTTCGCTGCTGGAGATACGGGGGCGTGTACCTTCCACAGTCCGGTCCGCTCCATATTCTGATTGGCCACCTTTAGGATTAGGGTTGTAGGTGTACTCAGAGTCACTGCTGCAGCCGGAGATGAGCTCTTGGTAAGCGATTCCCTCCTCAGGGCTCTGTCAGCGCCGGAATCTGCCTGTTGTATTTCGCCCTTAGTCGCTGTCATATATCGTGTAATATATGAATGACTGGGCGCGTTCATCCCCCTCGTATTTCTACTGGAGCTCTTTCCCCGCCGCGACATCAGCTCCGAATGAGCCGTTTTTCCAATCCAGGACCCTGGAAGTGCTTGTGGGGTCTGATAGCCGCTCTCCTGTTTGGGTACACCACGGTTTCAGCTAAGCTCTCCTTCTCGGCAAAGACTCACTCCTCCATGTTACTGACACTACCCAGGAAACAGAAGTCAGCCAGCGTTTAAGGATTCTGAGTCCTCTCGGAGAGATTTTGTGATGGAGGTATTGCTCCAGGAAGAAACCATCTCACCAATGTTGGTTAATGGATGAGATCATGGAATCCTCTAGTTTCCAAAATAAAGTACACAAGGATTTGGATTGGTGTCCAGGATGAGGGGAAGAGTTACTGAAAAAATGTGTGGGAAATAATGCAAAACATTCATCCAATATGTCATACTTGGCTTTCTCAATGTTTAATCACTTCCATACTGGACCATAGACAAATCACACCGGCAGGATCATCTCCACCCCTGGGTGGACGTCATATGACATCCTCAGGTTCTCGCCGTTCCTGCAAGACCCAGATCTCTGCGATCGGGGATGAGGCGTGTCCCTCGGACACAGCTCATCCCCGATCAGGGTAAAGAGCCAATGAAATTGGCTCCTTACCAAGTGACCGACTGTGTTCATTCACAGCCGGTCACATGTATTCTGCTCGTGATTGCCACTTGTGTGGGCCCATGGGGGCATGCAGTGAGGTGATCGGGGATGAGCTGTGTCTGATCTCCCCCCAAATAAAGAGGACCTCTCATCAGCCCCAGAGTACCTTTCACAGCCCATCAGAGTACCTTTCACCAGCCCCAGAGTACCTGTCACAGCCCATCAGTGTAGCTGTCACAGTCACAGTCCCTGTCACCTGCATCAGAGTACCTGTCACCAGCCCATCAGAGTACCAGAGTACCTGTCATCAGTCCATCAAAGTACCCAAGTACCTGTTACCAGCCCATCAGAGTACACAAGTACCTATCACCAGCCCATCAGAATACCACAGTACCTGTCACCAGCCAATAAAATGACCCCATTACCTGTCACAAGCCCATTAGAGTACCCCGAGTACCTGTCACCAGCCCATCAGAGTACCAAAGTACCTGTCACCAGCCCATCAGGGTACCTGTCACCAGCCCATTAAAGTACCCGAATATCTGTCACCAGCTCATCAGAGTACCCAAGTACCCCTGTCACCAGCCCATCAGAGTACCCAAGTACCTGTCACCAGCCCAAGAGAGTACCCGAGTACCTGTCACCAGCCCATCAGAGTACCCGAGTACCTGTTACCAGCCCATGAGAGTACCCGAGTACCTATCACCAGCCCATCAGTGTACCAGAGTACATGTCACCAGCCCATTAGAGTACCCGAGTACCTATCACCAGCACATTAGGGTACCCGAGTACCTGTCACCAGCCCATGCCTCATAGAATATATGTTGGGGTATATCATTGTCCTGGTTCTCCGGGACCTTCAGAAGTGTAATTTATGCTCCTAGAACACCTGATGGTGCTCCCTGCATGTTGGGCCTCTCTATGTGGCAAGGCTGTGTAAAAATCTCACACATGTGGCATCGCCATACTCAGGACAAGTAGCAGAATGTATTTTGGTGTGTCATTTTTGCTATGTACGGTACTTGCTAGGTGTTAGAAAAATCTTTTAAATTGACAACTTTGTGTAAAACAAAAATATGTTTTCAATTTCTCTCCACATTTTCCAAAAACTTTTGGAAAAAAATGACATGTTCAAAAGACATATAATGCTTTGTAGAATATACGTTAGGGTGTCTGCTTTCCAAAATCGCATCATTTTTTGGGTTATTCCACTGTCAAGGGCCTTCAAAGGTGTGATAGGTCATCAAGAAATTATACTGTATGTGTAAATGTATTCTCCTAGAATGCCTGATGGTGCTCCCTGTATGTTGGGCCACTGTATGTGGCCAGGCTGTGTAAAAGTCTCACACATGTGGTATCGCCATACTCAGGACGAGTAGCAGAATGTATTTTGGAGTGTAATTTTTTCTATGTACATGCTATGTGTTGAAAAAAAAAGAAACAAAGGAGGGCACACCGACCTAGTGCATTACCAATAAAAAAGTTTTATTAAAAGTATAAAAGCAATATTTCTACTAAACTAGCATAAGAAAAGGCTTTTCAATTAGTCAAGCTCACCTGCAGACAGGACTGATGACGAGGGAATCAGCCGTTTGGGGTACCATCTGATCCCTTCGTCATCAGGTCCTGTCTGCAGGTGCCAAGGGATGCAGTTTCACTAATTGAAAAGCTTTTTCTTGTGCTCATTTGTGTGTATAAATATTGCTTTAGTACGGTACTAAAAGTGCTAAAAGTGTTGTTTGGGTACAGTGTTGCATGGCTGAGTAATTGTGAGAGCACTGAAAGCTGAAAATTGGTTTGGGAAGGAAGGGTGTATAACTGCCCTGTATTGAAGTGGTTAAAATCAATTTTTCAACAAAAATTAAACAACACAACATGTAGAAAGATTATTCATAAATACAAATCAACACAAATCAAATCAACAAAGTCTCCAGCTTGGTTCTTGGACACAATTGGAACGTATTGAAAAAATAAAAACACACCAGCACGTGACAATGGATAGATTTGCAGTTAATGAGCATTATTGTCCTCAATGTAGGCATATGTTGACCATGACAACTGGGAATAGAAATGATGAGAGTTCAGGTGACAGCCATCCCCAGAGTGTATTCTAGAACTCTGTGAAACAATAAAGACAGGAGGAGGAGGGATGTGCACCTAAGTGTAGTAATATAAACCACAATTTATTGCTCAAAGAATTGCACTTACAGGATTGAAGAATTAATAAGCATGTCTGTTGTCAGAAACATCATCCTTGAGGGGTGCCTACTATACAGTAGTCCATCCAGGGTCCAGAAGACTGTACGAGGTTGAACTGGGACGTTGGAAATGTCTGGGAAGTCCAGGGAATCCAAGATGCCTAGCGTGGACCACACGGGAGGAAGTGACTTCACAAGATGGGCTGGCCTCGATCGTGGAGAGGACAGAAAGTCTATGGCTACTTGCTCGGAGCACACATCTTCTTCTACTGGCCTGCTGCACCAAGGGAGATTGCAGCTTAAATACATGCTGAGTACCTGCCCACATCCGTGGGACTAAAACGGCCAGCGGATCCAGAATATTGGCATTTTTAAGAGAACCTGGTCTAAAGTGTCATATAAACAATGGCTAAACCATATATAATAAGAAATTCATTGCTAAAAACATAAAAAAAAAATATATATATATATTTTTGAACATTGAAACAAAAGTCAGGACATGACCAGAAATGAGGGGGAGGGCATAGAAAAAGAGAGAGCGAGAGGAGAAGGGAAAAACAATGTTGGAACCAATACATATACTGACATCAGCTACTGTATGTCACAAATTCAACATGAATATACATCTAAAATTACCTAATATACTAAGCTGTGGAAGAGCAATGCAGGTGTCTTGGAGTCTATCAGTGTAAGCTGTCTGCTCATACCACATATGGGTAGGCAATGATAGGAATGATATGAAGAATCAATGTACTACCTAGAGCAGTGGTGGCAAATCTTGGCACCCCAGATGTTTTGGAACTACATTTCCCATGATGCGCAACTACACTACAGAGTGCATGAGCATCATGGGAAATGTAGTTCCAAAACATCTGGGGTGCCAAGGTTCGCCATCACTGACCTAGAGTGCTCAACAGTGCTTCAAATAGTGAAAGAGGGTGCAGGGAGAAGATCCCTGGTCCACTGTCACAGGGAGGAGCAGCTGCAGGAGCAGGAACATATTACATGCTCCACCCTGAAAACGGGTGGAACATATAACACGTTCCTAAAGGTGAACTTCTTCTTTAAATACAGTAAGGTCTATGAATATTCGGACACAGGCACGTTTCGTTTTTTCAGGAATTTACCAAAACATATTCAAGCTATAGTTATATAATGAATGTAGGCTGAAAGTGCTCTCAGGTTTAATTTGAGGGTATGTCCAAATCAGAGGAAGGGTTTAAGAATTACAGCTCCTAAGAATAACCATCCCCTTTTTTCAAGCTGCCAAAAGTAATTGGACAATAAAATTAAAATCTGTTTCAGGGACAGGTGTATGCTACTCCAATATTATTTCTTCATCAATTAAGCAGGTAAAAGGTCTGATGTTGATTCTAATAGATATGTGCATTCCCGTTCGTACGAATGTTATTTTCGTACGAAAATGTTCATTTTCTTACCCGCAGAATAATGTGTACATACGAAAAAATTAAAGCACCAAAATATGAAAACGACAGGATTACAAATGAGCCGCATAACGAACAACCGCAAATACGAACGAACGATCCGACGAAAATACGACAAAACGAAAACGGCAAAAGAACGAAAATGACATCTATAACAAAAGACTTGCATTCTGGATTTTGTTTGAATCCTTGTTCTGTTCGTATTTTGATTTTCAGTCGTATGTTCATTGTTCATATGACATCTAACAAAATATTTTCATTCTGTATTTTGTTTGAATCATTTTTCTGTTCGTATGTTCATATGACATCTATAACAAAAGATTTGCATTCTGTATTCTGAATTCCTTTTTTCTGTTCATAATTTGGTTTCAAAATACAGAATGCAAATCTTTTGTTATAGATGTAATTTTCATTTTTTTTAATGGGCAGTGAGTGTAGTTAGTTAGTGAAGCAGCTTCTCTTTTGTGCTGAGTACAGTAGTACAGTAAAGCCAAATAAACTTTTCTGTGGATTTTCGTCTGAAGGGAGATCAGTTGGCCAGACTTTTGAACCTGGAACCCAAAAATGGTTTTCTGATGGAGTTTAAAAACGAACGAGCCGCGTGTTGAAAGTGCCGCGAATCCCGCGATATATTTACAAAAGTACAAAATGACGAAAATTCACGAAAATTATTGTCTAACAAGTAACGAACATGAATTAAATAGAATAACGAACCATCCCGCATGTACGGAAAAAAAAAGGTAACCAAAATACGAAACGATCGGAATATGAAAAAATTGTGTTGTACGAAAAACGAACGGGAACGAACAGGAAAACGGGCGTCTTACGAAAAACGAACGGAAACAAACCTAAGGAACGATACAAAACGGAACAAAAAAAAACAAAAACAATTTCTGTGCACATGTCTAGATTCTAAGACCCCATACACACTATTACAACTTTTGTTGTCTGATTTCCTTTAGATTTACAAAAACCTTGTAGTGCAAGAGCCTACCTGATTGCATACAAATGGTAACTCTTATTATATGGTTTTGGTAAATCTGAAGCAAGAAATCTACAGAAAATTGTATAGTGTGTACCAAGCTTAAGTATGGTATTTGCATTTGGAAGCTATTGCTGTGAACCTACATCACACGTTCAAAGAAGCTGTCCATGCAAATGAAACATGCCATTGTAAGGCTTCAAAAATGAAATAAATCCATCAGAGAGATAGAAGCAACACTAGAAGTGGCCAAATCAACAGTTTGGTACATTCTGAGGAAAGAAGAAGGCACTGGTGAGCAAAGCAACGTAAAAAAGGCCTGGACATCCATGGAAGACATCAGTGGTGGATGACTGCAGGATCCTCTTTATGGTAAAGAAAAACTCCAGGAGGTGGATGTATCATTGTCAAAGTCTTAAATCAAGAGAAAACTTTATGAGAGAAAATACAGAGGGTTCACCACTAGGTGCAACCCATTTAAAAGCCTAAAGAATATAAAAAACTGCATAAACGTTGCCAAAAAAACATCTAAAAAAGCCAGACCAGTTCTGGAAAAACATTCTTGGATGGATGAGACTAAGATTAATCTGTTCCAAAATGACAGGAAGATAAAAGTATGGAGAAGGCTTGGAACAGCTCATGATCCAAAGCACACAACGCTATCTGTAAAACATGGTGGAGGCAGTGTGATGGCATGGGCAAGCATAACTTCCAGTGCCACTGGGTCAGTGGTGTTTATTGATGATGTGACAGAAGAAACAAGCAGCCAGATGAATTCTGCAGTTTAGAGATATACTGTCAGCCCAGATTCAGCCAAATGCAGCAAAGTTGATTGTACAGTGCTTCACCGTACAGATGGACAATTATCCAAAACACACTGCAAAAGCAACCCAGGAGCTTTTGAAGGAATATAAGTGGAATATTCTGCAATGGTTGAGGCAATCACCTGATATCAACCCAATTGAGCATGCATTTCACTTGCTGAAGGCAAAACTAAAGGCAGAAAGACCCACTAACAAAGATCAACTGAAGACAGCTGCAGTTAGGAAACCCAGTCTTTGATAATGTTCATGGGTTCCAGACTCCAGACAGTCATTGAGAAAAGGATTCTCAACAAATTATTAAAAATTAACATTTTATTTATGATTATATTCATTTGTCCAATTAAATTTGAGCCCCTAAAATGGGGGGACTGTGTAAAAAAATGGCTTCAGTTTCTAAAATGTATCCTGGATATCCCTTAAATTAAAGCTGAAAGTCTGCACTTGTTTTATTGAAATTTTATTCTGGGCGCATACAGAGTCAAAAGTATGAAAATTGTGCCCGTGTCCAAATATTTGGACCTAACCATAAAAACGTAATGCTAAAAAAAAAAAAACATTTAAGATATACACAAGTAATGACTGCATGTTTCTTAAGTCAGCTGCAGAAAAATAACTTGTGCCATGTGCAGTAATTTTGTATTTCAAAGTCCTCCAATCTCGATGCATTTTGGAGGCAAATACCAAAAAATGTTACTAACAGCACTATGGGCCAGATTCACAAATGAGATACAACGGCGTTTCTCCTGATACACCGTCGTATCTCTGTTTCTATCTATGCGACTGATTCATAGAATCAGTTACGCATAGATATTCCTAAGATCCGACATGTGTAATTGTTTTACACTGTCGGATCTTAGGATGCAGTACCGTGGCCGCCGCTGGGGGGAGTTTGCATCGTAAACCAGCGTTGGGTATGCAAATTAGGAGTTACGGCAGATCCACAACGGTTTTTCGCGTTCGCTACGTCGCCGCTAGTCAAGTTTCCCGTCGCAAAGTTACACTTTTTTTTTGGTGTCTTAACTTTAGTCAGCAAGTGTATTGCTGTCTAAAGTATGGCCGTCGTTCCCGCGTCGAAATTTAAAAATCAACATCGTTTGCGTAAGCCATCCGGGAATACGGAAGTACGCTACGCGCGTCGCCGTTCAAAAAAATGAAGTCATGGCGCGCAAAGCACGGCGGGAGTTCGGAAACGGAGCATGCGCGGTAGGTCCGGCGCGTGAGCGCACCTAATTTAAATGGCACACGCCCATTTAAATTGGCCCGCCTTACGCCGGAGGCCGCGGGCGTAGTTTTCATCGCAAGTGCTTGGTGAATCAGGCACTTGCGATGAAAAATTGCGGCAGTGTAACTTATCTAGGATAAGTTACGTCCGGCGATTCTACGTGAATCTGGCCCCATGATCCTGAGTTTAATTTTCACTTAGCTCATATGTCCTAGCTCGTATGTCCTAGTATCACCATGGCTTTCATCAGAATATTGTTTTTTCCTACCACAATCAAAAACATACAATTCTGGTAGGTTATTTGGCTTTCATTCAAACTAAACCTAGCGTGTGTGTGTGATTATGACTGTACTAGGACATTCGATTTTAGGCTGCTTCAAAAGCAGAGAAGTATTCGAAGTATCCACAGTTCTTTATAAAGTATTGTAAAATATGTTAGGCCGCGTACATACGGTCGGACAAAACCGATGAGAATGGTTCAATTTCATTGGTCCAAACCGACCGTGTGTATAGCCCATCGGTCTGTTTTCCTTCGGTCCAAAATTTTAAAACATGCTTCAAAATCGAACCGATGGACCGCTGCCTGGTCGGTCCAAATCGATGGTTAGTACAGAAAGCATTGGTTCAAACCCCGCGCATGCTCAGAATCAAGTCGATGCATGCTTGGAAGCATTGAACTTAGTTTTATTCAGCACGTCGTGTGTTTGACGTCACCGCGTTCTGACCCGATCGTTTTTTTGAACGATGGTGTGTACGCACATCAGACCATCAGGCCACTTCAGCGGTGAACAGATGGAAATGGCCCGTCGGACCATTCTCATCGGTTTGAAACGACCGTGTGTACGCGGCCTAAGTGTTATAATAGTAAACATAATAAATTAAAAACATTTGATTTCAAAATTGTTGCATCACAGTTTATATTCATTTTAGAAAATTATAGACAGGAAAAACACATCAAAATACTTGTTTTTAAGTCCAATTGCTGCCCTACTCATACATTTTCATTGTATTTGTCATTATTGTTACCCTCTATTTAACACTTTTTAAAAATCATTTGTACTAACAAACTGTACATATAAATGCTGATATGGCATCTATATACAGCAGTACTATTACTGTCATAAAATTTCATTCTTTGAGATAATTTTAATTATTACTAATTTATGTGTATATGTATGTAAATATATGTAGCTTCAATTTTTTCTGCAGAGCTGTACAAGATTAAGACATTGAGACAGTTAACCATAACATACAGAAATACATGACTGCTATGTCTGATAAATAAGCATGCAAATAAGAAAATAACAACTTAATATAACAGTTTTGTATAATACATGTCTTTGAAAGCATGAGAAGTACACATTTGGTCCTGTCTAGCACATCAGGCCATTTCATACTGGGTCAGGGAGTAAGGTGTTTGCATAGTTTAATTTTTTTTAGCAACGACCAGGTGGTAAGAGTATTCTTTAAATTCCCCGACAGCCTGTCAACCAATAATTTTGGCTGTTAACACTGGTCATGGGCTTTGAGAAGTTAATGCAATGATCACAGAAAACATCTTTGTGCCACAAGATTTTTTCCTGTTTGTTAAATGAAAATGTAAGCCAAAAAAAAAAGCGCACAGCTGTAAACGTCTGCAGTGAATTCGTAATGCTTAGGATCTGAGCCAAAGCAAATATAATATGTATAGCAGACATTTGCCTATGAATTAACTGTGGCTACTAGTGATCTGTATGTGTTCTACAATGCGCATGCACACACACAACATTTTAAAACAAAAAAAGATATTAAAAAAATGTCTAAAATGTCATTTTCATTCATTTAACTTACTGCATTCAATTGTTAAGCTGTAAGATTCACAAGTGTTTATCTACAAACATTTACTTTGTATGGCCTAGATATTTTGATATTTATAATTATTACCTAAAATGCATTAGTATCTTACCAATTGCCACTTTAATTAATAATACTTTTTTTTAATTATTATCAATAGATATAACCTATTTCCTCAAACGATAACACAATTGTTTTTTGACAGTATTATACATTTAGCGATGAGAGACTTGATTGTCTAAGACCCACCCTAATCTCTCCCTGAATTTCCTAAAATATGACTCTTTTCCAAAACATCTACATTATTCTACAGTCACACAAAATATGATTTACATTTCCAGCCAATGTACACTTTTGAAAACAGAATGGAATTCATCATTCTTATTCATTACTTTTAATGTTTACATACTCTACTTATGAGTGTAATAAAATTAAAGCTGAAATTGCATACTGTTTAAAATTAACACCTTAAAGGTGTTTTCCTTTTATAAATGCGTAGAAGAGGATGAATGTTTTCATGTTTGAAAGGTTTGGAAACTTTTTTTTTTTTTTTTGAGGAGCTGCCAAAATGTCAAGAAAATTATACTTAGTAGAGAAATATACTTTTCCTTTTTTGTTCACGTAGAACAGCAAGCTATGTTCAGCCACAGGCAGTAACAGCTAGCCAAAAAACCTGTACAATATGTAAAAAAGCACTACTGCCAATTCATTCTTATAAGCTTACTTTGAAGAAGTCTTAATGTCAATGTGATGTCCTCGTAACTTCAAAAATAACTTTAGCAGAAGAGAATGAAGAATGATCACTGTGGCATAAGATGTCGAGCTAAAGACCTAGCACATCAATGTGCAGCTTTTCTGTCTGTGGAGATTATTCACTCAGTCAGCACATTCCAACAGTGGTTCTTAATGCCAGATAAACGGTGAAGGATAAAAGGTGGCAACAAGAGTACAGGCTACAGTTAATGAAATTTGCATTTGTTTTAGTTGGTAATTCTACTCATTAATATTTACCACTAGTCCAAAAATAACAATCAGTATAACCATATGTATCACATTTATTCATTTATGCTCCACACCAGCAATAAAATTTACAAATCAGCACCATACGCATATTTTCACATTTCCTTTCTTTTATTTCCATCTTTTTTCTCTGCCAGCATACCTGCATGAACTATTGAAAATAGTCCTTTTCTCTGGGGGCTTTGTGCATAATCTTCTTAAAAAGATAAGGCTATTCTTGTAAAAAGTTTTTGAAAAATAGGTTAAATATAAGAATGATATTAATCAAAACACTAATCTGTGAAAAAGAGCCTGAATAGGATTAGGAGACTATATATAAACAGATGAACTGCCATTTGTATTACTACAACAATACAGAACTCATAAAGGCCATTCTATCCAATGATACTAACAGATGAATAGTAAAACAACCATTAAGTTGTTTTTACATATTGATAAGGAATATGCAGGCACTTGCATTTACATGTATTTTTTTCAAGCCAACATATAAATGCGCTCTATTGTCCTGAATGCAACATGATTTAAGGATGTTTTCAAGCATCAAGTCCTCCCCCCTCAACCCCTGAATAAATGTCATGTTATTTTATTTAAAAATCTTAGTTTAAAAGCAATTTTTTTTATTGTAAAACTCCGGTCACATGACACACTGGGACCCAAGTCTATTTTCTTCCTCACTGCAGAGTAGGGGGGTCCTTCTTTAGGATCCACATCACTGTCTGGGTGACATGGACTACTGGTTATCTAGTGATAAGATCCTCTTAGGTTCTAAAGACCAAAGTGGCATAATAAAAGTGACAACGAGGGGAATGGTTGGAGAGGCAATAGACTGCAGTAACAAAAATATAAAGGTAAACAGAGGCAGGAGGTAGGATTGGAAGGGTGGGTTAACTTTTAAGAAGTGCTGTGATTTAAGCATAGTATTTTTATGGGAGTCTACATACCTATTATTGAATCAGCTGCTTATACTTTAAGCTTGTAGTACCACAGTTCGGAAATAACCACTATATCCCAACATGTGTTTTTATTTTTGTCAATTTGTGCTGAAGTTACACAGCTTTGCCCTTCAATATGTCTTTGAAAATATATAAGTTGGTAATAGGGCCTCTTTATATGCCTAAATAACTAATGGTCTAGGAGAGCTTTCCATAACTGATGGTCTAGGAGAGCTTCCCATATTCTGTAGGATTTCTTCCAAGTATATTTGGTAATGTACATAGCTGGGAACTCTCTGGCTTTTGCACAGAGACTTTGGAAAATCAATTGCTTTACCTTGTCTCTGGGCTTTTTGGAATTCCCATTGTGTTTTTTCCTCCTCCAACTACTTCCTCTGGCTATACACATCAGAGGCCAGAGGGGAGTTCTGGAAATGAAGAGAGTACAGTGAGAACCTCTAAAAGCCTGGAGACTAGGGGACCAAACTGAAGGAGGTCTCTGTATTTAACTTCCTGGAGACTGAGAGTAAAATTAAGTGGGAGGAATGGGATACAAAAGGACCTATACGTAATAAAATAGTCAGCCCTCCAAACAGCTTACATTTTGATTTGCACATGTTTATGAAAGATAGTATCATATAAAGCCAAATAACAGTACAACAAAATATATGCACCAGGTCTCCCCACAGTTCCCCTCTCTAGGCAAACTTTCAGCTACAAGCATCATATAAATATTAATTAGAACAGGGAGGAGATCCATGCTAAAAGTACATAAATTATCAAAAATTAATACACATGGACAGATACCAGTAAAACCCATCAGCTGACATGCGGACACTTGGGATCAGGTGAGGTACTAGGAATCACAACCTTTCAGAGTAAAAACCCTTTCTCATTTGAGGTGTATCTCACTTGAGAAAGGGTTTCTTACTGCGAAATGTTGTGATTCACACCTCTGCCTGACCCTGTTTGTTGCCTGTTAGGATTGTTAAACATGTGCTTTGTGTATTATGCAGTTTTGGCTGAATTAAACTGTCCGTTTTTATGCTAATTTGGTGACAATATATTATGGTTTCATTGCTCTGCCATGAGAGGGAGGTGTGGGAACAAAAATGGCCCTTTAATACTTTCTCAGTTCTCATGAACTAATGAGAAGGGATTGCTAGTGAATATATAAGTATTACAAAATCATCTACAGCCACCACATATTAAGAACAAAACAGGTAAAAAGCAAGATTCAGATATTCCCTTATACCCAGTACTTGATCACAACTAATGGCATGCATACCCTTGAGAGATTTGAGAACATTGAGAGGCAGAACACTATTATTACTATGTTTCAATAATATAATAATAAGCAGATGCAGCTTGATATATTGTGCTCTAAACCAGCCTTTCTAAACAAGGATTCCTAGAGAAGCTGCTAGGATTTATTAGAACAGTAAGCATTACTAGATTAATTCACAGTCTGAAAGAGCTTTCATAGTTCTGCCATCAATGTCATGTCACAAAGCCAGTGTAATAGAATAGACATGAATTTTAGTTTCTGGTCAACGTTTGGTTTGACTAGAACCTAAGAAATACACTGTTTTGGAACAGGTGAACTAAATGGACAGATTTTGCCAGTTCACTATCCCAACCTCTGGCTTCTGCAGCCAGAAGTCATTAATTTAGTGGTTACGTAGTTACATAGTTACATAGTTAGTCAGGTTGAAAAAAGACACAAGTCCATCCAGTTCAACCACAAAAAATAAAAAAACAAAATAAAAAACACAGTAAAATCCTATACACCCAACTCCATACCCACAGTTGATCCAGAGGAAGGCAAAAAACCCCAGCAGAGCATGATCCAATTTGCTACAGCAGGGGAAAAAATTCCTTCCTGATCCCCCGAGAGGCAATCGGATTTACCCTGGATCAACTTTACCTACAAATCTTAGTACTCAGTTATATTCTGTACATTTAGGAAAGAATCCAGGCCTTTCTTAAAGCAATCTACTGAGCTGGCCAGAACGACCTCTGGAGGGAGTCTGTTACACATTTTCACAGCTCTTACTGTGAAAAAACCTTTCCGTATTTGGAGGTGAAATCTTTTTTCCTCTAGACGTAAAGAGTGCCCCCTTGTCCTCAGTGTTGACCGTAAAGTGAATAACTCAACACCAAGTTCACTGCATGGACCTCTTATATATTTGTACATGTTGATCATATCCCCCCTTATTCTCCTCTTCTCAAGAGTGAATAAATTCAGTTCCTCTAATCTTTCCTCATAGCTGAGCTCCTGCATGCCTCTTATCAGTTTGGTTGCCCTTCTCTGCACTTTCTCCAGTTCTCCGATGTCCTTTTTGAGAACTGGTGCCCAAAACTGAACTGCATATTCCAGATGAGGTCTTACTAATGATTTGTACAGGGGCAAAATTATATCTCTGTCTCTGGAGTCCATACCTCTCTTAATACAAGAAAGGACTTTGCTCGCTTTGGAAACCGCAGCTTGGCATTGCATGCCATTATTGAGCTTATGATCAACTAAAACCCCCAGATCCTTCTCCACTACAGATCCCCCCAGTTGTACTCCCCCTAGTATGTATGATGCATGCATATTCTTAGCCCCCAAGTGCATAACTTTACATTTATCTACATTAAACCTCATCTGCCACTTAGTCGCCCAATTAGACAGAGCATTGAGGTCGGCTTGTAAATTGGAGACATCCTGCAAGGACGTTATTCCACTGCATAGCTTGGTGTCATCTGCAAAGACAGAAATGTTACTTTTGATCTCAGACCCAATATCATTTATAAATATATTGAAAAGTAAGGGTCCCAGCACTGAACCTTGGGGTACACCACTGATAACCTTGGACCATTCAGAGTAAGAATCATTAACCACGACTCTCTGAATTCTGTCTTTCAGCCAGTTTTCTATCCATTTACAAACTGATATATCCAATCCTGTAGACCTTACCCTACACATGAGCCGTGTGTGCGGAACTGTATCGAACGCTTTTGCAAAATCCAAATATATCACGTCCACAGCCACGCCTCTGTCCAGGGTTTTACTTACCTCTTCATAAAAGGAAATCAGGTTTGTCTGACAACTTCTGTCTTTCATGAATCCATGTTGTCTGCTGCTTAAATAGTTTTTTTCCAGCAAGAACTCATCCATGTGGTCTTTTATTAAACGTTCCAGTATCTTCCCAACTATAGAAGTTAAACTAACAGGTCTATAGTTACTTGGTAAAGACTTTGTTCCCTTTTTAAATATGGGCACCACATTGGCCCTGCGCCAATCCAGTGGTACTATTCCTGTCTTTAATGAGTCCCTAAATATTAGATACAGTGGCTTTGAAATGACAGAGCTCAACTCACCTAGGATCCGTGGATGGATGCCATCAGGTCCAGGTGCTTTATCCACCTTTATTCTGTCTAAATATTTCTGGACCATATCACTTTTGAGCCATTGTGGATTTGAGGCTGTGTCACTTCCACCCCCATTGGGAGTGACACTACCACCACAAAAAGACAACTTCCCATTCATGGACTCCCCCTCCAACATTAGTTACCTGCACCCTAACAAACAATATTTCCAGGTGGCAAGACACCTGCATTCTAGCAACCAATGACATTCTTTGTGAGCTGCAAGCGTCATTGGTTGCTAGGATGCAGACAACAACACAATATCATTAATTTCTAGAATAATAATGTCCTAATGATGTCATTGACAAAAAAAGGTCCCTCTCCCTAGTTCACATTCAGATGCTAACCGGCATAATGTCATTCATGACAAGAGAATTATCATTAGCAGATTGTCATTGTGGGGCATCATGTTGTGTTGTCAGGTCATTGGGGAGTCATCCATCAAAACTGACCATAAATCTACTATACATTGATTGATGTTGGTTCTACATCATAGAAACATATTTGGGGATTTTTTTTTAAATAAAGGAATCTTGCTAAGGTGTATTTTGTTTTTGTGTTGTGTTTACCGTTTTCTAGGGAATGAGCGACCAGGGGTACTAAGGGCCAGATTCACAGAAGAGATACGACGGCGTATCTCTGATACGCCGTCGTATCTCTCAGAGTATCTATGTGACTGATTCATAGAATCAGTTACGCATAGATAGCCCTTAGATCCGACAGGTGTAATTGACTTACACCGTCGGATCTTAGGATGCAGTACCTCGGCCGCCGCTGGGTGGAGTTTGCGTCGTATTCCAGCATCGGGTATGCAAATTAGCAGTTACGGCGATCCACGAAGGTTTTTCCCGTCGTTACGTCGGCGCAAGTCTTAGTTTCCGGTCGCAAAGTTAGGGGTGCTATTAACATGGTGTAAAATTACTCCACCATGTTAAAGTATGCCCGTCGTTCCCGCGTCGCTTTTGAATTTTTTTCCCGGCGTAAGTACGTTACACACGTTGCGATTCACAAACACGTCGGGCCGCCGTAAGTTCGTGCAAAGCACATCGGGAAAATTGTGAACGGAGCATGCGCAGTACGTCCGGCGCGGGAGCGCGCCTAATTTATATGGTACCCGCCCCATTTGAATTGGGCGGGCTTGCGCCGGACGTGTTTACGATACACCACCACAAGTTTACAGGTAAGTGCTTTGTGGATCGGGCACTTACACTGAAAACGGTGTAACGTAAACAGGTTACGTTACACGGCCGCAATTCTACGTGAATCTGGCCTTAAGTTCTTATTCACATAGAACACAACCAATGGTCCAGTAATGTGGGAATAAGGCCCTTGTCCCTATCAACATGAGGTCATGGTCTCCCTGGAAAAGGTCTCCTTTTTGAGGGTATATATCCTGGTATAGTTACTGACCTCCCTCCCCTTTTTCTGGCCAACCAGGATGCAAGCTTAAGTAAAGATCTGGTATATATTTTTTGGGGGGGAGGGGCTTGGCTTGATTTTTTTACTTTTTGCATGGATTCCCTCTTAAAATGTGTACTGTACTCTCATCATGAATAAGGATCTGTTATATATTTTATTAGAGACCCACATTGTTTTTTTTGTGTGGGGGTTCCCCCTTATAACCCGTATCAGACTCACATCAAACATGTGAGTCTAGTATGGATTTTGAAGGGCACTGCAACCTTTTTTTTTTGTTTAATTCTTCTGTGGGATTACCCCTTAAAGTTCATACTAGACCCTCATAAGGATAAGGGTCTGGTATAGATGTTGAAGGGAATCCCCAGCTGCTTTGTTTACAAACATAACAAAGCAGCTGGGAAAAGGGTATTTAGTGGCAAATATTTTTTTTACCTTTCTAAATGCCACTTTTGCTGTGTACATTGTTCGAGTATACCCTTTTTTGTAAAGATTTACCGCATCATTCAAAGCATGCTATTGAAAGGTTATGTACTTTAATGCTTTATTACTTTAATAATGGTGTTGAATGAGCATTTAGCTATTCTGAGCAAGGCTTTGGTACAGTTATCAAGTGGTATTATATGTTTAAAGTCTTGCTCCCTGGGTCCTGTATATGAGGTAAAGGAGTGTGATGAGCGGGTGTTCGCAGTTGAGTATAGGAGAGATAAGCGCTTAGAGGAAACCCTGGGTGTAAAGGCAGACATATTCAAAAATCAACTTTGGATATGGGAATTCTGAATTTTTAGAAAAGAGAGGTTATACAGTGTCTAAGCTGTAAATATAGGTAGTGCTCCATTTAAGGAGAATTCTGATGTTCCTGTATACCTGATAGTGATTGGAATTGGCATGAGTTAAGAAAGTAGTGGACATGCAAGAATCAGTATGACGTCCTCTAAGAAAAGGACCTGGAGGTTTCCATCCCTACTGGAAAAAGGAGGTTATTGGTGATGGAGTCAAGAGGGGTGGTTAAGATATGGGAGTTTATTAGATTACTTTAACTCAACCCATAATTTTAAATAACTAAGTAAAGAAAGTTGTTCAAGCTATTCTGAATTGTTTATGCGCCCATATGAAGGAAAAAATCTGATGTTAAAACAAATGCCCCATCCAAGATAGCAAAGGTAAGTTCCAAATCTGTAGAACAGTGGACAGAGAACAAAATAGAGGGTAATAGATTATAGCAAACAAAGTTGAATAACGTGAGGAACACTTTGCCTCCTGGTAGTAAAGTGCTGTGGACCATTCTAGGGAAAGGGGAAATGCTTGAGAAATAAAGAAAACAAACACTTTAGTGAGGGTTAGAATTATGTTCAGGGCTAGAAACTTGATATGATTGATTTTGCTTATGTTTTCAGAGCAGCATGGTGATGCATATAGGCAGCCCATGTTAGTAAATGGAAAGATAGCGGCTGTATAAACACACTTGAACATCTGAATTTGACAGGTGTGCATGGGATGGTTGTGCAGCCTTGAATTCATGCTGTCTGTCTCTGGGGCTACTCACCTACTCCTGCATGTCTGTCAAACTTGGATGTGTGGTTAAAAGAGAACAGCTCTCTAAAAAACATAAAGATGAATACTCACCTAGATAGATGCAGCATTGATCCATTGCAGCACCTGTCGCCTGCAGACTCTTCACTGAGAACTAAGCAGTCAAATACCACTGATTACTCAGTTTCCCCCTCTGCTCTGAGCAGAGTGGTGACTGTCAGTCACCAGCATTCTGCCCTGCCCCTCCAGCACTCACTGGAGCACCAGTCTATGGGTGGGAGAAGCTGGCTTAGGCTTTTAGCTGCTCGCTGAGAGGCTGAGCCAGGTGCCAGTCCAGGGTTCTGGTTGGATCCCAACCTTAAAGTTGGGATCTTTCCTGAGCTTGGACCGGCTGAGTGACATCAACTTTGGCTGTACTTTTTCTTTAGTTCCAGACAGCATTACATCTCGATTGATAAACACAGCCTGCCTGCACACAGCTCCATATTGCTCCTAAAAGTGAAACAAATGGCTCTTGCATGCTGCCTGGGCCATGGCACACAGTTGAACTAGCCGATAAGTTGGGCAAATTGATCTAGGACTTAGCAAAGGGCAGAGAGGGATATGGAATTATTAGTGAGGATAAAGTGTGCATCATCTGCAAAGACAAAATAGAAATAGAAAGTGACCCCTGTTATACCTGGATTCTCTTTACTAGCAAGGGCCAGGGGTTTCAAAGCCAAGATAAATAAGATTAAGCACAATAGACACTCTAGCGACATATCAAAGAATTTTCAGAAGGCTTGTGAATGATACTCCAAATTCTACACAGCTGTGAAGGTATTAGAGTATAGAGCAGTGACCCAAAGCACAATAAATTCTCCAAAACCCCATGTGTGAAGAATACTTTTGAGGTAGTCCCAGGATAGGCAGAGAAATTGTTGTAGCAGATCCATAAGGGATACTACTACTCCTCTAATATTGTCTCTAGCTTGACGCTTGGGAACAAACCCCACTTGGTTCCTGTATACTGGGATTGCAGGTATTTATTGAGCCTGGATCTCAACACTTCCTTAAAAAGCAACTTCATGTCCTCATTTAGGAGTAAGCTGGGATGGAAACCCTGTGACCTAATATCTTTACTGCACATTTTTTGGGATCATTGCAATATGAGCCTGGAAAAAGTGTGGTGATGATCATGCATCTAAAACAAGGGTAGCCCCTCGAGTGTGTAGCTTAGAGTCTAATGCCAGAATTGAATCTTCCATTACTATCAGATTTCCACACTTATGTTGGGAGATCATTTTTTTAAAAGATGGGAGGAGAGTCTGGTCTGAAATCTATTAGAGGAATACTTTATGACCAAAGTCACTTCAGTGTCAAAAAGGGTACCTGTTTTATCAGTGATCTCCTGGGTGCACAAAAAGGATAATTGTGATGAAATATGATAAAGACTGCCCAAACCCTATTCTGAGGACTGAACATGTAATAGGATGGATGTTGACTGCTAAGATATTTTGGGAGAGGAATGTAGCAAAACCTGGTCTCCTGGAGGAATACAATCTCCATGTTATGTGATTTAAAGTAAGGGGAAGCTTTGGTCATCTTGTTAGGCAAATTAAAGCCCTGGATTTTCTGGTATAACATAGTTAGAGACTGTGTGGTCATAGGGTCAACAATTTGAGAACTGTGAGGAAGAGTGGGGAGGGAGGTAATTAATACCAGGGTATATGGTATCATGGAGGGACAATCACCAAATGTGTAATGGTACCCTCAACAGGAAAAAAAAAACATATTCTTGAATGAGGAGTACAATAGGGGCCTCCCACAGCTGTTCACATAGACATTAAAGAAGGTGCATATAGGGATCTTTAAAAATAGGTTAAGGACAAATGGGGCAATGTTGAAAATAAGGTGGAGGGAGGAAAGTGAGGGGTAGGACAACTATAAACATAACACAAATGTGAGACCAGTGTTCAGAACCAGTCCATGTTATATAGTCTAGTCTAGTTTAACCAATATTTGTACATGATCCTTTACCCACAGCTGATCTAGAGGAAGGCAAAAAACACCAGCAAAGCATGATCCAATTTACTCCAGCAGGGCAAAAAATATTTCCTGTCCCCCCAAGAGGCAATCCGATCTTCCCTGGATGAGATACATTACAGACAGATAAACTATAATTAGCTGTGCTGAGAGTTAGAAATGAATCTCAAGAGAGCTACACGTACATCACAAACTTGAAACCTATTGTGCGCCTATTTTAAAAATCTATCCAGCCACCCCAGGGGAGTCATGCCTCACCATCCATCTAAAAGCCCCATAAAAGCTTCTCAGGGTGCCTTGCACTCCCAGGGAATTGCCTGTGCTTATTAAACTAAAACCAATGTCCTAGTAAAACTGCAAAATACTATCTAGGCAGCAAGGTAGGCTATATTATCCAGCTTCTAGATCCAATGAGAAAAACAGGTAGGACATGTGCTATTACTGAAGAAACAGAGCACCATGGGGTCCCCAATACCTGATACCTCTAAGCATGCCAGGCCAGATGACCATGTCTGGCATGGTCTGTAGAGGCCAAATGAGTAGGCCATAAACAGATAAAATGGCCAATGTTAGGTGTAGGTGAGTGGTGGGGGAATTTCCCTAGAAGTGGCCCTCTTCAGTCCATAGCTCAGTATACAAGACTCTATATATGCCTCAAAACATACATAGGAGTAACTTAAGAATAATGGGGTGTACCGCAGGTTCAGTGTTATAAAATGTTATGAGTCCAGAGGCTCTCCCCAGGGAGGATGAGGATACAATGAAACTTGAGGTATAATCAGGGAATGGTTAGGCCATCATCCCAAAATTAACTATAAATGTGTAAGGAAGCAAAAGAAAGAACCCCTTAAGGATTTTTAGGCCCATATGGTTAGAATAGTATATCATGGAACACTTCTAAAAACTTTATTGAAAACAATGTACAGATTTTTTTAAAACAATAGGCAGCTAGTATGATAGTACAGCACGAAAGTAAATCAAAAATCAGAAATAGAGTGTAGAGTGTAGAATGTGCAGAACAACCTCGCTCTGAAGGTAAATAAGTATATATAATTAATCAGAGTAAAGGATAGAGAAGAGGAGCAGAGTGGGACTTTAGATGAGGCAAGCAGTCCATATGATTAATTAATGGTTGGCATTTAATAAGTGTCAAATTTGAACAATAAAACATATTATTATCGCAATATTTCATCTATATACATAAATAAAAGCATGAATGACACATATCCATAGCGAAGGATTATGGGTATAACACCTCTTAACTTCCCATTGTTTTAGGAATAAATACCAAGATATACAAAAATTCATATATTAGATACACAGAGTACATGATTCTAATAAAAGCTAATACAAACAAGATCGGTTTAAAACATGCTAGATACAAAATCTCGATGTGTTTCATGGAATTATATCCACTCTTCAGGAGCAAGCATGTACACATCTGTAATAAAATATAACATGTAAAAATCCTTAGATAGTTGCCCCCATTGGATAAAATATACTCCCAGAATAGCTGTGTATTGAAAGTGCAAGGCAAATGGCTGAAAACCCTTTGGGAAAGGGGCATCTTTTTGAGAGCTGTGGTTTCGAGAACCGTATGCATAGCCCGTGCAAGGCGACATCCGAGGACGCAAAATCCCCATCCGGACAGTCTCCAGGGTGTGACTGTGAATGTGTGCTGTGTTTGTCTGAAGGAACTGGCTAATGAAAGATAAATATGTGTGATTATTATGTGTAACAATATCCTATCGGTTATGATACAGGAATATTAAATAGTAGTGATAATGTGTAAATCCCCGACCCAAGGGATTGGGGAATGAAAACAATTAAATAACTAACAAAAACTTGCTAGAAAACCACCCAATTAAAACAATGTGAAACCCATTTAAAACCTATATCAATGTTTAATATGGAACTGGAAATTAATGACATACCTGATGCTGGAACCTATTAATAGATGGAGCCCATATGGGCGCACAAGGCACACACCCCCAAACGACACGCTGAGCGTGTTCAAGGGCCCCATCTGGGGTGGCGGATTTGTCCAGATCACTACCCTTCATCACCATTTCACAGGTTCCAGCATCAGGTATATCATTAATTTCCAGTTCCATATTTTACATTAATATAGGTTTTAAATGGGTTCCCTTTCACATCATTTTAATTGGGTGGTTTTCTAGCAGGTTTTTGTTAGTTATTTAATTATTTTCATTCCCCAATCCCTTGGGAGATAACTATCTAAGGATTTTTATATTTTATATATTATTACAGATGTGTACTTGCTTGCGCCTAAAGAGTGGATATAATACATGAAACACGTCAAGCTTTTGTATCTAGCATGTTTTAAACTGATCTTGTTTGTATTATCTTTTATTATCACGTATCTAGAATCATGTATCTAATATATGATTTTTTGTATATCTTGGTATTTATTCCTAAAACAATGGGAAGTTAAGAGGTGTTATATACCCACAATCCTTCCCTATGGACATGTGTCGTTCATGCTTTTATGTATGTATATAGATGAAATATTACGATAATAATATGTATTATTGTTCAAATTTGACACTTATTAAATGCCAACCATTAATTAATCATATGGACTGCTTGCCTCATCTAAAGTCTCACTCTGCTTCTCTTTCTCATTCAAATATGGATGAAGGCAGGACTAGGTCTTTGCCTCATTTAAAGTCCTAATAATGTCCTTTTTTTCAGAGTAAATAATAAATAATATCATATTGCATACAGTGTCTCAACAAGGTTTCAATTCGAACATATAGTTATTTACCTTTAGAGTGAGGTTGTTCTGCACATTCTACGTGCCTGAACAAATAAATATATTTCTGAAAAGCATTGGGTGATTTACGCTTGACTGTTTTATAAGCAACTACTATCCTGTCAACAGGATACTGTGCAACACTTTTCTGTGCAGTTTTGATTTACTCTGATATTGTACTATCATTCTAGCTGCTAATCGTTTTTAAGAATGTGTACATTGTGTTCAATAAAGTTTGAATAAATGTTAAATTTTATCCTATGCCATTTTCCAGTTTTGATTCTCTTTCTTCTTTACATAGAGAGGATAAGGAGGACTGAAGCATATGTAAGCCAGAAAATGTCTTGGAGTGCCTGAAGAGTCAGTCCAATCACTCACCAAGGTGAACATTACAACATAACTGCAGGTGAAATTAACAAGATGCTTTTTCATCAAGAATAACAAAAACCTTAATGCCCTGTACACACGATCGGTTCATCTGATGAAAACAGACCAATGTTTTTTTTCATCAGATATCCGATGAAGCTGACTTTCATCAGTCTTGCCTACACACCATTGGTTAAAAATCTAATCGTGTCCAACGCGGTGACATAAAACACAATGACATGCTGAGAAAAGTTCAGCGCTTCCGAGCATGCGTCGACTTGATTCTGAGCATGCATGGATTTTTGACCGATGGATTTCCCCACAGACGATCGTTTTTTTCTATCGGTTTTTTAACCATAAGAAGAATTTAAAACAGGTTCTATTTTTCTTCACCGATGGGAAAAAACGATGGGGCCCACACACGATCGGTTCGTCTGATGAAAGCGGTCTGTTTTCATCAGACGAACCGATCGTGTGTACAGGGCATTAGAATCAGTGTACAAGTCTTAAACAGCAACACAGCCCTCATGGAGAGGTTTGAGAGAAAGGCCTATCCATTTCCCTGGGAATCGAGACACTTTTACCCACATTTATGCTCAGCCTGGGTCCAACTGTGATGATCAGGTGGTGTTTGCGGCTATGGGCTCTTACATTATTATTAAACAAAACTTCTATAGTGCTAACAGTTTGCGCAGCGCTTTACAACATGAGGGCAGACAGTACCGTTACAATACAATTCAATAAAGGAGAAATCAGAGGGCCCCGATCATTGGAGCTTACAATCTAGAAGGGAGGGTCAAGTGATACAAAGGGTAATAGCTGTGGGGGATGATCTGATGGAGAAATTAAAAGTACAGTTGTTAGGTGGGGGCCAGATTGGCTTCTCTGAAGAGAAAGGTTTTCAGGGATTGTACACACGATCGGTCCATCCGATGAGAACGGCCCGATGGATTTTTCCATCGGTTAACCAATGAAGCTGACTGATGGTCAGTCGCACCTACATACCATCGGTTAAAAAAACGATTGTGTCAGAACGCAGACACATAAACCACGTACGACGGCACTATAAAGGGGAAGGTCAAATCCAATGGCGCCACCCTTGGGGCTGCTTTTGCTTATTCCATGTTACTGCATGTTAGTAAAAGTTTGGTTAGAGCCGATTTGGTTAGAGCCGATTCCCACTTTTCAGGCTCCGTGCTTTGCAGATTGTTTTCTCGGGTTCAGTTTGGGTTCGTATCTGTCTTTCAGTGCTTGCAGTCAGGTTGTATCTGTTTTGCAGTGTGTTCCTGTCCGCTCGTTTTCTGTTTTTCAGTGTGTTCTTTACAGGCCTTGCTGTACTTGGGTGCTTTCTGTTTGAAGTGCGTTCTGACCAGCCGACCGGTTTGAAGCCATGTTGGAGGTGCGTTCTCATGCTCGAGTTCATGCTGCGTATGGGCTGTCTTCTGCAGTTCATACTGTTTCCAGATCTCTGGCCGTGAACAGGGTGAGGAGGAGTTCATGGGCCAAGAATTGGTTGCGCCAGCGTGACCAATTCTCTCATATGCCTCTGCTTAGGGAAATCCAGGAGATAACCCTGATGATTTCAGGAACTTACTCCGTATGATGGACCCCGTTTTCCACCGTCTTTTGGATATTCTGTCCCCCTATATCACGAGGCAGGACACTGTGATGTGCCAAGTCATCACTGCCGAGCAGAGGCTCATTGCCACGTTGAGATACCTGGCGACTGGGAGGAGCCTGCAGGACCTCAAGTTCTTGACAGGCATCTCCCCCCAGGTGCTGGGGATCATCATACTGGAGACGTGTTCTGCCATCATCCAAGTGATGCAGAAGGACTATATTAAGGTAAGTTTTCTCCTTTCACATCACAATCTATGTCTTTAATGTATGCTAATGTCTTGTATTTCTTGCATCATTCCCTAATTACCGTGATTCTAATATGCTGTGAATGTCCCCTTTGTCCCCATGCATGTTGTAAGCTTTTATTGCTTTTTTTTTGGCCTACATGCATCTTTTCCTTCACTAACCTGTCCAGCTATCCTAGGCCCAAACACACCTAGCCTAGTCTGTTTCAAACTTGTTTTTTGTCTGCTCTAGTGTAGTCCCCCCTTAAAATGTGTCCCATTTTTTTTTCACATTCAATTTAGGCCGAGTGCTAGAGGGATTTTTGTTCTGGGCCCAAACTCAGCTAGAACACCCCCCCTTAACATTTTTAATGGCCCATCAGAGGGGTGAGGAGTCTAATAAGTGGGCATATTTTATTTTTGGCATGAAATACTCACTCCAATAATAAATGTTATACTGATTTTGGACATGAATGTCTTTTGTATTAGGATTGCAATGTTTATGTGCCAAAGTACTACATTTTTTTTTGTTTGACTCCACAGTTTCCTTCAACACCACAGGAATGGCAGACTGTGGCTTCCTAATTTGCCCAGCGGTGGGATTTCCCGAACTGCGGAGGGGCAATAGACGGGAAACACGTCCGCATAGTGCCGCCACCCCGTTTGGGGTCATACTATTATAACTATAAAGGTTTTAATAGTATTGTGTTGATGGCAGTGGTGTCGGCACAGTATGACTTTCTATATGTGGACGTGGGGGAGAACGGCCGGATGCCTGATGGTGGAGTGTTCGCGCAGACGGAGTTTTCCCAACGTCTCCAGACTGGTGGTCTGGCACTGCCACAGGATGAATACAATGTGGAGGGACTCCCTTTCGTGTTTGTCGCTGATGAAGTGTTTGGACTGGGACCACACCTGATAAAGGCCGTTTAGCCAAAGGACCCTCACCCCGGAGAGGAGGGTTTTTAATTTCCGGCTGGCCAGAGCCCGGAGGGTTGTCGAGAAGGCCTTCGGGATAATGGCCAGCATATGGCAGAATACAAAATGAACACAGTTGTTTTTGCCTGTTGCATTCTGCATATTTTTTTGCGAGGGGATATGATTTCAATTAACAACCCAATTTGTAACCCCACAATAGGTATAAAACTTTTCCGCGAAAGGGAGTTTAATAAGACACGTGGCCACTCATTAAAATTAGAAGAAAAGAGGTTTAACCTTAAACTGCGTAGAGGGTTCTTTACGGTAAGAGTGACAAGGATGTGGAATTCCCTTCCACAGGTGGTGGTTTCAGCGGGGAGCATCGATTGTTCAAAAAACTATTAGATAAGCACCTGAATGACCACAACATACAGGAATATACACACATAAATTGAACCCCTCTTTTTTGATCCTGTCATAAATGTAATACCTCTTTATTTGATCCTGTTATAAATGTTATCCCTTTTTTTTTGATCCTGCCATAAATTTAATCCCTTTTTTTTTACCCTGACATAAATTCAATCCTCCTTTTTTTTCTTTTGATTCTGCCATAAATCCAATCCCACCTTTTTTTGATCCTGCCATAAATTAAATCCCTCTTGTTTGATCCTGCTATAAATTTAATCCCTCAATTTTGATCCTGCCATAAATTAAATCCCCCTTTTTTGATCCTGCCATAAATTGAATCTCCCCTTTTTTTTCTTTTGATACTGCCATAAATCCAATCCCACCTTTTTTTGATCCTGACATAAATTGAATCCCTCTTTTCTGATCCTGCCATAAATTTAATCCCTCTTTTATGATCCTGCCATAAATCTAATCCCTCTTTATTTGATCCTGCTATACATTTTATCCCTCTTTTTTGATCCTGTCATAAATTCAATTCCACCTTTTTGATCCTGCCACAAACATTTTTTTTTTAATGATCTTGCTATTGATCTTGACCTTACACTGTGTTACTAGTATTTTACTTGAACATTAGTCCGCACTTTCACCTTCTTCCAAGGAATACATTTCTCCCTTGGAATAATAAGGTCTCAATATTTTACGTAGCATTTTTTCTACACATTTCTTTTTAGGCTCAGCAAAATAACTTTTTATATTGCCTTTCTTTCCTCTCCCCCTCAGCATTATTGTTTTATTGTCACTCTGATGTACCAATAAACGACACTTCAAGGATTACAGGTTTGCCAGCTCTTCTTACTACTGTTTCATTGGAGTGTGTTGGGACACATCGAGCCTCGGCACCTGTGAGTGGACCTGGTGTATGGATTGGGTTGTCCCTGCAGAGAACGTTGTTACCTTTCTTTTCTTCCAAGTTGGACTTGACTGACTTGTGTCTTTTTTCAACCTCCCCTACTATGTAACTGTGTAACTATGTAAATGGACACATTTGATTTTTTTCCTGTTCAGGTCCCATAAACTTCAATGGGGTTCGACGTTAATGTTAGAACACTTCTCCAGTTCGGGAGTTTTGCAGCAAACCAAACAGGGGGGTGTTCAGCCCATGTCTACCGAGGAGTCCATGTGTGTGGTTGCAAGGGAGCAGACAGAGAAGTATACAGGAAAAAGAAATCTTGCGCCAAATGAATTACACTAAATTATATACTTGATAAATCAAGTGACTAACTGAGTGAAGCTGCTCCCAAATAAAATCAGGTGACTGACTTGCATATATTGTATAGTGAGGTGAGGGGCGCTATATCAAAATAGTGGATGCGTGTCACAATGTGCGTTTGAGTAGTACACAGTGTAACTGTGTACCCAAATCTATGTGAAAAACCAAACAGATTATAGTCTAAACTCTATAAGTACAATAGTGCCAAATGCTGTGGAAAATAAATAAAATATAAAAAAAAAAAAAAAAAAAATTAAAAGAATGTCCAGCAAATAAATAGTTAAGTGCAAAATGGATCCAGTGTTGTATCAAGTCCAGGTATCAAGTCCAGGTGTTGACCAGATTACTTAAAATATGGTCGATCTGGCTTGTTTTAAATGAGGATCAGCAGGGTCTCATTGGGTTCCAATGTCAGCGATTGCAGCAAATGGTGTACCAAGAAAGGAGAAGAGATACCACCATAGTGTAAAACCATTTAATATACAAAAGTTAAAATTACAATGCCAAATGGCCTCTTACTGTTGCTGGTGCCCGTTCCCGGCACTGAGGCTGTAGGTGGTGGGGATAGTAAGACAAGATAAGAGATGGCCGCGTCCTGGTCCTTTCTTGGTACACCATTTGCTGCAATCGCTGACATTGGAACCCAATGAGACCCTGCTGATCCTCATTTAAAACAAGCCAGATCGACCATATTTTAAGAAATCTGGTCAACACCGTGTGGTAAGGAGCCATCCATTATTATTCTGGTGACCTATAGGTGAAGGCGGATCACTTCTTTCTCGCACTTTGGCTATTTTGAAGATTCACAAGCACTTTAGCATTTACACTTTTCCCTGCGATTTGGGATTGGATTATTTGCATTTTGCACCTGGACTTGATACAACACTGGATCCATTTTGCACTTAACTATTTATTTGCTGGACATTCTTTTAAAAAAAATTTTTTTTTTTATATTTTATTTATTTTCCACAGCATTTGGCACTATTGTACTTATAGAGTTTAGACTATAATCTGTTTGGTTTTTCACATAGATTTGGGTACACAGTTACACTGTGTACTACTCAAACGCACATTGTGACACGCATCCACTATTTTGATATAGCGCCCCTCACCTCACTATACAAGAGAAGTATACATGTCTACACAGTGCTCTCTGACCTAAGCCTTAGTAATGGTGCTGTTAAATAGAGCCAGAAGGCTGAACATTACCAAATTCTGTGTTAATGGTAGAAATCCCTGTATTACAGCCTGGTGAAAATGCATGTATCTCTGTTAAAACTTATCAAGATAATATTTTGTCAAGCAGAAATGAATCAGATTAGGGTGGTGCTGCTGTAAACCCACCCAATCATTTCCACATATTGTAATATTCCACCCCTCCTTGTGCTCCCCTTTTCCTCCTGAGTGCCTGGAACCATCATGGTGGGTGTCAGCATAGAGAACAGTGGGGGGCCAGTGAACTCTATGGTGTGTGGTATATTTAAACACAGAAGAAAATATCTGAGAAGTACAAAAACATATACTGTACAATTTAAAAACAATTTATACATTCTTATGCACTTAGAATTGTCCTGTACATAGCATATAATAGCATGTATGTTATTGCCAGTATGAATGAGGTCTTACATTGGACCTCAAAGCAAACATTGTGTATCATTTAAGTGGGGAAAAATTAGTGCATTGGTCAAGATGTTTTCACTTGCTTATGCTTCCTGTCCCAGTGACCACTAACATTAAATGGATAGTGAAAGAAACTTCATAGCAGTGACAGAGAGTTGTTAACAAGTTGACAGTTGTTCCAATGCTTCTCCATGTTGTTCTACAAAATGGATGTGTGTGAAAAAGTTACATCTAATCACACTGTCACTAGTGTAATGCCGCGTACACGGGCATTTTTTGTCTTGTAAAAAAACGTAGTTTTTTCTCATGAAAAAAAACTACGTTTTTCAAACTTCATTTTAAAAAACGACGTTGCCTACACACCATAATTTTTTCAAAATGCTCTAGCAAAGCGCGGTTACGTTCAGCAAGTACGGCGGCACTCTGTTCCATTCAAGCTCGCGTCATAACTTGCTTCTGAGCATGCGCGGGTTTAAAAACGTTGTCTTAAACGTCGTTTTAGCCCACACACATTCATTTTTTATGACACAAAAAACAACGTTTTGAAAAACGACATAAAAAATGAAAGCATGTTTGAATTTTTTTTTGTCATTTTTCAGAAGACATAAAACAACGTTTTCCCCACACACAGTCATTTTAAATGACGTTTTTAAAAATTTTGTTTTTTTTTCATCACAAAAAACGACTGTGTGTATGCGGCATAAGAGTAATACACCATAGAGATATCTATAAAATGTTGTGCTACAATTTTGAATACTATTTTTTTTTTTTATAAAAAAACTCTGGCCTGTCTCATGATCTGTAATAGTGGCTATTGAAGCTGACCATCACATTGATGGGCCAATAGAAAGAGTCATGAGGGTGAAAGCTGGGCAATAGCCAGCAACATGGAAGATAGTCATTGTTTTACAATACATGATACTCTGAGTCCTGGGATGTAAAGGTTGTATACAGGAAATTAGAGGTGATGTGCAGGTATCTGCAGGTTACTTTTATTTAGCATAAGCAATGATTTAAAAACATGTATTCTCCTAAAGGGATGTTTAGGGTGTGTTAGAGAGATATTTAAATTAGCATTCCATTCTGCATTTTTACTGCCCTAAACTAATTGTTGATTTATTACAGTACAAATTAAGTTACTGGACAAATCTGCATGAAACATGGCAGATTTATTGCTATTGAGCTCTAAATTTGCCTTAGGTTTATGTGTATTTGGATAAAGGTGGAGGTGTAAAATGTTTGAAGACAACGGTCATGAAGGTCAAGAACTGTAAATACTTGTGACATATCAAGTATCACAGAAGTGTCCTCTCCTGTGTTGCTACTTGAGGTAATTGACATACATTTTGACAGAACAATGGTACAAACATTTACTCAACACATTTTCTAAACTGCAGACAAACAAGGTATCAAAGTTACAAAGTCACATGAAAAATGTGTCTATCTATCTATCTATCTATCTATCTATCTATCTATCTATCTATCTATCTATCTATCTATCTATCTATCTATCTATCTATCTATCATAGTATATTAACTGTATACAGTATATATTGTATTCCTTTTTTTACAATCATACGATTTAGAACATGTTTATTGTACCTTTTGTGTTGCTGTCTTGTAGCCCTGATGATGGAGGTCCCTTTAAATTCCAGAACTGCAATGACTTTAACTGAATATGACTTTTAATAAAAAACAGCTTTGGACTTCACATAATGTGCCTGATAATTTTCTCCTTGCACACATGTCTACCCGAGACATTCAGTGTTCTGCCTGGTGATCCACCTAAAAGCTAACTTTCTCCTATAGCCATACCTGGGATCAAATTGAAATAGTTACTGAAACAAATGATCCAGTGGCCCACATTACTCCTGTATCATCTAAACCAGGGGTGTCAAACTCAATTTCATTGTGAGCCGCATCAGCATTATGATTGTTCTCAAAAGGGCCAGTTGTGTCTGTAAGATTAGATGTCCAGCACATTCCCCTCCCCTTACATTAGATGTCAAGATCCACCTCACCATCAGAAGTTGAATCCCCCACTCTCCCTTACATCACAGTGCACCCCCTTTCCTTATGCTGCTGCTGGGAAGAAGCTGGATACATTGCTCGAAAGCAGAAAGTAGGGGTCTGGAGTAGGACCAGAGGAGGGCTGAGCTCTCCTGCAGCTGCAAGAGAGGTGCGAGGGCCGGATTCGGCCCACGGGCCTTGTGTTTGACACCTGTGATCTCAACAGTATTGTTAGTCCTAGTGCTGAAATTTCCCTTAACCACTTAAGTCCTGAGCCTGTTTTTCAGACTCCGGGTTTACACTTTAAAAACATTTTTTTTTGCTAGAAAATTACTTAGAACCCAGAACATTATATATATATATTTTTTTTAACACCCGAGAGAATAAAATGGCAGTCATTGCAATACTTTTTGTTATACCTTATTTGCACAGCGGTCTTACAAGCACACTTTTTTGGGGAAAAAAATTTACTTTTTTAAATAAAAATTAAGACAACAGTAAAGTAAAGATAATGTTACACCGAGTAAACTGATACCCAACATACAAAAACATTGATACCCAACATGTCACGCTTTAAAATTGCGCCTGCTCATAGAATGGCGTCAAACTTTTACCCTTAAAATCTCCAAAGGCGACTTTGGGATTTGGGATCTTCTTTTACTTACACTCTCAGTGCCAAAAGTCATAAGGACAGATAGAGATGGTGAATCTATCTTCTGGTGACACAGAGGTCTTCTTATTACTTTCCACTTCATCCGAAACTAAAAAAAGTTTTGTCTTTAGTTATACTTAAATCGCGTACAAATGCAGCCCTGAAAAATCATGCATGATTAGTCACTTCTACTTGCTACTTGTGTAGTGTACACCATACCAAGGCATTTGAAACATCTCATAGCAAACAATTGCATCAATTAGTGATTAATTGCCCAAATGTTTGGTAGCAAGAGTGAGCTATTAAAATTCTTGCTTGTAGCTTTAGTAACATCATCAAACGACTAAATGTTTTCTATAAAGTTTAAATCTTTATCTGCCAAGATAGTGTAAACAATATCAGTTGCTTTTGAATCAGATAGTGGTATGTATACCCTATGTTCTAGAGTCTAAAACAACAGGCTACTTATAGTTAATGTCTGACTGTATACACTATGTAAGATCAAGTAAGGAAGAGATACAAAGTAACACTTATGTTAATATAGGTTTTCACTCAACTATTTCTTTTTACTTCTTGCACCTCTTCACTTCATGGACTATTTTTCTTCTTTAGTGACTATTAATTACTTGTCATGTTTCACCTCACTGATATGCTACTATGGCCTATTTTTTCTACCCTGTTATTATGTCAAGTATGTTTAATGGCCCTTTAAAACCAACAAAGAAACCAACAATGTGGTTGGGCCTATCTGCCTTAGGCAATGCAGGCACTCCACATGAATGCTATCAATGAATTCCTGTTTATTACTGTGGAACAAAGTGCATGGAAGTGATTCTGAAGATGTACCCTTTGATAGCAATGAGTTATTGTAATGCACCAATTACATGTTTAAAAACTGAATTGATATGCCATCATCAGTACTTCCCCTTATAACGAAAACTATGTGTTTATGGTATTTTAACTTAAAGTTAAGTAATTGGTGTTATGATCATTATTACTAAATTAACTAACATAAAGTGCTGATATCAAACAATCAGGGTTTCATTCTTTAATATATTTGAAAATGAAATATGAAAACTGTTTGGTTTTTGTAAACTATCTTAATTTTTCTCTAGTTTTCATAAATTAGTTAACAGACTTTTATGAAACATGGTCATGTATAGATAAAGCCAATTTGCTCATTTGATTTCTGCTTAATACAAAACAATAAAAAAATTATGGCTGTTATTGATTAAACATTTTGTGTTCGATTAATCAATTTTTTTAAGCGATTAATCGACTAATTTCGATTAATTATAATGCACATACATTTTTCGGATCACCACCATATATAGTCCCCACTGTAATATCCACAGACATCTCCCCCACTGTAATATCCACAGACATCTCCCCACTGTAATATCCACAGACATCTCCCTCACTGTGATATCCACAGACATATCCCCACTGTAATATCCACAGACATCTCCCCCACTGTAATATCCACAATCTCCCCTACTGTAATATCCACAATCACCCCCACTGTAATATCCACAATCTCACCCACTGTAATATCCACAATCTCCCCCACTGTAATATCCACAGACATCTCCCCCACTGTAATATCCACAATCACCCCCACTGTAATATCCACAATCTTCCCCACTGTAATATCCACAGACATCTCCCCACTGTAATATCCACAGATATCTCCCCCATTGTAATATCCACAGACATCTCCCCACTGTAATCCACAGACATCTCCCCACTGTAATCCACAGACATATCCCCACTGTAGTATGGTCCACATCTCCCCCACTGTATGGGAAGATTATTGCTTGCTTAGTCTTACCAGAGAAACTGGCCAAACACGAGCAGTTGAGGCCGATTGATGATGTCAGCGCACAGCTCTAGGCTCACCCAGGCCGCCACCGGGTGGACCAAGATGGCCACCTCTCCAGGAGCTAGGCCAAAGCAACAGCCTTTCCTATGGCCAAGGCAGCAGCGGAGCTTCACGGATCACGTGGTGTGCCGATCCGCATATGGTGACCCGTTCGGATCACGGATCATTTTACGATCCGTTGCACCACTAGTACCGATCAAAAGAATTTTGATCGATCAAAAAAAATGTGATTAATCGAGGAATTAATCTTTAATTTCCACAGCCCTAGAAAAAAATATAAATTTGTTCATGTTGAGACCAGGTACTGACCCCTCTAGCCCAGCTGCCGAATTTCAGTCTGGCTTTGACCAAGAACTCAGCATGCCCAACGCCTTCAGAAAACTGACACATAGATACAAACTGCCATTGCATGTTTGGTAAAAAGGAGAAGGTGAAAGTGTAAAAAGGAGAGAGTAAGGAATGGTAATAGATTTAAAGCAATTACACTCTCCATTTTTTTTCCAAACACCATTATTTTTCTTTCAAGAAAAGTGACAGTCTATTTCCACAAGCTGTTAAAACTCTTCATCATTGTTTTGGTACAGTAAAATTTTAAAGGTGAACTCCAGTAAAAGTAAAAATATTTCCCCCAAAGGTGCTTTTCCTCACTGCCCCATCGGTCGCGGGCATCACATACAATGCACAACCCCTAGTCCTGCATTGAAAGTTAGAATGAAGAGGCCTGGCCCACAACCTGGAGAACAGAAGGTCATGCGGACTGCCATTGAAGCATTGTATGGGGTAAGTATAACTGTTGTTTTTGTATTCCCTTTATATATACAGATTATTAAAAAATAAAAGTGGTTTAATTAAATATACTGTTAATAAAGTCTAAGTCCCAAACTTAGTGTACTAAAAGCTAAGGGGCAGATCCTCGTACCTTTGCGCCGGGCGCAGCGTATCTAAGATACGCTACACCGCCGTAACTTATCTTTTTTTTTAAATCCACAAAGAATCCGCGCCGTAGGTTACGGCGGCATACTGTATCTCTCGCGGCGTAAGGGTGCGGAATTCAAATGGGGGCGTGTTTTATGTAAATACGTTGTGACCCGACATAAACTACATTTTTTTTAACTGCGCATGCGCCGTCCCTGGGGGTATCCCAGTGCGCATGCTCGAAATTAAACCGGAACCAGCCAATGCTAACGACGGTGACGTCATTCTACGCAAATTCCTATTCGCGAACGACTTACGCAAACGACGCAAAAAATTAAAAATTGTACGCGGGAACGACGGCCATACTTAACATTGAGTACGCCTCATAATAGCAGCTTTAACTATACGCCGGAAAAAGCCGAACGCAAACGACGTAAAAAAATGTGCCGGCCGGACGTACGTTCGTGGATCCCCGTAAATAGCTAATTTGCATACTCGACGCGGATTTCGACGTAAACGCCACCTAGCGGCCGCCTGTCGGATCTAGCCGAGATGCCGTCGTATCTTGTTTTGAGGATTCAAAACAAAGATACGACGTGGGGAAATTTCAAATTACGCCGGCATAATACCTTTTTGGATCTGCCCCTAAGTTTTTAATCAAAATTAGAGGTTAAACTTGGAAATATTTTCTTTTGTAGTTCCAGGAACTTATTGTCTACTGTCAGCATGGTAAAAGCAGCTTTTTTATGAAAAAAATAAATAAACTTTTTTTTTGTATTACCTAGCTATTTTAGGTCCAAGAGCTTACTAACCTAACAATAACTGTACAGTAAAAACTTTTTGTGGCATATATGGGATAAGAAAGACACATATTCATGTTTGGGTGGGTTGTTGAGATGAGTTGGTAGGCTTTTAAATTATTCTCTTTTATTTTGTGTTGCACAGTTAAAAATGGATCTTGATCCAAGTAAAAAAAATGTAAAACTAAAGCTTTTGACTTGTGAATGTGCCTTACATATGGGATCGCAAAAAAAAAACACTAAAGGGCTTCTTAATTGAATAAAACCATGCATAAATAACAAATTAATTAAAAAACATGCAAAAAATAGTCCATATCCAGTGTGGCGCTCCCCTCCAGTGTCCCCACTTACTCACCAACAGTAGTGGATTATTACATATGAGATAAGAGTCATATGCGCTTGACCCTTATGCTGCGTACACATGATAGGTTAGTCTGATGAAAACAGTCTGATGGACCGTTTTCATCAGACCAAACCGATCATGTGTGGGCCCCATTGGTTATTTATCCATCGGTTAATTGTTTTAAAATTATCTGATGGATAAAAAACCTATAGAAAAAAACGATTATCTGTAGGTACGTCCATCGGTTAAAAATCCACACATGCTCAGAATCAAGTCGACGCATGCTTGGAAGCATTGAACTTCATTTTTTTCAGCACGTCGTTGTGTTTTACGTCACCGTGTTCTGACACGATCATTTTTTTAACTGATGGTGTGTAGGCAAGACTGATCATCAGTCAGCTTCATCGGATAACTGATGGAAAAATTCATCAGACCGTTTTCATCAGACTAACCTATCTTGTGTACAGGGCATAAGTTGTGCTTGTGTTGCTGGGGCTTGTATTCCTCCTTTGTGATCACTTTGTGCCGCAGCACTTTTAGGATTGCTGGGACTTGTATATCTCCTCTGGGACTGCTCCTGTAGTGTAGTAATAATGCCTGGGGTGATGATTTACTCTCACATGTAAAGAGAATGACAAAAGAGATCCACATAATGTAATTTCACTTATTTAAAATCACCTGCAAAATTGGTTACACTCATTTAAATTGTATAAAACAGAGAATAATCCCTGGACCGGAGGGGACGCATTAACTTGCGTTCCACCATGTGTTCCTTTGACCAGAAATGACATCACTAATTGTTACCACCTAACATGTTTTGCCCCTCACACTGGGCATCTTCAGCCAACCACCCCAGTCTGTAGAATGCACGTTGTTGCATCACTTTGGGTCTGTATCAAGTACATATGATACTTAAAGCGTAGTTCCAGTCCCCCAACATTTTTTTTTTTTAAATACACCACCATAATTGGCTCAAATTCAAATGTAACATTTAGCTAATGACAATAATGTTGTCCTTTTAGTTAATGTTTAAATAGTTTAAATCTAATCTGATCTCAGATTTATGCATGCTTGTATTCAATTAGGCAGTGCTTTAGTGTTTGTTTGCAATTTTGAGGATTCAGAACCTTACCAAAGCAGCAGCCTATTATAACAATTTGAGGTTAATTATCTGGTTTAATTTTTTCACATAGGTTGATATCACACAATTTAGAGTTATTTATCCTAACACTGGTTATAAAAAATATTAATATACCTGTTCTATATTTTCCCATGATAATAACACAAGCATACCTTGCGTACAAGATTTGTTGTAGAGTTTTTCTAAACTGAATCTGAATCCATTTTGATGATTTAACACTTTGTTATCACCGTAAAAAATAAATAAAAAAAAAGTAATGTTTTAAAATTTCACGGTATGCCCTTATATTATTGCTCTCTATTGCATATTAACATTTACATTCAATTTTGTTATGGGTTTTGTGGGAAGCTGTTCTATAGGGTCAGTTTTTTAGAAACAATATCTGATTGGAATAATAATACATTTGTATACTTTACTCAACAATATTTGGTAATATTATTTTTTTGTGTGGCTTCTGGGTGGTATTTTTCATACATGAAATTTTCCTTTTTGTTGTACTATATATTGAGGCTGGCTTTGTGACTCCATGAGAATACCTCCCCAGATACGCATGGGGCCTATTGTAATATCCCATTCCAAATGACATTGGAAAATATCATTATACCTGAGGGTCTACACCAGCAGCCAAGAAGATACTAGCTATGTGTTATAGTACCCGTGTTGATAAGCTTTTATTCTTCTCATACAAGGTTATAGGAATGCAAAATCAGCATGAAGCAAGCTGAAAGAGTGCAAGTGCAGATTAAATGCACCTTGCAATGAATTGCGAATGATCTCAGACGTGTCTCAAAGCTGCATTTTCCAATTAACACAAGCTGAAACCCCATCAACACGGGTCCACAAAAATGTTGATGAATATGACCTCACCAAATGGAACAAATTTGGTAAATAATGGTCAGAACAAGTGATTATTTTCTTTACCTGACATCTATATATTAATTGAAAAACATATTTGGGTTTGCTACCTGACATCTTGCTACCTACAGAAACCTAGACTGAAAGAGATGAGCAACTGTACCAAGACACTTTATTTGAGGCATACTTTAAAGTGATGGTGAAAGTAAGCCAGACTGATGCTTTCTAAAACTGCCAATATCAGTCACCAGTCAAAATATCAATCACCTAGACAAAAAGGATCATATATCGCCCTTTCTTGGTCTAAATTTCTACCAACACGCAAGTGAATATTTCCTTTGTATTCTGCAATGTGCACATACTGTATGTGAGTACAAATATTAGGTTTCCCATCTTTTTTCAACTGTGAAATGTACATTCAGTATATCCACTACTCTATATACATTCAGAACATTATAAAAACTTACATCCTCCATAAATCCATACTAAGTAAGACACAAAATGCTGTACATGTGGTTAAATTTAATCTTATAAAGAACACTTCTGAACACTAATTTATATCTCTTCTTTTCTGGCTCCTTAAAAGAGGTAACATGAAATGACAGCATTGTATTCATGTTGTTGGAAAAGAAATATCTTGTGTAGGCTTGCTAATGACTGGAGTAGTTACAAAATCATAATTGCTTGTAACTGCATTTAAAAGATTGTAAATTTAGTCCAAGCTTGCAAAAGGTAATATACTCCAGGTGTGATTTGCAGGTAGAGTCACTCAGACAGACTCACTTTCTCCTTTGTGACAGGTTGGTTAAAGTCTACATATTTACAACAGTCGTGACAAATTGTTACCGCACCTGGGCTGTAATTTATCAGATTTATGGGAAATGCCTTTGAGGTTTTACACTGACTCTTTACTTCATAAGATTTAGATTTTATCAGAGCACGGAGCAGCAGTGTCCTAGAATACACCTCATAAGAACAAATGGTTACTTGCAGACATCTGTGAACGTTTCTATACTTAAGTGACCTAGTACATCTTATCAGCATTTAACCTGCAAGTAAAACAGTTTTTCTTGGTGTGAGCTTTAATGGCTTTAAAGATATTTCACACCAAATAAAAAACTGTTTTAGCTGTATCCCTTTTTTTCACAGATATAAATCATCAGTAAGCTTGTTTTAGATCTGCAGACAGTTACTTACCACCTCATTTTGGTTTTCTTCATAATTTCCATCTAGTTTGTGATTCTGACCAACTTTCTGTATTCACCGTGCAAAATTGTAACATTATTCTAAATGGATGAATATTTATTGATTTATCCAATGATTTTTAAGAACGGAAGTTACTATAGCGCGCCAACATCTTACGCTTTTTTTTGTAACCTGAGATACACTTGAGACTGTGAACAGACTATTTAGGTATTAAAAACAAAAACCATGAATGTTACATCATGCCTTTTTGACCTTTTGCTCTCTCCTATTCTAGACAATGCAGGTTAGTGTTGTTTTTTCACCTTTACTTATTTGGTATGCAGCTAATACCTCTAAAGTGATGTCTCATCTTAAAGAGGGTATACGTGTAAATATTGTTTTTATTTGCTATAGTTTTAACTAAAAAAAATGAAATATTTAAAAATAACTAGCATTTAAACTGCCCCCTCCCCTCAACACTTATGCAAACTAACCTGTGTAAGAAAGATGTATATACTTACCTATTTTCAGGCCATTCCAGTTTGATGATGTAAACTTGCTCTTATGTGTCATTCAGCATGGCTGTGGGGAAGAGTAAGGAATGCTGACAATGTGTTGGCCACTGAACTTTGGGTGATGTCACTGCTGTAGCCTCCCCCTGACCACACTATAGCCAAAAGATGGCTACAGTGTGATCCAGTTCTGGGAGGGCGTCCATGGATGTCCTTTCAGAACCACAACCCCTGTGCACTCCCTGGGGTCTGCATCCAATGCTCTCTATGATTGCTGTGTCTTTTGGACACAGCTGATCACAGATCGTGGTAAAGGGCCAATTGGTCTTTTTTTGTTTGTTTAGCAAAAAAGAAAAAAATCCAGTGGTGATTAAATACCACCAAAGAAAAGCCCTTTCTGTCTCCAAAAAATAATAAAAATGTAATTTGGGTACAGTTTTTCATGACCGCACAATTCTCATTCAAAGTGCGACAACACTGAAAGGTCAAAATTGGCCTGGGCAGGAAGGGGTGAAAATGTCCAGTATTAAAGTGGCTAGGCTTCTTCAGGCTGCTTCGGTCTTATACTGTATCACATGGAAGGAAAATAAACGTAAACATATTTTTGTTTGCACATAGTTGGATGATGGAAGTCAGCAGAGCTTCACCTCATTCACTAGCTAACTTTCCTTGCAAAGTGAACAGTCTGCAACCAGATGTTTTTTAGTAAAAGTAAAGACTTGGCTGATACATAGACTTTAGCTCACCACAGGACAACAGCAACAAAGCCTTGAATGAACACACTGACAACAGTTATTGTACAAAAGTAATCCAATCTTATTCAGTTGCAACCATAAACAAATAAGTAGTCTCACTGTTTTTGCTGTATTCCCTGATGGACATTGAACCACAGGTAGGCACTATTTTATCATAATTGTTCTACCTCCACTAATGGGATTTGGAAATACTTGGTAATACACCCACTTCTGAACATCAGGTGAATATTTTCTCTGGGCCACCTGGATTTGGAAGAATTGTAATGTGATCCTGCATGCACAGATAAATCATGCTTCACTGTACTCTATGTTCACTTCATCAGTATGGGGATAGCTTGCTTCAGGGTCCTATATCCAAATACCTAATAAGGCAGTAATACAAGGTTCTACTAAAAGATAACTTACTTTTGGAGTGTAAGCTAGTAGAAATAAAACACCTCAGAAAAAGAAAAGAGAAATACTGTAAATAAATAAGCATGTAAATACAATTAGAGTAGTGTAGTGTCTTGAAAAGACACATCACTTCCAACAATAACTGTAGTTATTCCATTGTTAAGTCTCATGGCAAATTAAAGTGGTTGTAAACCTTTGTTTAAAAAAATAATAAATAAAAAAACAAACATATACTTACCTCCACTGTGCAGTTCATTTTGCACAGAGTGGCCCCGATCTTTTGGGGTTCCCCAACCGTGCTCGCAGCTCCTCCCGCATCGGTAAACCCCTAGGAGAAGCAGTCTTCCTGGGGATTACTGTGCGGGCATGCCTCCGAGTTCAGCATTTGCGTCCATAGACACAGAATGCCAGACACGGCCCCACCCCCCGGCGCCCAAGTCAGTGGATGTTATTGACAGCAATGGGAGCCAATGGCTGCACTGCTATCAATCTATCCTATCAATAGCCAAGAACCCTGGTCAGAGAGGTGAAACGCATCTCCGGCGGGGGAACAAACATAACAAAATCGGAGGGCTGGGGGGGGGGGGGCGGGGGCTAAATGTATAGGATGCATTTAGGTGAAAAAACACAAGGGTTTACAACCCTTTTAAGTACTGTCGTGACTAGCATCCAAATTTTCAGAACAAGCTTTCGGGATGTGCTCCCTCTTCAATGCCCCATACTAATACTCAAAGTTTTAAGTCATTTGGCAATAAGGTTGTAGATCCACGAGATTTCTGTTTAAAGAAGTAACTTATTGAGATCTCCTCTTCTGCACATGGCTTCATATAATTTGAAATCATATGAGTGGTCAAAAGAAAATTCACTGGGCGTATGCTTTTTATGTAGAAATACATGCTGCATATCATTTTTATATTTTCATATATAAACTTCATATTGCGTATACATACACATAACAGTTATAAATATTCTTTATAATTATAATTATATACCTCATAATAATCCCAATACCAATAAGAGAATATACACAGATTATTAATACTATTGAACCAGTAATCTCCTGGTTTATTGTATTATTAATTCCTTTTTAACTTTTATTTAGATAAATTATTGTTTTTAACCAGTCAACTCACTTCTTTTTGTTAAGGTATTTTTGATGCAGGTAAATGGATATATATTGGCGCCTTTTCTACTGCAACGAGGAACAAGATAAAGATGTCCATTATCACCTTTGCTTTTTGCACTGGCTCTGGAACCGTTGGCTGCCTCTATATGACATTTATCGAATATTATTGGGTTTCATAGATCCTTAGGAGAGGATAAGATTGCCTTATATGCAGATACACTTTTATTTTTGGGAGACGCATTATCTTCTTTGAAGGCAGTGATGTCTTTAATTAATATATATAGCTCTTTCTCAGGTTTTACAATTAATTGGAATAAATCAGTTCTTTTACCTGTTGACCCCCTGGTGACCAATCTGCCAAACTCAGCCTTTCAAATAGCTTGTAGTTTTTGGCAATGAGGTTTTGCAAACATTTGATAAACTGGCAGAAAGATATAATTTATCTAATAAATAATTTTTTCAATATTTACAACTACGCATGCTCTACAGATACAAGCAAGGACTCTTTTATAAAAATATAATCCTTCATTAATCTTAACTTTGGCTGTAAGTGCAAAACTTTCAAAAGAGGGACTTATAGGGAGTATTTACACTTCTCTACAAATAACAGCTAGAACCGAGTATTTACACTTCTCTACAAATGACAGCTAGAACTAATCTACAAGTGGGTAGCTTTTGGGGGTGGCACAGGTACCTAGAGACATTTAGTGAGGAGGAGTGGGGACAAGCTTTGAAGAATTGATGAGGTCACTGACATTACATGGGTGCCTGATAGAAGAGAGGAGGAGGAGGAAGAGGAAGAGGAGGAGAAGGAGGAGGCACATCTCCAATGAGGCAGGCTGCCCTGCAGGGGCCAGCTTAAGGGCAGCCAACCGACTTCATCACACCGCAGAGCTCCGCATGTGCAGGGCGCTGCTGACTCTGCACATTTTTTCAAAAGTTCTTTGGCGTGGGCTTTTTTGAGACATGTGCAGCAGATCGCACCATTGCTATTTGCAACATATGTCTGAAGCGTATCAAGTGTGTCCAAAACACCAGCCGCTTGACCAGATATATGTGGACCTGTCATGCAGTCCGTTGGCAACAGTACTTTGGGGTTGTAAAGGTAAATGTTTTTTCACCTTAATACATCCTATGCATTAAGGTGAAAAAACATCCGACGGTAAACCCCCGTTTTACTTACCTCACCCCTCAAAAGTCCTGCGCGCATCCTTGTGATCTTCTTCCGTTTCCAGCCTGGCCGTTGATTGGCTAGGCTGGACGGATTGTTTGCAGTGCAGCCATTGGCTGGCGCTGCTGTCAATCACATCTGATGATGCGCCACGCCGGGGCCGAGTGATACAGTCGGCGGCTATGCCCGCCGCTGTATCACAGGAGCGCGCCCGCAAAAGCTTTCCACCATGCGAGCTCGCTCACACGAAGGTGGAAAGCTTTTGCGAGGAGGAGCCGAGACAGCCGCCGAGGGACCCCAGAAGACAGGTTTCGGGGACACTGTGCAAAACGAGCTGCACAGTGGAGGTAAGTACTGTATAACATGCTTGTTATTTAAAAACATTTTTTTTTTGCCTTTAGTGTTCCATTAAAAGATCCACACCAAAGAACAAGGCGGACCTCTCCTTGCTCCTCATCAGCTGGGATCTCCAACCCCACTATACCTTCAGACCTGCAATGAGAGGAATCAAGGTGTAAAACACCTAAATCCGATTTTAGCAGGCAAATTTCCCTACCCCAGTTGCTAACCAGTGAAAGAAATTCGGTCCCACCTATGCACATGCTCAGAGCGGCTGAATGCTAGTTTGGCAAAATTGCTAGCACTCCAACTTCTGCCTTTTCAGTTGGTAGACTTTGCCCCCTTTCAAGAATTTGTGGAATGTGCGGTACCTCAGTGGCAGGTTCCCAAACGCCATTTTTTTTCTCGGAAGGCCATTCTGACTCTCTAGAGGCCTGTGGAAGGCAATGTCTTGGCCCCGCTGGATAGGGCGGTCAGTGGTAAGGTGCATATTACCGCTCACTCATGGTCCAGCAGGCATGGACATGGACGTTACCTTTCTTTCACGGTGCACTGGGTAACTCTGCTGGCAGCTGGGAAGGATGCAGGACAGGGTGCAGTATTGTTGGAGCTTGTTCCTCCACCACGCCTCCAAAATGCTGGAAATGGTGATTCTGCCACACCTCTCTCCTCTACCCCTCCTATTCTTCTTCCTCTATGTCCTCTTCCTGTGCAGATTTGTCCTCGGAACCAGCGGTGCTCCGTAGGCATTCTAGGGGCTACAGAAGCGCTCAGGCAAAAAGATGTGGTGCTTGATTTGGTCTGCTTAGGGGACAGGAGCCACACTGGGGCAGAGATTATGTCAGCTCTGCAGGGGCAGGCTCAGAGGTGGTTAATGCCATGCCAGCTGCAGACAAGAATGGTGGTTTGCGACAATGGCACTAACCTCCTCTCTGCCCTCCAACAGGGACACTTGACCCATGTTCCCTTTTTGGCTCACATTCTTAATTTGGTGGTGCAGCGGTTTTTGTGCAGGTACCCGGGTTTACAGGATCTGCTGAGGCAGGCTAGGAAAGTCTGTGGGCATTTCCGCCTGTCATATAATGCCAGTGCTCGGCTGGCTGACCTTCAAAAGTAATGCAACCTGCCCATGAACCGCCTCATCTGTGACATGCCCACCATGTGGAACTCAACATGGGCAATGCTGCAGCGGCTGCACACGCAGCAGAGGGCCATCAATGAGTACCTGTGCGTGTATGGCACCAGGACAGGGTCATGGGAGCTTGGCTTTTTTTCACTACACCAGTGGCTACTGATCAAGGATGCATGCACTGTCTTGTCACCATTGGAGGAGGCCACGAGGATGGTGAGCAGTGACAAGGAGAGGGATTACTACTGGCTGGCAACAATTCTTGATCCACGTTACAAGGGTAAGATTGCAAAACTTATCCAGCCTTTGCAGAGGGAGCAGAGGATTATACATCTTTGGAAGCCCTTGCAGAACGGTTTGTGCAATGCGTTTCCAGAGCCTGGAAGGTTATAATTTCCTGGTCCTCCTGGACAACGTGTTGCTGAGGCTTCGGTCAGTCACAGAAGGAACGGTGGAGAAGGTGGTTGTCTGACGGATGCGTTCAGACAATTTTTTAGTCCACAGCCCCAAGGCCTGATCGGTTCCAGCAACCATCGCAGCGTCTGATTTACATGGTCCAGGAATTTCTTGGGGCAAGATCAGATTTAGAGACCTTTCCAATCGAAAATACACTGGCTTACTGGGTCGTGAGGATGGATCACTGCCCAGAGCTTGCACAGTATGCAAATGAGCTACTGGCATGTTCTGCATCCAGCATATTATCTGAACGCACATTTCAGTGCTGCTGGAGGCTTTGTAACTGATCACAGAGTGCACCTGTCCACAGACTCAGGTGATTGGCTCACCTTTATAAAAATTAATCAGTCTTGGATTAACCAGCTACCAAGTACCTGAAGCTGTTGTAACCAAATAATTTTACTATGAATGTGAGATCCCTTGAAGACTGCCTATGCTGATGCTGAGTGACAATCCTGTTATGCTGAGTGACTATCCTATTCCTCCTCAATGTTAATGTTGATATCTTTTAAGAAAATGTTTTGTTTCTGGGCACCACCACCAGTGGCTAAGGGCCACATTTTTTAACAGGGGCATGTAATTACAATTTTTGCTGTAATATTTTGCAGCATGACTCGTTCCTGCACTCAACTAGAGTATTTGTGAGGGGTTGCAGTGTTGTAGCACCACTACCACTGCCTAAGGCCCAATTTTTCTGCTACTGTTTAACAGGGCCGGGCCCCTGTAATTACAATTTTTGATGTAAGATTTTGCAGCAGGGATTGTTCCTGCGCTCAACTAGAGTATTTGTGAGGGGTTGCGGTGTTGGCACCACCACCAGTGCCTAAGGCCCAATTTTTGTGCCCCTGTTTAACAGGGGCGCGTAATTACAGTTTTTGAGCTAATATTTCTAAGCAGGGCCCATTCCTGCGCTCAACAAGAGTATCTGTGAGGCTTTACAGTGTTGTGCCACCACCACCGCCTAAGGCCCAATTTTTCTGCCCCTCAGCAGGGCCCATTCCTGCGCCCACCAGGAGTAACTGTCAGGGCTTACAGTTTTCTGGTACCACCAACACCTAAGGCCCAATTTTCTGAAAAGTATATAGGGCAGGCCTTATAGTATATACAGGCGGTCCCCTACTTTCAAACATCTGACTTACAAATGACTCCTAGTTACAAACAGAGGGAGACAACAGGAAGTGAGAGGAAATCTACGCCTAGGAAGGGAAATTCTCTCCTGTAAGAGTTAATATGGGAAAAAGGTGTCTCCACTGATGCTTTCTCACTAATCCTTGTTTTCCTAATAACCCCAAATTTTTTAAATCCTATTGTCATTGGGACAGAAAGTGAGGGGAAATCTTCTGGACAGGGGCACAGACAGCAACAACAAAAAAATACAGGGGTGATAGCCCTTCCCTGTGCTATGCAAAAAGCTTAAACATTTATTTTTTTGTCTGGAGCTACACTTAAAATATGTACGTGTTCCAAATTACAAACAGATTCAACTTAAGAACAAACCTACACTCCCTGTCTTGTTTGGACCACCTGTACAATGCTGTACAGAGTATATAGGGCCTGGGGGCCCCACACCTTTGCTTTTTTTAATTTGGGTGCAGGGTTTCCCTTAATATCCACACAAGACCCAAAGGGTCTGGTAATGGGCTGGGGTGGTTACCCATGTCGTTTTTCATCCACATTGCCGGGACCCGACATGACATCACAGCCGCAAGCAGTTTTAAATGACTTTTATTCTGTTAGAAATGTCATTTTGTTCAGGGAATGTTCTAAACACGGGAAACATGTGCCACTTTACAGGCATACTATAGACACCCCCAGGTATGATATTTAAAGTAATATTTCACTTTTATTTTTTCACTTTAAGCATTATTAAAATCACTGCTCCCGACGTTTTTAAAACTTTTTTGCATTGATACATTTCCCCTGGGGCAGGACCCAGTCCCCAAACACTTTTTAGGACAATAACTTGCATATTAGCCTTTAAAATTCGCACTTTTGAGTTTTGACGTTCGAGTCCTATAGACTTTAACGGTGTTTAACGGTGTTAGTTCGCAAAAACTTTTGGTACAGTTGCATGTTCTGCCGCAAACCGAACCGTGGGGTGTTCGGTTCATCCCTAATGCTCAGTCAATATCTGGATAATTGATGTCCCCCATTATAATAATATTGCCCTGCCCCGCAATCATTTCTAACTGTGATAGGAGATCAGACTCCTGTCCTTCAAGTTAGGGGCCTGTAGTATATGCCCACTATCACTTTCCTATTTGTTTGAATCTCCAGCCACAGGGATTCCATCTCTTCCCTTGTCCCATTACCAAAGTCATCTCTCAGGTTCATTAGAAAATCATTCTTGATATACAGACACACCTCTCTCCCTCTTCTATTCTCCCTGTCCCACTGATATAAGAAATAGACCTGGACAGTTGCCAATCAGTCATGTGAGCTGTCAAATCAAGTTTCTGATATTCCCGCAAAGTCAAAATCATCCTTGATTCTCAGCAGCCCTTGTTCTTCCATTTTAATAGCGAGACTTCTAGCATTTGTGTAGATGCCTCATTATTTTGTATGAGCACATATTATATCCTTCTTTGCTGTTCTGAAGCTGCAATTGGATTCTGTCAACCTACTTAACTTGGGTTTAGGTATTCTAATCACCCTGCCACTAATGCCCCTAATAACATCCTCTGACGCATGCTCATTGCTGGCTGCCGCTTCATCTGATCCCACAACCACCACCACCTTGATTATAAGTCCCTCTAGCTTTTTGACCATTCTCGCTCCCAATAGAGCTGAACCCTTGGATTAGATAGGAAGAGCTGACATGGTATTTGCATGGGGAGATAGTTGCCAATATATTATACAGTGCTAAAATGGTTGTATTGAGCTACATATATATATAGTAAATAGCAGTATGGTGGGTTACATGGGGTTCACTGTGCTATTACGTTCTACATTTCTGTCAGTTGCAATGTGGTGGGTAGGGATGAGCCGAACAACCCCCCGTTCGGTTCGCACCAGAACCTGTGAATAAACCAAAAGTTTGTGTGAACTTTAGAACCCTGTTAAAGTCTATGGACTCGAATGTTTGAAATCTAAAGTGCTAATTTTCAAGGCTAATATGCAAGTTATTGTCCTAAAAAGTGCTTGGGGACCCGGGTCCTGCCCCAGGGGACATGTATCAATGCAACATTTTTTTAAAAAAAACTGCAGTTTTTTGGGAGCAGTGATTTTTTTTTCCAATTTCTTTATTTTTTCAAAATAAATTTTCCTCTTCATTTGTACAAAACATGGGAAATAGCAATCATCTTAACAAATATAAGTAAATAGATCCAAATACATTCCAAAGAATTTAGCATAATACAATCTCTCTATTCACTCCTCTCAAGAGAGGAAGAGAAGAAAGAAAGAAAAGGAAAAAGAAACAAAACAAGAAGGAACCAAACGATCACATTCCTACAATTGGGATCTTTCCATCTCCCTTATTTAATTCCCATCCTCCCACTCGCCGAGTTGAAGGCATGGCCAATTGATTCCCAAAATTAATCCATAAACAAAGGGGGGGAGGGCACTGTAAGGGATAGCATTTGATAAACAAACAAAAATGTCAAATTCCCTAATATTTGGGCATGGGGGGACGCTATCCCATGCCCTCACTTCTATTATTTTATTTTAACCCACTCCCAGTGCTCTCTCCCCCCATGGTACTTATAGTTCCTTCTCGTTCCTTATTAAAATATACATTCACAAATTTCCCCACCCCCATCTAATTCCAAAGTTAAACAAAAAAAAAAAAAAAATAAAAAAAAAAAAAAAACAAAAAAAAAAATATATAAATAAAAAAAAAAAAAAAGGAGGGAAAAAGAAAGGAAAAAAAAAAGTTGTATCTCTCCCTCTCTCCCCCCCCACGTACCCTACTCCTCCCCTGTCAATCCCCCTCCATCCTCAGACTGAATCCAATCATTCCATGGTGTCCAAATCTTCCTATAAACCTCTCCCTGTTTCCTACTTGCCCATATCAGATCCTCCATTCTATTTACTTCTTCCACCTTCCTAATCCACATACTCAAAGTAGGGGGTTGTATTTGTTTCCATTTAAGCGGTATGCATGCTTTAGCAGCAATCAACAGGTGATACAGTAATGGGTTCCCTTTTATTCCCCAGGAAATGTCTGACAGATGCAGCAGGAAGAAAGCTGGGTCCTCTGGTATAGTCTTTTTGCTAAATTTTTGTATAATCTTCCGGACCCCTCCCCAAAACCCCCTAATTTTAGAGCATGTCCAAAAAATATGCACCCTCGTACCTTTTTCTGCCTTACATCTCCAGCATTCGTCTTTTATGTTTGGGTAGTATCTATGTAGCTTATCTGGAGTCCTGTACCATTGTGCAATTATTTTGTAGTTGCATTCCTGCATTTTGGTACAGGTTGCTGTCTTAAATATAGCTTTTATCATTTTAGTTTTTTGTTTTTCCTCAAAAATCCTACCCAGGTCTGATTCTCATTTCTGGAAAAAAGGCAACTGGAAGTTTCCTGATGGACTACTCAATATTGCATACATTTTAGATATTGTATGTATACTTGGTTCTTCTTCCATACATTGTTTCTCAAATTGTGACATTTCCCGATCCCGGTACCATGGAATCACTTGGGAATTTAAGAAATGTGTTAATTGTGCTGCTTGCCAGAACTCCAGCTGATAAGGTCCATTTTTATCCATCAAGTTCTGTATTGTTACCCACTTGCCTTCGTTTCTGATATGGGAAATCTGGTATATCCCCTTCTCAATAAATGCCGAAAAGGGGCCTTTCTGTATGCCAGGTATAAACTGCGGATTACCCAGTATTGGTGCAAGAGACAAATTATCCGTAGAAATTAATTGCCTAAAGAACAAATTATAACAAATCCTTAAAGTTGTACCTATTGTTGGGTGTTTTTTTGTGTTAGTTGCAACTACTTTATAGCACCATGGGGCTCTACTTAGTAATTCTTTACATTGTAATTGTTCTAAGTTTGGCCATATCTTTGTGTTCTTATGTCTACACCAATCAAGTACTCGACCCAAATGTACTGACTGGTAATATTTATAGATATCTGGTACTGCTAAGCCTCCATATTGCCTTGGTAAGGATAGCAGTGACCTCCTTATCCTTGGTGACTTTCCTGCCCATATGAACTCTGTAAATACTGATTGTAAGTTCTTAAAAAAAATTCTTGGTAGTGTTATCGGAATTGCCTGGAGCAAGTACAATATTTTGGGTAATATATTCATCTTAATTATATTGCTCCTTCCAAACCAAGAAAACATTCCTTTGGAGCAGTGATTTTAACTACTTGCTTACTGGGCACATAAACCCCCTTCGTGCCCAGGCGAAATTTCAGCTTCCGGCACTGCGTCGCTTTAACTGACAATTGCGCGGTCGTGCGACGTGGCTCCCAAACAAAATTGGCGTCCTTTTTTCCCCACAAATAGAGCTTTATTTTGGTGGTATTTGATCACCTCTGCGGTTTTTATTTTTTGCGCTATAAACAAAAAAAGAGCGACAATTTAAAAAAATATATATATATTTTTTTACTTGTTGCTATAATAAATATCCCAATTTTTTTTTTAAAAATATATATTTTTTTCTCAGTTAAGGCCGATACGTATTTTTCGACATATTTTTGTAAAAAAAAAAAAAAAATCGCAATAAGCGACTGGTTTGCGCAAAAGTTATAGTGCCTACAAAATGGGGGATAGATTTATGTTTTTTTTTTTTTGTTTTTTTTACTTGTAATGGCGGCGATTTGCGATTTTTTTGTCAGGGCTGCGATATTGCGACGGACGTATCGGACACTTTTGACACAATTTTGGGACCATTCACATTTATACAGCGATCAGTGCTATAAAAATGCACTAATTACTGTATAAATGTGACTGACAGTGAAGGGGTTAACACTAGGGGGTGAGGAAGGGGTTAAATGTATTCCCTCATTGTGTTCTTACTGTGTGGGGGGAGGGGACTGACTGGGGGAGGTGACCGATGCTGTGTCCCTATGTAAAGGGACACAGATCGGTCTCCTCTCTCCCTCACAGCACGTGGAGCTCTGTGTTTACACACAGAGCTCCACGTCCTGCTGTGTTACCGACGATCGCGAGTGCCTGGCGGACATCGCGGCCGCCAGGCACTCGCATCGGCTCCCAAGCGATGCGCCGGGCACGTTGTTTCCCCGCTGCGCGCCCCCAGCGGCGCGCACAGGGAACAACAACAGCAGGACGTCCATGGACGTCCACCCGGCACTTGAGAGCCGCGCTGTGGACGTCTTTCGACCATAGCGCGGATCTCAAGTGGTTAATAATGCTTAAAGTGAAACAATAAAAGTGAAATATTCCTTTAAATGTTGTACCTAGGGGGTGTCTATACAGGGAGTGCAGAATTATTAGGCAAGTTGTATTTTTGAGGATTAATTTTATTATTGAACAACAACCATGTTCTCAATGAACCCAAAAAACTCATTAATATCAAAGCTGAATATTTTTGGAAGTAGTTTTTAGTTTGTTTTTAATGTTAGCTATTTTAGGGGGATATCTGTGTGTGCAGGTGACTATTACTGTGCATAATTATTAGGCAACTTAACAAAAAACAAATATATACCCATTTCAATTATTTATTTTTACCAGTGAAACCAATATAACATCTCAACATTCACAAATATACATTTCTGACATTCAAAAACAAAACAAAAAAAAATCAGTGACCAATATAGCCACCTTTCTTTGCAAGGACACTCAAAAGCCTGCCATCCATGGATTCTGTCAGTGTTTTGATCTGTTCACCATCAACATTGCGTGCAGCAGCAACCACAGCCTCCCAGACACTGTTCAGAGAGGTGTACTGTTTTCCCTCCTTGTAAATCTCACATTTGATGATGGACCACAGGTTCTCAATGGGGTTCAGATCAGGTGAACAAGGAGGCCATGTCATTCGTTTTTCTTCTTTTATACCCTTTCTTGCCAGCCACGCTGTGGAGTACTTGGACGCGTGTGATGGAGCATTGTCCTGCATGAAAATCATGTTTTTCTTGAAGGATGCAGACTTCTTCCTGTACCACTGCTTGAAGAAGGTGTCTTCCAGAAACTGGCAGTAGGACTGGGAGTTGAGTTTGACTCCATCTTCAACCCGAAAAGGCCCCACAAGCTCATCTTTGATGATACCAGCCCAAACCAGTACTCCACCTCCACCTTGCTGGCGTCTGAGTCGGACTGGAGCTCTCTGCCCTTTACCAATCCAGCCACGGGCCCATCCATCTGGCCCATCAAGACTCACTCTCATTTCATCAGTCCATAAAACCTTAGAAAAATCAGTCTTGAGATATTTCTTGGCCCAGTCTTGACATTTCAGCTTGTGTGTCTTGTTCAGTGGTGGTCGTCTTTCAGCCTTTCTTACCTTGGCCATGTCTCTGAGTATTGCACACCTTGTGCTTTTGGGCACTCCAGTGATGTTGCAGCTCTGAAATATGGCCAAACTGGTGGCAAGTGGCATTTTGGCAGCTGCACGCTTGACTTTTCTCAGTTCATGGGCAGTTATATTGCGCCTTGGTTTTTCCACACGCTTCTTGCGACCCTGTTGACTATTTTGAATGAAACGCTTGATTGTTCGATGATCACGCTTCAGAAGCTTTGCAATTTTAAGAGTGCTGCATCCCTCTGCAAGATATCTCACTATTTTTGACTTTTCTGAGCCTGTCAAGTCCTTCTTTTGACCCATTTTGCCAAAGGAAAGGAAGTTGCCTAATAATTATGCACACCTGATATAGGGTGTTGATGTCATTAGACCACACCCCTTCTCATTACAGAGATGCACATCACCTAATATGCTTAATTGGTAGTAGGCTTTCGAGCCTATACAGCTTGGAGTATGACAACATGCATAAAGAGGATGATGTGGTCAAAATACTCATTTGCCTAATAATTCTGCACTCCCTGTAGTATGCCTGTGAAGTAGCACTTGTTTCCCGTGCTTAGAACCTTCCCTGCACAAAGTGTAATTTCTGAAGGAAAAAAAGTCATTTAAAACCACTCGCGGCTATAATGAATTGTCGGCTCCCGGCAATACAGAGAAAACTCATTGAAAGTCATTGAGGAAAAAAAACGCGTGGGGGTTCCCCCCACAATCAATTACCAGGCCTTTCAGGTCTGGTATGGATATTAAGGGGAACCCGGCGTCAAATAAAAAAAAAATGATGTGGGGTTCCCCCCAAATATCCATACCAGGCCCTTCAGGTCTGGTATGGATTTTAAGGGGAACTCCACCAAAAAATAAAAAATAAATGGCGTGTTTCCCCCAAAAATCCATACCAGACCCTTTATCCGAGCATGCAACCTGGCAGGCCGCAGGAAAAGAGGGGACGACGACAGAGTGCCCCCCTCCTGAACCGTGCCAGGCCACATGCCCTCAAAATTGGGAGGATGCTTTGGGGGTCTGTGACCCCTCAAAGCAACATGTCCCCATGTTGATAGGAACAAGAGCCTCATCCCCACAACCCTTGCCCGATGGTTTTGGGGGTCTGCGGGCAGGGGGCTTATTGGAATCTGGAAGACCCCTTTAACAAAGGGGACCCCCAGATCCCCCCATGTGAATTGGTAATGGGGTACACTGTACCCCTACAATTTCACAAAGAAAGTGTAAAAATTGTAAAAAAAGAACACAGATACCATTGGGAAAGTTCTTTATTAAAAAAAAAAAACGCTGTCGGTATCCTGGGATGGGTTATCTCCTCTCCGCCAGGGTCCAGCGATGAGAAAATCTCCTCTTCATCCAGGTCCAGGATCCAGCGATGAGATGTCTGCAGCGCATTACCTGTTTCCACTGGAGACAGCCCGGGAATGACGTGGCTTTAGCCAGTGACATCTCTTATGTAGGTGAGGGCGGGGGCCACCTGTCACGTGACCCCGTCCCCCTCTGACGTAAGGGAAAACCCAAGCTTTCCCAGTGATGGGTGACCCCGCCCCCCTCTGATGTAACGCAGGTTTGCCGTTACATAAATAAAATGAAATATTCTTTTACATTTCGTACCTAGGTGTGTCTATAGTATTCCTGTAAAGTAGCGCATGTTTCCCATGCTTAGAAAAGTCCCTGCACAAAATGTCATTTCTTTTTTTTTTTTTTTTTTTCTTTTTTTTTTTTTTTTAGAAAAAATAAATAAATACGTCTTCCCCATAAAGGAATGCCCGATAGTGGGTTAAGATATTTATTGAATTTGAATGGCGATTTTTATATAGAACATCCTGTTTCGTCTAGCCAGGGTTTCCACATCCTCACAAACTTACTATAATTCCCCTGTCGAGTAAGTGTCACTCTCTCACTCCAAATCATTGTGTTAATAGTTTCAACTCAAGATTTGACAGTGGGTGGCATCTGGGCCTGCCACCTCAACGCAATTAACTTCCTCGCCTGGAAGAGGCATCTCAGTACCACTTTAAGGGAACTGGCTGGCACTCTATTTTCCTCTATGCTGCCTAACAAGCATGTCTTAGACTCAGCTTCTAGCTTAGTTTTAAAAGTTATATTTATTGTGTCCACCACCTCCTCCCAGTATCTAAATAGCTTAGGACATTTCCACATCATGTGGATAAGATTGCCTGTCGCTCTGCACCTTGGGCATTCGTCAGTACTTCTCCACCGCATTACCTGTTTCCACTGGAGACAGCCCGGGAATGACGTGGCTTTAGCCAGTGACATCTCTTATGTAGGTGAGGGCGGGGGCCACCTGTCACGTGACCCCGTCCCCCTCTGACGTAAGGGAAAACCCAAGCTTTCCCAGTGATGGGTGACCCCGCCCCCCTCTGATGTAACGCAGGTTTGCCGTTACATAAATAAAATGAAATATTCTTTTACATTTCGTACCTAGGTGTGTCTATAGTATGCCTGTAAAGTAGCGCATGTTTCCCATGCTTAGAAAAGTCCCTGCACAAAATGACATTTCTAAAGGTAAAAAACATTTAAAACTATTTGCGGCTATAATGAGTCCCTGGTCCCGGTAATACAGATCAAAGTCATTGAAAAAAAAAACAGCATGGGTTCCCGCTTAGTCCATTACCAGGCCCTTTGGGTCTGGTATGAATGATAAGGGGAACCACGAAACAGAATAAAAAAAAAAGCATGGGGGTCCCCATCAAATTCCATATCAGGCTCTTCAGGTCAGATTTAAAGGGAACCCCGCACCAAAATTAAATAAAAAAAATGGCGTGGGGGTCCCCAAAAAATCCATGCCAGACCCTTATCCGAGTACGCAACCTGGCAGGCAGCAGGAAAATAGGGGGGACGAGAGAGCACCCCCCCTCCTGAACCGTACCAGGCCACATGCCTTCAACATAGGGAGGATGTCCTCATGTTGATGGGGACAAGGGCCTCATGCCCACAACCCTTGCCCGGTGGTTGTGGGAGTCTGCGGGCGCGGGGGCTTATCAGAATCTGGAAGCCCCCTTTAACAAAGGGGAACTCCAGATCCCAGCCCCCCCATGTAAATCGGTAAGGGGTACATTGTACCCTTACCATTTCACAAAGAAAAAGTGTGAAAATGTTAAAAATGACAGGAGACAGCTTGGGACAAGTCATTTATTAAAAAGAAAAAAAGAAAAAAAAAACATTCCAGCAATGTAATCCAGTCTGTCCAGCTTTGTAATGCATTCTCGATGTCCAGATGATGATCCATTCCCGTGACGCGTCAGAGAAGGCAGGGTCAAACATCACAGGTGGCACCACCCTGGGTTATAAAAGAATTGCCAAACAGCTTGCACGTCATTAGGCCGGGTGCCTCAGGTGCAGGGGGGATCGTGCATCATTCCTCACTGGAGTGGAGAGCATCGCTGGAGAATGGATCATCGCTGGACATCGAGAATGCATTACAACGCTGGACAGACTGGATTACATCGCTGGAATGTTTTTTTATTTACATTTTTTGTATTTTTAATAAAGGACTCGTCCCAAGCCGTCTCCTGTAATTTGTAACATTTTCACACTTTTTCTTTGTGAAAGGGTAGGGGTACAATGTACCCCTAACCAATTCACATAGGGGAGCGGGATCTGGAGTTCCCCTTTGTTAAAGGGGGCTTCCAGATTCCGATAAGCCCCCTACCCGCAGACCCCCACAACCACCGGGCAAGGGTTGTGGGGATGAGGCAACATGGGGAGGACAACCTCCCCATGTTGAGGGCATGTGGCCTGGTACAGTTCAGGGGGGGGCGCTCTCTCATCTTTTCCTGCGGCCTGTTAGGTTGCATGCTCGGATAAGGGTCTAGTATGGATTTTTGTAAAAAAAATGGCGCAGGGTTCCCCTTAATATCCATACCAGACCTGAAGGGCCTGGTAATGGACTAAGAGGGGAACCCATGCTGTTTTTTTTCAATGACTTTGATCTGTATTGCCGGGACCCAACAATTCATTATAGCCGCGAGAAGTTTTAAATTACTTTTTTTCCTTTAGAAATTTAATTTTGTGCAGGGACTTTTGTTTTTTTTCTCTTTAAATCTCTTTATTGTTTTCCAATAATTGTCAAAACAAGTGCTATTATACAACAAGAAGAACATTCCAAGTGTACAATTTTATTTTAATTTATTTTGACGTTGTCTCTGAAATAATACATTCTAATTTTGGCAAGATTTTAAGAGTAGGACTTTAACCACTTGCCGCCCGCCAATGACAAATTGACGTCGGAAAAGTGGTTGTAGAATCCTGACTGGACGTCATATGACGTCCTCATTATTCTAAGCCGCTGCGCGCCCCCGGGGGCGCGCATCGCGGCGATCGTTGTTGCGGGGTGTCAGTCTGACACCCCGCAACACCGATCTCGGTAAAGAGTCTCTCACGGAGACTCTTTACCACGTGATCAGCCATGTCCAACCACGGCTGATCACGATGTAAACAGGAAGAGCCGTCGACGGCTCTTCCTCACTCGCGTCTGACAGACGCGAGTAGAGGAGAGCCGATCGGCGGCTCTCCTGACAGGGGGGGTTCGCGCTGATTGTTTATCAGCGCAGCCCCCCCTCGGATCGCCACATGGACCACCAGGGAAGCCCACCCTGGACCACCAGGGAAGGGCAAAAAAAAAAAAAATCTAAAAAAAAAAAAAAAAAAAGTCTCAAAAAAAAAAAAAAGTTAAAAAAAAAAACCATTAAAAATAAAAAAAAGATGCCAATCAGTGCCCACAAATGGGCACTGACTGGCAACATAGGAAAAATAAGTGCCGCCCCACAGTGTCCATCAGTGCCACCCCACAGTGTTCATCAGTGCCACCCACAGTGTCCATCAGTGCCACCCCACAGTGCCCATCCATGCCCAGTGCCCACCTATCAGTGCCCATCTGTGCCAACCATAAGTATCCATCAGTGCCACCCATAAGTGCCACCAATGAGTGCCCATCTGTGCCGCCTATGTGTGCCCATCAGTGCCGCCCATGAGTGCCCATCAGTGCCGCCTATGTGCCCATCAGTGCCACCTATGTGCCCATCAGTGCCGCCTATGTGCCCATCAGTGCCGCCTATGTGTGCCCATCAGTGCCGCCTATGTGTTTTTTTAAGCAGATATGTATCCATACAATCATAATATCTGTGCATATCTATTGGTTTTCACAATTTATTTTTGACTACAACAGCATGTGGAACATTGCCTCGGGTAATATACCTTTTCTCAAACTCCTGTCCCCTGTCAATGCATTCAGCAGGCTATGCAGGTTTCTTCAAGGCTTACATGAAGTATAACTGTTGAAACTTGGCAAAACATCAATCTAGAATAAACATACATCATAAAGAGTATACAAACATATGGCACTTATTTGGAACAACCAACACAAGTATGAGTTCACAAATAATTAAATAGTACTTACTTCTTCAAATGTAAGAAAAGGTTGTTGGTAACTCTCCCTCATAATACATACTGTAGCATACAAAGAGAAAAAGGAAGAACAAAAACTCCCTTTGTTATATACTGTAGATAGTGGAGACTCTCAAAAGAATTAGCAAGTCAGTGGAGGCAAAAAAGATAATGTTGGGAGACTGATATCTTCCTCAGAAATTGTGGCCTTGCAAAGCTGCCTACATACTGTGCAACAAGTCTGTACAATATTTCTGGTTGTTGTCTCAGAAATAGTGCACCGATTTCCTGATGAATCCTGCCTGGTCTCTCCCTCTTAATCTGAGGCTCACTAAAGCTGCACTAAAGTGTGCATGGAATCTCTGTACAATATTTTTCGCTATTGTCTCTGAAATACTACACTATAATTCGGGATTTTCCTAGCTATCATGACGGAAAATCTGAGTTATATGATGACAGGAGGCGAATATCTTGCATTAATCTTTCTTTTTAATGCCCATAGCAGAAAACATAACATTTGTTTCTTTAAAATTAGAAAAAACTTCATAGAACTACAATACCCAGCTGCCCCATGGACCCCTCCCCCATGTCCTAGTCTCTATATAAGGGGCTGTCTGGGTCTCCTCCTCCTCTTTCTTCATGCGATGCTGGCAAATCCGAAACTTCACGTAACCTTGCAGTAGTAGGCAACACGTCCCACTGTGATCGGGGAATTTTTCTCCGACGCTGGAAGTAGGCCAACCGGGCCCTGTCGACAGTAACACCTGGATGATGCTCCTACGGTCAGAATTGTGTTCAACTGGAACAAAAACAGAATAACCGTCATACTGGAACTCCAGAACATTTTCTTATCTTCCGCATAGGCGTAGACTCCACCCATCAATAACCTGAAACGAGAAAAGATATCGTGATAGGGTGGGTAGGGTGGGAAGATATTCGCCTCCTGTCATCATATAACTCAGATTTTCCGTCATGATAGCTAGGAAAATCCCGAATTATATATCAGACAGGAGGCTTCATATCTTGCATGTTTAAAGCTAACAGACGTAGAATGATACATGCAACAATGTTAAAGTACTGAAGAGGAGACATGACTTTGAGGTCGGAAATAATACCGTTGAAAAGTCGTTTCTGAAACCAGTCCGCAGCTAGTAGGAGGTCTGAGAGAGAACCGCCCGATGTGACCACCTTAGTAGCCATGGCCCCTCTGGTGGAATGAGCTCCGAAGAGCGAGATGTCGATCCCGGCCATTTCCATGGCCGTTCTCACCCATCTGGCCAATGATGCTGAAGACACTGGAAGGTGGGGTTTCACATAAGAAACCAGTAATTGGGTAAGAGTGGGCGACCTCAGGTTTGCGGTCCGATGTTCATATTGCTGTAAACAGCGAACCGCGCAGATGTGTGGATGATCAGAGAAAAAGGGGGTAGAACACTGTCTGTATTCCTGTTTTCGTCCGACGAACCACAGAGAATCTAACTCCTTCTGGCGAGAATTGGCGCCGGGATATGTCCAGAGCTCTAACATCTGAGACCCTCTTAATGGAAATAAGGCATAAAAGGGTAGAAAGTTTGACAGAGAGTTTCTTCAGAGAGAGGACCTCATTGTCCCCCCACGAAGTGAAGAGCTGTAGAACCCGAGAGACATCCCATGTGGATTGATATCTCGGTCGGGGGGGTCGTTTGAATCTCACCCCCGTAGAAGTCTACAGACCAGAGGGTGTTTACCCACTGGTGCCGCGTCAACATGACAGTGATAGGCCGAAATGCGGACCTGTAGACATTCAGGGAGCTGTAGGATCTACCCGTCTCATACGCGTCTGCTAAGTAGTTCACGACCGCTGCTACAGGTGCATGAACGGCATCAATTTGCCGTTGATCACACCAACGAACCCACAGGGTCCAGGCAGATCTGTACGCCGACCTAGTCCCGGGGGCCCAGGCCAGGGCGAGGAGATCTCTAGCCGATTGTGAAAAATTGATGTCAGTGGTTCCGAACCCGATACCAACCATGCTAACAGTGGGAGGTTGCCCTCCAGCAGTAATGGATGGCAACCCATGGACGCGTTTGATAGGAGATGAGGTGAGAAGGGGAGCAATCGGGGGTAATCGATTGACATCCCCAGCAGAAGGGGAAACCACGGTTGCGTCGGCCACCAGGGGGTGACCAACACCACCGTCGCCCCTTGAGTCACTACTTGCAGAAGGGTTCTGGTGATCATATTGAACGGAGGGAATGCATACTGCGTCCCTCGCGTCCATATTTGCCGGAATGCATCGACTGCCAATGCCTCCGGATCCGGCCTCCAGCTGTAAAAGCGGAGTAGTTGTCTGTTGAGGCGGGAAGCGAAAAGGTCCGTATGAAAGGGACCCCACATTGTCTGTAATGTCAGGAAGACTGAACGATCCAGTGTTCAGTCGCTGGAGTCCGTCAGATAACGAGAGTTCCAATCTGCGACTGTGTTGGAAATCCCGGGGAGGTATTCCGCTACCGGGGTGGTATTTATTGAAAGACAAAATTGCCAGAATTCTGACGCGATGTCCGCTAATATCTTGGATCTTGTTCCCCCCAAGCGGTTGACATATTGAACCGCTGCTATGTTGTCCATGCGTAAGAGTACGCATCTGTTGGAAGTATGTGGAAGAAAACTTTTGATCGCAAAAAATGCTGCCAAAAGTTCCAAGGCATTTATGTGGAGACGAGTTTCCTCCACTGACCATTTCCCCCCGGTGGTAATTTGTCCGCATCGAGCGCCCCAACCTTGGCGACTCACATCGGATTCTATGATCACATCTGGGTAGGAATTGAAAATTGTTCTGCCGTTCCATTCTACTGCGTGGCGGAGCCACCACAGCAATTCCTCCACTGCGTCCGAGTCCAACGAGACTTCGTCTGCGTATCGCAACCCCTGGCGCAGATGGAGTGCTTTTAGTCGCTGTAGAGCGCGATAGTGTAAGGGTGCTGGGAAGATTGCCTGGATAGAGGCCGATAGAAGGCCTACTATACGAGCAATCAACCGCAGGGATACCTGTCCTTTGCGCAACGTGGCTCTGATTTCCTTGCGGATCAGAGCCAGTTTCGCCTTTGGTAACAGGAGCAAAGCCTGTTTGGTGTCTACCAGAAACCCCAAGAATTCCATCTCCTGAGATGGTTCTAGGACGGATTTCTTGTAGTTGATAAGGAACCCGAGTTCCCTCAGCAAGGACACCGCCCATTGGCTGTGTAGGGCCGCTTGTGTTCTGGAACGTGCCATGATCAGCATGTCGTCCAGGTAGATGATTAGGCGTACCCCCCTGCTCCTCAGAGCGGCTACTACTGGCTTGAGTAGTTTGGTGAAGCACCAGGGGGCTGATGACAATCCGAATGGAAGGCAGGTGAACTGCCACTTTCGGTCCCGCCACAGAAATCTTAGGAAAGACTGAGATTCCTTGTGCATAGGGACCGTAAGGTATGCGTCTTTTAGATCTATTTTTATTAGCCAGTCTCCCGGCCACAGGAGGTCTCGTAACAGATGAATACCTTCCATCTTGAAATGGCGGTAGGTCACATGTTGGTTGAGTTCTCTCAGGTTTATGACGGGGCGATAGCCGCCGTCTTTCTTTTTTACTAGAAAGATGTTGCTGACAAAGCCAGGTGAGAGGGGATCTACCTCCTGAACCGCCCCTTTGGACAGAAGGTCCCTGAGTTCCTCGTCTATTAGTCCTACGTTTTGAGTAGAAAAGTGAATGGGGGGGTATGGCATTCATGGTCGGGAGAGACACAAACTCTATCCGGTAACCCGTTACCGTCGAGAGTATCCATGCGTCCGCCGAGATCGTGGACCAGACGTGGGAAAAATACATTAGCCTTCCCCCCACCTGAGTGTGTGGAATCGTATGTAGAAATAAACTCACCGGACGGTGGTCTTGACCTGGGGAATCCACGGCCTCCGCGTCCCCTCCAGGGGCGTCCGCGGGGAGGGAAGAAGGGTGGTGGTTGAGCCATAGGCATGGCGTACGGTTGTGGAGCAGGAGCATACTGCTGGTTTGGTCTTGAGTAGGGCCTGTACGGAGCGGTGCGGCCGGTAGATCGCCCTCTGCCTCTAACGGCCTTGCCAAAAACCTTGCCAGGTTGTGATTTCCGTAGCGAGGTCTGTGCCTTGTCTAGACTTGAGAATAAGCTGACAAATTTATTTATGTTCTTTATTAGGTCATCTCCGAACAGAAGGCCATCGGCGGATGGTCCCGGTTCGTTCTCAGCGAGATGGCTGAGTTGGGGGTCCAACTTCATCAGTATGGAGCGGCGGCACTCCACTGAGCATGTTGTGTTGGCGGTGCCCAGTAAGCATATAGCACGCTGAGCCCAGCCTCTAAGCTGTGTCAGGTCAACAGGTTGGGCAGCTGCCGCTGCCTGTTCTGATAAGTTTAGAATTTTTGTGAGTGGACCAAGGAGGTCCAATATTCGGTCTTGGATGACTTTAAATGACCGCTCGATGCCTTTTTTGGCGTACTTCCCGGATCTCGTGAGATACTTGAGCAATACCGGGTCAATCTCTGGGGTGATAGCCACCTTGCTTGCCACATGAGGCCTGGGGCATTCTGCCCGCAATTTATTGCGGTTTACCCTATCCAAAGACCGTCTGGTCCATAATTCTAGATACTGGGCCACATGAGGTAGTGGGGTCCAGTCCCCCGAACGAGGGTGTGAGATCTCGTCCGGGTTAAACAGGGATTGACCCTGGGCATCTAAGACGGCATTTTGCGTCACCTCAGTGTTGGTTTCCGCTGTAAACCCCGCCTCCTCATCATCATTACTCATGTCAGAATCAGAGGATTCGGCGTTGCCAGACATGTCAGATTCGTCCTCAGACGTGTAATATGAATTAGGTTTGATGCGTCTGGCGGATCTTTGCCCTTTTAAAAACTCCTTGGGGCCTAAGGGTCGTATGTGGTCTGGCCTGTGTGAGGCCTGGCAGGTCTGGTCTGATCCTGCTTGGGGCACATTATAAACTTCCCCTGCCGGGGAGTCGAGGTGCACTAACAAGTGCTTTTGTTTTTGGGACACCTTACCCTTTATAGGGGGGCAGCCCGAGGTAGATGGCACTGGTATTTGGAGATTTGCATTTGCAGTCAGCGCTGCTTGAATTGATTTTGAAATCAATTCCTGTATCTGGGCTGTGGATAGCAGATGCGAAGCATCCACATCCACCACCTCATTAAGCAATCCCTCAGTATGTGCCATTCTGAATTAGCCTGTATTATATGTATATATCTTATTTGTATATGGAATTGTCAGGGATAAATCACTGACCCTTCTCTAGGCTAACTGGTAATAGGCAGGGAGGGGTGAGCTCACTCTAGTCCTGGTTAGGTATAGCCAGGGGGCAGTGAGCGAGTTGTATTCCCCTTTAGATATCACTAAGGTACCTGACCGAGGGATTTTTGGGAAGAAAAACTGCCGGCTGTCCTGTCCACCAGCGCGCCCCTGTGCTCTCCGACCGTACAGTGAGAGTCAGGACTGACGGCGCGCTGATAGCAGCTCCTCGGCCGTAATCTCGCGAGATTACGGCCGGGAGTATTCTGATAGGACGCCTGACGGTGCAGAGGCGTGTCGCTACGACGCACGTCGCTCGGCCACGCCCCCGTGCAGGAGAAAGCCCGCAAAGCGCGGTGGGAGTGAGGGAGAAGCGAAGGGGAAGGGAGCTGTGTACTAATGGATCCTGCCTAGGCCTGTGGGACGGTCAGGTTAGTACACCGATCAGAATAGCGGTATTACCGCACCATTCCGGTACCTGCAAACCGATTCACATAACAAAATAACCATACAGTACAGTATTATTATAATTACAGTACAGTATTATTACAATTATTAAATATAAGTCAAAAAATCATAAAATCTCATAACAGCATATACTTATCTCTTGCCATGAGCAGAAAGAAAGAGGAGGAGGAGACCCAGACAGCCCCTTATATAGAGACTAGGACATGGGGGAGGGGTCCATGGGGCAGCTGGGTATTGTAGTTCTATGAAGTTTTTTCTAATTTTAAAGAAACAAATGTTATGTTTTCTGCTATGGGCATTAAAAAGAAAGGGCATTAAAAAGAAAGATTAATGCAAGATATGAAGCCTCCTGTCTGATATATAATTGTGATTTCTTGATTAAAATCTGAACTTTCCCTTTCATTTTGCTACCTACCAAATGGGCTTACATGTTGTTTATTAAGTCTGTGTATTATTTCTGGATTTTATCTTTTTTTTTTTTTTTTTTCAAAGTGTATTTTGTGCGTGTACTCGAGAGAGGAGCCGGACTGCAGGAGTTGGGAGTAGACAGGCCTCCCCCAGAGGCAATCTGCCACCCTTCTCCATGCCCCGGGTGGCAATGGCGGGTGTGTGAGGGGGTCCTTCCACACACCCCGCCCTACCTGCTCCGCTTTGAAGCCCAACGGGGCAGAGGGACTCCCTATAAGGGAGTGAGAGGATTTGCCCACTCAACCGGCCCCGTTAGTCCTTCGCCTCTCTTTTTTTAGAGACCGCGTGGTCAAAGTGCGTGAATGTTAACCCAATTTCGAGTGCGTGTAAGTGTGGTGGTTTTTGTGGGAGGGAGGTTGGCGTACTAAGCGCAGGCTTACCTCGCATAGCACACCCACCGGGAGCCGGGCTGAGACCACCAAACTCAATTCACATGTAGCTGAGACCGGGATCCGAACCCCTAGCTGCAGAGGTGAATGGCTTGTCAGCGCAGTGCCAATCGCGTTGAGCCACCGCAGCTCCCTTTTGGATTTTATCTTTGAAATACAACTTATTTGTGACTTTTTATTTTTCTGTCTTAAACTGTGGCCTAATGTTTAAAAAACATTTCTGGCTATTCAGAATGAAGGCAGCAATGACTGCGTGCATATTTCTTTCGGCATAGGTTTCCTTTATATTAACTTCTATTTCTTATGGTCATTAGGGAAACCACCAGGAAGCTTACCAGAAGAGCTTAAATTGATAACCAGACAAATACACGTCTGGGCTTGGCTATTCAGTTTTTCACCCCTGCAACTCCCATCAGGACCAGCAGCAGGAGGAGAACATTTGTACAATGATGATTTTTGTTTTGTCAATACAATATATATATTTTTTAATAATGTGAAATAAAAATCTTTTTATAAAGAAGACATACATTTGTAAGTAAGCAAGCACCAAAGCACAGGAAAACAATATTGTTTAAACTTTTCACAAGCCATAGGACAATGAGGTAATTTCAAAGTGTTGGGCTTAGCAAGAATATTGTCTAATGTAAATTTTCTGAATGGATAAAATGCACTTCTGCATTTTCTTTAGAGAAAAAATGAGTAGCTATCTTGACCTAAATCATTCCTGCAGTTTTATTGAAAACAGCTCAATGAGCACCATATGCACGAGAAGAATTTATATTCATCTAGTTAGTTTGGGGCAGGGGCCAAGTATCTTGTCATTACTAAGATCAGTGTGGTATGACAGGATTGTGGAGAGCAAATTATATGGTTACAGATGAACACTAAAACTGAACTTCTTGGCAAAGTGATTTATACCACTTTCAATAGACGATATACTCATGAGGCACTAAAACATGTCCTGAGACAAGGAAGGCATGCAAGGGAAATTAGGAGGATACATTTCAAATTGATCTTAAAAAAAATAGATCAGTCCAGAATTAACTTCACAGTTTTCACTTTAATATGATAGTGTCAAGTCCTAAGCTTTTGTTCATTATTTCAGCTGGCTGTTAACTGCAAAATGGTTTCTGATGTAAATACTGATAATTTAAAGGCAAAAAAATAAGTTAGCAGGACAACACAATTATTAGGTTCTTGGGAGCCATAAACTGAATGAGAGCTAACTTTTAAATATATTAATAATGATAATAATAATTTATATTATTATTATTATTATACAGGATTTATATATTGCCAACAGTTTATGCAGCACTTTACAACATAAGGGCAGACAGTACACTTATAGCCGGATTCAAGTAGGGGCGCGTATCTTTAAGGCGGCGCAGCGTATCGTATTTACGCTACACCGCCTTAAGTCAGAGAGGCAAGTACTGTATTCACAAAGCACTTGCCTCCTAACTTACGGCGGCGTAGCGTAAATGGGGCTGGCGTAAGCGCGCCTAATTGAAATGAGGATGGGGGGGGCGTGTTTTATGTAAATTACTCGTGACCCGACGTGATTGACGTTTTTTTACAAACGGCGCATGCGCCGTCCGTGTACATATACCAGTATGCATTGCTCCAAAGTACGCCGCAAGGACATATTGGTTTCGACGTGAACGTAAATTACGTCCAGCCCCATTCACGGACGACTTACACAAACAATGTAAAATTTACAAATTTCAAAGCGGGAACAACGGCCATACTTAAGGGGGCAGCTTTATCTTTATCTTTACGCGGCATATCTCTTACGGAAACGGCGTATCTTTACTGCGACGGGTGCACGTACGTTCGTGAATCGGCGTATCTAGTCATTTACATATTCTACGCCAAACTCAATGAAAGCGAAACCTAGCCGCCAGCCTAAAAATTACACTTTAAGATACGACGGCGTAGGAGACTTACGCCGCTCGTATCTTAGCCTAATTTAAGCGTATCTGAATACGCTTAAATTAACGCCGGCGTAGATTCAGAGTTACGACGGCGTATCTACTGATACGCCGGCGTAACTCTCTATGAATCCGGCTATTAAAATACAATTTAATACAGTAAGAATCAGAGGGCCCTGCTTCTTTGAGCTTACAATCTCAGAGGGAGAGTCAATAGATACAAAAGGTCATAACTGTGGGTGGATATACAGTTGTTAGGTGGGAGCGGGGTAGGCCTCTCTGAAGAGAAGGGTTTTCAGGGATTGTCTAAAAGTAGACAGAGTAGGAGATAGTTGGACAGATTGGGGTAGGGAGTTCCAGAGGATAGGAGAGGCTCGGGAGAAGTCCTCTAGGCAAGCATGGGAGGAGGTAACAAGAGAGCTAGAGAGTACGAGGTCTTGGGAGGAATGAAGAGAAGGATTAGGTTGATACTTAAGATTAGGTTGGTAATGTAGCTGGGGGCAGAGTTGTGGATGACTTAGTAAGCTGTTGTTAGTATTTTAAATTTGTTGGGTGAACCAAAGCCAGTGGAGGGATCAGCAGAGTGGGGTAGCAAACACTGAGCGGATGGTATGGTGGATGAGTCTGGCAACAGCATTCATAATGAACTGAAGGGGGGATTATCTATGTAAAGGTAAACCATTGAGGAGGGAGTTGCAGTAGTTGAGGCAAGAGATGACCAGGGAGTGGACTAGGAGCATGGTGGTGTCATTGGTTAGGAAGAAGCATATTTTACAGATGTTGAGGAAGTTGAGGCAACAGGCTTTGGACATTGATTGGATGTGGGGTGGAAAGGATAGTTCAGTCCAAGATTTCACCCAGTACCTTGGCATTCGGGGACAATAATTATAATAATAATAACTGTATGTTTTTATAGTTTTTTGTTTTTAAGGGTTAGTACTAATACATGTCTTTAATTTCAATATTTTGGACATTAATACATTTGTACATACAGTATATGCAGCTTTTTAGAAAATATTTTGTTTTGCAAGGCTAAGACACCCATTTTGGCAAAATTCAGAAAATGTTCTATATTTTACCACATTAAAAATAAATAATTTAAGATTTCCCATAAATAAATGTTTTTACTTTTCTGACAGATTTTTTGGTGCAGGAGAGACAGGAATGCAATATGTACAGCCTTAAGCAACACAGGGAAATGGGGGAGCATTACTGAAATCTTTAAACACTAATGCCGCGTACACACGATCGGTTTGTCTGATGAAAATGGTCTGATGGACTGTTTTCATCAGACAAACCGATCGTGTGTGGGCCCCATCGGTTTTTTATCCATTGGTTAAAAAACTAGGAACTTGTTTTAAAATTATCTGATGGTTAAAAAACCGATAGAAAAAAAACGATCGTCTGTGGGCACGTCCATCGGTTAATAATCCACGCATGCTCAGAATCAAGTCGACGCAAGCTTGGAAGCATTGAACTTCATTTTTCTCAGCACGTCGTTGTGTTTTACGTCACCGCGTTCTGACACAATCGGTTTTTTAACCGATGGTGTGTAGGCACGACTGATGAAAGTCAGCTTCATCGGATATCTGATGAAAAAGTCCATCAGTCCATTTTCATCGAATGAACTGATTGTGTGTACAGGGCATTAAAGTATGTGAATAAGGTTAATATGAAGCTGAAATAAAGAACACTGGGACATAACCTGAAACTAGCAGGAGAAAATTTAAAAAGAACCTAATCTAACTAATATAATTTTTCTGAAGTAGTGGATGCTTGAAACACACAGTGGAACCTCGGATTCAGAGTAACGTGGTTAACGAGAGTTTCGCAAAACAAGCATTTTTTTTAAAATCCTGACTTGCTTTGCGAGGGTTGTCTCGCAAAACGAGCAGGATTCAAGCCTCTGCGGTGTTCTGTACCACATTCACACTCGGAGCCATTCGGAAATACTCAGAATCACTCGTAACTACTCGGAAACACTTAGGCCTCGTACACACGACCGAGGAACTCGACGTGCCAAACACATCGAGTTCCTCGTCGAGTTCAGTGTGGAAGCCGCCATTGAACAACAAGGAAATAGAGAACATGTTCTCTATTTCCTCGCCGAGGTCCTCGTCGGCTTCCTCGGCCGAAAGTGTACACACGGCCGGGTTTCTCGGCAAAATTCAGCTCTGAACCGAGTTTCTGGCTGAATTCTGTCGTGTGTACGGGGCCTTAGAAATACTCTATTCCCAAGGGTTTCTGAGTGCAGCCAAATGATCTCCAAGTATTTCCGAGTCTCTCCAGCACTTCCCCACCTCTGGCCAAATACGGTATTGCATGCCATAGAAGTCAATATGGAACAATTTTTTTTTGTTTCCATTGACTTCTATGGGGAAACTCGCTTTGATATGCGAGTGCTTTGGATTACAAGTATTCTCATGGAAAGGATTATGCTCATAATCCAAGGTTCCACTGTACTTCTATCAGAGGCAGTAAGTCAATCAACTGAAAGTACATTTACATGTGCTGTGGATAAACATAAAATAACAATAAACAAAAAATCCAAATGTTTAAAATTGATTGACCACTTGGTCTTTTGCTCCCATCATTCTCTATGTTTCTATTATTTTGGCTGAATAGATTCAAATATTTTTCTTCATAGATATACAATTATTTGGGTTACTGTATCCTTTTTTATTTTTTTTTATTGATTTGGGTTATTTTACCCATTTTAAATGCTACTGCCTCATTACTGTTCAAAAAGAGAAAGGCAGGGGGTGGAGCGACGGCTCAGTCAAGGTGAACACATAAAGTCAGTTCTCTGTGTGAACGTCCAAGGGAATCAACATCCACATTACCCCGAGGCCTCTTTCACAGCCACACTGGATTGCTCCTGCACCCATGGAGGTGTCCTGAAGATGCCGAAAGGTTGCCCAGCTGCAGAAACTTTTGGAGTTCTTCCCCATCATGCGGCATGATCTCAAACAAAATGGTGGTACGAATCAAAACAGGCTTATGCAGTGGATGCTGCAGCCTCTGATTACACTGAAACCAGCACTGATTCAATCCCTCTCTCTCCCAGCACCAATAGCCCTGCTAAATCTCGTCCCAGGAGGGACTCCCAGTCCGATACCAATGGAGAACCTGGTATGGAGGTATGTGGCAATGATCTTCCATCACTATACGAGTCTCCCATGTTATATTGCATAGCCTAATTCCCTACTGCAGTGAAGCCTATTTCTGATACTATTTTGAAGGACATGTTACTGTCACTTCACTGCTCACTTCAAGCTGACATGTCATCATGCTTAAAGAGGCACTCTTTTTTTTTTTTCTTCTTTCTCCTCTCTCCTCTCTTTCTTCTACCCCTCTTCTCGTTTCATCTCTATCTCTCTCCTGTGTCGCTCTCTCTCCCTCTTCATCCCATGGGTATCTACAGTAGGGATTTTGCCGTGTTAAACTGTGTACGCTCCAGGGAGGTTATTCCTATGGGCCTAGGTTATGTGGGAGTTGGAGATAGGGAAGGGAATAAGGGAGCGAAAGAAGGGATATATTTTTTTTTTTTTGACCAAAATAAGGGACTATAAAGAGACCATGTATGTGTTGTTATATGTATGATAAGTTATAATGTGTTAGAATGCTATGTTGATGTTTGTTGTTATGTCAAAAACATATTTAATAAAAAAAGTTTTTATAAACTAAAGAGGCACTCTGTGAAAATACAACAATTAGGTGAGAGAGTTAGTCATCTATAAGAGGCTATGAGTGCTATTACTATGTCATACAATACTCTGGTGGATGCTCACCACTCACACAGCGAAGAAATTGCGTGGTTAAAACTGAAAGTAGCGAACCTGGATGAACGCTTCTGTCGCAATAATCTCAAAATCAGAGGGATCCCTGAAACAGTCCAGTCATCCCAACTTACTCAACTTCCTTATTACAACTCTTTCTGGTGGTAGTTCCCTCTCTCCAACCTATAGACCTTACTATAGACATGATTCACAGGGTCCCTAAGCTGTCATTCCTGCCACAGAACACCCCCAAGAGATGTCCTGTTGTGGATCCATTTCTATCAGGTTAAGGAAACTATCATTGCTGCATTTCACTAGAAGGACAAGCTGCCACTGTCCAAGTCCTTCTGGCTACACACTCCAGGGATGGAAAAACATGATCTCCACCACAAAAGCTCTCTGAAACCATCAGATTGGCTACCAATGAAATTACATGACCACACTCAAACGGAGTATTTTTCTCATTGACAACTTGGAAGACAGAATCCACCTCCTCCAGGAGTGGAACAGTATTCCAGCAGATCCAGCAACACCATCTTGCCCTTTCTGGAAAACCTACGGCATATGGGAACCAGTTGTCCACAATAGGTGTCCTATATCATATTTTTTTTTTTACCTATACCCCTAGCTAGCTTCAGCAGCGAAACTGCACTCGGTTTGCTTTTCAACCCTTTTATCTGTCCCGTTAGTTGTTGTAGTTCTTTGTCTCTTTGTTTTACCACTTATTATGTTACGTGCACTTCATGCACTGTTTTGGCATCCACCTCAAGTCCTTTTATCTAATTGTATATCTGATGCTACTACCATTTCCGCTACAACAAACTCATGTCCTATTTGCAACCATGGCTTCTTTCTGATCTCTTACAGTGATCTTTGGCCAATGGCGGGACTACCTTTAGGATACAATGCTCCACCTGTCCTTCACCGATACATAGTGATGCCTTTAAATCTCTTATCCATTAATGCCCATGGCCTCAACCATCTGGCCAAGCGCCACTCTCTATAGTGGAAAGTCAAAGGCGAACATTCTCATATAACAAAATACCCACTTTAAACATTTTGCTGCACCTAAATTTTGTCCTAAAGACTTTCCCCATATTTTTTCAGCTGAATTGTCCTCCAAAAAAAGAGTATTTGTTGTTGCCTTCATGAGCTTGTTCGCTTTCTCTCTTGAAAACTCAAGTATTGATGGATGGTATGTTATACTAGTGTGTACCCTAAATAGTTAACTGTATACTGTTGTGGGTGTATATACCCCTAATTCACACCAAGGAAAGTTCCTTTCTAAAGTTTTTAAACAAATAGCCAAAGTGAGTCAAGATAGTCAAATCGTGGTTGGAGACCTCAGCTCGGTTGCGGATTAGCCCCTTGATACTACTTCTCCTCAGGGGCAGTGCTCCTTTTACCTGCAATCTCTTCTTTTTCAGGGGATCTTTGCGATGTCTGGTGGTGCTACCACACCTCTGAAAGAGATTCACCTACTATTCCTCTAGGCATAATTCATATTCTGGCCTTGATTTGTTTCTAGTAGATAAATGGTTACTCCAAAAAGTGTCCTCCTCTGAAATTTGGGACATCACATGGTCCAACCATGCGGATGTTGCCTTAACAATCTCAGAGGACAACACCTACCCTTCTGTCTCAATATAGAGATGTAATGCTAAGCTGCTTAGAGAGCCTTAATCCCCCAAGGTTCTTTCTCAATGACCCCAGGAATACTTTGTTCTTAACCACTTCAACCCCGGAAGATTTGGCTGCTCAATGAACATGCCATTTTTTGTGATACGCACTGCATCTCTTTAACTAACAATTGCACAGTCATGCAACGCTGTAACCAAACAAAATGGACATTCTTTTTTTCCCACAACTAGAGCTTTCATGTGATGGCTATTTTTTTCCTCAGTTTAGGCCAATATGTATTCTTCTACATATTTTTGGTAATAAAAATCAAGCGTATATTGATTGGTTTGCGCAAAAGTTATAGCATCTACAGAATAGGGGAAAGATTTATGTAATTTTTAATATTATTACTTTTTTAATAATAATGGCGGTGATCAGCGATTTTTATGGGGACTGCAACATTGTGGAGGAACAGATCGGACACTTTTGACACATTTTTGGGACCATTGACAATTATTCAGCGAACAGTGCTATAAAAATTACCTGACTACTGTGTAAATGTCACTGGAACGGGTTAACACTAGGAGGCTGATCAAGGGGTTAACTGTGTTCCCTAGTGTGTGTTCTGACTGTAGGGAGTGACTGCAGGAAATGACAGATTGTTGTTCCTAGCTAGTAGGAACTCACAATGTGTCTCTCCTTTCCTCACAGAACAGGGATTTGTGTGTTTACACACACACATGTCCCTGTTCTGTCTCTCATGCTCGCAATCGCGACTGGCAGACACACGCACCTGCTATCCTGCTTAAAGGGACCGTTGTACAGCTACGACGGTTTGCGGGATCATGCCGACCTAATGACGGTGGCTAGTTGGCAAGTGGTTAACACCACCCCTGATGTAGATGTGTTTACTCTTTGGAATAATCATAAGGTCTATATAAGAGGTATACTGATTCCATTAGGGGCCTAGGCCAAAGGATGCAAAACCAGCAAACTCCAACACTTAATGGCTGAGATACATTCTCTGGATCACCAAAACCAATCCTAATCCTGCCCTAGCTTCTAAACTTGCCAAATTGAAGATTGAATTACATAATGCCCTATTAGAAAACCTTATTATGCCTCCCACAATAAAGCAAGTAAAGTCTTAACAGCTCGATTAATAACACAATGACTCAAAGCAAAAATTCCTTTTGCTCTTACACCCCTTCACGAACCAGAAACTTCTCAACCCAAAGAATATTGCGGATGCATTCGCAGATTATTATAGCTCACTAACTTGAAAGACAACCTTAATGCCGCATACACACAATCAGAATTTCATCGAAAATTCAGATCATGTGTGGGCCCCATTGGACGTTTTTTCCATCTGTGTTTAGAAATAGAACATGTTCAGATGGAAAAATGAACGATAGGAAATTCCTATCGTCTATGTGCAACTCCGCATGCTCAGGATCAAGTCGACGCATTCTCGGAAGCACTGAAATTCATTTTTCTTGGCTCATCCTAGTGTTTTACGTCACCGTGTTTTGGACGGTCCAAATTTAGTCTGACAGTGTGTATTCAAGACTGGTGGAAGTCAGCTTCATCGGAATTCTGACGGAAAGTTCCATCGGATTTTATTCCATTGGAAAATTCCGATCGTGTGTACGTGGCTTAAGACCCCTCAACCTTCCACATCTGTGATCTATTCCTTTTTAGACCGTCTCAAACTCTCTTCTCTCACTGCCCTTGAGCTAGCTGACCTAAATAGACCCTTTATGTTTGAGAAATCTGTCAGGTCCCAAAGGCTTCTCCAATGACTACTATTCCTTTAGTGTCATCTTAGCGCCTCATCTAACCCCACTTTTTAGCGCTTAAGCAGATAAGGCTGACTTTCCCTTGGAAATGCTAAAACCTTATGTAGTAACTATCCGTAAGCCGGGCAAGGATGCTACTACCAAAATTTCCATCCAATATCCCTCCTAATACAGATGTCAAGTTGTACGCATATTATCACAAAGGCTCAAAGAAGTAATCCCCATCTTATAAAAAAATATCAAATGGGATTCATTCCTGGTAGGCAAACATCGGATGCTACTAGACGTATCTTGGATATAGTCCACAAGGCAGCCGTTAGTGGAACTCCTTCCCTGCTTTTTTCTATTGACACAGAGAAGGCATTCAACTGAGTATACTTGGGCTATATGAAGCAGATTTTATCCAAGTTTGGTTTCCAGGGCTTTACTTTATATTCATCACCCTCCACCCAGGTGTATACAGCTAGCCTCTTATTTAAATCCTTTTTTATATCCAATGGCACCAGACAGGGTTGTCCTTTATCACTAACAATATTTAACCTAATGATTAAGCCATTGACGGAGAGCTTTCATTTCCACCCGCTAGATTCAGGTTTTCAATTTCGAGAAAGATCCCACTTAATCAACCTTTGAGGACAATGTAATTCTTATACTGACTAATCCCTTAGAGTTTCTTTCCTATGCCCATGAACTTCTCACCAAATTCAATCTTTAATCCTATTACAAGGTCATCTGTACCAAATCTCTGATCCTAAACTTTGGTATCCCTCCTCATCAAGTGGATGCGCTTAAATTCAGCTTTCATACACCTGGGTAGAAGAGAACATACCCTACTTAGGGGGTTACAACAACCACCAACAATGCCACACTTGCAGATGCAAATTATAAACCGCTTCTAGTGAAGCTGGAGGGAGAACTTCATCACACTTCTCACACAGAGTCATCATGGGTGGCAGACTGCCTGCCTATAAAATGGAAATCTTACCATAGATTCTCTACTTGTTCAGACCTCATCCTATTTGACAGCCCTTACGTGTCTTCTGAAGCGATTCATATGGAAGGTGACCTCACTCTCATTTGGTAAAGCACAAATCAATGGGAGGTATGGGTATGGTTGACCGGCAGGATTATAACTCAGCTGCCCACCGAGATTAACTGAAATACTGGTTTAATGCACCTCTATGGTTTAAAGTTTAACAGAGCCTGAAAAAACTATACGACCTTAGTGCCCTGCTTTACGCTGATGTCTGGTGTCCACTAAACCTGAGATTGTTACAATTTACTACTAGAGCCTCTATCATTGCTTGGCAGAAACAGATACATTCCACTAGGGAGGTGACAGGCCAGACCACACATTACAACCAGACATTACATTTCCCATTTCAATACTGTCTCAACTAATTCCGCACCTACCCCCAATTGGGGACAGTATGGTATTCACTGGACAGATGCCCTCTTTATCCAGGGATTGTCAGGAACCCCACAGACTCTCCTGACCTAATACCACTTATCTCAGCACCCTTATCTTACCCTCCTTAGGCTTCAGCATTTTCTATTGTCGACCCCATTTCCTTCTATTCACCTTCATCCCAAGATCTGGACAATTTCTTTCCAACCTGACAAAAGCACCTAAGGGCATCTCGCTATTCTGCAGCACCCTCCAATACAAGCGTCTATTCTAAAAAAAACTAGCTCCTTGCTCAAATGGGAAGCTAAACTCCAAGTCTCTTTCTCCGACTCCCTATGGCTCAAAGCAATTAGGTTCAACCAGTCTATCACACCTTGTTCTAATCACTGGGAGTTAATCCTTAAAATATGGACAAGATGGTACTTGACGCCCTACAAGTTGGCAACAATGTACAACAACTCCTCCTCCCTTTGCTAAAGAGGTTGCAGGGTGGGGCACACACTCCTACAACTTTTATGGTCCTGCAATAATATTTGCAGCTTCTGGTGGAAAATCTTCCAAATTATATAATCTGTCACGGGCATTCTTACCCCTCTTAACCTGGCATTAGCCATCTTAGGCCTGGGGATTGAATCCTTCCCTGCAGCTTATTAAAAAATGTCTGCCAACATACTTTTAGCGACTAAATTAACAATTACGTTACGCTGGAAACTTGACCTAGCCCCTAACTGTCAGAAGCTGTGAATATTACGCACCAAAACTACCTATATGAAAAAGCACAATCGCTACAATCAAATTCTTTCCATTCCTTCGAGCTGTCATGGAAACTGTGAGTGGACTGGTACAACTCCACTAAATGCCTAAATACCTAGTTCGAATTTTCTTAAATCGTCCCCATTAATACTTTCGTACCACCAAGGTAAATACTAAAATGTCATCTCTGAATAATCCTTGATCTGCTATTTGTACAGTCTAGAAAAAATACTACACATTTACTATTTGGTTTGCATGATGTTCCTATCTGAATGTTTCACTCCTGTTACCTCTGAGATGGGTTGCCTTGTATTTGTCGCATGTACATTGTTTATTTGTATGCGCCCGTAATATATTCTGTTTCTACTGTGTATATCTTAATTTCAATAAAAAAAAATGGAAAAAATTAAATAAAAGTATAATTGTCTGATTCTGCTATATGTCCTTATGATATACATGTTGTAGGTTTGTTTGTTTAATTGTATTTTCATTTCTACTGGAGCTGTGGTAAAACATGATGTGCAGCTGTTTGGATTACAAGTTGGTGGAACCTGAAAAAACAAGTATACCAGAAACAGTTTACTTTCCTAATATCTAATATTGTAATTGCAATCTTTTGATTTTAAGATGCTGCCTTGGAGATTCTTTAATTCACAGATAGAAATAATGCTGAAATACCTTCTAAGAAGTTCTTTTCTAAAATTCCCTTTGGTGGAAAGACCCCTTTTGGATACTATAGAAGAGTATTAATTGAGGGAAAGGACAAAATAGTACAGTTCTTCTCCAGAGTAAGAAAACAACCTCTTCTTCCTCCTTTGCATCTTCCTGTGGAATAGGAATCAATATACAAAATCTCAGACCAATATGCTAGATCAGGGGTCTTCATACTTCCCAAGCAAAGGGCCAGTTTACTGTCCTTCAGAATTTAAGAGGGCTGGAATGTGGCCAGTGGGAGCAAATAATGCCCCAGTGTCAGTGGGAGTAAATAATGCCAGTAGGAGTGGTCAGTAGGAGGAGGAATATTGCCTCATTGCTGGTGTCAGTGTAAGGAATACTGCCCCATCATTAGTGTCCATGGCAGTTATAGTGGCCCATAATTGGTGTCAATGGGAGCAATAGTGCCCCATCATTAGTATCAGTAGGAGGAATAGTGACAAATTATTGGTGTTAGTGGGAGGAATAATGGCCCATCGGTAGTGTTAGTGGGAGGAAAAGTGCTGCATTTTTGGTGTCAGTGGGAGGAATAGTGTTCCATCATTTATTCCAATGATAGTAATTATGCCCCACTGGTATCAGTGAAAGGAACAGCGCTCTTATTGTGGAAGGAATTGTGCCTCATCCCTGATGTCAGCGGGAGTAATTATGCCCCACTCTTAGGCCTCGTACACACGATCGGTTAACCAGAGGATAGCGGTCTGATGGACCGTTTTCATCGGTCCAAACCGATCGTGTGTAGGCCCCATTCGGTTAAAAAAAAAGCTAACTTGCTTTAAAATGTAACCGATGGATTGCTAACCGATAGGTCAAAAATGATCTTTAGTACGCACAACCATCGGTTAAAAATCCACGCATGCTCAGAATCAAGTCGACGCATGCTTGGAAGCATTGAACTTCATTTTTTTCAGGACGTCGTCGTGTTTTACGTCACCGCGTTTTGACACGATCGGTTATTTAACCGATGGTGTGTAGGCGCGACGGACCATCAGTCAGCTTCATCGGTTTACCTATGACAACGGTCCGTCGGTCCGTTCTCATCGGATGGATTGATCGAGTGTACGCAGCATAAGTTTCAGCAAAAGGAATAGTTCCTCATTGTAGTGCCAGTAGGAGGAATAGTGCCTTGTATTAGAGGGAGAATTAAAGCAAGAAAAGAACCACATCTGGTCTTTAGGCTGCAGTTTGGAGACTACTGTACTACTGTAGAACAAAAGGTAGCTCCTCAGAATATATAGGAAGTCTTCTTGACTAATTCCAGGAAGTTCTAGATTTAGATCCTCTGGGTGCTTGCTTTTTTGTTTTAGGGAACAGTGAAAACCATGTATGTCTACCCCTTGGGTTAAACAAAATAAATACAAAATAAATACATAAATAAAATAACAGGAATTTAAACAATTTCCACTCTTTTCAGAACTAAAAAGTTTGATTCACATATACTTATATATACTGTACATGTGGCAAGCATTTTTACATGCTGTTAAGAAGTGGAACAAATTATACACCATGTAAAGTAATTACTCAGTTGTCATGTGCACTTTCAGAACAACTTCCTCCTTAAAACTTGGAGTTCTACACTCTGTCTGCACATATTTACAGGTGGAGCCTCATTTCAAACAGTGACAAGACTAATGACATGTTTATTAGCTTGTCAAGGCCTCCCCTGTTTAGAGAAGACTCACCCAGCTAAACAAAACATTCTGTTTCCTATTGGATAATTGGGTTTGCTCCTGTTGAGAATCTCAGCAAAGTGCTTGATGAGGCATAAAATGATGATTAATTAATTTACTACTCATTCGATCATCAAACTGAGAGGTTTATGATTCACACAGCAGTCAACACTCCCACCTCAATGTGCCACAGCATGAGCAGGTTTGGCAGTGGCTCACCACTGCCTTTTATGTGACCTATGTTATAGAATGGTAATTCATTCATCTTGCTCATCCTTAAACAAAACTTTAAAAACTGCTGGACAACTGCTAGAATCTTGTTCCTATAAAGGGAAAACAAAAATATTATTAGTGGATGGAAACAAGACAGTTTTGAAAGATATGCTATGTCATCTCAGACCTGTGTCTTAAGAAAATAAGCTTCAGATATCATCAATCATGTGTAGCCTGCCATTGTTATGTCTAGTCGAAGATAAACTTAGACCAGGCTGTTTTTATTCTGAATATGTATTTGACATCAAAGTCAAGAGGAAATTGTACAGTGATAAAAACAGCACACCGGCCTGCTTTATTTTATCGAAAGCCAATATAACAATTTCATTGGCAGGTGATTTACATTTTGTGGAGATAAATAGCAGCACAATAAAGCACATAACATTTTGGGACCATTACAATGTCCAGTTTGATAACATTTAAACCCTCCTTCAGTTGTATGGTATGTCATCAGATATTCTTAGCTGCTTGCATGTTACTAGTGCTAAAAGAAAGAAAAGAAAAACTCAGTAATGAAAAAAGAGTATATCCTTAGTCAAATATGTAAGTTTTTCATTAAACTACAAGGGGTAGATCCACAGAGCAAGTACGCCGGCGTATCGACTGATACGCCGGCGTACTTTCAAATTTCCTGCGTCGTATCTTTAGTTTAAATCCTCAAACCAAGATACGACGGGCGTACAGCTTCTGGGTTCGATCCGACAGGCGTACGGCTTTGTACGCCTTCGGATCTAAGATGCAATACTTCGGCGTCCACTGGGTGGCGTTCTCGTCCTTTTCCGCGTCGGGTATGCAAATTAGCTATTTCCGACGATCCACGAACGTACGTGCGGCCGACGCATTCTCTTACGTCGTCTGTAGTCGGCTTTTTCCGGCGTATAGTTAAAGCTGGTATTTTGCAGCGTATAGATAGACTTGCCATGTTAAGTATGGCCGTCGTTCCCACGTCAAATTTTTTATTTTTTTTGCGTAAGTCCTCCGTGAATCGGGATGGACGTAACTCACGTCTAAGTTAAAAAAATGACGTCCTAGCGACGTCATTTAGCGCAATGCACGGCAGGAAAATTTGGGACGACGCATGCGCAGTTCATTCGGCGCGGGAACGCGCTTCATTTAAATGAAACCCGCCCCCTAATCGCCGATTTGAATTCCGCGACCAGAAATACACTACGCCGCCGTAACTTACGGCGCAAAAACGTTGAGGATTCGAAATTCCGCCAGGTAAGGTACGGCGGCGTAACGTATCTCTGATACGCTGCACGGATCCAATTCTCTGTGGATCTACCCCTAAGAGTCTATCAGGTTTAGGCATCGCCCACTGTCTCTGCTGATTACAGAGCATTCGAAATGGAAGTATATTGATAGCTGAATGGTTGAGGTAGGATAGCTGAACTGTATTCTAAGTACAGCGTATTATGCAACTTATACCCTGGCTTATTTTACTAAAAGAATTATATTTTTATGTTAGTTTTGTTGTGCAACACTGGCAAAACACACCTGCGTAATATAATATAAAGAAAATCAATTGCATTGAATGTTTTTAATTTATCAGGGTAGTAGTGTTTCCTGGATCACATAAAGAATTGACTGAGCACTGATAAACTGCCCAGATTTTCCATTTAGGTTTAATTAATTTTTAACAATATTTTTTTAGTTTAATGAGATCCTGTGGTCAGACCATTTATTTCTACAACAAAAAAAATCTTTATGTACAGTTTTATGTGAAAATTTAGCTTGTTTTACACATGTGTTTTATCTGTAAAAAACTTTTTTTTAATTCTTGTCAGATGCCTCCATTTTGAATGTGATGTCAGTAACCCCAGCAGACTCAGGGCTATCACTTCACTCAATACAATACTACTGAATTTCCCTTCACTCCTCCCCCAGCGGCTACATTTAATGTATTATTAATTATGAAGGGTGGTGAAAAGAGGGGGTGGAGATGATGGGCCAGCACAGACAGTGATTAAACACTGTCAAATAAGGAGAGGGCTATAATATGCAAGAAAAAAATTAGATTATGTGAGAAAAAGTAAAGAAGAAATTATTTTTTGGAAAATAAACACTGCAAGTAAGCTTTCAAAATACTTACTATTTCTAAGTTAGTGACATGGTATCTTTAAAAAACAACTGTATTTTTTACTTTCTGCTATTAAACATATCAAAAATCTAATTTATTCATGAATGTTGGGCAAAATGTATTCTGATACATGTCTTTGGAAGAAAAATCCCAATAAGTGTATATTGATTGGTTTGCGTGAAAGTTAAAGCATCTACAAACTCTGGAAAAGTATATATACAGTATATATATATATATTTTTAATACTACTAATTGTGGAGATCTGCGATTTATAATGGGATTGTCATAGAGTGGAGGGCATTCTGACACAATGGCTACTTTCCCACTGGGGCGCTTTACAGGCGCTATAGCGCTAAAAATAGCGCCTGCAAAGTGCCTGTAAAGCGCCTCTCCTGTCACTCCAGTGTGAAAGCCCTCGGTGCGCTGGCAGGACTCTAAAAAAACGTCCTGCAAGTGGCAACTTTGAGACGCTTTAGGAGGGCAGTGCCTACATTTCAGCAGCGCTTTGCGGGCACTTTGAACCTTTTTTTGGCCCTTCGCTAGGGGTTCAAAGCACCCCGCTAGCAGCCGAAAGGCACAGAAAAAACTATGGTAAAGCACCGACGCCCGCCTGCCCCAGTGTGGAAGTGCCCTAACTGATGCTATGGGGGGAACTGACTAACTGCCACTGACATTACCAGTGACACTAGTACAGTGATCAGTAAATACTATGCACTGTCACTGTGCTAAAGACACTGACTGGGAAGGAGTTAACATCTAGGGTAAACAATGTAAAATGTGTATAATGTGTGCTGATTTTTATTAAATATCTCTTTGTTGAGAGATTGCTCCCTGAACCATTGGCTGGGACTTGCTGACAGACTCCCTTTGTGTACAATCACAGCATTTGTCATCGGGGGGCATGCCCTAAACCCGAAAGCAGGCAGCAAAGTATCAATGTGTTACTTTATCTGCACAGGCCATCCATCCGCAGTACATTGAGGGTGGGCGGTCCACAGGTGGTTATAGAAATACTGGGGCTTACTGTCCTCACTGCACCTGCATTGTAGCTTGTCCCGAATTTACTGCTTTTGTGCATGCATGCCAGAAACTAGTCAACAATCAAAATGTAATATGTAAATGAAATATTTTGTAAGTTCAAAATCTGTATGCAACTTTCTAAATAAACTGATGGACTGAGGTCGAGTATTTGCTCTTTCCTTTCACTTCTTTTGAAGACAATAGATTAGAATAATTAAGAAATAGACATAAAAGGAATAAACAATGATTTCCATATTTCTTTATTTCTGTACAATATTCAGAAGGAAACAATATTTTTTAGTCCTTTTTTTTCCAGTTTAATATTACTTCATGTCCCTGGTGGCTGGGTTGAAAACCCCAGATGGAGGAAGTAAATAGAGAGAGAGAGAGGATCTGAGATCACACTTCTCCATTTGAGAACTGTTGCAATTTCGGACCGTAAGCTTGGATTATTAGGCAAGCGTTACTAATTTTGACAGTTTACTATTGTTGCCCATAGCTTCTGGGCATAAGTATTTCTGGCTCCTTAGTTGCTATCTCACATGCACCACAACAGATAATTTGGTCTGTGACACAGTGTGCGTGTGTAGTGGTCAACTTGATGTACAGTATGTTAGTAGGGGAACCTGTTTATTGCAATAGAGTTTATTTTCGACTCCTGTTCTAGTTTTTGGTCGGGGATTCTATAGCTAGTTTTAGGTCAGGGCTCAATAACCAGCATAGGTTAGATCCAGGTCAGGCATCAGATGGCTGCTTAATAGTTTAAGGTCCAGTAACATGGAAGATCAGATGCTACTAGGGACTAAGACACTGATTAGATATACTGACTGAGTTCACACCACGTTTCCTTCTAGTGAGAAGCTGCATTCCAGGCTGGTTGGACAATGGTTGGAGGATCTACCATCATTGCTGATCATGTCTTCAGGTCTTTGGTAGCAAGATGGATGCTGTATCTTGGTTCTCTTCAGGGGCCCCTGAACTTTGCTGCAATATTTATCTTGAGGTATATTTATAACTATATATACCAGGGTATATGTACACAATTCTACCAGGACTCCTATTGGGCCCTAGAAGTCTAACTGCATCTGACCAGCAAGTACCTTTTTTAAACAGCTCAACTCCCCAAAAAAAGTCATGATCTAATCTAAACCAATCTAATTTGGGTCCAACAACCCAAATGTATTGTCCTCATTTTAAGACAAAATACTTCTATATTACCAGGTGCAGGAGACATTCCATCAGCTAAAGAGAAATGGCAATAGATCCATATCTTATTTGATGTCTATCAGTCCACAAAACTGGCATTACGGTAGGGATACACTGAAAATATAATAAACGCTTTAGCCCTTGTGCTTCACTCTCCTAAGTTATTTTGATTGAATGGGGAGTTGGCTCAGTGACACCCTCTAAAAGGTCTACAAAAAGCTGTTGGGATTGACAACTGGAGCTCTCAATTTTCTACTATGCATGAATGCTGAGTCGTTTCTGACGGCCAGTGATTGGACACACCAGATATACCAGATTGGACTTATGCTACTTTGAACCGGACCTTGCTGGAACTACAGATCAGAAAAGTCTTTGCTTTTTGCCCCATCATTGCTGTTGTTTGTTTGGCATAGCGTGCAGTAGGTGGTCAGCCTGCATGTCGGCGGGATCATTTTATTTGTTTATCTTTTTTGGGTGTGGCGGGCAGCATGAGTAACAATGAATTTTTATTTTTTAATAAAGGAATTGTGTTTTATTACATTTTGACACTTTTCTGGTGAAAGAATAGGGGTACTATGTAACCCATACTTGTTCACAGGGTGAGCGGGATCTGGGGGCCCTTTTGTTAAAGGGGGCTTCCACATTCCAAAAAGCCCCCTGCCCACAGACCCCCACAACCCCCCACAACCACCGGTCACGGTTGTGGGGATGAGGCCTTTTTCCCCATCAACATGGGGAGAATGTGCTTTGGGGTGAGGGGGCAGAGCCCCCTGCCCTAAAGCACCCACCCACCCATGTTGAGGGCATGTGGCCTGGTATGGTTCAGGGGGGGAACTCACTCATTTCCTCCCTTCCTGACCTGCCAGGCTGCATGCCCAGATAAGGGTCTGGTCTGGACTACATGCTGTTTTTTTTAGGTTTTGCCCAATCAGGGTGCAAAATGCATCTGCCGAACACCTTGCTAATTTGGGTGTTCCCAGAACGAGGCAAGCAGCCAATATTCATCCCAATCTGATGCTCGGGCTGAACCATTCGCCCAACTCTAGTGGCAGGAAACCACACTGGATGGGGTTGTATGGTGGAACCTTTACTCTGGCTGTCTATTTTGACAATGACACTCAGCTCTTTTATACAGAGCACCTAACTATTAAGAGAGAGTTTATTAGCATTGTATAAAGATTCTGCCAGGGAGTCCACACATGTCACATTTGCTGTTGATTTACTAAAACTGGAAAGTGCACAATCTGGTGCAGCTGTGCATGGTAGCCAATCAGCTTCTAACTTCAGCTTGTTCAATTAAGCTTGGCTAATAAACTGGAAGATAATTGGTTTCTATGCAGAGCTGCACCAGATTTTGCACTCTCCAGTTTTAGTAAATCAACCCTAAAGAGTCACTGCTGAGCTTTTTATGGTCAGTTTTTTTTATTTTTTTTTATTATTGTGAAGCATTATAGCTATATTTTAGCACATTACAGCTTTGTTGAACTGAGCAACTCTTAAAGAAAAAGTGCCAACAAGACATATGAATCCTACTGTTAATAAAAAGATTGAAAATAAAAAGAAACATGAATCCTAATATTGTAGAATTGCTTCCACAAATGCAAATTATCGGGCTGCCTCAGGCTTAACCATCTTTTTGTTTAACTGACCCATATCTAGTAAATAAATAAGGAAAGTCATAGTGAAGTCAGGAGTCAAATCCTAACCTGCATACTTGTACAGGGTTAGTGTTTCAATTAGAACAAAGCCATTAGATCAATAGGACACTCAGGAAACTAGCATTTTTAGATGGGTGCATCAGCAAGGGCAACCCTTCTTCTTTCTCAGTATCAGTTTCCTTCATGGGATAACTTGAGAAAAGCTGATAGATAGACCAGTGGGGCTACTGAAATAATGCCGTTGTTACCATTTCACTAGGTGTTGGCTTCATAAAAATTGGTAAGAAAGGTGTGGACCTACAATCCTGAAAGTACCCCACCAAGGACACATTTACCAAAATAGGGCATGAGGAGTGAGAATATTTGTACATTAAACTATCCCAAATTGTCTGCACTGATTTGCAGTTGCCAGGGTTCTTTTTACTGTCTACATAGACCTTGGCCTGCAGGGATGAAGAACATGTGGTAAAGTCAGAAGTATGGGTCAGCACATCCCAGCAGGTACAATCTGCCTAAAGGAGGTTTGTTATACATGAGTTCCAGGTGTCAATATAACTGGTCACTGTAGCCATAATTTTCTAATCGTGTACCTACACATGGAATTCTGAATCAGCCACAAACACATTGTGGCTTGCACTTGCTATTTCTCAACCTTTTAACCTATCTATAAATGATTATATTCTTATGCAAGCATGTTTTCTCCTGAAATGTGGCAATATTAGGGTTTTCACTGTTTATCTTTGCTCTTTCAACATAAATATGCAGATGATCAGTTTATCCTTTTCACTCAGCTCAATTGCCAACAACACCAATAGTATCCTTTAAAAGTTCACCAATTTGATCATTCATGCTCTATACATGAGTAGACTATAAGGCCCCTTTCACACCTGCGGACCATATGTCCGCTTTTTCATCCATCTGTGTGCGGATGAAAAAGGGACATACATTGGTCCCTATGAGATTGCGGGTGTCAGTGGATGAACATCCGCTGACACCGGATCTCGCCCGCCTCCGCACTCCTCCGATTCTGCAGACGGAGGAAAACCCTATTTTTCCTTCTGTCTGCGGATCGGATGAACACGGACAGACGGTCCGTGTTCATCCGATCCCCCCATAGGGGAGAGTGGAGAAAAGACAGGGTGGTCCCTGCACAGTGTGTGGGGACCGCCCTGTCATCCGCCGGGTCAGCAGGGATCAACGGAGCGATCCCCGCTGAGCATACAGAGGTTCACGGGCAGATCATTACTGATCCGCCCCGTGTGAAAGGGGCATAACTCTATTATACCAAAAATGCGTGGAAACAAAGCGACCACTGGGGACACACTTCTAAAATTTGGATAGAGGGGAGTCAGATACTAAGTGGATTTTTCAGACAGACTACACACAGCCTACATTTATGGAGGGGGAGCAACTACTGTATTTGAATTGCAAAGTAGTATTATGTAATGTGCTAGGGCTGCTGGAATTTGCGAAAAAGGCTAATAAATGTGAACTATCCCTTTAACACTAATTATAGGTGAATTCGATTTTTCTTTTACAGAAATCAGAAAAATTCAACACAAATATTAAACAGTCTCTATCCCCGACCTAATAAAAAAATTTAAGATGGGTAGTATGGGATATCTGAAGGTGCTAAATAACACATTTTTAAACCTACAAATATGATTATTCATTTCATAACCTCTTACAGCAACCAGTTTTGTAACTTTGTTTTCTTAACTTTAAAAAAAAAAAAAAAACGAAAGATTCTAAACGTAAAATTATGCATGGCTTTATAATGTATATACTGTAAAGAAAATGATTTAAAAATGAGCTGTTTGTATGTTTATGTGATTATTTTTCATCCCTGCATATTCTCACCAAATAAATCATCCATCACCCTGACATAGAGGAAATAAATAAGCCTGAATAACACTTTGTCTTTTGGTGTCCAGGTGTTTCTCAGATTTTATCTCTATGGAATTTGACTTTTACTGTGGAAGGCAAATTTGCCTTAAGACTCAGTAACATGACACAGTAATAGTTCACTGTAATGACAATGTGATAGTTGCCATTAATTACAAACTCTTCTACAACACACATTTTTGTTTGACACCTGGACAGCTCAACTCTTTCTGTGCCTGATCACAATTATTAACATTTAGTTGTTCAAAACCAAATATTTCTGAGGTTTTGGAAGTGAGTAAATAGATACAAGAAAGTATTTAAAGCATAATACAATACAGTCCTTTTCAGATTTTTCTTTTAGGGTCCCTATATGTGTTTGGGATTTTGCTAATACTTATTCTAAGTGTTCACGGCTACTATTCAAAAATGTGACAGAATGAAAATGTTTAATAAAGGTATATGACCCTGTGCCCGGAATGAATACCTGTTTGGTACAGCCCCTACCAACAAGAAGATGCAAGCCTGTCAGTTCCACAATGTAATAAACATATCAGACTCCAGATAAACCTGAATGTTACACAAGCGAAACATGGAAAGATTATATTGATCTCATCTGCTATTTACAAACATTCAACATGACAGCCATAGTATATACAGTAATTCTAATGTGGCTCTATTCCACCTTGTTCAGCTGGCCATACACTAGTAGATTTTCAAAAGAACGTACAAAAAACCTTGTCAGTACATCCGATAATGCCAACAGAGACTTAACAAATGTTGTTTGAAATCACTTGAAAATGCAATTTACTTTTAGCATTCAGTTTTTGTATAGTAAAACAAAAACCATAATACGCTGTTAGAAATGTGTTCATTCAAATTTTTTTTTCATCCTGCTCCTTCAAATATTCTCATCACTGTGATTGAAAATGGGTGCCAATTTGACCCTACTAACTGTTATAAAATGTAACAAACATTTTGAAAATGAAAATTGTCCAATATAATTCTACTAGTGTATGGCCAGCTGCACAAATAAGGGGTAAATATCAATATCTGTATAGCAAATGCATACAATGGTAAGGCTAAAAATAACTGGCAGTGGTGGTGCCAGGTGGGTGCATGGGTGTGCTGAAGCTAACCCAAAAATTTTTTTTTTTAATTGTATATTTATTAGTTTTTGCAAAAAGGAAAAAAACACAGTACACATGAAAAACATGTGTAACTAAAGGTGTGATATACAGATGAGCTGTCCAAATTAACATAAAACTGAAGACAACTGTAGGATATACAGAGATGAAGTTGACATACAAACAGGTCAAATCGTCATATGGAGGTTGTACATATAATTGCCTGTGTAATGAGCATGTAGGGTCAGGAAACTCTCATGGAACACCATGTAGGTTGGGTCACATAGGGGAGACATATATATGAAGGCATATTTAAATAGCTTAATACATACTGTAACCTGGGGGACAGGTAGCAGGTACAAAAGCTCCCTGGGATGAACAGGCACAGATAGCAAGTCAAATTAATTAGTGACAAGCAGTGTAGTGTTTATTTGTGATATATACAAAGTCTATTTACAGGTGCTGTAGAGTGTTCCAAAAAAAACAAATAGGAACAAAAATAGCCAAACAAAAATCTAGCTGTGTCTCGGTACTAACTATACACTATTTACAGATCCTCACTACCAGGCTGAGCAAGCCTACAGCTTGTCAGCATCCACATAAATTTACATCAAACTTTTGCTCTCCTAGACAGAAGTTGTCTGAGGTTCCCAGGCCAAGAGCAAAGGCTTTCTGCTCATGTGAGTTTCATAGTTACATAGTTACATAGATAGTCAGGTTGAAAAAGACACAGTTCAACCATAAAAAAACATGAAAATGAAATAATATCATACAATCCCATATACCCAATCTACACCCAAAGTTCATCCAGAGGAAGGCGAAAAACCCCAGTAGAGCATGATCCACTTCCTGATCCCCCGAGAGGCATTTGGATTTTCCCTGGATCAACTTTACCTATAAATGTTAGTACCCAGTTATAATATGTACATTTAGGTGTCCGTTTATGAAGCAGTGAAGAGCAGTGATCCCAAGGATCACCAGTGATCACAGCCCATAAACGGTTTATGAAACAGAGATAATCGGGGGGAGAAGAGTTTGAATTTGTTCTCCCGCCGATTACCGTATTTATTGCGGTATAACGCGCTCCCGCGTATACCGCGCACCCCTAAAGTGGCCCCCAAAGCCTCGTCAGGTCCGGCGTCCTTCTGCAGCTTCGGGTGTCCTCTTCGGCGGGTCTGGCGCCCGTCTTCGGCGGGTCGGGTGTCCTCTTCGGCTGGTCGGGTGTCCTCTTCGGCGGGTCCGGCGTCCTTCTGCGGCGTCCTCGCGGTGTCCTCACGTCCTCCCCGCTCGTTTCCCGCCACGAGTTTGAATACTGCGCCGGCATATACCGAGCGCAGTACACTCGTGTATCTTCGGGCAGGCTCAGGCTCAGCAACTGTTGCGCTGTCGCGCTCAGTACGTCAGTGCGAGAGGCGCCGAGACTGCCCGAAGATACACGAGTGTACTGCGCTCGGTATATGCCGGCGCAGTATTCAAACTCGTGGCGGGAAAGCGGGTATCGGCGTATATCGTGCACTTACGATTTTGCCCTGATTTTCAGGGCAAAATAGTGCGCAGTATACGCCGATAAATACGGTATCTCTACACACAGAGAAGTCTCATAGACTGACACAGAAACGGCCAGTTTATGAAGCTGTGATCTGAGCACTTTACTGGCGATCTGAGTCAGAATTCACACTCCCCGATTCACCATCTCAGAGGTGGTGAAGCGGGGAGTGAAGAGAGAATCCCGAGGACTCTGAGGAGGAAGGAGGAAGATTTTTAACTTCCTTCTACCTTGTTCAGACCCCCAATACTGTAACTATGTCCCCCTGTAATATTTATGTGTATACATATATATGCATACATATATATAATGTGTACATGTATATATATATATTGTGTGTGTATATACATGTATATATAGTGTATGTGTGTGTATACATATTTATATATATTATGTAGGAGGACTCATTATTTTAATTTTTATAATTTATCACCGCTCAATAAACTGACATCTCTGTGTTTCTGTGAGTTTCTGGTACTGTAATCTCGTAGAGTCTCACGAGATTCCAGTATCATTGGCCGTTCTCCAGTGTTAGAAGCGTTGGAAGATCACTTCACTTCTCTGAGGGTGAAGCGATCTTCTCCGCTTGATAATCCGGCACACAAAGGAGAAAAATCTTCACTGTGATAGCCGGAGAACGAAGCAGTGAAAAGAATTCACTGCTTCATAAACGGACACCTTAGGAAAGTATCCATGCCTTTCTTAAAGCATTCTACTGAGCGGGCCAGAACCATCTCTGCAGGGAGTCTATTCCACATTTTCACAGCTCTTACTGTAAAGAAACCTTTCCGTATTTGGAGATGAAATCTCCTTTCCTCTAGACCAGTGGTTCTTAACCTGGGTTTGATCGAACCCCAGGGGTTAGATGAGTCAGTCTCGCGGGTTCCGCAGGGTCAAGACACACACCCATACATACTGGGGTAGCGTGTGGGAGGCAGGGTGCACTGGGTGCAACATTTAGGGGGTCGCCTGTGTGGACTGTGTCACTCTATTAATTTGTATTCACTGTGTCACTGTGTCTGTGCACCGGACCGGCCACCATGTTCAGTCTCGACAATGGCGAGCCGTCATGCTGTGATTGGGTGAATAGGTCATGTGGCCTGGCCTGAGCTGGCCTGTCTGTGATCACGGCGGGTGGCGCATGCGCTTGGAGTCTCCCGCCTCTGCCTCACTGTCACTCCGATGCCACCGTCATCTCCACCAATCATGGCAGTGGCACTGCAGGCAGCGGCAGCGCCGCGGCGCTTATCGTGGACAGACAGGATTCGGAAGAGCAGGTGAGACTGAGAGACTCAGACGAGTCATGTTGTTTGCCCGGCCACTGGCAGTGTGTCTGGGACTGAGGGAGAGCGGCCTGAGCGCCGGAGGTCCAGGACTAGCAGGACTGCGTATACGGATAAATTGTCCCTTTGGGATTACAGTCTTCAATTGTGGGTGGTGGCAACTTTGGATATGAATGTCCCCATTCCTATCAGTGTTCTTGAAATGAGTTTTGGTTAAAAGTTTGTCACCATCTTTAAATATATGCAAGTCCAAGAAATCAGCCTGTTGCTCATGCACATTGACCGTAAATTTCATTCCATACTGATTTCGATTGATGTGTTCAATAAATATGTTTAGAGATGTCATCGTTCCCTCCCACACGAACAGTATGTCATCGATATTCCTGTAATAGGTTTTTAGGCCTGGTCAAAGTTTGCCATATATTGCTTCATCTTCCCACTTATTGAGGAAAATATTAGCAACACTAGGGGCATATTTGACTCCCATAGAGTCCCCTTTGATCTGATTGTAGTGCTGCCCTTCATACCAGAAGAAAATGTTCATCATAGCTAATTTAAGCTAATTGTTTTTGTTTGTATTTTAGGTTAGTAAATTTATTCATAGCCCACCTGACTGCTTTGATAGCGTCTTTTTGTCGGATGTTGGTATACAGTGATTCCACATCTATAGTGATCAATCTGCTATTGTCACCAACTGAAATCTGCTGTAAGTGGTTAATAACATCCTTACTGTCCTAGAGATAACTCAGACTCTTACTCACCAAAAGTTGGAGGTACATGTCAATGTACTCACCCAATCTTGTGAATAATGAGTTTATCCCACTCAGTATTGGTCTACCTGGTAGTTTCTCTGCCCTCTCATGCACCTTAGGAACTTGGTATAGCACTGGCATAATTGGTGCATCAGGAACTAAGGGCCTAATCCTCAGCCAGGCGGCGTAACTTAACTTTCAGCAGTTAAGTTACACTGACTTAAAATTTCTACCTAAGTGCCTGATCCACAAAGCACTTACCTAGAAATTTCAGGCCGTGTAACTTAAGTGCCGCCGTCGCAAGGCGGTCCTCCTCTCCGGGGGGCGTTTAAAATTTAAATGAGGCGCGCTCCCGCGCCGGCCGTACTGCGCATGCGTGTGACGTAATTTTCCCGACGTGCAGCGCGCAAACGTAATTGACGCCGGGCGGCTTTGTGGATTGCGACGGGACACTAAAGTTGCGACGGGTGAAAAAAAATATACGCGCCGGGAAAACAAATAATTATAAAAAAAAATTACAGCGTCGCTCAGCATGCATTCCTGAGAGGGAGAACTCCATGCCAATTTTCAAAGGAAAAAACGGCATGGGTTCCCCCCCCCCAGGAGCATACCAGGCCCTTAGGTCTGGTATGGGTTGTCCCCCTACAATCCATACCAGACCCGTATCCAAAGCACGCTACCCGGCCGGTCAGGAATGGGAGTGGGGACGAGCGAGCGCCCCCCCCTCCTGAGCCGTGCCAGGCCGCATGCCCTCAACATGGGGGGGTTGGGTGCTCTGGGGCAGGGGGGCGCACTGCGGGCCCCCCCACCCCAGAGCACCCTGTCCCCATGTTGATGAGGACAGGACCTCTTCCCGACAACCCTTGCCATTGGTTGTCGGGGTATGCGGGCGGGGGCTTATCGGAATCTGGGAGTCCCCTTTAATAAGGGGGCCCCCAGATACCGCCCCCCCACCCTAAGTGAATGGATATGGGGTACATCGTACCCCTATCCATTCACCTGGAGGCAAAAAGTTAAAGTTATTAAACACACAACACAAGGGTTTTTAAAATAATTTATTAGTCTGCTCCGGAGGCCCCCCCTGTCTTCTTTATTAGCTCTAATACCAGGGGGGGCTTCTTCTTCCGCTCTCCGGGGGGGTCTTCTCCGCTCTCCGGGGGTCTTCTTCTATCCTCGCCGCTCTCCGCTGTTGACTCGGCGCACCCCGGTTCTTCTGCAGCTGTCCGGTGCCTTCTTCTTCTGCGCTGGCTGCCTGCTATCTTTGTGTGTTAGCTCAATTAGTAGCAGGCAGCCATCGCGGTCTTCTGTGACGTCACCTTCTTCTCTTCTGTTCTTCTCCCCTCTTCCGATGTTGACTCGTCGCCTCTTGACACTGCAATGATGGAAGCGCGCCTTGCATCCCATTTATATAGGCATCACCGTCCCATCATGCTCCGGTAGGTACCCACGTGGTGGGTGTACGTGGGTAGGCACCCACCACGTGGGTACCTGCCGGAGCATGATGGGACGGTGATGCCTATATAAATGGGATGCAAGGCGCGCTTCCATCATTGCAGTGACAAGAGGCGACGTGTCAACATCGGAAGAGGGGAGAAGAACAGAAGAGAAGAACCTGACGTCACAGAAGACCGCGATGGCTGCCTGCTACTAATTGAGCTAACACACGAAGATAGCAGGCAGCCAGCGCTGAAGAAGAAGGCACCGGACAGCTGCAGAAGAACCGGGGTGCGCCGAGTCAACAGCGGAGAGCGGCGAGGATAGAAGAAGACCCCCGGAGAGCGGAGAAGACCCCCCCCGGAGAGCGGAAGAAGAAGCCCCCCCCGGAGAGCGGAGAAGACCCCCGGAGAGCGGAAGAAGAAGCCCCCCTGGTATTAGAGCTAATAAAGAAGACAGGGGGGGCCTCCGGAGCAGACTAATAAATTATTTTAAAAACCCTTGTGTTGTGTGTTTAATAACTTTAACTTTTTGCCTCCAGGTGAATGGATAGGGGTACGATGTACCCCATATCCATTCACTTAGGGTGGGGGGGCGGTATCTGGAGGCCCCCTTATTAAAGGGGACTCCCAGATTCCGATAAGCCCCCGCCCGCATACCCCGACAACCAACGGCAAGGGTTGTCGGGAAGAGGTCCTGTCCTCATCAACATGGGGACAGGGTGCTCTGGGGTGGGGGGGCCCGCAGTGCGCCCCCCTGCCCCAGAGCACCCAACCCCCCCATGTTGAGGGCATGCGGCCTGGCACGGCTCAGGAGGGGGGGGGCGCTCGCTCGTCCCCACTCCTATTCCTGGCCGGCCGGGTAGCGTGCTTTGGATACGGGTCTGGTATGGATTGTAGGGGGACCCCCTACGTCGATTTTTCGGCGGAGGGGGGGTCTCCTTACAACCCATACCAGACCTAAGGGCCTGGTATGCTCCTGGGGGGGAACCCATGCCGGTTTGGATTTTACAAATTGCCGTGGAGTTCTCCCTCGGGAATGCATACCAAATGCCGTCGCTTGAATGTGCTTTTACATGGTGTTACTAACTTTAGACCATGTAAAAGCAGCCCTAGTTTTACACTTGGCAAATTAAAACTTACGGCGAAAAAACGAAGCAGAAAAGCTTTGTGGATCGCCCTAAGTGCTAATTTGCATACCAGAAGAGGCATTTCGACTCGAAATGCCCCCAGTGGCGGATGCGGTACTGCATCCTAAGATCCGGCAGTGTAAGTCCCTTACAGATGTCGGATCTTCTGCCTAACTTTGGAAAACTGCTTCTGAGGATCAGTTCCAAAGTTAGAACCAGAGATACGACGGCTTACGCCGGAGTATCTCTTTTGAGGATTAGGCCCCAAGTACCTTGATTCCTTTATGCTCAGGATATCACCTGCTTCATTCACCATATTCTGTAGTGCTAACTTTAACATTTTGTTGGATTTTTATTAAGTTTCTTGTATGTACTTTCGTCACTGAGGATGCATTGAATTTCTGCATCATAGTCTCCCTTATCAAGGACAACCACCCCCCCCCCTTTGTCTGTCGGGCATATTACCAAATTGTTCTGTTTTTCTATGTTCCTGATTCCTTCCCATATATGTTTATCTTTAGATCCTTTTGCTATTGGGATTTCCCTAATTTCTGTTTCGACCATTTTCTTTAAAACCTCTATGAATTGATGGGCTGGAGTTTTGGGATTAAAAGTGGACTTATTTTGAACTCCACTGTGAGTGTACCTGGGGGGTTGCATGGTAGTGGTACCATTGCTTCTCATGGAAAAATGTATATTAATACCTAGTGTTCTGCCAAATTTTAGCAAATCAATATATGCCTCGAACTTATCTAGGTTTTTTGTGGGGGCATATTTTAAACCTTGGTCTAGCACATATAACTCCTTTTGTGTGAGTGTAATATTGCTTAAATTAAACATGCCTTCCCCGAGTTTACTCTTTTCCTTTTTGTGAATCTTTCCCCCTCTACACCCATGCCTCCGTCGTGGTGGGGGTTCCGGTATGGGGGTTCCCATTGGGGGATGTTGTTGGGGGTGTTGGGGTATGGTTTTGTAGGGCTCCTTCCAGTCCCTCCATTCCCCGCCCCCATTGCCATTGTGGTTCCCCATTGTAATATGGGGTATGTTTCCCCTTATCTCTCCCTCTTCCTCTCCCTCTACCCCTCCATGGCCTGGAATAGCCCGATGGATCTCTATGGGGGTCAGGAGAGCGGTATTGCACGTAAAGAGTTGTAAAGATTCATATTTGTTATGCGTGGGAACTGAATATTGGGGAGAGCCATTCCTGCCTCTCTGGGGCAGTGCAGATTGGCATAGAGGTTGAGTCACGTGATCGTGACACACTTCCCCCTAGACGTCCAACCCCGGAAATCGAGCCCTCACCGTGACAGCAGCTTAATGTATTGATCGGGCAGTTTTCATGGATGACTTTTTTACCTGCTGTTCACTCTGGGTGCCAGGATATAAGGCACTCATACAGGTGAGTCCAGAGGATACCTACAGGGGTTGCTCCACAAATGCATTTGACCTAACTAGCGATAGTTGGTCCAATCCCAAGGGTGAGTACACATCTACTAGGGGGGCACCCTATTTAAGCACACAAGGAGCACAAAATATCTCATCCATATTTTAAGTCACAGCACTGTGTATGAGACTTTCAATACTGTTCCAACAGCACAAGCGCTTTTTTAGCTGGGGATTTTTTCCAGCGATTGTTGTTACGTGTTTTTTTGTGTTTTATTATTTAATTTAATGTTTAATTATTTACTTTGTTGTATGTAGCATTTAGCATGGTTTATTCTTTACTATTTATCAATTGTTTACATCAATTTACACTGAAGCTGCTCCAGTCGTGATAATCTTTCCTATCCATGACATTTTCACAAAGTTATTATTATCATTACCTTCATCTAAGATAAGAGTCTGGTGACTGTATTGACAGAAAGGCACAACCAACTGACATAGAGACACAGAGACACAGAAGTTATCCTTACACATCTGTGAACCTATACTTGGCTCACTGGCAGTGACTAATAAATGACTCCCCAGTACGTTACAGAATGGCTTACACAATTCACTATTCCCTAAAAAAAGTGACATGTAGGATTTATGGCAAGTAATTAATGCACTACAAATGCTATCCAGCAAACACTGTCACTATAGTAAAATCAGAAAGTATCTACTGGCAAGAATGTAGAGGACATCTCCTAGGCTACTTTTCCCTTTTCTTTTTCTGAGTTGACCCAGAACCCTACAGCAATGTCTGAATGAAAAGCTGTAGTTCTGAGCAGAAAGACTGTGTAACATGTATGCATCTCAGGGTTTAACCTTGAATGTTGACTGATATGTACTTTTAATACAGTAAAAAAAAAAGAAGCAAAGCATATGTGGGCAGTTATAGGTGAGTTTAGTTAGAGTTTGCATGTAAATAATACACATATTACCAAGTAACTCTAGGAGCACTTCAAAGTAACATTGTATCCCATTCAGACTTTATATGGTGTAAAATGTAACTATTTATGACTTGGTTAAAGCTGATCCATGAAAGTTGCATATATATATATATATATATATATATATATATATATATATATATATATATATATATATATATATATATATATATATATATATATATATATATATATATATATATATTCTAAAAGATAATAGCTTACTATTAGCTGAGCCACAAAGCATGTACAGTCCTGCTTCCAGGTCACCACTGTAATTTCAAAAGACCACATCAAAATCCACCACAAGCAGCAGAATCATTTCTTGACCTCCTAATTGACACAGATCACCCCAATCTGACCTCTTCTCCATTTCAACAGAACCCTTGAAAGGGGTACAAGCCACATTACCAACCTTCAAAACCAGGGAATGATATGGTATGAGCTTTTGATATTCTTCATGATAGACACTGCAACAATATGTATTTTTACAAGTACTATTAGCACATTCAGGGTATGTGTTATGTTGCGTCAGGCAAGATAATTAATCTGATTGTTCAGCAGAGCATCACAAAGCCTTTAGTGTCCTAATGGATCTTCTAATTGTATACTATCTATAAGTATTTGATGCGTTGGAATCAATCTAGCCTTTTGGCAGTGCTTGGAAAACCAAGCACCCATCGTACCTTTTCTATATTGCAAAAAAAGTGAAGTCATGACTTAATACTGTTTTTGTTCTTCTTACATACATAGTTACATAGTAGGTGAGGTTTAAAAAAGACACAAGTCCACCAATTCCAATCTATGCGTGTGTGATTATATGTCAGTATTACATTGTATGTTGCGGTCCTTCAGGTGCTAATCTAATAGTTTTTTTAAACTATCGATGCCCCCCACTGAGACCACCGCCTGTGGAAGGGAATTCCACATCCTCGCCACTCTTAATGTTTCCAAGTTATACATGATAATCTAATTTTCTTAATGGCTTCTATGCTCTTTTTATGTTGCAATAAAACTAAGGTAAATGAAATGCGCGTTATGGCTCTGTCAGTGTTTGCATGTCAACTGGTCCTAACTAATGTAACAAACTATTGTTCACAAAATTGCAGGTGGTATATATTTTATAAAGTAGAAAGCCCTGAGATCAGTAAGAAAATTAGAAAGTAAAGGTTACTCTTAGTTTGCATTTCAATACAATCAGCAGACCTAGAAATATAGGACGTTTGTGTGAGGAGTCAAGGTACATTTTAAAGGGATATAAACGATTAGTGTATAACTTCATCTACATCTTGTGAACCGGTAAAGGAAAATATAAAGGAAAATGTGTGCCACTCTGGCTACAAGGGTAAGCAATCCTGTGTCCACCACTGTGAGTGCAGGTCAGTGAAGGAGCTTGCCTCGGCTCCAAAAACTGTTGAGCAAAGGATGGATCCCATGAAGCCACACAACAAGGCAGACCCACTGGTATTGCAATAAATGGCAGTCTCAGCCTGGGCTCCCTGGGGGCATGTCCTGGTGGCAGTCCAGGCTGAGACAGCCATTCATTCCAATACTAGTGGGTCTGCATTAATGTGTGGCTTCATGGAATCCATCCTTTGTTCATCAACACATCTTACTTTGGATCCACTGGAGATTTTGACATGTGATTTTAACTGATATAAACCTTTCTATTACCATTTCTTCATCATATGCTCAGTTTGATTTGCCTTACTTTGTGACAGGTTCACTTTAAGAATCTTAATGCTAAAGCTTCTGTTGTACAGATCATTGAGCCAGTCTCTGTAATCAATTTTCATACTTTAAATTGAACTTTTGAGTGACAAAGAAAAATAGAATAGGCTATTTGACAAAGATAGCTTTGTGCTGTCAACAAGGAACAGAGTAGTGCTTTCAGGCTATATAACTAGCTATGTTTGCTATTAGTTTTTTCAGTGTACAATGTTGTAAACTTTCAGGTTATCTTATATATATATATATATATACACACACATGGCCACTTTATTGGGTACACCTTGTTAGTATTGGGTTGGACCCCCTTTTGTCCTCAGAACTGCCTTAATTCTTTGTGTTGGAAACATTCTTCAGAGATTTTGGTCTATATTGATATTGACATGATAGCATCACACAGTTTCTGCAGATTTGTTGGCTGCACTTCCATGATGCAAATCTCCCGTTCCACCACATTCCAAAGGTGCTCTATTGGATTGAGATCTGGTGACTGTGAAGGCCATTGGAGTACAGTGAACTCATTGTCATGTTAAAAAAAAAAAAAAGTTTGAGATGATTTAAACTTTGTGACATGATGCATTATCTTGCTGGAAGTAACCATCAGAAGATGGGTACACTGTAGTCATAAAGGGGTGGACATGGTCAGCAACAATACTGAATTGATACTAAGGGGCCCAAAGTATGCCCAGACAATATCCCCTATCTTGAATGATTGATACACAGTAAGATGGATCCATGCTTTCATGTTGTATACACCAAATTCTGAACCCACCATGATAATGTCACGGCTTAAATCGAAACTTATCAGACCAAGCAAGGTTTTTCTAATCATCTCTTGTCCAATTTTGGTGGGCCTGTGCAAATTGTAGCCTCAGTTTCCTGTTCTTAGCTGACAGGAGTGGCACCCGGTGTGGTCTTCTGCTGCTGTAGTCCATGTGCTTCAAGGTTCAATGTGCTGTGGATTCAGAGATGGTATTCTGCATACCTTGGTTGTAATGGGTGGTTATTTGAGTTACTGTTGCCTTTCTATCATCTCAAACCAGTCTGGCCATTCTCCTCTGACATCAACAGGGCATTTTTCATCCACACAACTGCTGCTCACTGGATATGATTTATTTTTCAGGTCATTCTTTGTAAACCCTTGAGATGGCTATGCATTAAAATCACAGTAGATCAACAGTTTTTTAAATACTCAGACAAGCCCGCTCCAAAACAAAAGGTCAATCAGCCTTTCTGGCAGTGCACCTAATCTGGCCTTACCCTTTAAGCCTTTGGTTTGTCTCCCACAGACTGGTTGCTCACCAACACAGTGCACAGCTAGCAGCCTCTTGCTGCACTACCTCCTGTCTGCCAGGGTGAAGCCCAGAACCATGGTCAGGTTACTACTAAAAGCCCAGCACACACCTGACCAATTAGTATGCTGAATGTTCTGAATACCTGGATACAAGATTGGAGATTTCATCCCACCCAGATCACTTAGAAATCTCCAGGCTCCGGGTCCCAAAACAGACTTCTGAAAACACTGATAAAACTGTCATCTACATTTAAAAAAAAAAAAAAAAAAAGGAAAACACTGTGCTAGATGAAAAGTAATATAAAACCAAAGAGAACACCAAAATCACAGTGAAATGTAAAGCTGCCAGTACCATAAATTAGATACAAAAATTCAGAAACATAGATAATAGAAGGTACAGCGCTAAATATAAATGATAGTGTGATAATTGGCCTTTCTCCATATGGAGAAACACAGCACAAAACACAAACAAGCAGGAGAAGCCTCGATGAGACGTTGCGCTATCATCAGATGTTTTCATTGCGCCATTTAACCACCATTCTGTAAGTGCAATTATCTTTGGCCATTAAATCGTTTTATACGTTATTACGCTATGGTCTCTTTTCTGTTCCTATTTCTTTGAGACAACAGACACCATTCCTGACATCCTACAAAGGGTCTAAAGGGAGACCTAAATCCCCATGTTTGGAGAGACCGCCAGCACGGTGGTCACACAGTTGGGGTAAGGAGATTGCATTACCACTTCTGGTTGCCTTCCCGGTGGATGAAGCTTTCTCTATCATAAGTTTCCCTTTATGCACCAATATGGATTAATCCTCTAAAGACTGAGTTTGAATCACTCCATATTCGTCTGTGATTCACCTATCAACTCACAGCTGTGGGACTCTATTCACTTATTTTCACATTCTCACAGTTGTGAATATTCATTTGGTTTATTCATGTGTTTTACAATGCATTTTAGTTATTGATGTACCTTTTTCACTATTGTTATATCACTTAAGCACTAACCTGATAATTTTTACCAAAAGGTCCATTATCACATGATCATTTATATTTAGTGCTGTACCTTCTATTATCAGTGTCATCTACATGACACAAATCCCTGGAGCCCCTCAACACACTTGGTTGAGAATTCTGGGTCAAAATTGCCTTCTAGACCCTGCCACAATGTGTGTATGTGTATATATATATATATATATATATATATATATATATATATATATATATACACAGTACAGTATATATATTTTTTTTCAATCACAGTTACAACATTACCCTTTAATGTATTCTCAAACTGGCACATGATGATTTTTGTATTGCATAATTTGACAACCGTCACCCTTACCAATTTTACTTTTCTCGGGGTTCAGTGTATACACTTGTCATAATTGTCTGTCAGTGTTACTTGCAATCTGCAGTTTTAGTAAATAACCCCCACAGGGTGCTCATTTGGTTGTATGACAGTCAGTTTTTGTAACCCCACTGTTGATCTACATTGTTTTAAATAATGTTATACACAATAGGACTTTAAGCAGGGCTCACAATTATGACAACATCAGCACACTAATGTGGTTAAAAGCATACATTAAAATCGATTTAAATATAAAATATAGTGTACCTCTTTCTACTACTAAGCCATGTGAAAAATGAAATACCGACATACACGCCTTTAAAATAACTACATACTCTTACAGCATGTTCTTCCATGTCTATTTTTATATTAGAGCCAACAGAAAGACAGAGGCATCATTGTTTAAAGTGAAGTATTGTTCTTTGTGGAAACGTTTGACTTGTTTGTTTAACCAACTGAGAAGTGCAGATGCACCTTTAACTTTACTAACACCTGAATCTAAATCTGTAAGGGGAAAACCCTGCCACAGGCAAAAGTGCCCACTCTCTTTAATTAAACCTCACATATTACAAAAAAAAATGCTGCTTGTGTACCTTAAAAGGACTTAATTGCAGGTACAATGCCTTTCCTGTTCTTGGTGGGGAAGGATACAGTTATAATTCGATTGTAAAACACTCTTATATTGTCTACAGATATATATTAAGCAATACAGTACATATACTGTAAATAATTAGAATGTGAGTCAAATATTAAAGATTCACTCTGCAACCAATTTGCACATTCAAACAGAAAACACACCAGCAAACATTTTCTCTGGGAAATTGGTAAATCGACAAGCTAAATTATTATTGCATTCTTAGATTTTCTTTAGATGTGGGGGGGGGGGGGGGCATTATTTCTGTACTCAGAGGTGCCTAGACAGGATAAATAATGAAGATGATGAAAATAAGAGCAGAGTTATGGGGTGGTGGTAGTAATACTGGTACATCTGTCTCAGGCCAAGCAACAAATTACAGTCAAAACAAGCTGGTACAGCTGTATCAGGCAGTTATGTCATATTATATAAACTTCAAAATTTGAAAAGCATGTCAGCTATTGGGCCAAGTAACTAAATACAGCAACAAATTGGTACACATATATCAGGCAAACATGAGGTAAATATATGTAGAATTTCTTGGTTTGGCAGCACACATTTGCACAATGTATCTCAGTTTGTAGAAAGTGTCATTCAGTCTATCAGAAGGTAAAAAAAATGTTATCATTGCAGAGCAATTGATTTTGCTAAAGTGCAAATGGTGTTAGAAACTGTAGGAGCCAGTGAAGTAGTCTAGAAACCAGAGGGATTAATACATTTTAATACATTGCTTTTACAATTGAAAGTGGTTATTGTCTTTTTGCTAAAAATATATACCATACTCTAAAAGCTCATTTTAAATTGTGGCGGTTTCCATTTTGGTTAACTAACTGGAATTGATGTAGGGGTCTATTGGACCCTTTTTGCTGTCACTGTGCAGTGTAGGGCTTCTGTTGTGTCCATAAGTGTTCCGGGAAATACATTTTATTTTGTTGCCCTGTGCAATTTAGAGTGAATTCAATTCTCTTTTGAGCTACCCGACTTCAGAGCAGTTGTTCTCATCTCTCAACGTAAGAAAATACCCCATCAACATACAATAAAAAACAATATACTCCCAAAATAAATGAAAACTCCAAAGTCAAACCCCCTGAAATAAAAGGCTACTTTTTTTTAACCACTTAAGACCCGGACCATTATGCAGGTTAAGGACCTTGCCCCTTTTTGCAATTCGGCACTGTGTCGCTTTAACTGACAATTGCGCGGTCGTGCGACGTGGCTCCCAAACCAAATTGGCGTCCTTTTTTCCCACAAATAGAGCTTTCTTTTGGTGGTATTTGATCACTTCTGCGGTTTTTATTTTTTTCGCTATAAACAAAAATAGAGCGTCAATTTTGCAAAAAATTCAATATTTTTTTCTTTTTGCTATAATAAATATCCCCCAAAAATATATAAAAACATTTTTTTCCTCAGTTTAGGCCGATACGTATTCTTCTACCTATTTTTGGTAAAAAAAATCGCAATAAGCGTTTATCGATTGGTTTGCGCAAAATCTATAGCGTTTACAAAATAGGGGATGGTTTTATTGCATTTTTATTAATATTTTTTTTTTACTACTAATGGTGGCGATCAGTGATTTTTTTCATGACTGCGACATTATGGCGGACACATCGGACAATTTTGACACATTTTTGGGATCATTGTCATTTTCACAGCAAAAAGTGCTATACAAATGCACTGTTTACTGTGAAAATGACAATTGCAGTTATGGAGTTAACCACTAGGGGGTACTGTAGGGAAATGTAACCTCATATGTGTTTCTAACTGTAGGGGGGTGGGGATGGACGTGTGACGTCAGTGATCGTCTTTCCCTATATCAGGAAACAGACGACCACTGCCACTGCCACAATGAAGAACGGAGAAGATGTGTTTACACACACCTCTCCCATTCTTCAGCTCCGGTGACCGATCGCGGGATACCCAATCGGGTCCGCGGGTCCTGCGGGTGCGGTCACGGAGCTTCAGACCGGGTCGGAAGCCCGACCCTACGGCTGGGCTTAAAGAGACAGGTACGTGATTGTTCCCAGCCGTGCCATTCTGCCGACGTATATCGGCGTGAATGGGTCCTTAACCCCCATGGCGGTATGATTATTTCAGAAAAAAGTGCTGAAAGCGGTACCATTATTTGCAAGGAAATTTGGCGTTTTATACTGTAGGCCTGTAATTCTTAGGAATAACTCACTTAAATCTGTCCAAACAAGAGTCTAGTAGGCATCCCGGGTATGATTTTTTTTTTAAAAACAAAATTATAAATTATAATATAATAAATAATTATAAATAATTATAACAAATAATAATATAATTATAATAAAAATTATTCAATAATGTAATCAACTCAAAATCACTGAAATTTGCTCAGTTGCAGAATTGTCGCTGTCATTACTTTTATTTTTTTATGACGAATTTCCCCACAAATCGCTATCGCACAATTCTGCAAGTGATTATAATTTATTATCGCTGTTTTCTAGCTGCTCCAAAACAATTTTTGACATAAAGGGACACTTTTGGTTGCTATGGACAATCTCCAGTTTGCAGGCAGAAAGAACCGTTTTTATTATATAAAAGAACATGCAGGACACTGGGCAGACCACTAGGGACAAGGGGGTGTGTATTTTTTACATACAGTACTGTAATCTATAAGATTACAGTATACTGTATGTAAGGTGTTTGTTTACCTTTTTTGAATTTGGCGCCGTTCTCCGCTCCCGTGCGTCGTAACGTCGCAGGGAACGGAGATCGGCGGCACACAGAGGCACTGTGTGAATCGAGCGTGGTCCCGCTCGCTCACACAGCACGGTGGCATCGCTGGATCCAGGGACAAGGTAAGTAAACCAAGCCTGTGGATTCTGCGAGGCGAGCCCGAGTCTGACTCGGGGTTACCGATCGCAGCACAAAAATGTAACCCCGAGTCAGACTCAGGAATGGTTAAGTGGTTAAGGGAAGCTTTGCCACTGCTGCAAAAATAGAAAAATATTTTAGCCCAAAAAAAAAAAAAAAAAAAACTCACCCTAGTCAGCTTGTTTCCAATAAGGGTACTCAAAGCTGATAGTATTGAAATATAACAAATTTGAATAACATAATTTCAGGTTAAAATAAATGTAGACTAGCGCACTTCTTACTGGAGTAGAATCTTTCTTTTATTGATCATCTGGATAGGGCCTTGGGAAAGTATCATATACAAATACCAAACAAGGTGAATTTTTTATGTTCATAGACACATTGGAGTTGATTTACTAAAAGGGAAAAACAATGTGCACTCTGCAAATACAGTTGCTCCAGAGCTTAGTAAATGAGCAGAAATTCTGACGACTTCCATCTTCCAATCATGTGCAAACAAAATGCATTTTTTTTCCTTGCTTGTGATTGGGTATTCTTTGCAAAGTGAACCTTTGCATTTTTGGTGGGGGAGAAAATTAGAGTAGTAGAACATAATTCAATCTTTATTCTCCCCTTGAAGCCTAGAACAGAAGTGTAAGAGAAAAGCTGAAAGGCACTAGATGAAAAACAGCCAGTTCAGGGGACTGTAATCTAATGTCTTAATATTGCAGAGCGATAATAAACAGAGAAATGAGAAGAGCTCTAATATACAAAATAAATTATTGCATTAATGGAACCTTTTTTCATTTGGTGACTGAGAGAGGACAGAACTCCATGTTATCTGTGAAAATGTTATATAAATCAAAATGTTTTTGACTGTAAAATAGCAATGCTATTTTCAGTGCTTATCAACAATACTTGCTAAAAATATGTGATACAAAAATGGCCTAGATTGCTTTCACACTGGTAACTGTGCTGAATCACACGGAGAGATGGAAAGTGAAACTCACACATTTGCCAGTGAAAACATGATTAAGAAATTAGTTGACTGTCATTAATCATACAATATCACTAAAATGGAATTTCACTTTTTTTTCCCTATCCTTACAGTTACTTAAAGGTCATTATTACTTACAGTCCTATAAAATAACTCTGAATACAAGATTTTCTACGGCAAAGTATCTGTTGACAGACATGGCTCATTAGCCCAAGTTCCTTTCCTCCACAATTCAGAAAATATTTTGTTTGTGAACAGCAACTATTACTTATATGCTTTGAAATACATATATGATAGAGAAATGTGGAACTACCATCTAAGTTATTATTATACCAAGGGTATTCTGTGCCTTCATAACCAGTATAATTATTATCAGAAATCTTTAGTCATTTAAATAAAAAATGCAATGTTTATAGTCAAGCATTGAAACTATTTTTTTTTTTTTTTCTATATAGAATCTTTAATTTACTTTTAGGGTCGATTCTCACTGGTGCGATGTCCGACATTGGATGTGATTTGCACCGCACTGCAGTGCAAACCACATGCGATCTTTGTGCGATTTCATACAGATAGTATGGCTGAATTTACATCTCATTCGGACCAAACTCGCACAGGACCCTTTTTTTGGTCTGCAGCAGAATCGGCTCACATGGGTGTTCACATAGAGCTATGTAGCTCTATGTATAAGGATGTGTCACAGGGCATTTAACCACACTTTTCCCACTGCAGTATGGTGAAAGGTTTCTCAGGGTTTGGCATGTGGTGGACTAGGTTGATAAATTATTGGGAGGGGCTGGGCATGACCCAGCTATCTTGGTCCACGTTGAAACCCATGACAGAATATATGGAAGGTGGAGGCTCCTTAAGAATCAATTTAAAGAACTAGGCTGTAAGTTGAAGGGAAAATCTCCAAATATTGCCTGTGCCATACGCAACACAGGAAAGACAGAGGGGATGCATGGCTAAAGACCTGGTGTAAGGAAGGATTTGGGTTTTTAGAGCACTGCAATTACTTTACATTGGGGTACAACCTATATGCTAAAGATAGTTTTCACCTCGATGGAAGGGGGTCTGCTGTGCTGGGTAGAGGTTTATGGGAAGGATGGAGGAGAATATAAACTAGGATTAAGGGGGATGTTTAATTCAATTATAATGGAGCAGACAGTGGTGGAGGGAGGGAGCGAGGAATGAGTGGCAGTGGTGGGTGAGTGGGATGAGTGGCTGTGCTGGGGGGAATGGGATGAGTGGCAGTGGTGGAGGGGGAGGAATGTGTGGCAGTGGGAGGTGGGTGGGTGGAATGAGAGTCGTGCTGGGGGAGTGGGGTGAGTGATATTGGTGGGGGGTAGGGATGAGTGTGAGATGTGGGGGTGGGTAGGGATGAGTGTCAGTGGTGGGGGGGTAGGGATGAGTGTCAGTGGTGAAGGGAGGGAGGAATGAGTGGCAGTGGTGGGGGGTAGGGATAAGTGGCAGTGCTGGCAGGGTAGGGATGAGTGGCAGTGGTGGAGAGGGGTACGGATGAGTGTCAGTGGTAGGGGGTAGGGATGAGTATCAGTGGTGGGGGATAAGTGTCAGTGGTGGGGGGAAAGGGATAAGTGTCAGTGCTGGGGGGGATGAGTGGCAGTGGTGGGGGGGTAGGGATGAGTGGCAGTGGTGGGGGTTAGGGATGAGTGTAAGAGGTGGGGGGTGGATAGGGATGAGTGTCAGTGGAGGGGGGTAGAGATAAATGTCAGTGGTGGGGGGTAGGGATGAGTGTCAGCGGTGGGGGGGTAGGGATGAGTGTCAGTGGTGGGGGTGGGGATGAGTGTCAGTGGTGGAGGGAGGGAGGAATGAGTGTCAGTGGTGGGGGGTAGGGATGAGTGGCAGTTCTGGGGGGGTAAGGATGAATGTCAGTGTTGGGGGGGTAGGGATGAGTGTCAGTGGTGGGGGGTAGGGATAAGTGTCAGTGGTGGGGGGGTAGGGATGAGTGTCAGTGGTGGAGGGAGGGAGGAATGAGTGGCAGTGGTGGGGTAGGGATTATTGTGTAAGGTGGGGGTGGGTAGGGATGAGTGTGAGAGGTGGGGTAGGGATTAGTGTCAGTGGTGGAGGGGTAGGGATGAGTGTCAGTGCTGAGGGGATGAATATCAGTGGTGGGGAGTAGAGATAAGTGGCTGCGGTGACTGGGTACATTAGAATTGCTGGGTTCTGGGATCAAAGACACTTACTTGCTGTCAGTGTCCACTTGTTTCCCCTGCATTGCTCTGTGCCTCTCTCGGCTCCACATGTCTCTACTTTTCACACAGCAGACTACGACCTCTTGCAGCTCCTCCCCCACCTTCTCTCAATTGGTGTCAGCAATGTCTGCCCCACCTCCCTACATTCTCTCTGTCTCTGGATAGGTAGGGGTGGGGCAGTCCACAGTCTAAGCGCTGCCTCTTCCTTCTATCTCTTCCCTCAGCGGACGAAAGCCCCTCTCCCTGCGGCAGAACGAGCTGACACACAGTGACAGGGCAGTCAGGTAAGCCCCACACGTGGGTGGCGGGCCCCTCAGACTGGCTAACGGGGGGCCCACCCTGATTTGGCGGAACTACAGGGCCCAGTCACACATGCGACTGCTGCGACCCTCATAATTCCACCACTGGGTGGAGTCCTGAGTTCTATGGACTGTCAGCTGCTCCCTGTCCAAAGATAGCAACAGCAGATCGTCTAAATAATGGTGCAGACAAATACCTCTGATCCTGATTAGGGCCATGACAGCCAATAAGGCCCCATACACACGATAGAATTTATCCGCGAATACGGTCCAGCGGACCGTTTCCGCGGATAAATCCTCTCGAGGATTTCAGCAGATTTTAATGCGATGGAGTGTACTCACCATCGCATTGAAATCCGCGCCAAAATCCTCTGGCGATGACGTGTCGCGCCGTCGCCGCGATTATGACGCGGCGACGTGCGCGACGCTGTCATATAAGGAATTCCACGAATGCGTCGAATCATTACGACGCATGCGGGGGATCCCTTCGGACGGATGGATCCGGTGAGTCTGTACAGACCAGCGGATCCATCTGTTGGGATGGACTCCAGCAGATGGATATGTTCTGCATGTCAGCAAATATCCGATCTGCTGGAATCCATCCCAGGGGAGATATATCCGCGGAAACAGATCCGCTGGCGTGTACACACCATAGGATCTATCCGCTGAAACCCATTTGCTGGGATTTATCTGCGGATGGATTCTATGGTGTGTACGGGGCCTAAGAGTTTTGAAAAGACACAAGGCAATGTCGTAAGTCCGAATGGGAGACAGGTAAACTGAAAGTGCACCTGGTCTACAGCAAAGTGTAGGAATCTCTTGAAATCTTCTGCTATCGGGACATGGACGTAAGCGTCCTTCAGATCTATGGACATGAGCCAATCGCCTGGCTGAACTGCCTGACGGATTGTAAATAGTGTATCCATTTTGAATTTCTCTTTCTTAATTAAGGAATTCAAGTGGGTCAGATCTATGACTGGTCTCCAGGAGCCGTATTTCTTCAGAACCATGAAGCGGGGCGAATAAACACCTTGAAATCTTTATAACTGGCACAGCGGTGCCCAAAACCACCAGTGAATCCACATAGTACAGAAGAACTTTCTTTTTATCTTCTGAGTGTGGCAAGGATGTGGGTACAAACCGGAGTGTGGGTGGGCTGCTAAATGTCCAGGCATGACCTGAGGAGACCGTTTTGATAGTCCAGTAATCCTAAATAAGCTTACAGTAGAGCTGTAGGTATAGAACAAACCATATGGACAAAAATTGAGTGAGTTATTTTGTACTCTGCATTTTCTGATACTAATATTTTTTCCTTTTCACATTGGCAGTTTAATTCTTTAAGAGTATACTGGGCTGTAAAAGTGAATTCCGTATTCGAATAATGTTGAGTTTAGCTGCTAAAAGCAAGGATCTAGCAATAGAGGGTATGTTCAATATCTAAATGCAGTAATGCAAAAGCAGGGTTAGGTAAGATATGGGTGCCTATAACATTATAGACTAGGGAGAAGATTCAATTAAAGTCAGCCATGTATGGTTCAAATCACAGCCAGTTCAGCAGGGTCAGACCAGGATTCGATCCATCTATGGGCAGGACGATTGTATCAAAATCAAACAATCAATTGACTTGGATACAACCAGCATGTTCGATTTCTAGAATGAGATTATTGCCAGTGGCTATAGCAGCTAGCAATAATCATTGTGTTCTCCTAGCAGGGATGGCTTCCTGCGAAACCCCCCCCCCCCACGAGAGAAAGTACAATAGCTCCATAGGAGGGATGCCCCCATCAACACTGATTGTAATTAAGCAATTTTATTTCCTGCAACCAAAGAAAATCACAAAACCCCAATGATGGGGTGTTTTTTTGGTAAAGTTTCCTGTGGTTAGAACCAGTAAGAGGCTTTATACAGCTTTATACAGTATCTAGTGGAGAGTGCAGTTTTCCAGATGGCCATAGCAAAGTAGTTACCTATTTTGGCTTCCTATTTCTGCATGTTATTGGTTTTGGAGAAAGGGTTATTTCTAAATATTAGGTTGTAAAAGAGCACTGTTCTCTTTTTATGGTGCTCATGGCCATTAAAGAATGAACATACAAAGGAAAGGAGTTCAATGCATAAAGGGAAAGGATTTTTATGGAAACAATAAGTCTTGCATAGGTAGAAGTAGTCTGAGGCTAGACTAAATTCAGTCCATAATGTTCTAAAAGGTTTAAAGGAGAAGTATAGTCAAAGCTATTTTGACTGTGCTTCTCATGTGAATCGCAGGAGTGTAGTTCATTCTCCTGCGACCTGTTTTTTAGTTTTTAGTGCAGTCTAAAGCCAGCTGTTGGCTGACGTTACTCAGCTGGTTCAGGTTCTGAAAAGATCTCAACCTTATGGTCGGGATCCACCCAGAAGCCTGGACCTGCACCTGGCTCGGCCTATCAGCGAGCTGCTGGGAGACTGAGCCAACCACTCCTGCCCCCTCTGCAGCTCAGCTCTTTAGTGAGTGCTCTGAGTGGAAGGGAAGAACTGAGAGATCAACAGTGTTTTTTTGCTCAGTTCTCACTGCAGAGCTTGCGGGGAAGAGATACAGCATCTGATCGATTCTGCATTCACCTAGATGAGTAAAATTGTTTATTTTTTTTTTCAAAGGCCATGTTTCTCTTTTAAGAGCATGGCTAGGGAATAGTTGGCTTATTAACCACTTCCTGCCCGGCCTATAGCCGATTTACGTCCGGGAAGTGGTTTTGAAATCCTGACTGGACGTCCATGGACGTCCTGCAGGATTTCATGCCGCGCACCCGTGGGGGCGCGCAGCGCGGCGATCGGTGATGCGGGGTGTCAGTCTGACACCCTGCATCTCCGATCTTGGTAAAGAGCCTCCGCGGGGACTCTTTACCACGTGATCAGCCGTGTCCAACCACGGCTGATCACGATGTAAACAGGAAGAGCCGTTGATGGCACTTCCTCACTCGCGTCTGACAGACGCGAGTAGAGGAGAGCCGATCGGCAGCTCTCCTGACAGGGGGGGTTCGCGCTTATTGTTTATCAGCGCAGCCCCCCCTCGGATCGCCACACTGGACCACCAGGGAAGCCCACCCTGGACCACCAGGGAAGGGAAAATTTAAAAAAAAGTATTGAAAAAAATAAATAAAAAAAGTCTTGAAAAAAATAAAAAAAGCTTAAAAAATAAAAAGATGCCAATCAGTGCCCACAAATGGGCACTGACTGGCAACATGGGTAGATCAGTGCTGCCCCACAGTGTCCATCAGTGCCACCCCAGTGTCCATCAGTGCCACCCCACAGTGTCCATCAGTGCCACCCCACAGTGCCCATCCATGCCCAGTGCCCACCTATCAGTGCCAATCTGTGCCACCCATAAGTATCCATCAGTGCCACCCATAAGTGCCGCCCATGAGTGCCCATCTGTGCCGCCCATGAGTGCCTATCAGTGCCACCTATGTGTGCCCATAAGTGCCACCTATGTGTGCCCATCAGTGCCGCCTATGTGTGCCCATCAGTGCCGCCTATGTGTGCCTATCAGTGCCGCATACCAGCGCCGCCAATCAGTGCCACCTCATCTGTGCCCATCAGTACTACCTCATCGATGTCCATCAGTGCCATCTCAACGGTGCCCATCAGTGCCGCCATATCAGTGCCCGTAATTGAAAGAGAAAACATACTTATTTACAAAAAAAATACAGAAAAAAATAAAAACGTATTATTTTTTTCAAAATTTTCAGTCTTTTTTTAGTTGTTGCGCAAAAAAAAATCGCAGAGGTGATCAAATACCACCAAAAGAAAGCTCTATTTGTGGGAAAAAAAGGACGCCAATTTTGTTTGGGAGCCACATTGCACGACCGCGCAATTGCCATTTAAAGTGCGATAGTGCTAAAAGCTGAAAATTGGCTTGGGCGGGAAGGTGCGTAAGTGCCTGGTATGGAAGTGGTTAAAGCAAGGCCCTTGGAGATCCAATGGTGAAGACTTAGAGTGAGGGTTAGGGGTGAACTGATGAAGTGGGTCAATGGGGAGACTGACCCTCTGCAGAGATGAAGAGGTATTCAGTTGTAATAAGATTTGAGACTAAACTTTGTGTGATATAGTGATTTCTAGGTAATCTGATTTAGGGGAGCTAGTCCTAGTTTCATTAGCAGCATTGTCAATTTGGGATTTTTATATATGAAGAAGAAAGACTCCATCATAGACCAAGTTTTATCCTACATTGGTTTCCACTAATAGGGGATCTAAGACTGAAGCGTTATAGTAAAGGGATGTTTGGTAGCCTCATATCAATATGTCTAAGCTTGATGTTAAGTGTACATCTAGGAGGTTTATTGGCCCATACGTACTGTGTTATTAGACACTGCATTGACATAAAATATGATGGTGAGAATGGAATATTTATGGTGCTCAATAAGTAGAGCAGTTGAGGGAGAATAAGAATTTTTAGGGCTGCTCTTTTACAGAAAGATTATGGGATTGCAATTGTTTTAGTTCCTGTTTTTAAATTTGTATTACCGTTTATAACTGTTTTAAAATATGGTACATCTACAATGCCTTTTATTCACATCCAGAAAATGCCTTGTGATATGTAGTGGTATTTCTAAATATCTTTATTCCTCATCTGATGCATAATTGGGTGTATTTTAACTGGATCACTTTACAGCACAAAACTTTGATTGAGTACTTATATATAGGCATTTTAATACCCAATATACTCATCGCTATTGACAGGAGTTTATTTATAAATGTTTTACCAAAAATCACACAATTTTCACTTAAGTTTCACACATTCTCTAACTGAACTATTGGGTGAGAACATTTATAAATAGACTGTTTGGAGTTTTCTAATGCTTCTGGATCATGCAAACCCAGACACAATTGCAAATGTAATTCATAATCAGTATATACTCAGTTTAAACAGTAAGTAATGTAGAGGGGATTCAAATATTAAAAAGTACACATGGCATGATTGATCACATCTGTCAAAATGATTATGTATATTAGCATTAATGTCATAGCAGTAAAAGAAAAAACACACTCAATTGAATTCCATTTGTATATTGTTGTATTTTTTCCTTTTAATGCTTGCAAAGTTGTAGCATTTTGCTAAGAACATTTGTATTAATAGGCTTGAGTGAACTGTTCTGTAGCTTATTTGTGTCAAACACATTTTGCAGTACAGACAAGATAGTGATTTGGCCTCGAGGAAAATGTAAAGTCCAATAAATTCAGTTCTCATTGATGTTATGTTAATAGAGTGCTACAGTCAAAACCAATAAGGGAAGAAATACAAATGCCATTGTAAACTAAATAATAAAAAGGTAACATTTAATGATCTGGTATTGACCGGTATTCTGCAAGTAATGTAGCTATGGATTTCTGAAATGTCTCTTTGTACCTCTAGAACAGTCAGTTCAAGCTTCCATGACAGGAAAGTGTCTGAGTAAGCTCCATTCTCCTTTCAGCTTTCGGTTCTAATCAATTTAATACTTGCTCCCTTTGTCCAGATATAGAACATATAGAACCTTTGCTTTACAAATGTGCTTAGCAGAGTTCCAAAGCAAGCAGAATCCTATTCATCTTCATGAATAAGAGAAAAAAGTGTCTGGAGCAGGAAAGTCCGGTAACATGAACTGTCAAAGTCATGTAAACCAGCCCCACACTACACCCTGCATTTTATGAATCGCTTTAAACACTAAAGTATCCAATGGAGAAATTTGTTTTAAACAGGCCTCTAAATTGAAAAAAGTTTTATTGTAATGCAAGCTTTTTAGAAATATAAAACTTAATGATAAAGTCCAAATATTGTTATTATTTTTTAATCATATTATTATTGTAATTTTATATTTTTAAATGTATTATTAAATAAAATGAATTTCTGTTTTTCCATCAGGTCTTCTTTCTTTTGAATGAAAGTGAATGGCAATGGGTGAATTTGAAATCTGACATTGGACTGAATATTAGCTATCTATCCAGCAACTACAATGAGTTGTCAATCAAAACTAAAGTAGACCTGATGGGGAACTAGTCTCTTAGTTCCTCATTAGGCTCCACCCACCCCTAGAATAAAGTTCCTTTGGCCAAGATCCTGTCACTGTGACAGGCCCAATGGCCAGGGAGGGAGGGCAGCAGTGCACTGAGGAAGGAGTGTTCAGGCCAACCTCATTGCAAGCACTCTGAGGCCTTGTACACACGGTCGTTCCAAACCGATGAGAATGGTCCGACGGACCGTTTTCATTGGTTCACCGCTGAAGTGGCCTGATGTGTGTACACACCATCGTTCCAAAAACCGATCGGGTCAGAACGCGGTGACGTCAAACACACGACGTGCTGAATAAAACGAAGTTCAATGCTTCCAAGCATGTGTCGACTTGATTCTGAGCATGCGTGGGTTTTGAACCGATGCTTTTCTGTACTAACCATCGGTTTAGACCGATCGGGCAGCGGTCCATCGGTTCGGTTTTGAAGCATGTTTTAAAATTTTGGACCGAAGGATAACAGACCGATGGGCTATACACACGGTTGGCTTGGACCGATGAAACTGAACCTCGGTCCATTCTCATCGGTTTTGTCCGACCGTGTGTACAGGGCCTGACAGGTACATGAATCAGGCACAAGTACTGTCACTTTCAGTGATGCACCCTACAGAGAGTGGATAGATTGTTACATTATCTTCTGGCTAATCACAACTATCAATGCACACAGCACTTTATTATGATGAGTGCAGTTATTTTCTTTTTGATCTTTGGCACTGACTTCTTTGCCTAATATATATCAGCTAGCATTTATCAGCAGATACTATTGTTTTTATAAGTGCTTTTTGACAGTGAAATATACACTCCAAGCTCTGCATTTCTGACTACATGTAACATTTTTAAATCACATTATAATTATTACATTATAACCATTATTTAAGCTTATTTGAGATTTATTGATTGGGTTTTTACATATTTCGATCATTTGTGTAGAAGTCAAATCAATTACAGACATTTTGGCCAATAGGTGTTGCAACTTGTAGTCTTGCAAAAGAGTATAGGAAAATCAAATAGATAACTTCTTTTTGCATGGTATTTCTAGATTTTTTTGGAGCCATTCATTGAAGGGGAGTGATTAGATAGATATTTGCTGTCTAAAGTCCTTTTCTTAAGCTCAATCAGGTGATTAGAAGCTAAGGCAGACTTTTTACAAATAGGTTATGTTAGGTGGTAGGACAAGTGTTGGAGCAGTCATGAGTAGTTGCCCTTTTCCCAGTAATATTGCCAATCTAACACAATGAAGGCCACTACTTTGAAAAAATGCCCACAGGGGCTGGAGTGATTTCTGGTGAGCACCAATGCTCAATGCCACCATATAATTTTTTTTGTAATCTAATACAGCTTGCAAAATAAAATACCTAATTCAACATTCGAACACAGTTAAAGTCTATGGGACACGGACGTGAAAAATTTAAAGGCTTATATGCAAGTTATTGCCATAAAAAGGTTTTGGGGACCCCTGTCCTGCCCCAGGGGACATGTATCAATACAAAAAAAGTTTAAAAAACACAGTTTTTTTTCAGGAGCAGTGATTTTAAGAATGATTAAAGTGAAACAATAAAAATTAAATATTCCTTTAACCACTTAAGACCCAGACCTTTATGCAGGAAAAGGACCTGGCCAGTTTTTGCGATTCGGCACTGCATCGCTTTAACTGACAATTACGCAGTCGTGAGACGTGGCTCCCAAACAAAATTGGCGTCCCTTTTTCCCCAGAAATATAACTTTCTTTTGGTGGTATTTGATCACCTCTGCGTTTTTTATTTTTTGCGGTATAAACAAAAATAGAGCCGCAATTTTGAAAAAAAATCGATATTTTTTACTTTTTGCTATAATAAATATCCCCAAAAAATATATAAAAACATTTTTTTCTCAGTTTAGGCTGAAACGTATTCTTCTACCTATTTTTGGTAAAAAAAAATCGCAATAAGCTTTTATCGATTGGTTTGCGCAAAATTTGTAGCGTTTACAACATAGGAGATAGTTTATTGCATTTTTATTAATATATTTTTTTTACTACTAATGGCGGCGATCAGCGATTTTTTTCATGACCGCGACATTATGGCGGACACATCGGACAATTTTGACACATTTTTGGGACCATTGTCATTTTCACAGCAAAAAATTCTATAAAAATGCATTGTTTACTGTGAAAATGACAATTGCAGTTTGGGAGTTAACCACTAGGGGGCGCTGAAGGGGTTAAGTGTGACCTCATATGTGTTTCTAACTGTAGGGGGGCGGGGCTGGACGTGTGACATCATTGATCGTGTTTCCCTATAACACACGATCAATGATACTGCCACAACGAAGAACAGGGAAGGTGTATTTACACACACCTCTCCCCGTTCTTCAGCTCCCGAGGACCGTGGCTGCAGTCACTGAGCTTAGGACCGGGTTGTGTGCACGCGCCGGCGGCGTGCGCCACCCCACGGCTGGGCTTAAAGGGCCATGTGGATGTGCCCAGCCGTGCCATTCTGCCGACGTATATCGGCGTGAAGGGGTCCTTAAGTGGTTAAATATTGTGCCTGTAAAGTAACGCATTTTCCCCATGTTTAGAAGAGTACCGCAGCAAAATTACATTTCTAAAGGAAAGAAATGTCATTTAAAATTGCTGGCTGTAATGTATTGCCAGATCCCCCCCCCCCCAGTCAATACCAGGCCCCTCAGGTCTGGTATGGATATTAAGGTGAACTTCATGCCATTTTTTTTAATGGCGTTCCCCCCCCAAAATCCATACAGACCTAAAGTGCCTGGAATGGATGGGGGGAACCCATACCATTTTTTCTTAATTCTGTCATAGGGCTCCCCTTAACCAATACACTATATTATATATTGTACACTGCACTATATATATACTACACTGAGTGCACTATATACTCTGAACTGCAGTATATATACTATACAGACTGAACTATATACACTGAACTACAGTATATATACTGCTGAAAAATTGGGCCTTAGGTGTTGGTGGTGCCAGAACACTGTAACCCTTCACAGTAGTTACTCTTGTTGGGTGCAGGAACGGTCCCTGTTAAATATTAATTCAGAGGCTGATTTCCCTCTTTTAGTGGCCTGTGAGCATCTGCCTCTCGTTGGATGCCTCCCGGACATGATGGGTATTTTTTTTAACACCGCACTACACTGTGAATGACCTCCTCATAACTGAAGTCCTCCAGCCCCCTTATATTTTTACCCTTGTCTGGATTCTCTACAGTTCCAGCACATCCTTCCTGACTGGTGACCAGAAATGGGCAGCATATGCCATATGAAGTCAAACCAGAGTTTTGTACACTGGTAGAAATATTGATTTATCTCTTAAGTATCCTTTTTAACCCATGCTAATAATCTGCTGGCATTGTTTGCTAAAGCTTGGTATTGCATGCTAATGCTGAGTCTGTCATCTACAAGGGCCCCCTAGATCCTTTTCCATCTTTGATTCCTCCAAAAGTTCTCCACCTAGTGTGTAGCTTGCATTCATATTTTTAGCACCCAAGTGCAATACTTTATATTTTACTACAATGAACCTCATTTAACATTTGTTTGCTCACTCCTCTACTTTATCAAGGTCTTCTTGTAAAATTACAATATCCTGTTGTGAAGTTTTTACCCCGCTTAGCTTTGTGTTATCAGTAAACACTGAGATCAAACTATTTATACCAACCTCTGTATCATTTATGAACAAGTTAAGCAGCAAACACTTGAACTCTGCACTCTGTGGAGTTTATTTGACAAAACTGGAGAGTGAAAATTCTGGTGCAACTATGCATGGTAGCTAATCAGCTTCTAACTTCAGCTTGTTCAATTAAGCTTTGACAAAAAAAATGGAAGCCAATTGGGTTTATTGCAGGGCTGCACCAGATTTTGCGCTCTACAGTTTTAGTAAAGCAACCCCTGTATGTAGAACACATCTGGTATTTAACAATACCCCATTAAGGCCCTCATACTGTTTTACTGTGCAATTTGGCCTATTCACCATTTTATGCGGCACGTTCTTTCCCCACAAGGGCTAAAGGGATGTTGATGGTGGGTAGTGTGGTCTAAGAAAAAAGCCCTGTGTATGGTCAAATTCCCGCCACTCTGTCATCACAGTATCAGTCTGTATGTGCCAGTATCTCTTAGTGGAGATTGTACCTTCAAATACAACGGATGGAGGACGACCATTTGAGTGAGGAGGACATCCGGAGTCCATTGACACCGACATCCCGGATCCATCTCAGATCCCGCAGAGGGCTATACCTCACTACAAACAGGAGGCCCACTCATTCGGTAAGAGTTTTTTATTTATCCCGGTGTGTACCCCAAGGAGAGGCTCATCCCATGTTCCCCTTCGGTGGTTGTGGAAATTAAGAACATCTCCCATCTGTCTTGAACTATATCATCTTTGTTTTAATTGGATCCACCTATCATCATATATGGACACTGCCTCTAAATATTAGAATATGTGTAATTCGTTTAGTTTATAATTTGTTTTTTAACGAAAATTCGGAAATTCGTTCATTCCAAATTTTTTTATTAACAAATTTAGAATTTCCGAATTTTCGGACTTCCGAAAATTTAGAATTTCCGAATTTTAAGATTTCTGAATTTTCCGACTTCATAAATTTTGAATTTCCAATTTTTTTAATTTCCGAATATTTGTATTTCCGAATTTTTTAATTTCCGAATTTTTGTATTTCCGAATTTCGGAAATTCGGATTTTCGGAAATTCGGAAATACGAACATTTTTCTTGAATATTCAAATTTTTGAATATTCGAAATTCCGAATTAAACTATTTTTAATTTTCGAATTTCGAATTTTTCATTCTTTATTTTTCGAATTTTTGAAATTTCGAATTTTTCACTTATTTTTTTCGAATTTCCGGAATTTCGAATATTCAATTTATTTATTTTTCGAATTTTCGAATTTTTTATTTTTCGAATTTTCGAATTTTTCATTTTCGATTTTCGAAATTTCAAATTTTCGAATTTTTGTATTTTTGTATTTTTTTAATTTTCGATTTTTTTTAATTTTCGAAATTTCGAATATTCAAATTATTTTCAAATTTTACATTTTCGAAATTTCGAATTTTCGAATTTTTCATTTTCAAATTTTCGATTTTTTTCTTTTCCGAATTTTTTCATTTCCGAATTTTTGTATTTCCGAATTTCGGAAATTCGGATTTTCGGAAATTCGGAAATACGAAAATTTTTCTTGAATATTCAAAGTTTTGAATATTCGAAATTCCGAATTAAACTATTTTTAATTTTCGAATTTCGAATTTCGAATCTTGAAATTTTCGAAATTTCGAATTTTTCATTCTTTATTTTTCGAATTTTTGAAATTTCGAATTTTTCATTTATTTTTTTCGAATTTCCGGAATTTCGAATATTCAATTAATTTATTTTTCGAATTTTCGAAATTTCGAATTTTTAAATTTTCTATTTTTCGATTTTCGAAATTTCAAATTTTCGAATTTTTGTATTTTTGTATTTTTTTAATTTTCGATTTTTTTTAATTTTCGAAATTTCGAATATTCAAATTATTTTCAAATTTTTCATTTTCGAAATTTCGAATTTTCGAATTTTTCATTTTCAAATTTTCGATTTTTTTCTTTTTCGAATTTTTGAACTTTTCTTTTTCGTATTTTCAAATTTTTCATTTTCGAATTTCGAATTTTTCATTTTCTTATTTTGAATGTTCGAATTTTCGAATATCAAATTTTTCAATTTTCAAATTTCGAATTTTCGAATTTCGAAATTCGAAAAAAAAAAAATTCGAAAAATCGAAAAATCGAAAATTCGAAAAATCGAAAATTCGAAAATTAAAAAAATCTGAATTTTCGAGTTTTCGAAATTCAGAAATTTCGAAATTCTGGAATTTTCGAAAATCTGGAATTTTCGATTTTTTTAATTTTAGAATTTTAGAAGTTTCGAATTTTCGAATTAAACATTTTTCGTTTTTCCGAATATTTTCATTTCCGAATTTTCCGAAATATCGGAATTTCGGATTTATGGAAATTTGGATTTCGAATAAAAAAATCGAACATTTTGAAAATTTTAAAATTCGAAAATTCGATATTTTGAAAATTGAAAAATTTGAAAATTTGAAAATTATAAAAACCTGAATTTTTGAAATTCGGAATTTAAGAAATTCGAAAATAAAAAAAATTGAAATTTCGAAATTGTAACATTCAAAAATCGAAAAATCGAAAGTCCAAGATTCGAAAATAAGAAATTTCCCAATTTTTTGAATTTCCGAAAATATGTATTTTTCATTTTCTTTTAATTCGTTTTTTTTCGGAAATTTCATTTTTTCCGTTTTATTCGTTTTTTGCTTTTTCGGAAATCCGAAAATTTGAATTTTAGAATTTTCGAATTCCGAATGTTTGAATTTCCAGAATTTACGAAAAAAGCAAAAAAACTAATAAAATGGAAAAAAATGTTTTTTCGATTTTCCCGAATTTCCGAAAAATAAAAAATAAACAAATGAAACAAAAACCCAAATAATTTTTGGGGGGAATTTCCAGAATTTACGAATTTACAAAAAAAAAACGAAAATAAACGAAAAAAACGCATTTTTTGGCAGTGCACATGTCTACTAAATATCACTGTATTTTTTTTTAGAGATTACATTATAATAATCACTTTATTCACTTACGTAAACTTTAAGGACGTATGTTATTTTAGGATTTAAACTCTCCTCCTATTAGCACAACTAGGGGCAGATCCACAAAGAGAGTACGCCGGCGTATCCACTGATACGCCGGCGTACTTTCAAATTTCCCGCGTCGTATCCTTAGTTTGAATCCTCAAACCAAGATACGACGGCATCTGGGTTAGATCCGACAGGTGTACGTTAGATGCAATACTTCGGCGTCCGCTGGGGACACGCTTAATTTAAATGAAACACGCCCCCTACTCGCTGATTTGAATTAGGCTCCCTTACGCCGCGAGAGATAGACTACGCCGCCGTAACTTACGGCGCAAATTCTTTGTGGATTCGAAGTTTAAACAAGTAAGTTACAGCGGCGTAAAGTATCTCCCATACGCTGCACCGTTGCAGATCTCTGTGGATCTGCCTCTAGTCTTTTACGTATCTTGTTTTACATGAATATATCACATGTTAGTGTCGCTGCTCTTTTTTCACATGAATATTTTTTTTTCAGATTTATAATATTAGCGCGTTATATACACCCCTTGATTGTACTATATATAATATTTAACTGTATTGAAGCTGTCAATTATTTGTCCAGTTTCATCTTTAAATTGACCTAATTTGCTGGTGGATTGAACTAGTGGGTGATAAATTACTTTGCTTTTTAAAGAATACTTTCAACATATGTGTGAGTCCCAGTGGATGAATGGGAGTAGAAAAATTTACTGAAACTTGTCTAGTGTATGGCCATCTTTAGGCCCCGTACACACGACCAGTTTCCTCGGCAGAATTCAGCTTCCGACCGAGTTTCTGGCTGAATTCTGCCGAGGAAACTGGTCGTGTGTACACTTTCGGCCGAGGAAGCCGACGAGGACCTCGGCGAGGAAATAGAGAACATGTTCTCTATTTCCTCGTTGTTCTATGGGAGCTCTCCTCCCGCCGAGGTCCTCGGCGGCTTCAGGGCTGAACTGGCCGAGGAACTCGACGTGTTTGGCACGTCGAGTTCCTCGGCCGTGTGTACGAGGCCTTAGAGTTTGCAGTGGAGAAGCAATTTAGAAATCTCAGTGATTACTTATGTGTCTAACTCATGGGGGTGGGGAGACATCTACTGTGAATTAGATACAAGGACAATGTCTAATCACAACAATAAGCACTGTATAACCACTTCCTTACTGGGCACTTAAACCCCTTCCTGACCAGAGGACTTTTTGCGATTCGGCACTGCGTCGCTTTAACTGACAATTGCGCGGTCGTGCGACGTGGCTCCAAAACAAAATTAACGTCCTTTTTTCCCCACAAATAGAGCTTTCTTTTGGTGGTATTTGATCACCTCTGCGGTTTTTATTTTTTGCGCTATAAACAAAAATAGAGCGACAATTTTGAAAAAAAATGCAATATTTTTACTTTGTTGCTATAATAAATAGCTCAATTTTTTTTTTTACGTTTTTTTTTTATCCTCAGTCTAGGCCGATACGTATTCTACATATTTTTAGTAAAAAAAAAAAAAAATCGCAATAAGCGACTGGTTTGCGCAAAAGTTATAGCGCCTACAAAATAAGGGACAGAATTATTATTATTTTTTTTTTTTTTTTTTTACTAGAAATGGTGGCGATCTGCGATTTTTATTGGGACTGCGACGTTATGGCGGACACATCGGACACTTTTGACACATTTTTGGCGCCATTCACATTTATACTGCAATCAGTGCTATAAATATGCACTAATTACTGTATAAATTTTTTTTTTACTAGAAATGGCGGCGATCTGCGATTTTTATTGGGACTGCGACGTTATGGCGGACACATCGGACACTTTTGACACATTTTTGGCGCCATTCACATTTATACTGCAATCAGTGCTATAAATATGCACTAATTACTGTATAAATGTGACTGGCAGGGAAGGGGTTAACACTAGGGGGTGAGGAAGGGGTTAAATGTGTACCCTAATTAGTGTTCTAACTGTGGGGGAGGGGGGGTGACTGGGGGGGTGACCGATCTGTGTCCCTATGTACAAGAGACACAGATCCGTCTCCTCTCTCCCCTGACAGCACCGCTGTCTGCGAGAGCCGGGAATGAGAGATGATCTCATATGTAAACATATGAGATCATCTCTCATTGGCCGCACAGATCGCCTAGGAAACGGCCGCTCCGATTGGCCGTTCACGGCGATCTGTGACTGGCTGTGTCCAAGGGACACGGCCAGCACAGCAGTTCCCCACTGCGCGCTCGGGAGCGCGCGCGGGGAACGTGTAAAGGAGAGGCCGTAAAAACACGGCCTGTTAGAGATTGGGAGCCGCGCTGAGGCCGTACAAAGTCGTACGGCCGTCAGCAAGTGGATAACAATGTTGCTTAGGCAGCTGAAAATGGACACTGGGAAGTTCAGAAGGAGTACAGAACATTTTAATAATCATATTTGTTGATTTACTTACTCCAATGTCATTCTTAGTTTTTTTCTCATCTCTGATCAACAAACTTTTTTTTTTTCATTTGAATCTCCTGTATTGAAGACAGTGATACAGAATACATTGTCCTATTATCTCATCATTATTAACATACATAGGGTGACATGAGCTTTAGTTGTATTGACATATTATTGATTAAACAATTGTAGCCTGGCCTGAGCCAAAACTAGCATCAGTCAGTGGTTCTGATTCGCTAAAGTAGTAGAGAATCTCCTTAGCAAAATTAAGCTGTATTTACTTTAAATACGCAATCATGTGCAAGGATTCCTAAAAAAACTGAATTTTGTATGGAACATGATTGCATGATTAAATATGGGTTTCATAGCTGAATATAGACTCTCTACTCTACTGGTAAATTAAAATATGAACAACATCATACTTAACCACTTCCCGACGGCCGTACGACTTTGTTCGGCCGCAGGGTGGCTCTACATCTCTGACTGGCCGTGTTTTTACGGCCTGCGCGCGCAGCCAGTGGGGGCGCGCGCGCGTCCGGCGGAGGTGCCGATGCGAGTGCCTGGCGGCCGCGATGTCCGCCAGGGACTCGCGATCGGCGGCTACAGGGACAAGATGTGGAGCTCTGTGTGTAAACACAGAGCTCCACGTCCTGTCAGGGGAGAGAGGAGACCGATCTGTGTCCCTTGTACATAGGGACACAGCATCGGTCACCTCCCCCAGTCACCCCCCTTCCCCCACAGTTAGTAACACAATTCAGGGTACACATTAACCCCTTCCTCACCCCCTAGTGTTAACCCCTTCAATGCCAGTCACATTTATACAGTAATTAGTGCATATTTATTGCACTGATCGCTGTATAAATGTGAATGGCGCCAAAAATGTGTCAAAAGTGTCCGATGTCTCCACCATAATGTCGCAGTCACGAAAGAAAATGCTGATCGCCGCCATTAGTAGTAAAAAAAAATAATAAAAAATAATAATTCTGTCCCCTATTTTGTAAGCGCAATAACTTTTGCGCAAACCAGACGCTTCTTGCGATTTTTTTTTTTTTTTTAACAAAAATATGTAGAATAATACGTATCACCTAGACTGAGAAAAAATTTTTTTTTTAAAAAAAATTGGGCAATTTATTATAGTAACAAGTAAAAAATATTGTTTTTTTTTTCAAAATTGTCGCTCTATTTTTGTTTATAGCGCAAAAAATAAAAACCGCAGAGGTGATCAAATGCCACCAAAAGAAAGCTCTATTTGTGGGGAAAAAAGGACATCAATTTTGTTTGGGAGCCACGTCGCATGACCGCGCAATTGTCCGTTAAAGCGACGTAGTGCCGGAAGCTGAAATTTCACCTGGTCAGGAAGGGGTATATGTGCCCAGTAAGGAAGTGGTTAAGTACTACCTCTACATTATATATATATATATATATATATATATATATATATATATATATATGTAATAAAAAAATTACGTGCGGTTCCCCCTAAATATCCATAACCAGACCCATTATCCGAGCACATTGACCTGGCCGGCCGCAGAAAAGAGGGGGGGACAGAGTGTGCCCCCCCCTCTCTTGAACCGTACCAGGCCACATGCCCTCAACATGGGAAGGATGTTAACCCCTTAACGCCCGCCGCACGACTATTTACGTCCGCACAATGGCACGGACAGGCAGAAGGACGTATATATATGTCCTTGCCTTTCCGCGGGTCCGATCAAGACCCCCCCGCTGCGTGCGGCGGGCGGATTCCCTCGGGGAGTGATCTCGAACAACGGCGCGGCTATTCGTTTATTGTCGCGATCGCTCCCCGGAGCTGAAGAACGGGGAGAGCCGTATGTAAACATGGCTTCCCCGTGCTTCACTGTGGCGGCGCATCGATCGTGTCATCCCCTTTATAGGGGAGACACAATCAATGACGCCAGACCTACAGCCACACCCCCCTACTGTTGTAAACACACACTAGGTGAAGCCTAACACGTTCAGCGCCCCCTGTGGTTAACTCCCAAACTGCAACTGTCATTTTCACAATAAAGAATGCAATTTAAATGCATTTTTTGCTGTGAAAATGACAATGGTCCCAAAAATATGCCAAAATTGTCCGAAGTGTCCGCCATAATGTCGCAGTCACAAAAAAATCGCTGATCACCGCCATTAGTAGTAAAAAAATAAAATAAAAAAATGCAATAAAAATATCCCCTATTTTGTAAACGCTATAAATTTTGCGCAAACCAATCGTTAAACGCTTACTCCAATTTTTTTTCACCAAAAATATGTTGAAGAATACGTATCGGCCTAAACTGAGGAAAAAAAAATTATATATGTTTTTGGGGGATATTTATTACAGCAAAAAGTAAAAAATATTGAATTTTTTTCCAAATTGTCGCTCTATTTTTGTTTATAGCGCAAAAAATAAAAAACGCAGAGGTGATCAAATACCACCAAAAGAAAGCTCTATTTGTGGGGAAAAAAGGACGTTAATTTTGTTTGGGAGCCACGTCGCACGAGCGCGCAATTGTCTGTTAAAGCGACGCAGTGCCGAATTGTAAAAACGCCTTTGGGCATTTAGCAGCATATTGGTCCGGGGCTTAAGTGGTTAATGGCGACAAGGGCCTCATCTCCAAAACCCTTGCCTGGTGGTTGTGGGGGCCTGCGGGTGGGGGCTTACTGAAATCTGGAAGCCCCCTTTAACAAAGGAGACCCCCAGATTCTGCCCCCCATGTGAATTGGTAACGGGGACACCTGACGTAATTGGGTATTCCTCGCTTGTCGTTACAGGGCGGGGTTACCCGCCCACGTAATCAGGGATTCCCATTTAATAAAAGACTTAATAAAGGACTTATCCCAACTGTGTCGGTGTGTTTAAATTTTTTTTATTTTTTACACTTTCTTTGTGAAATGGTAGGGGTACATTATACCAATTCACATAGGGGGGGGGCAAATATAGGGGTCCCCTTTTGTTAAAGGGGGCTTCCAGATTTGGAAAAGCCCCCCGGCCGCAGAACCCCACATCCACTGGGCAAGGGTTGTGGGGATGAGGCATGTGGCCTGGTACGGGTCAGGAGGGGAGGGAAGCGCTCTCTCTGGTATGTATTTTTGGGGGGACCCCACGCCATCTTTTTTTATTTTGTGGCGGGGTTCCCCTTAATATCCATACCAGACCTGAAGGGCCTGGTAATGGACTGTGGGGGGGGACCCCTGCCGTTCTCCTCCCCCCCTCTTTTGGTAGAGACAAATTGCCCCCCCTATAATGGGTTTGGCATAGCTGGAGGGTGCCCTATCTGGTACACTCCTCCTTGATATGCCCCCTCCACCTCTTTCTACACTTTCTGTTGTTATGTTGCACATGTTTAAATTTACAAACTACCCATGTATATTTTCCCTGGAGGACTTCCCTCCTACAGAGAGTACAGAGAAGGGACTGGAGTATCTTAGGTATGAGGAAAGATTACTAGCACTGAACTTATTCCTTCTGGAGAAGAGACACTTGAGGGGGGATATGATTTCAATGTACAAATACCATACTGGTGACCCCACAATAGGGATAAAACTTTTCTGCAAAAGGGCATTTAAAAAGACTTACGGCCATTCACTAAAATGAGAGGAAACACGATTTAACCAGAAACTGCATAGAGGGTTCTTTACGGTAAGAGCAGTAAGAATGTGGAATTATCTTCCACAAGCAGTGGTTTCAGCAGGGAGCATAGATCATTTAAAAAAACTATTATATAGGCACCTAAACGGCCAGAACATACAGGGATATACAGGAATATAGAATGTAATACTGACATAAAAGCGCACACACACAGGTTGGACTTGATGGACTTGTGTCTTTTTTCAACCTTACCAACTATGTAACTTTTGTTGCTTATTGTTGTTTGTGTGTTTTAAGCTCTTACATGGTTGTTCACATGATCCAATTTGTTATGTCATACTTACTGTGACCATATATCTACTGTACTATTATCGTTACATTTGAACTGATCTTTATTTTCTTTCAATAAAATATTTTAACAAGGTCCAGGATGGGTCACCATAAAGTCCTCTTTCTCAAAGTCTCAACTGGGGTTACTATAAAGATGTGTACAAATTAATATTTCATAATATAAAATCATATGCCCTGTTAGGGCAAGATGTATTTTTATAAACTGGACAGGCTTGAACATCAACTTCCTGTGTCCCATACACCCTGCTGACTTTAGTCAGATGAGGTACAACTTCAGAAACATTATTTGTTGCATAATTACAGTACTGGGGCAGCATAATAGGCCAGGAGGAGTGGCAAGAGATAGTAAAGAAGGCAGGTACTTTTTTTTGGTAGGCTAATACTGCATGTAGTCTGTAGCTTCAGTAACAGGGGGTTTGTACTCATTGGTAATCCAATTGATTCATTTTAAAGTGGTTGTTACCCTAAAAATATGTTATATGCTTGTGTATGTGCTATGTGATTTGTCCCCCTGTATCACCTGAAATAATTGGCTGATCCTGCCTCGTTCTGCCTCCCCTTTGTAAACTGACCATGGTTTATCATGACTGCCGAGCCCTGACACCGTGATGAGTTTACATGCCTCCGTCATCCGCAGCTCCTATAGAACCAAAAGTATTGGGACACCTGCCTTTACATGCACATGAACTTTAACAGGATTCAAGTCTTATGCCGCGTACACACCATCACTTTATGTGATGAAAAAAAATGACGTTATTAAAAACGTCACTTTAATTGACCGTGTGTGGGGGAAAACGTTGTTTATGTCTTCTAAAAAACGACCAAAAAAAATTGAAGCATACTTCAATTTTATGTGTCGTTTTTCAAAACGTCAACTTTTACTTCACAGAAATTGACCGTGTGTAGCAAAAAACGTTGTTTAAAACGAAGTTTTTTCACCCGCGCATGCCCAGAAGCTACTTATGAAGCGAGCTTCAATGGAAAAACGTGGTGGAACGTAACCTCGCTTTGCTAGAACATTGTGAGAAAAACGATGGTGTGTAGGCAACTTCGTCTTTGAAAATTGAAGTTTCAAAAACGTAATTTTTTACTTCACAGAAAATGTCGTTTTTTTTCATCACATAAAGAGATGGTGTGTACGGGGCATTAGTCCATAGGGTTCAATATTGAGTTGGCTAACAGCTTCAAATCTCCTGGGAATGCTGTCCACAAGGTTTAGGAGTGTGTCTATGGAAATATTTGACCATTCTTCCAGAAGAGCATTTGTCAGGCACTGATGTGGATGAGAAGGTTTTACTTACAGTCTAATCCCAAAGGTGTTTAATCGAATTGTTTTATCGGGTTGAGGCCAGGATGCTGTGCAGGCCAGTCAAGTTCCACCACCCCAAAATCGCTTATCTGTGTCCTTATGGTCCTTGCTTTGTGCACGGGTGCACAGTCATGTTGGAACATGAAGGGGCCATCCCCAAACTGTTCCCACAAAGTTGAGAGCATGAAATTCTCTAAAAATGGCTTGGTATGCTGACGCCTTAAGAGTTCCCTTCACTGGAACTAAGGGGCCAGGCCCAACCCCTGAACAACAGCCACACACCCTAATTCCCCCTCCACCAAATGATTTGGGCCAGTGCACAAAGCAACGTCCGTAGAGACATGGATGAGCCAGTTTGGGGTGGAGGAATTGACTGGCCTGCACAGAGCTATAACCTCAACCCGATAGAACACCTTTGGGATAAATTAGGGTAGAGACTGTGAGCTATGCCTTCTTGTCCAAAACAGTGCCTGACCTCACAAATGCACTTCTGGAAGAATAGACAAACATTCAAATAGGGACTAGAATGAAGAGTTTGGGACGTTAAATGAGACATGTGAATCACATGTCTCCATCCCTGAATCTGTGTAAAGAAAGTGGAGTTTTGGGACTTTGAATGAGTAACAGGGCTATGAGATGAATCAATGTCAAAAACATGTTTTATTATTGAGAAAACAAGGAACATGGCAAAATGGCATGATACATGCAGCTGTCGGAATTTCCGCCAGCAAAAGTTTGAGAGCAGGTTCCCAATTTTATGCTTTTCCGACGCACCAAAAACCATGCATGCTCTGAGGCAAATATGAGACAGGAGCGCTTGGTCTGGTAAAACTAGTATTCGTAATGGAGATAGCACATTCATCATGCTGCAAATTCTAAGATCTTTTAATGCAGCACATTCTTTTGTTCTTTAACCACCTCCAGCCCGGTCAATAGTCATTTGACGTCCGGGAAGTGGTTGTGAAATCCTGGCTGAACGTCTATTGAAGTCCTGCAGGATTTCATGCTGGCACGCGCCCGTTGGGGTGCGCATCATGGCGATCGGTGATGCGGGGTGTCAGTCTGACACCCTGCATCTCCGATCTAGGTAAAGAGCCTCCGGCAGAGGCTCTTTACCACGTGATCAGCCGTGTCCCACCACGGCTGATCACGATGTAAACAGGAAGAGCTGTTGATCGGCTCTTCCTCACTCGCGTCTGACAGATTAGATTGTTTATCAGCCCAGCCCTCCCTCGGATGCCAACACTGGACCACCAGGGAGTGCCCCCTGGTGCTCAATAGAGCAAAAAAAAAATTAACACAATCGATGCCAATCAGTGCCCACAAATGGGTACTGACTGGCAACATGGGCACTGGCTGAAATCATGCCCAGCCGTGCCACCCCTCAGTGTCCATCAGTGCCACCCAGTGTCCATCAGTGCCACCTCTTAGTGTCCATCTATGCCCAGTGCCCACCTATCAGTGCCCATCTGTGCCACCCATATGTACCCATCAGTGCCACCCATAAGTGCCACCCATGAGTGCCCATCAGTGCCACCAAAGAGTGCCCATCAGTGCTGCCTATGAGTGCCCATCAGTGCCGCCTATGAGTGCCCATCAGTGCCGCCTATAAGTGCCCATCAGTGCAGCATACCAGCGCTGCCTATCGGTGCACATCAGTGCCACCTCATCGGTGAACATCAGTGCCACCTCATGGGTGCCCATCAGTGCCGCCATATCAGTGCCCATAACTGAAGAAGAAAACATACTTATTTACAAAAAAATTTACAGAAAAAAATAAAAAAGTTTTTTAGTTGTTGCGCAAAAAATAAAAAATCACAGAGGTGATCAAATACTACCAAAAATAAGCTATAGTTGTGGGAACAAAATGATAAAAATTTCATTTGGGTACAGTGTTGCATGACCGCGCAATTGTCATTCAAATTGCGACAGTGCTGAAAGCTGAAAATTGGCTTGGGAAGGAAGGTGCGTAAGTGCCTGGTATGGAAGTGGTTATAACGCTTGAATAATGAAGTTGTTTTGCTGCTGATATTCACACAGAGTTCAGACAAACGTATTTCATTATTATGTCTATTGATCTTATGAATAATCTTTTTATTTTTTAAAGCCAGATCTCCATAATAATGTTTAGATTTTTTTTTTAATCAAGATCTCCTGTTTTTTTGATTATTTAAAATTAATCTTTTGGTGATCTCCATATATATATATATATATATATATATATATATATATATATATATATATATATATATATATATATATATATATATATATATATATATATATATATATATATATTATATATTTGTTTTTGTGTGTCAAGTTACCACAACAACATTATTATCTTGTATTTTTTAACCTCAAGGAGGTTGGTTGGTGTCCCTTGTTAATTTGACATTGTATTTTTGAAATGTACCTGCCTACTCACAACCAAACTGTCCTATTTGAAGTAAAATACATAGGCAAGTATTTTCAGAAAAAAAAAATATCCATTTATTCTGGGTAACAAAATAAAGACAAAATAATTTGACATACTATAATGTCTGATATTGCCTTCAGTTTTTCAAGGTTGAACATAGTAAGTTCCAGAGTTGTATATGTTATGTTTTGAGACATGCCTGTTTATGCAAAAAAAAGAAAATTGAAATGTAAAACTTTATAAAACAAAGATGCTGTTTTTTGACCATTTTTTTTTAAAACGCACATGTGAATGTGCACAGAGTAAAACAAATTCTACTCAACCATGTGTGGCTTCTTCTTTCAATGCTCAATACCATTTTTTGTAGTAATTTGGTGTTTACAGAGACAATGGGGGCTATTTAATAAAGGAAAAAACACTTGACACTACAAATGCACTAGGAGAAACTAGGAGACAGCTAAAATAAAGCAGTAAATCAAATTCAAGATGATTTCAGATATACATTTTTTTTTATTTTTTTAAATTATCAGAATTTTTCTGGCATAGCAATGGCCCCCCTACCCGTAAAATAGTCCAGATATTTTTGGTGATCATCATGGGTGCTTTGGGGGGGGCAAGCCAGGACGGCCAGCTTCCAGGCCTGTCAGGGTAGTTACTGGAAGTCCGGCCTCAGGCCCAACTGAGGCCACATAATTATGAGAATTGTGAAGAATACAGGATGCAAAAACTATGTGGTTGCGTTTATACGCCGCCATATGTATAGCTGTAAGGAACAGACTGAACCGGCTGGCCATTATGACAAATTCATTCTCCCCCACTCTTCTGGCTCTAGCCAGCCAGTAGTTAAAAATCCTCTTCTCAGGGGTGAGGTTTATCTGGGGGAATGGCCTCATCAGATGTTCCTTCAGACCAAATGCTTCATTTGCAACAAACACAAATGGGAGTCCTTCCACATTGTCTTTATCATGTGGCAATGCCAAGCCACCATTCTGGAGACATCGGGAAAATTCCATCTGGGCGAAGACTCTACCATCGGATATCCGGCCATTCTTCCCCACATACACACATAGAAACTCATATTGTGCCTAAACCACCGCCATCAACACTATACTATGAAACCCCTTATAGTTAAAATAGTATGACCCCGAATGGGGTGGTTGCGCGATGTGGAAGTGTTTCCCATCTATAGCCCCTCCGCAGTTAGGAAAGTCCCACCACTCGGCAAAATGGGAAGCCACAGTCTGCCATTCCTGTGGCGTTAAAAGAAACTGTGGAGTCAAAAAAGAAAAAAAATATTAGTACTTTTGCACATAACATTGCAAGCAGATTAGATACAAACATTCCTGGCCAACATCAGTATAACATTTATTATTTATTAAGGAGTATTTAAAGACAAAAATATAAGGTCCACTTATCAGATTTCTCACCCCCTCTGATGGCCCATTGTAAAAAAAATGGGGGGTTCTAGCTGTGTTTGGGACCCCAAAAAAGGCTCTGGCACTCTGCCTGAATTTAAGGACAACAATAACATTTGTACACATTTTAGGGTGTATTTAGAGTAAAGCACGACAATGAAGCTGACAAAATATATTGTTAAGTGACTAGGCTAGGTGTGTATGAGCCCAGGATAGCATGCTGGGGAGGTTAGTGAAGGCAAATATTCATGTAGGCCAGAAAAGGAGCAATAAAAGCTTACAGTATGCATGAAGACAAAGGGGACATTCACAGCATATTACAATCATGGTAATTAGGAAATTATGAAAAAAATACAATACATTAAAGACAAAGAATGTGATGTTAAATGAGAAACCTTAATATAGTCCTTCTGCAGGACTTGGATGATGGCAGAACAGGTCTCTGGAATAATGTGTCCCAGAGCCTGGGGGAGATGCCTGTCGAGAACTTGAGTTCCTGCAGACTTCTCCCTGTTGCCAAGTAGCGCAACGTGGCGACTAGCCTCTGCTCAGGAGTGATGGCTTGCCACATGAAGGTGTCCTGCTTTGTGATATAAGGGGACAGGAAAGCCAACAGATGGTGAAAAATGGGGTCCGTCACTTGGAGATCATTCTTGAAATCATCAGGATTATTCTCCTGGATCTCCCGCAGCAAAGGAATATGACAGAATTGGTCACGCTGGAGCATCCAATTCTTCGTCCATGAACTCCTCCTCACCCTGTTCATGGACTGAGCTTGGGTCAAAGCAAGAAGCCCAACACCAAGCCTATGCACAGCACAAACTCTACGACGAGTATGTACCTGCAACATGGCTAGAAAATGGCCGGCTGGTCAGAACAAACTAACAAAACGCACTGAAGAACAGCAAGGCCTATGAAGAACGCACTAAAAATCCAGATGCGAACTGACTACACAAACTGAAAAACAGATACGAACCCACAAGCACAAACTGAACAGCAGAAACGGTCTGAAAAGCACGGACACTGAAAAGTGCGAATCGTCTCTCACCAAATGTCAACTAACAAGAGATTAGTAGAAGCAGCCCAAAGGGTGCCGGACTCGGAATGGAATTTCCGCTTTATAGTGCTGGCGTACATGTTGTACGTCACTGCGTTCTTGACGGGCAAAATTTGGTGTTACTGTGTGTACGTAAGACAAGCTTGGGCGGAATTCCATCGGAAAAAAAAACATCCAACTTTTTTCCGACTGAAAATCTGGTCGTATGTACGGGGCATAACTGATTCCTATGAGTACTTACAAAGTGATAGGTCTGGAGCATGTGAGACGAGGAGTCAGAGGCTACCTAAATATCTGTACCGGGATCTGTGGCAGGAGCCCGCAAAGGAAGGACCGAGTGCACAAATATGATCCCCAAAGGGGTATCTCTGGCCCTGGTCCCGCTGAGAGTGGAGACAGGAGAAACCAAGGGCCCGGAGGGACACGAGTGCCTACAGATGAAGCTCTGGAAGCCTGAAGCAGATGATGCGATTCTTGGAAGGCAGCAAGTTGCAGCAGGTCACTGACATGGGGTTGCAGATACCCGGGAAGCAGAGTAGAGCCAAACAGGAGACAGGAGCATAGTCACACTGATAGCCGGGTTCCTGTAACAGATGGGCAGCAAGGTGCAAAGTCATCAGGCAGAAGCAAGGTCAGAGTAAGGAGTCAAGTTCAGGAACCAATAATCAGAAGTGTAGCGAAATCCAGTAGCAGGGTCAGGGAAAGTCAAGGTTCAGTAACAAATAGTGGAAAAATGGATATTACCGCGCTTATCAAAGGAGGGGAAACAGAGAGGGGAAGAAAGGGGGAGGGGAAATGAAAGTGATGAGAAGTGGAGGTACAGCTGCGGCACTGGAAGGTGTATCAAACCATAAGCAATTGAAAATGGGGAGGGTAGTGCTGCGCTAACCAGTGGTGAATGGATAAGTGAATAAACAGGTGGGGGAGGGGAATGAAAGTAGGTGTATTTGAAATGAGGAGCAATATAGCCCAAATGGCATCAGCATAAAAATAAATATAAATGATCAGTGAACAATAACAGTAATGGTGCAAATCATATAACTACACAGGTTCCTCTTAATGTGATGAAATACACTATAAGTAATGGTGCAAAAAATTTTTTCAGGTAACTGTGCTAAGTGACACTCCTATATTGGTGATAAACAGTCCATCAACAGAGTTTGAAAAATATTAGCAAAAAATATAAGTAAAATTTCAAAAGTCCAAGAAAGCAAAAGTGCAAGTGTAGGTCCGCAATATGGAGTGAGAGGAAAATGGGTATCCAGTGATCCTTTTAGGGTAAGTAAGGATGTCCCCTTACCTTACTGCTGTAAGGTAACAGCATATAGATCCAACCACATTAGATGGTTCACTCGATGGGCTCTGATCCAACAACGGCAGGTCCTCCTTGGGGTTCTCGTCCCAGATTGGTCAGTTTCTCGCCCCAAAGAAATAAAGCATCGATGGTGTGATACCGTTTTAAAAATTTTAATTCTCAAAGAAAATAGACAGGGGTACTCACATAATCCAAAATACAATTGAGCATGTAAAAAAGAGGGGCAATCTGTCGCCAACGTCACCTCCGATACCTCTCATTGAGAGGTATCGGAGGTGACGTTGGCGACAGATTGCCCCTCTTTTTTACATGCTCAATTGTATTTTGGATTATGTGAGTACCCCTGTCTATTTTCTTTGAGAATTAAAATTTTTAAAACGGTATCACACCATCGATGCTTTATTTCTTTGGGGCGAGAAACTGACCAATCTGGGACGAGAACCCCAAGGAGGACCTGCCGTTGTTGGATCAGAGCCCATCGAGTGAACCATCTAATGTGGTTGGATCTATATGCTGTTACCTTACAGCAGTAAGGTAAGGGGACATCCTTACTTACCCTAAAAGGATCACTGGATACCCATTTTCCTCTCACTCCATATTGCGGACCTACACTTGCACTTTTGCTTTCTTGGACTTTTGAAATTTTACTTATATTTTTTGCTAATATTTTTCAAACTCTGTTGATGGACTGTTTATCACCAATATAGGAGTGTCACTTAGCACAGTTACCTGAAAAAAAAAAAAAAAATTTTTTTGCACCATTACTTATAGTGTATTTCATCACATTAAGAGGAACCTGTGTAGTTATATTTTTTGCACCATTACTTATAGTGTATTTCATCACATTAAGAGGAACCTGTGTAGTTATATGATTTGCACCATTACTGTTATTGTTCACTGATCATTTATATTTATTTTTATGCTGATGCCATTTGGGCTATATTGCTCCTCATTTCAATTACACCTACTTTCATTCCCCTCCCCCACCTGTTTATTCACTTATCCATTCACCACTGATTAGCGCAGCACTACCCTCCCCATTTTCAAGGTTCAGTAACAAGTGACAGGCAGGTAAACACAGGATACAGGTACCGGAACAGCTGAGATCCATCAGCACTAGACTGGGATCAGTGCGCCCCTTAAATAGGCCACCCGGCGCCAAGGGAACACGTGGACACGCTCCCGTGGACATGCACACTCCTCCATGCATGCGCATTGGCGCATCTGCACATGTGCGTGCACCCGGAGCATGCTGACAGTTCTCTTACAGGTATACTGTAAATGGTAATGCTCTTAGGTAAAATAAATTACTAGAGCCCTGCACCAAGTGCAAAAGAAAAAGTGAGTAAAATAGAAAATATTGTGTGAAAAGGACACAACTGGTAGGTAATGAAAAGGAAGCGTGAAACAGATATTAATAAAATAAAAAAATAGGAAAGAATAAGCCTCTGTGAGCATAACAGAAAAGGACTGACCAAGTAGTTACCTGCTAGTGATGAGGGAAAGATTGTTCTAAATAATGTGCAGTGTGCACAAAATGGTGCTGCCATAAGGACTGGCTAGCACAGAGTGGGAATACTAAGTACCCATGCATGTATTCTTCTACATATTCTTGGTAAGAAAACCTGCAATAAGCTTTTTTTGATTGGTTTGCGCAAAAGTTATAGCATCTACAAAATAGGGGATAGTTTATGGTATTTGTATTAATATTTATTTTTACTACTAATGGCGGCGACCAGTGATTTTTATTGTGACTGTGACATTATGGTGGACACAACGGACACTTTTGACACATTTTTGGGACCATTGTCATTTTTACAGCGACCAGTGCTATAAAAATGCACTGATTACTGTGAAAATAACAATGGCAGTGAATGGGTTAACCTCTAGGGGGTGCTGTAGGGGTTAAGTGTGCCCTAGTGTGTGATTCTTACTGTAGGGGGGCGTGGCTGGGCGTGTGATATCACTGATCGCCGTTCCCTATGACAGGGAACAGATGATCACTGATAAGCCACTAGTAAGAACGGAGAAAGGTTTGTTTACACTTACCTCTCCACGTTCTTCAGCTCTGTGACCATATTGCGGAACACCAGCGGCGATCGGGTCTGCAGGTCCTGCGGGTGTGGTCATGGAGCTTCGGACCGGGTTACGAGCACGCCGCCGGTGGCGTGCTCGCGATCCACGGTTGGTTTTCTTAAAGGGGACGTACCTGTACGCCCTTGTGCCCAGCCATGCCATTCTGTTGACATATATCGTCGTGCGGCAGTCCTTACGTAGTTAAAGAAGTACATCATACTGCTCATCATACAGATCTTCAAACTCACACAGATATGAAGCATCCCCAAAGCATGTTATTTAAAAAATATTAGCCGGATTCAGGTAGAGAGGCGTATATTTGAGCGGGCGTAGCTCAGCTCATATGCGCTACGCCAACGTAACATAGAGAGGCAAGGCCAGTATTCACAAAGCACTTGCTCCGTAAGTTACGGCGGCGTAGCGTAAATGGGCCGGCTAAGGCCGCCTAATTCAAAGTAGGCAGGTAGTGGGTGTGTTGTATTAAAATGAATCGTGACCCCATGAAAATTAAGCGCCGAACGAACGGCGCTTGCGCGCACATGCTCAAAATCATGTCGAATTTACTCCCTAAGATACGCCGGCTCAATGCGTACGACGTGAACGTAACCTACGCCCAGCCCCATTCACGTACGACTTATGTAAACAACGTAAAATACGACGGCAGTTCCGACGTCCATACCCTAACATGACTTAGACCAACTATTTGGTGGTTTAACTTTACGCCGGACGTACGCCTTACGTAAACGGTGTAGCTTACTGCGACGGGCACAAGTAGGTTCGTGAATCGGCGTATCTAGGTCATTTACATATTCGACGCTTAAATCAATGGAAGCGTAAATATGCGCCCAAGATACGACGACATAGGATACTTACGTCGGTCGGATGGAGACGAAATTCAGGCGTATCTCCTTTGCAGAATTAACCGCATAGATACGACGGCACATCCGTGGACTTACGCGGCTTATCATTAGATACGTCGGCGTAAGTGTTTGTGAATCCGGGCCTATATGTGTTTTTTTTATTTTTACCTTGAAGCTGCATTAAAAGTCCACCTTCGTAATAAATGGTATTAAAAAGAAAAAATCATTAGTACTTGTCACCATGGCATTGCCTAGCTACCCATGTTCTTTTGTTTTAGAAAAGCTTGTAAAAGAGCCAGAAAAATATAAGATTATGTTAGGGTTTAGCAGATTTTTTGCTGGGTTCGTTGAACCTCCTGCGAACAGAACTTTGCCCAGTTCGCACTTCCCATTTATTCAGAGACATTTTGAAATATATACATTCAAAGACTTTTAGACCCTTACCTGACTACATTCAAGTTCTTTTACAAATGCATTATTATTTGTTTAAATTTCATACATGTATTTATTATAAAAACTATAAATTATATGGACATATCTGCTACTTTCTAATATCTGTTTTGATGCAAAACACAAATCAAGACATACACTTACAATCATCTATCATAGAAAGCAGAACAAGGAATGCATTAGATGAGTGATACTGACCATTGAAAGATTCCAGAGCAGTTTGTTTTTAATTTAAAATTCCAGGACAAAGCTGAGAATAGTTTTGAGTTGAGTTGGCAAGATGGCCATTTTAGTAAAGAAAAAGTGCAAATGTTAACTGTTTGTAAATCAAAACTTTTGTATATAGTTTTATATACAGTATACACAGGGCCGTCTTTACCGCAGGGCAAATGGGGCAGGTGCCCTGGGCCCTGTCACTGTTGGGGGCCCAAAGCAACCCTCTTTAAAAAAAAAAAAAAAAAAAAAAAAAAATTTTTTTATTTTTTTTTTTTTTTTAGGGGTCCGGAGGCCCCCCGGGGCCCGGAGGGCCCCAGATGGAAACCCCCCCTATTTTTTATTTATTTTTAAATAAAAACATTTTTTTTAATATATTTTTAATTTTTTATTAAAGGGCCATTTTTTTTTTAGAGGTCTGGAGGCCCCCCGGGGCCCGGAGGGCCCCAGATGGCAACCCCCCAATTTTTTATTTATTTTTAAATAAAAAAAACATTTTTTTTAATATATTTTAAATTTTTTATTAAAGGGCCATTTTTTTTTAGAGGTCTGGAGGCCCCCCGGGGCCCGGAGGGCCCCAGATGGCAACCCCCCAATTTTTTATTTATTTTTAAATAAAAAAAACATTTTCTTTTAATATATTTTACATTTTTTATTAAAGGGCCATTTTTTTTAGAGGTCTGGGGGTCCCCAGGGGCCCATAGTTCCCCAGGGCCCCGGATGACAACCCCCCTTTTTTTATATATTTTTTTTTTATATATTTCTTTTTTATATATATATATATATATATATATATATATATATATATATATATAATTATATATAATATAAATGTTATTATTATTATTAAAGGACCCAGAGGTCCCCAGGGCCCCCGGATGGCAACCCCCCTTTTTTTTATAAAAAACATTTTTTTTTTATTTTTCTTTTTTTTTTTCTTTTTATATATATATATATATATATATATATATATATATATATATATATATATATATATATTTATTTATTAAAGGGCTCAGAGGTCCCCAGGGCCCCATGTTGCAAACACCCTTTATTTTTTTTATAAATGTTTATATATTTTTTTTATTGAAGGGCCCAGAGGTTCCGGATGGCAACCCCCTTTTTTTTGTAATTTATTTTTATTAAAAAACAATTATTAAAGGGCCCAGGGGTCCCCAGGGCCCCAGATTGCAACCCCCTTTTTAAAATATATTTTTTATATATATTTTTTATTTCTTTTTTTTCTTTTTATTAAAGGGCCCAGAGGATGGCTACACCCCTTTTTTTATATATATTTTTGTTTATTTCTTTTTTCTTTATTTGTTTTTTTGTAAAGGGCCCCCCGCTTCTAAATTCGCGGCAGCCCCCCCCTGCTTCTCAATTTCAGGTGGCAGCCCCCCCCCCAATCCCGGTTCTCTGCTCCAGGGGGCCAATGCCTGAAGCTGTGTAAGTGCCGCCGTTAAGCCCCTGTGCTGCCCACAAATCAGGCTGAAAATCATCAGCGGCACGCAGCCAGTGACAGTACTGCTTACCTTCCCAGTGTTTTAAAATGTACAGCACCCCTGGCTTCCCTTTAGACGTGCACTTCTCCCTTCCTGCCACTGGGTGCTGCTTGTATATAAAAGTGAATTAGAATGTGATTTTATAACATCCCCAGTTTGCTCTTCCCGAGGCTGACTTCTTCATGTCCTGCTCCTCAAGGTATGTCACTGTTTGCTAATCTATATTGTAAATAGAAGTTTTCTGTAGAGTGTGCCCAAAGTCTTTATAATATTTGATGATTCACTGCAGGTCTGGTAAGTGTTTTAAAAAGTTCCTCTATTTTACACATGGCATGGCATGGGGTCACAGCACCGTCTGTCCATTCTGCTTTAGCACCATGGGACCCCATGCCATGCCATGTGTAAAATAGAGGAACTCTTTAAATCACAGACCAGACCTGCAGTCCAGGCTGAGTAAGGCCTCAGAGCACATGGCATTACTGTCTGTATTTAACTGCTTGATGGGCTTATTTTGGGCCTGGCTGGTTCACATGTATGTGTTTTGGCGGCCCACATTTGCGCAGGCATAGCAGCCCATTCATTTGAATGGGCCGCCATGCCTGCGTTTCCTGCAAAGAAAAGCGCATGCCTCATGTATTAGGCTGCACACACGGCACGCCTATGCCCATCAAGCACTGAATTACAGCACTGTCTGTCCATTCTGCTGTCTGCTGTGACTTATCTGCAGTTCCCGCACTGTCAAACTTGCTGCATTTTTAGACGTTTAGGTCACGCTTTTAAAAACACAGTGCGTTTGTGTGTGCAGGAAATGCAGGTAAGTAGCATGGTGCAAAAGCAAAATGGATTTCAAGGCAACTGTATTTTTAAAATGCTGAATGCACCTTTTTTCTGCAGGAAACAAAGGCATGGCAGCCCATTCAAATCAATGGGCTGCTGTACCTGCACAAATGAGGACCGCCAAAACATACATGTGAACCAGCCAGGCCCAAAATAAGCTGGAGGGGGGCCCAAAAAAAATGTTTGCCCTGGGCCCAAACCATATTAAAGACGGCCCTGAGTATACACAGTAAGGGTTCACATATACTTTAAATGCATTTGCAGCTACTGGGATGGCTTGTATAAATGTGTCTTGTTTGAACCACTAAAAGCTGAATTGTTGTGTTTGAGCAAGTTTAACTTATTACCTAAGTATTAACTAAGTTTAACTAACTGACTTCATTAATTATGTTATAGCGACTTCTTGGAGGCAAATCTGGACTAAAATGCCATCAGATCATGCCGCCCATAATAAATAAATACACATTCTTCTCTAGAAAAATATATCTAATAAATGTTGCCTTTCAAAAAAAAAACTATGCATTTAAATTATGTTTGTTTATTCTTTGGTATAAACCAGACTACTATACTTTCAGTATTTTTTTACATATTTATTTTGCACACAGTCTGCCTTTTAGGTTTTCTTGATAATAATTCACATTGTAACAATTGTTATGTGATACAAGAACATATAATAAAATAATTGTATAAGTAGTAAATCTATTGTATCACATATCATAATCTTTGAGAATGTTAATCAATATGGAGAGCCAATTTATTTACAGGACTTGCATTTCCAGACTTTTCAAACACCTTTTAAAATAGAGATCTGCTTATTCAGAATGAATAATTCTAAGAAATTGTATTTATTGAATGTGGATGTTGTTGATGAATGTACCTTGATCCAGTAAATGAGCGGTTATGGATGTTGTTGATGAATGTACCTTGATCCAGTAAATGAGCGGTTGAATCTTTCAGGAGAGTGTGTGTGTTTTTTTTTTTTTTTTTTTAAGAAATGCATGCACCTATTAATATGTAGTGAAAGGGCAGAACATACATAAGGAATGTTACATAAATATGTCCTACATGTATTGCCTCATAATCCAGCAATTCCTCTTGTCCATTCCATATGTGGAATATGTGACATCTTTATGGGCCTCATACATCAAAAGCATTAGGGACAAATCTTTTACTGTTTTTATCCATATTTGAAGCATTTTGACCCAATATTAGATTTTTTATATAAAAATATTATTATTAAAATATTGTTATGGCAATACATAAAATTAGTTTTATATCCTCTTTAAATGAAAATAGACAACCAAAGTGGGATATATATAATATTCACATCTTTGGCGTTTCTTGCTAATTTTGTAATTGTAAGGTTAGGTTAGGAACTAGGATTATCTATACTTACTACACACCAGTGAACAACAAGAAAACTAATAGAAGTGGTTTTGCAAGTTATGTAAATCTTTCAGTTCATGTTCACAGATTGCTGTTAGAAATTCTAGTCATGTAAACAACACCTGAGAATAGTCTCTGCATCACGGGATCCAATAACTTCACTTCTTTGTCATGACACCATTGTAGACATCATATATGCCCCTAGCTAGTGTTATGTTGCTTAGTTATAGTGCTCCTGAATGGATGTTACAACCAATATTATGGCATTTATGTTTTACATCAAAGTAAATGTGTTTTATTTTTTTTAAAGTCCACGATCTACAGTATAGAAAAATAAAGCAATAGACAGTATGTCCTAACAATCTGATCATATTCTGCTCCAATATGCATGTGAAATATAGTGAGTTAAATGGACCTGATTCACTAAAGCTTAAACATGTATATCAGAGCCGCAAATGTATGCAAGCAAACAGACTTACAGTATTTATGTGCATTCAATGCATGCAGACTGGTGTTCAAAGGTGAATTTACTAATAATTGTGGTTACTATGGATAGCATGTTTGAACTCCTGTTAATTTCTTTCTTTATTTTTTTGTAATTAGTATATAATCCTTTTCTTGGAGTGACACAGGGATATAATAAATCCTAGATATTGCGGTTATACTGCTTTCCTACAAGAGGATTTGGACAATAGAAAATTTAGAAACAGTAAACAGCCTGATATAACCCCTCCCACTCCCATCATGTCTCAGTTTTGTAACAAAGCAGTCCTGAGATCAAAACCATAAAGAGGGAGGAGTTGTACCTGTGGCTCTCAATGAACTCCAAGAAAAAACATGTTAACAGTAGACCAGGGGGCATCTCTGCAAATCTAGGAAACAGTTGGTTGATGCTGAGAACCCCAAGAAGCACACACAGATCTAGTACTGTGTGCTTTGACAGGAGCCCTATCTTTAACACTAGAGGTAAAAACAATTATTTGTCTGAGCCACTGAAAAACAGTGGAATGAGAAGCTTGTTGCCCTTTTGGAGAACATCTGGTAACAAATAGAGAGTCTGTCTTAGGAAGTCACCAGTTCAGACACACGCCTTTCAGGGGTCATGGTGACAAAAAAGAAGCCTTCTGAGTAAGTGTAAACTGGGAGTATAAAGGGATGGTATTAATTGCCAAAGAAACCAAATTAAAATCCTACAGAGTCCCCTTGGAAAAGCATACACACTACCTTTTTTCGCAATGAGAAAAAGACTGACGGGAAACCTGGTTTTAATTTTTTTGAGGGCAGTTTTTTCATCAAAAAAATGCTAGGGAGCATACACATGACCGGTTTTCACGACCAATATTAAAAATGGCAGTTATCTCATCATGAAAACCGGTCGTGTGTACAAGGCATAAGATTCTTCCAAGGGGGAATTATGGTACTGAGAAACTTGTGTATTGTCACAAAGCCAGTTACCATTGCTTCAACAAGCTATGTCTTCCAAAGAAGTGTTCTGTGGGGTAGCACTGCAGCAAAAGGGCACATGTGTTCCATCAGTGCCCAGTAGAGGCTAAACAGAACTCTGCTGCAATAGCCTCTCCCGAAAATCTGAGCAGCTGCGTCTATTCGGCATTGTGGCTACTACCAGCACTACTACCTAAGAGTTTATTACCAAAGAGGACCTGGCATCAGCTTTGGCTGGTTTAGAGGGCAAAATTGCTGGAATGATCGCTTCTGTCACACAAAGTGGAAGGAAGCATGACAGGTCCCCTTCCTCCTATATTGGAGAAAGACTGGGTTGATGAGGTAGAAGATAAAGAAAACTAGGATCGGAACTTAAAATGAGGCATATGAAAAACATACGCCTCCATCCCTGTTGGTTAAAAGAGAGGGGAGTTTTTGGGAGTATAAATGAGATGCGTTTTTAAGCAAACAGTAAGTATAAATAAAGTTGTATACGTGATAACCAGGCTCACACTTACCACCCAAACAGCAGGCCAAATTCAACTGTCTAACTGTGTATGTTAAAAGCAGAGGATTGGTTGCACGCATTTGCAAATACATGGTTAAGCTGCAGGCCTCGCCACAGCTCTCTGCATTCTGCAGTCCTAACTAAACTTTTAAAGTCTCCTCAATAGAGGCATATAAATACTAATGAGTAGATAGAGGGCAGGTGATTGGGGGTGTGTGACGGCCCCTACCTATGATTGGTATAGTAGTAAAGAGCACTGGAAAAAAACGCATAAATGTATAAGGGTATCACAAACGCATCTCCATCCCTGTATAGTATAAAGAAAACTAGGATTGGCATTTTAAATGAGGCATATGAAAAACATATGCCTCCATCCCTGTTGGTTAAAAGAGAGGGGACTTTTTGGGAGTTTAAATGAGATGCGTTTTTAAGCAAACAGTAAGTATAAATAAAGTTGTATACGTGATAACCAGGCTCACACTTACCACCCAAACAGCAAGCCAAATTCAACTGTCTAACTGTGTATATTAAATAAACAAAAGGAAAGTATTCAGCGCTGGAAAAATAAATATAACGAAAATAATAATTGCTAGCCAGCACTCAGGATAAATTCAAATAAACTTCCCAAAAACAGCGTAGGGCAAAGAGGCGCCTCTTTGCCCTACGCTGATGAAGTCCCGCCCACGGGACGTAACATACGAAAGGGAGGAGCTACGTGTGACGTCAACCGCGATTGCCTATGTATGCTGCATGCTGCACACATCTGACAGTTTTATCCGTCTGTAAGCCCGCACTTGGCTGAGAGTGCTGCTACCTGTGAGTGTACCACTATTGTTTTTAAATAAATGCCGTTTTGTTGCTACTGAGAGCATTAGATCTCTCTTCCTTTATTTCATATACATCACATTGCTGCTACATATGGATGTTCCATTGTCATCTTGGAGTTGTCAAGCGACCACCTGATCGTTTTTATTGAGACCTGAGATTGATTATCATGCTTTGTGACCTCTTGAAGGTCGAATATTTGAGGTGAGAGGCCATCCTTACTTCTTGGTGGAGGATTTCTTTTTGGTCACCTGTTTTGAACCCGCACCACTGAATAAAATTTATATGGATTTCTCTTCTACACTTTCACTTATGGACTTTTTTGTGTTTTGTAATTTTTAAATGTTTGCGCTGCATTGTTTCACTTTATGTGTATGTTAAAAGCAGAGGATTGGTTGCACGCTTTTGCAAATACATGGTTAAGCTGCAGGCCTCACCACGGCTCTCTGCATTCTGCAGTCCTAACTAAACTTTTAAAGTCTCCTCAATAGAGGCATATAAATACTAATGAGTAGATAGAGGGCAGGTGACTGGGAGTGTGATGAGGTAGAAGAGGTAATGACCAGTCAGGTAATTGATATCCAAACAGAAAATCTCCCTCAAGTGATTCAGAGCCTGAAAAGGCTCAAATTATATCATCCTCTCAATCACAAAAGCTTCTCATCCATTCTCTGTCCATACAGCATTTAAGTTACCTCCAGTAGAGATCCCTGAAACACCCTGTTCCTCCCTGGGTTCCTTGAAACCACAGCAGGGTACACAGGTATTTCCTTTTCACCCACTCTTGAAGCAGGTGGTATATTCCGACTGAGAACACCCAGACTAGATGGCCCAATAGACCGGAGGATTCTGTTCAAGTTATAGCAGATCTGCCTCTGGCTCTTTGCTTTGCTGTAGATGCCTTTAACCACTTCCATACCAGGTACTTACGCAGCTTCCCGCCCAAGCCAATTTTCAGCTTTCAGCACTGTCGCACTTTGAATGGCAATTGCGCGGTCATGCTACACTGTACCCAAACAAAATTGGCGTCCTTTTTTCCCCACAAATAGAGCTTTCTTTTGGTGGTATTTGATCACCTCTGCGATTTTTTTTTTTTGCGCAACAACTAAAAAAAGGCTGAAAATTTGGAAAAAAAATTACGTTTTTATTTTTTTCTGTTAATTTTTTTGTAAATACGTTTTCTCTTTCAATTACGGGCACTGATATGGCGGCACTAATGGGCACCGATGAGATGGCACTGATGGACATCGATGAGGTAGTACTGACGGGCACAGATGAGGTGGCACTGATTGGCGGCGCTGGTATGCGACACTGATGGGCACACATAGGCGGCACTGATGGGCACACATAGGCGGCACTGATGGGCACACATAGGCGGCACTGATGGGCACACATAGGCGGCACTGATGGGCACACATAGGCGGCACTGATGGGCACTCATGGGCGGCACTGGGCACTCATAGGCGGCACAGATGGGCACTCATGGGCGGCACAGATGGGCACTCATGGGTGGCACAGATGGGCACTGCTAGGTGGGCACTGGGCATGGATGGGCACTGTGGGGTGGCACTGATGGACACTGGGGTGGCGCTGATGGACACTGGGGTGGCGCTGATGGACACTGGGGTGGCAGCACTGATTGTTGCCAGTCAGTGCCCATTTGTGGGCACTGACTGGCATCTTTTTTCTTTATGTTTTATTTTTTATTTTATTTTTAGCTTTTTTTTTTATTTTGCCCACCCTGGTGCTCCAGGGTGGGCATCCCTGGTGGTCCAGTGTGGCGATCCGAGGGGGGGCTGCGCTGATAAACAATCAGCGCTAACCCCCCCTGTCAGGAGAGCCGCCGATCGGCTATCCTCTACTCGCGTCTGTCAGACGCGAGTGAGGAAGAGCCATCGGCGGCTCTTCCTGTTTACATCGTGATCAGCCGTGGTTGGACACGGCTGATCACGTGGTAAAGAGTCTCCGCCGGAGGCTCTTTACCGAGATCGGAGATGCAGGGTGTCAGACTGACACCCCGCATCACCGATCGCCGCGATGCGCGCCCCCATGGGCGCGCGCGGCATGAAATCCTGCAGGACGTTCTAGAACGTCCTGTCAGGATTTCATAACCACTTCCCGGACGTAAATCGGCCATAGGCCGGGCGGGAAGTGGTTAAAGTGGTTGTATAGTAAATTTTTAAACTTTTACCTACAGCTAAGACTATGTGCGTGGAAGTGACGACATGGAGCCGCGATACCCGGAAGACATGCCGAGGCAACATCTCAGCTCCCTCGGCGTGGACCAGGTGAGATACCGACGCCTCATTCTAAGGTAAGTATTTCATAATGAGCTAGTATGCTGTGCATACTAGCTCATTATGCCTTTTGCCTTACAGGTGTATAAAAAATGTGTCAGCAGGTATACATCTACTTTAAAGTCTCTATGCAGCAGATCTCCCACATGGCTCTTTTGTCTGTGCACATGCGCAGAATTTTGCAACTAAAAAAGCTGATCAGCAGAGCTCCCTTTTAAGAGGATGGATGATAGCTGTTTTTTCTTTTTCATGGAGAACATTTGCTTAGGGGTGATCTTGATAAGTACATCCAAAAGCTATCTGGAGGAAAGAGTTCCATCCTTTCTGTGAAAAAGGTAGCTACACTGCCCTTTTTTAAGCTGCCACACGCTAATTGCTCAGGTTTTTCATGCCCTAGGCGGTTCAGACGGCACCAGGGATCTGCTGCCAAAGGTAAACAGCAGGGCCAGGGGCAAAAGAGGCCATGGGTCCAAAAGTCTGCTAATACTGGCGCCAAATCTTTCTTGCAAAGGGATGACCCCACTCCTGCATGTGGGGGGAAGGTTTCTGCAGTTTGCAGGATTGTGGGGAACGGTAATTCAGGACAGGTGGGTCATCTCCACAGTGTCTCAGGGGTACAGGCTGGAATTACACTGTTACCCTCAAGCACTGTTTAAAGGGGTTGTAAAGCTTTGTTTTTTATTTTCTAAATAGGTTCCTTTAAGCTAGTGCATTGTTGGTTCACTATCCTTTTCCTTGGATTTCCCCTCTAAATGTTTTTTTTCTCTGTCTGAATTTCTCACTTCCTGTTCCTCCTCAGCAAGCTTGCCCCCATCATCCGAGCCCTTCTGGCTGGGGATTAGTCAGCATGCTCTCCCCCTCCTTTGGGACTACGTCCCTGCGGGGACACGCTTTGTCATAGAGGAACAACATTTTCAGTTTGTGGCTCTGCCCTTTGGGCTCACAACCACACCCCAGGTCTTCACAAAGATCCTAGAGCCCATACTGGGTCTTCTAAGATCTTGAGGAATCTTGATTGCAGGCTACTTAGACGATCTCCTACTCAGGGATCAATCACTGCAGGTTTTGATAAGAAACGTGACCTTTACTGTCCAATTCCTGGAAAATCTCAGATGGATCATAAATGAAATTAAATCGGCCCTAAAACCGGTTCAATGTCTGGAATACTTAGGTTTTATCATGGACACAGTCCAGGCAAGAGTGTTCTTAGCTCCAAGAAGGGTCTAGGCCTAAAGGATCAGGTTGGGCAGGTAACCCAAAAGAGACGCCCATCTGTCTGACTCTGTTTGCATCTTCTGGTAAGGATGGTTCTCTCATTCAATGCAATTCTGGATGCCCAGTTCCACTGCAGGGCATTGCAGAAGAACATTCTGTCTGCATTGAACAGGAGGATGCAGGCTTTGGATTCCTGCATGATCTTAACCTCCAGGGCTCGAGGAAGTCTCACCTGGTGATTAGTAGACCAGAATCTGGTAAAGGGAAGATCTTTTCTTCCACTGGCGTGGAGTGACCGCAGATGCCAGTCTTTCCATCATGGAAGGTTCCACAGTTCAGGGGAAATGGACTCTGAAGGAACAGGGATTGCCCATCAATGTGCTAGAGCTGCGGGCAACACGCCTTGTGCTGAATTATTGGACGTCAAAGTTACAGGGTCCCCCCGTAAGGGTGCAAATCGACAATGCCACGGCTGTGGCCTATGTCAACCATCAGGGAGCGGCACCAGACCTGGCCCACATGGAGGTCAGTCATGTGTAATCCTGGGCAGAAAGGCATGTGCCAGTGCCGTCTGCCATCCACATTCCAGAGAACTGGAAAGCGTGCTACTGTATCTCAGCCGCCAACAGATACATCCAGGAAAATGGTCTCTGCACCCACAGGTGTTTATGCAGATTTGCCAGTGGTGGGGTACTCCGGATGTAGACCTGATGGCATCCAGGTTCAACTGCAAGATTCAGCAGTTTGTATCCAGAGCAAGATATGCAATACCATTCAGTTCACTCTTCCTATTCTAGGGGGGTGAGCATAATGGTTGGGAGAGAAGTGGCATTTTCCTGCAGGGGAGCAGTATTGACGGTCGGTATGTTTTTTTTGCATTGCTCGATTGAGAACAAACTATATGTGCTGGCTAATATCTATATTCCTTCCCCATTTAAAGGGGTTGTAAAGGATTTTTTTCCCTAAATAGCTTCCTTTACCTTAGTGCAGTCCTCCTTCACTTACCTCATCCTTCCATTTTGCTTTTAAATGTCCTAATTCCTTCTGAGAAATCCTCACTTCCTGTTCTTCTGTCTGTAACTACACACCGTAATGCGAGGCTTTCTCCCTGGTGTGGAGAAAGCATCTTGAGGGGGGAGGGGGCGAGCAGGAGGGTCAGGACGCCCACTAACACACAGCTCCTTTCTCTATCTGCAAAGTAGAGAGCATCCTGACTTGCCTGCTCGCCCCCTCCCCCCTCAAGAGGCTTTCTCCACACCAGGGAGAAAGCCTCGCATTACTGTGTGGAGTTACAGACAGAAGAACAGGAAGTGAGGATTTCTCAGAAGAAAGAAAGACATTTAAAAGCAAAATCGAAGGATGAGGTAAGTGAAGGAGGACTGCAATAAGGTAAAGGAAGCTATTTAGGGAAGAAAAAAAATTCCTTTACAACTCCTTTAAGATTGAGGTCCTATATAAGTTGCTGGAGTTTACATCAGACAAAATATTGACCCCAGTTATACTGTTAGGGGACTTCAATGAAGTCTTAGAAAGGACCTTAGATAGATTCCCACCGGGAAATGGCCTGATAAAATAGTAGCAGGCCAGCTACTTTGATTGTTGGAGGAGATGGGTCTGTGCGATATATTGAGAACGCAAAATCCACAGGAACGACAATATTCCTGTTTTTTGCGTTCCTACCTCACTCTTTCTAGAACAGACATGGCCCTATGAAATAGGTAAGCGCTTTTGCTAGTAAGAAATATAGAGTATATTCCCAAAAGGAGTGTTGGACCATTCCCCGCTAGTGTTGATGATAAATATAGGGGGCAATGCCCACCCAAGAGAAGGGAAAATCAACCTATGTTGGTTGGAAATAATTGGCAACTCTGAAGAGGTGTTGCTTAGATTAAATTAATTTGTGGAAATTAATTTAGGCACGGCACCGGTGGAAGTGGTGTGGGACTCCTTGAAGGCCTATCTCAGAGGCCTACTAATCCAACAAGTGGCAAGAACCAAGGGGAAATCAAGGGAATGGAAGAGGAATATTAGGCGTGAGGTGATGCAGGCAGAGAGGCAATATATAGAAGCCCCAACCCTAGACAGGCAGAGGGAATGCTTGATAAGCAAGAAGTGTACAACATGTCCATCACAAGGAGGAAAGAGAATAGGCGAATATTTCAGGGACAGTGCTATTTTGGAGAGGGGGAGAGGGTAGGCCATATGCTGTCCCTTCTGATTAAGACCAATGCCCCCCTCTACTGTCAAGCAGGGGGGTTGGGAGTGGAAGGATGGATAGATTTTTCCAGGGAATAGCGATCCCAACCCTGTCAGAGAAGTATAAAATGGATATAGAGGCCCCGGTGACTTTGGAGGAATTGCAGCGTGCAGTGGCTGGGATGGTCAGCCAAAAGTCACCGGGCCCGGATGGGCTCCCAATAGAAATTTATAAAATTATATGGTGAGGTACTACTCCCAGATTTGCTTAAGACACTGAGGTGGGCAGAAATTGAGGGGAGACTCCCCCCTCGATGTCAGAAGGCGCTATTATAGTAATACATAAGGAGGGGAAGGATCAACTTGATGTATCCTCTTACTGCCCAATATCACTGCTATGCCCTGATGTCAAAATTTTGGCTACAGTACTAGCAACCCGCCTGAATGGATGTATTCAAAGAAGTATACACCCTGATTTGTCTGGTTTTATCCCTAATAGGTCAACCAGCATCAACAATAGAAGAGTATTTTTGAACATGCAGATTACAACTGAAACTGTAGGCTTTGGGGCTATATTGGCCTTGGATGCTGCCAAGGCCTATGATAGCCTGGAATGGGATTATCTGTGGTGGGTCCTGGAGAGATTCGGTTTGGTCCCTCAGATGGGTGAAAACACTCTAAAGAACCAAGAGAGAAAATAAACAACAAGCACTCAGAGTTGTTCCAACTGGAGAGGGGAATGAGTTAGAGTTGCCCCTTGTCCCCCTTATTGTTTGCCTTTGTGATGCAACCACTAGCAATTATGACTAGATCAATGCCAGGTATACAGGGGTTTCATAGGAGGACAGGAGAGAACAGGATAGCATTGTTTGCGGACGATGTCCTGTTTTTTCTTGGAGATGTTGAAACCACATTGACAACAGTGATACACATGGTAGGGGACGGTTTTCAGTTCTGGTTATCAATTGGGAGAAGTCGGCTTTAATGCCTGTGGACCCACTTGGCAACCAGATACCGTCTGGAACTTCCCACCTAAAAGTAGTTACGGCACTAAAATATTTGGGTATATGGATAATGAGGGATATAAACCAGTATGTCAATAATAATCTTGCCCCACTATTGCCTAAATTTAAGCAAAAAGGTGACAGCTGGAGCCGGCTCCCCCTATCTGTAGCGGGGCGTTGAAATTTTATAAAAATGTATTTGGCTACCGCAGCTATTATACCTATTGCATAACTCCTCGGTTTGGATAGGTCAAAAGAATAGAATCCCTTTTTAGGGAACTAATTTGGAAAAGGGGCCAATCCAGGATAAATTTGCAAACCATGCAATTACCGATTAAAGAGGGGGTATGGTGGTCCTGCACCCGAGGTCCTACCTTTTGGCATCCCAGCTGCAACATCTAGTGAGTTGTGATACTTTAGTAGGGGGAAACTCTAGCACGATAGTGGAGGCACTAGAGGCAGACTCATTTATCCACAGATGACGAATAAAGCTGGGTAGCAAAGTATGACAGGCAATGAGAGCACTGATGGTGTATAACGGGGCAACAGAATCGACTCCTCTATGGAACAACAAAAATCTGGCGTAAGAGGTATAGAGAGGCCCAGGGAGTGGGAGAGACAGGGCATTAACTACTAATCCATCTATATGAGGGCAACATTATGAAAAACATTTTAGATCTAAGGCAGGAATTTAATATATCAAATAATTATTTTTATAAATATCTTCAGATCAAACACGCCCTGCAGGTACAGTTTAAAACACAAATAATTGAATGGAGCTAGATCCCCACTCTCAAAAAAATAATTAAATCAGGCATATATAAAGGGTTGATCTCTGAGGTATACGCTAGGTTGGGGGACAGAATCATAAGTGGAGCAGGACCCTCCAAAAGCAGGGTAGGATGGGAGAGAGATGTGGGGGGAAAAACACGGAACAGTGGGGCAAGATTTTGGAATGGGGCCATTGGTCTCAATCTCCCCCTCACAGAAATTATGCCACCTATTCCTGGTACACAGAGTCTATTATACGCCTAAAAGAATGTTTAAGCTCAGTTGGAGACAAGTGCCCCAGGTGCAAGGTGACAGGAGATTTCATCCACATGATGTGGAAGTGCCCAAAACTATTTAGATATTGGGTCAAGATAATAGATATAATAAATAAAACTTTTGGGACTACACTAGAACCAGAGGCTAAGACATGTCTGCTAGGGAGAATGGAGGAATCTAGAGCCCTGGTTGGCACTATTGAAGTAGTGCTCAGATGCCTATTCCAAGCGAGGAAATTAATCACACAGAAATTGCAGGCACAGATCCTCCCGGCAGTTGGAAATTGGGTCGAGACTGTTTATACAACAGTTTGGGGGGAGAAAGTGGCATTTACTAGACGCGGCAACTACAATAAGTTTGTGAGGATGTGGAGGCATTGGTTGGACAGGATGGGCTGCCCTTTGTGAGGGGAGGGTGGGAAGCAGATGAGAGCACGCTCTTGCTCTGCAATACCCCCTCACTTCCTCTCCTCCCTTCTTTGTGACTCCCTTTTTTTCCTTTTTCTCTTTTCTTTTATCGTGTTTATGACCCCTCTTAGTAGAGGGATAATGGACTTACACATAAAACCACTGTTTGGGTGGTGTAGGGGAGGCGAGGTGGGAGGGAAAGCAAAGCATTAAATGCCTTATGTAATTTATTAAACATTTTTTATGGCAATTTTTTTGTAATAGAGTAAACAAAGAATATTGAAAAAAAAAAGTATAACATGTTTGTTATTTTTAAAAAGAAAAAAAGCTATACTTTAATATCACTTTAAGTCTATGAGCTACCAGAAAACCCAGATAATTTCCCACTATTGACTCCCCCAGCTGTTCTCCCCCTAGAATATATATAATGTATGCATATTTTTAGCCCCCAAGTGCCTAACTTTTATCAACATTAAATCTCATTTGCCACATGGTTGCCCAATTAAATAGTGCAGTGAGTTGGTTTGTTGGCAACATCCTGTAAGGACATACATTTACTGCATCGCTTGGCATCATCTGCAAATACTGAAATTGAACTTTTAATCCCATACCCTATATTATTTATCAATAAAAGTATGGGTCCCACTGAACCTTGGGGTATACCACTAATAACCTGTGACCTTTCAACTTTTGAACCATTAATCACTACTCACTACTTTCTTTCCAATCTGAATTTGAAGTTTTTGCTTACTCCCTCATAAAAAGAAATCAGGTTTTGTTTGACAACTTTAGTCTTACATGAATCCATGCTTACTATTGCTTAAAATATTTATTTTTATCAACAAATCCTGTATTTGTTATTTCATTAAACTCTCTAGTATCTTCCCAATTATAGAAGTTGAACTAATCGGCCTGTAGTTACTCAGGATATTTGATCCCTTTTTAAATATAGGCACTGCATTGGCCTTACACCTTTCCAGTGGTACCATGCCAGTTATTAAAGAGTCTCTAAAAATGAGAAACACTGGTTTAGATATAACAGGGCTCAGCTCTTTGGGGACCCTGGGATGTAAATCATCTGGTCTAGGGGCTATTCACCTTTATTTTGTGTAAAGGTTTATGGACCATTGTCATTTTGAGCCATTGTGGGTCATTTGGGTCAATATTATGCTGAATATCAAGCTGAAGAAGGTATTTAATACATTTACTTTCTCTTTGTCCCCAGTAACCGACTCAAAATTATCTAGTAAAGGGCCTACATGTTCACAACTGACAATTTTACTGTTATTATATATTAATCATTTTTTTGAGTTTGTCATACTCTCTTTTGTAAGGCCCCATACACACGAGAGGATTTATCCGCAGATACGGTCCAGCGGACCGTATCCGCGGATAAATCCTCTCGAGGATTTCAGAAGATTTCTATGCGATGGCGTGTACACACCATCGCATTGAAATCCCAGCTGAAATCCTCTGCCGATGACGTGTCGCGCCGTCGCCGCTATTATGACGCGGCGACGGGCGCGACGCTGTCATATAAGGAATTCCACGCATGCGTCAAATCATTACGACGCGTGCGGGGAATCCCTTTGGACGGATGGATCCGGTAAGTCTGTACAGACGAGCGGATCCATCCGTTGGAATGGATTCCAGCAGATGGATTTGTTGAGCATGTCAGCAAATATCCATCTGCTGGAAATCCATCCCAGGGGAGATTTATCTGCGGATAGATATCCGACGGAGTGTACACACCATAGAATCTATCCGCAGAAACCCATTTGATGGGATTTATCTGCGGATAGATTCTATGGTGTGTATGGGGCCTTACCGTTCATTTAAAATTTTTGAAGCCTTGATTTCCTTTTTACATATTCTGTTATATTCTTTGTAACTTTTAAATGATAATGGTGTTCTTTAATTTTTATATTTGTTAAAGGCTCCTTTTTGTTAGTATTTATAGCTCATTTAGTTTTGGATATAAGACACATAGGCTTTATTTTTAGCCTTTTAAGCGTATTGCTCATGGGAATATATTTTGCAGTGTGTTTGCATATAGTCAATTTTAAGCATTCCCATTTCTGTTCTGTGTTCTTTATTGATATTCTATCCCAGTCTTAGTATTGGAGAGCAGCCCTCAGCCATCCATTAAAAATGTGATCTCTTGACCTCCCTGGCGGTATCCCCGAGCGTGACTCGGGGTGGATTTTCGATGCTAGGATCGGTATCCCCGAGTCACGCTCAGGGTAGATGTGCAGAGTGTGCAGCGGCGCGGCTTACCTGCTCGCTGAATCCACAGGCAAATGACTTACCTTGTCCCTGGATCCAGCAATGCATCCCCGCTGTGTGAGCGAGCGGGTGCTCGCTCGATTCACAGTGTCCCCGTGTGCCGCAGATCTACGTTCCCTGCGACGTTACGACGCACGGGGGCGGAGAATGGCGCCAAATTCAAAAAAGTAAACAAACACTATACATACAGTATACTGTAATCTTATAGATTACAGTACTGTATGTAAAAAATACACACCCCCTTGTCCCTAGTGGTCTGCCCAGTGTCCTACATGTTCTTTTATATAATAAAAACTGTTCTTTCTGCCTGCAAACTGTAGATTGTCCAAAAGTGTCCCTTTATGTAAAAAATGGTTTTAGAGCAGCTAGAAAACAGTGATAATAAATTATAATCACTTGCAGAATTGTGCGATAGCGATTTGTGGGGAAATTCGTCATAAAAAAATGTATGAGGAAAGATTAGAAGAACTAAATTTATTCACTCTTGAGAAGAGGAGAATAAGGGGGGATATGATCAACATGTACAAATATATAAGAGGTCCATACAGTGAACTTGGTGTTGAGTTATTCACTTTACGGTCAACACTGAGGACAAGGGGGCACTCTTTACGTCTAGAGGAAAAGAGATTTCACCTCCAAATGCGGAAAGGTTTTTTCACAGTAAGAGCTGTGAAAATGTGGAACAGACTCCATCCAGAGGTGGTTCTGGCCAGCTCAGTAGATTGCTTTAAGAAAGGCCTGGATTCTTTCCTAACTGTACAGAATATAACTGAGTACTAAGATTTGTAGGTAAAGTTGATCCAGGGTAAATCTGATTGCCTCTTGGGGGATCAGGAAGGAATTTTTTCCCCTGCTGTAGCAAATTGGATCATGCTCTGTTGGGGTTTTTTGCCTTCCTCTGGATCAACTGTGGGTATGGAGTTGGGTGTATAGGATTTTACTGTGTTTTTTATTTTGTTTTTTTATTTTTTGTGGTTGAACTGGATGGACTTGTGTCTTCTTCAACCTGACTAACTATGTAACTATGACTAACTATGTAACTATGTAGCGACAATTCTGCAACTGAGCAAATTTCAGTGATTTTGAGTTGATTACATTATTGAATCATTTTCATTATAATTATATTATTATTTGTTATAATTATTTATAATTATTTATTATATTATAATTTATAATTTTTTTTTTTTTTTTTAAATCATACCCGGGATGCCTACTACACACTTGTTTGGTCAGATTTAAATGAGTTATTCCTAAAAATTACAGGCCCGGGTATAAAAACGCCAAATTTCCTTGCAAAATAATTGTACCGCTTTTGGTACGTAATTCCAGACAGAATCATACCGCCAGGGAGGTTAAAGGATCACTAAAGGAATTTTTTTTTTTAGCTAAATAGCTTCCTTTACCTTACTGCAGTACTGGTTTCATGTCCTTATTGTTCGTTTTTGCTTTGAAGTGGCTGTAATTCTGCTCTGATCTCCACACTTCCTGGTTGTCTTTTTCCTTATAACCATCGTACTGGGAGCTTTTCACTGTAGATCTAAGCTGTCATTATTGTGTGTCTAAAACTTAACAGAACCAATCAGATTCATTTTAAAAACAAAACACTGCCCTGGATTTGTTTGTTTTTGTTCTGTGTGTGTCTCTAGTTCACAGGAACATGAAAACAGTTTAAAAGTGAAACTAACCTACAGGCACATTATATGATTGATTTGTTATCTATTTGTAATCATTTTAAAAGGAATCAGTTAACTTTTATGTCTCTATACCCTGTAAACAGTCATTTCAGCAAACTTTTTTTTTCCTTTAGTGACCCTTTAAAATTAAGTGTCTTTATATTTCTAGTATGTGTTTGTTGTTCACAGCATATATTAAATTAAATCACGTTATGGTCACTGCTACCCAGATGTTTTTTTTATATTAACATTAGTAATAATCCCCCCATTATTTGAGATTAACAGGTCCAGCAAAGCATAATTTCTAGTTTAGGCCTCTATGAACTGTACCATAAAATTTTATTATTTATATAAATTTCCTTTCACTGTTCCAGCACTACAATAATTAACTTTGAAATATACGCAGCCATATGCAGCTCCAACAATAATTCTTTAGCAGCCATAGGTGTGTGCATAGGGTGTTTCAGGTGTGCCCAGGCACACCCGAATCATCCCATGTGCATTAGTATTATCGCTCTGTGTAGCAGCAGGAACATGGGAAAGATCTCCCTCTTACCGGTTCTGCTGTAAGAGAAGTGTTTATGCTCTTCTCTTTCACAGTGTCGGCAGGGAAATCAATGTGCCGGGGTCATATATATGTAGACACACACACATGCATGTGTGTTTGAGCTTTAGGGTGCACACCCTAATGCAATAGGCTGTGCACACCTATGTTAGCATCATTACACTCTGCCTCAACAAGGTCCTCTTTTATACTTGTTTTAAGATGATGTTACCTTTTCATTTTACCCTGTCTCTTCAAGCCTGGAATTTAACAGTCCAGTCATGTGAAGAATGAAGCCATGATTTAGCAATACCAATTAAATCATAGTTCTTTTCATGCATCAAAACTTCCAAATCACCTAGTTTCCCTGCTAGACTTCTGGCATTGGTGTACACAACATTTTAATTCATGTCACATTTTCCACTTGCGTTTTGCATAATTTTTTATAGTACAAATAGTTTATACAAAAACACTGGTTAGGCACACAGTTAATCATTTGATCGTCCTAGATGTTGAACCCCTTCCCAGCCAGTGTCATTAGTACAGTGACAGTGCATATTTTTAGCATCATTGTCAAATGTTTCAGGTAGTGTCTGATTGTCCGCCACATGATCGCAGTCCCGCTATAAGTCGCTGATCGCCGCCATTACTAGTATAAAAAAATTATAAAGATTCCAGTATACACCATAGTTTTTAGAGGCTATAACGTTTGCACAAACCAATCAATATACACGTATTGTTCATTTTTACCAAAAACATGTAGAAAGATACGACTAGTCCTAAATTCACGAAGAAATTAGATTTATACAGTTTTTTAATCATAATTGTATTATAGCAAAAGTAAAGAATTTATAATTTCCAGTGGTGATCAAATACCTCAAATAGAAAGCTCTATTTGTAGGAAAAAATTTGTGTACAGCAATTTTATTTGGGTACAGCATTGCATGACCGTGCAATTGGCAGTTAAATTAATGCAGTGTTGTTTCTAAAAAAAAAGCCTGATCATGAAGGGGGGTAAATCTTCAGAAGGTCAAGTGATTAATATTTTCCAGTTTATTATATGAACCATTTATGTATTTATACAAAATGATTATATCCCTGCTAACTGCTACTTCTCAAGAGTAAATTCATGAATTTCAGTTATTGTTTCCTGAGAGCTGAAGTATGCCATAATCAAGTTTAATTTAATTGGCCATCTCTGCACTCTTTCCAGTTCCAGAACGTATTTTTGTGTACTGATGTCCACACTCAACTGCATATTCAAGATGATGTCTTAGTAAAGCATGGTGGTCTTATTTTCAATACAATTATCTTGCACAGTTTAGAAAGCTAGGTGTTTTTCTAAGTCTATGATTTAGATATTTTTTCCATTATTGATTTGACCAGGTTTACTCTCCTCTCGATTGTCTAATGCATTCATGTGTTTTTTTATTTTGTCCCCAAGTGTATTATACATTTACATTTATCAACATTAAACCACATCTGGCATATAGTTACCTAATTAAAAAGTGCATCCAGGTCATCTTGCAAGTTTGAGAGATCATGTAAGAACTGCATTCCCATACATGGCTTTGTGTCCTCCACAAACACATAATGGTATTTTTAATCCAAAAACAATGTTATTTATAAACAGGTTAAACGCTAATGGTCTGAAAAATAAACATTTGCATACATCACTAGCACATTTAGACCATTCAAGTATAAATCATTAATCACTACTCTCTAAATGCAGTCTTTTAGCCAATGTTCTATCCATTTATAAAGAGAACTGTGTAAGCCTATATGCCTAAATTGCACATTATATTATATCACTCCACAAATGGTCGGGTGAGCAGACCATAGGTCCTATAAATTGCCTACTTTTATTTTGCTTCATGCCGCATGTTATTTCACAGCCATTATTTAACAATTTTACAAACAGTGTTACTCCATTGGTGATCCAACAGTTAGATAACAACAATACATGCTATTCCATAAAAAAAAACTGAATAGCTATGCCTTTGGATTGAATACTAACTGTGGACTCTAATCACTTCTACACACTGACAGCTTTGTCCTGCTACAAAAGCAACTATAGCTGTCACTGTGGGACTAGCTACCTGACTTAATTAATCACCTCTAACAGGGGTTTTCCTTTAGAGACCAAAGGAGGTTTCCAATCAAACCTATTTTGATAGGATGGACTTTTTGTTTTGTTATGTATGGTTTATGATATTGAGATCAGGTTCTGGTCCATTGATATTATCTACGTTTATTAACATTAGCCCGGTTACAAGTGTGTGTATGCATGGTCAGAGCGTGATGTAGCTGCTCTTAACAGGCATTGTTGTCTGATTTTAACATTATCCTGGTGTTGGTGGTGGGTACCTGGTCTTGGCCACATTTTTTGTATTAAATAATTTTTACTAATAAAATGTATCCCATATTAAGTTGACTTGTGTCTCTTGACAGTGGGAATCCTTCCCCTGTAACTCTTTTTTCTGCCGAAAATTACACATTAGGCATCTGTGTGAAGTCAAAGTATAATACATTGTACATGTACAGCCACCCCTTTGTCTAAGTTTCCAATTTTCCTATTTCTCATGCACAGAAAGTCCATTTAATAACAACTTCGGTCTGTCATAAACCCATGCTGGCTACTGCTTATTACAATGGGCTCCATTCACAAAGTGGTATTTTCCTATTCAACCACTTGCCTACTGGGCACTTTTACCCCCTTCCTGCCCAGGCCACTTAATAATCGAAGACAGAACATTTTGGAAATAAAAAATATTTTTTATAGTTTGCTATAAAATTTAGCAAAAGGTAATTTTTCTCCTTCACTGATGTGCACTGATGTGCATTGATGGGCACTGATAGGCTGTACTGATGGGCACTGATTAGGCGGCACTGATGAGGATGCACTGATAGGTGGCACTGATGTGCACAGATAGGTGAAACTGATGGGCACTGATAGGTGGCACTGATGGACAAATAGAATACCAGTCAAAGGGAAGCTGCTTTCACAGGACACATGTGGTGTATCAAAAACATCTAAGTTCAATTAAATAAATACAAACTATCTTTACCACTTTCAGCCTAAGCCAATTCTGGCAATTCTGGCAGAGGGATGTGAAGCTGGAATTGTCTCTCTCTCTCTCTCTCCCCTTGTAGTACTTCTTTAAAAAAATATTTTTTTCAGGTTTACATCCACTTTAAGAACGCAATAGCCATAGTTCCTGGCCCACTCCTTAAAAACCAGCTATCATTCACATTAAATTTCAAAAAGGGGAGTCAAGGAAGGGGGAGTGCGCCTCGGAGAAGAGGTGGAATCCATGACAGGATCAGGTATGATATGGAAGTCCCCGCATATCACGAGCAGTCCCTTCTGATCCGCCCTGATCTTCTTAGTCACTCTCTGTAGGAATCTGGTTTGTTTCACATTAGGGGCGTACAGAGCGACCACCGTATATGACACTAGGTCAATGTCACACAACAAGATTATGTATCTTCCCAGTGGGTCAATGATAGACTTATGCAGGGAAAAGTGAACAGAGTCTCTCACCGCAATCATCACCCCTTTTGTTTTGGTGTCTGCGTTAGCAAAGAAAGTGAACGGGTATTTGGGGTGTGAGCATTTCGGAGGGGCTATTTTATCAAAGTGGGTCTCCTGGACACATAAAACATCGGCTTTCTGTTGTAAGGCCTCTTTCCAGAGGGATCGCCTTTTCGCCGGGTGATTGAGTCCTTTAGCATTAACAGTCAGGAATTGTATCATCTTAGTACATAGATGGCATGTGTGGGTGTAGTTGAGATTTTCAATAAGGTACTCACAGTGGATGATCCAGTGGGCATACCCATCGGCCAGTGATCAGGCATCCAAACCATTCTCAGTCCACTTGGATCAGGTGAGTCCATCCTCATCAGCAGCCAGGTGTGGAGAGAAGTATTACTTGGAAGGGCATAATGAAAAAAAAAAACGAAAAAGTTAAATAAAGAGAAAAAAACAAGGTGATTAACAGGGCGACATAACACCAGCATGCTGCCAAAAATTTAAAGAGAAAACTGTGTGCGACTATCAATAGTCGCTCATAAACTAGAACGGGGAAACTCAAGTAAAACTTGAGATTTAAGCCAGCCGAAGCAACTCCTCCTCAGCGGTCTTGTTGCATCATTGTAAACCTCCAGAAGGGTCAGTTATGGGCGTTCCTGCGGTCCACCACTTGCCATCCAGCATCAACATTTCCTGCTCCCCCTCTCTGCCGTGATGTATGGTGCGGTTCGGGGATTATCCCCCACTCTTTCAGTAGGGCCATGCCCTTGTCAACTGAGTCCAGCACATAATCACGGTTGTCTTTAGTGACCATAAGTTTGGTAGGGAACCCCCATTTGTACATCAGGTTATGGTTCCTGAGAGCCTTGGTGATAGTTGTGAGATTTTTGCGCTTTTGCAGTGTAAACTGCAACAGATCTGCGTAGAATTGGAGATTTGCGTAAGCTGGCGGGAAGTTATCCCTCTGTCTGGATGCAGCCATCAATTTTTCTTTAGCGTGATAAAAATGTAGGCGCAGGATCACATCTCTAGGGACTTCTTCAGCCAGAAACGCAGGTTTGGGAAGTCTGTGTATTCTATCAATAGTGCAATCCAGCTCGGACAGGTCAGGCAGTATAGCAGAGAACAATTGGGAGACATATTTACGGAGCTCCTGAGGTTTAACAGATTCAGGCACACCTCTCATTTTCACATTATTTCTCCTAGATCTGTCCTCGATTTCTGCCATCTTAGCCTTAATAGCCTCAATATCATCATCCTTGCCATCATTTGCATCCACTAGGTCATTAATGGTAGAGGCAAAATCTCCCATCTTGTCCTCTATGTGAGACACCCTGTCTGCCACCCCTCTGAGTTCTGTGCTAAATTTGTGGACACAGGACATCATGTCCGAGTGGAGAGAGCTCCTCAATGAGACCAACATCTCTTTTAGCACAGTGTCCATGACGGTTTGTTAGTGGTGGGGAACCCCTCTATGGAGTCTGGCAGCTCCCTGGTGTCCTCCCCAGAGTCTAATAGTGTGCTCACCTCATGTGCGGCCTCCGGTGTGTCCATCCTAAATCTGTGTTTTTCAGGGCTCCCAGATGAGGGGGTGGCCGGCTGGGAGGACATGCATCTGGGAGGGCTGCTCCGTTTGTGCGGATTCCCTGTAGTGGCCGAATGTTTTTTTAGGCCTGTGAGCGGCGTGGAGGAAGATCCGGGGGCCATCTTGTCTGCGCTCCATGCTGATAAACTCGGTGAGTTTGGTGGGCCAGTTACCGGCGTTTTTACGCATCGTCATCGCAGGGATATGGTCCCTGGACTTCCCGGAGCTGGAACGCCGTGATTGCAGGGGAATCAATCCATGCTGAGGTCCGCTGTGAGCCGGGTTAACGCCGCTGGTGTAGGAGCTAGGCTAACACGCGGCCATCTCGGATTCCGGCTAGCTCCGCCCCCCATTCACATTAAATTTGATAAACAAAAGTTTTTTTTTATAATTTGCTATAAAATTTTGCAAAAGGTAATTGTTCTCCTTCACTGATGTGCACTGATGAGCACTGATGAGGCAGCACTGGTAGGCACTGATAAGGATGCACTGATAGTGGCACGGATGGGCATTGAAAGGTGGCACTGATGGGCACTGACAGGCGGAACTGATGGGCACTGATTGGCAGTACTAATCATCACTGGTTGGTAGCACTGGTGGGCACTGATTGGCAGTTCTGGTGGGCACTGTTGAGACTGCACTGATAATCTGTGTATGTGTCTCTTTTACACAAGCTGGCTATCGGCTGGCTCTCTTCTCCTCTCCTCATGCTATTAGCATGAGGAAAGGAGTGCCGATAACTGGCTTCTGTTTACATCTGTGATTGGACACTGATCACAGAGCGTGCCGCCCGTGCCTCACAGTGGGCACGATCACATCGATCAAGTCAATCATATGACGGCCTCCCAGAACTAGCCGGTAATGCTGTAGCCGTCATTCAACTTTAGTTGGCAAGTGGTTAAAATTTGCAGTAAAATAGCTCATAGCGTTTTTTCAAAATGTTTTTAAAAAATGTAAATATCACATGCAGTTTTTCATCGATATTTGCAGTATTTATCCCATAAACCATGTAGTATTTTATCGCATAAGATATACAGTTGGATGGATACAGTGAAGAAGAATTAGAACCCCTGTCAGTTTCTATTGCTAATAGAGAAGTAAAATGGTTTAAATCATAGAAATATGCCAACTCAGTGCGTGTCCCTGCAGCATATGTAATAATTACAAAAATAAAAAGGTAACTAGAATACCAGTCAAAGGGAAGCTGTTTTCACAGGACACATGTGGTGTATCAAAAACATCTAAGTTCAATAAAAAAAAAAATACAAACTATCTTTACCACTTTCAGCCTAAGCCAATTCTGGCAGATATCACAAACAATGTGATATTGAAACAGATAAAACACTATATGTGAAACAGCCTTTATACAGAAAATATATATATGTGACTCTCCAATCGCTAACATGGACAGATGAATGTCTAGTTGTCTGCAGGGATCACCAAGGCATCAAATATAGATAATAGACTACTCTTACCATGTGTTGTGGACTAAACTGTTTTGCAACAGTAAGTCTAATACGCTTAATGGCCTCTAAGGACCTGGGTCGCTGCAACAAGCACTCCCCGGATGGTAGTGCGTTTCTCGATCACTCAGGTGGAATGAATACCAGGAACGACAGGAACCAAACCGATGGACCTTCAGATGCAGGATGGATAGGAACAAACAAGTCCAGCAAAACACAGAAAGGCAAAAAGAAAAAAGAGTGCTCCAAATGGTGCAGGTCAAAAATAAACCATGACAGGTTTTATTAAAAAAGGTCATATAAATGACAGAAATGTATGAATAAAAAGGTGATCACATAAATAAAAGCAGTTGTCCTCAGTATAGATATACAGTTAAATATAATGTAAAGCCCCATACACACTATCAGTTTTCCTGCAGGTTTTTCTCTTCGGGTTTACCAAAACCATGTAGTGCAAGGGCCTGCCTGATTGCATACGATTTGAAACTCTTAAGGTTTGACCTCATATTAGAAGGTTTTGGTAAACCTGAAGAGAAAAACCTGCAGGAAAACTGATAGTGTGTATGGGGCTTAAGACTTTGTCACCATTTAGATTTATGTTGGTAATTTTAGTGAGTATTGTTGATTGCTTTGCTCTGTTTGTATCACCTCGTGAAATGTTATTACAGATGTGTCAGTCAGTTGTGACACATAGCAAGAGGGGTGGGTACACAGATTTGGACAAACAGTTATATGCAATCAGTTTACATATACATATTTTAACTATTTTTAACTAATTTAACTAATTTTAATATATATGTGGGTGGGTGAGTTCATGTACACATCAATTAATTTATTGATTTGCACCGACACATATTGATTTTTTTAAATAATTTTTAACAAATAATTTGTATTGAGCCATTTGTCCATATATGTATGAATCTGTGCTATCTGTGATATATTATAGCATGAATCTGTACTATATCTAGTAGTATCTAGACTGATTTTTACAAAAAAATATCAGGGTCTTTTAAATATATCAGAGCATCCATTAAGCTACATAATGGCAGTATATGTTCTCTGCAAATATTAGCTGTGAAGATCGCAACAGATTGTAAACTGGTGAATCATGGTTGTGGGGACACTCGAGAGGCTGATGTACAAGGTATGGGATTTCCGCCTTCATAGAATGCCAGTAGTAGCGTCATTTCTGCCCGCGTTCAGGCAGTGCGTGTGTTAAATTCACAGGCAAATCATGATTGTTCCGCCCTTAGCTGACTCTAATGTGATTACTGCTTCCGCCTGGAGCTGTTGCGGTGCGCATGCGCAGTTGAATTTGGGTCCAGTTTACCAATTAGAGGGGTTAGTATATAAGGGAGGGATCAAGATCTGTGTGGCCAATCCCATGATTAAGTCCTATGTGACGAAACAAGTTGGAGTGTGGCCACACAGTCAGCATCTGAACCGACGTCTACACATGTGGCTTGACTAGGAATCAGGAAAGAGAGCTTCCAAACCGAGTGATTGCAGTGCGGTGGAGTGGTGAGAATACCCCTAGCTGATCGTTGGTCCGCTGTGACCATTATTACACCAGTTGAGGATATTGAAGAAGTTTTGCTTTGCTGTGATTCACTGCTTAATTTTTAAAAAAAATTGTGAGTGCAACTTTTGAAGATTTGTGCGTGGTGTTTTATTAAAACTGACCATTCGGTATTACACTATTCTGCATTTCCTTTTTTCTTTCATATCATTTATGTGGAGCAATTTGGATTACACTGTTGGGAACGGAAATCCTGTCTAACCTATTTGAGAGGTCCTGTTTTATGCTTTTTTGCCAAAGCACGTGAGTGTTAGGCATATTGTTCTGGTGAGTGGCCAATTTGATGGGTGAAGGAATCACTAAACACATTTGGTGTGGTGGAAGACTCTGAAGATTGCAAGATCATTTATCTTAACAAAGAAAGACATTTGTAAAAGTGAAAGTCACCCTAAGAAAACCAATAAAAGAGCATACAAGCACCTGTTGGATAATGGAGCAAGTTTACGTGACTTTGAAATCAGCGAGGAGGGGATAAGTGGTCAGAACCAGAGAATTGGAGGTGCTTGGGATAGTCTTTCCGTTTGCTTTTTTGGTCCAGAGAATGAGTATTTGGGGAAACCCTGAATGAGGAGTTAGAGTGTGACTCTGTGTGTAGTGAACACAAGAAGACTTTCGCTTGTGAAGTATCCTGGAAAGAGAGCTGGTCTCCGTTGGGAGCCTGAAGGTGGAGGACTGCAGGAAAGGCCAATGTAAATTTCACTTGTCCCTGGTGGAGTTCTGTGCAGATGTGTTGAAAGGCTTTCCTTTTTTTGGAAACTTCAATGGAGTAGTCCGCATAAATCAGAACATTGACACCATCTATTTAAAGGGATCAGCCGGAACTTTTGCAGAAAAGAAGCTTTGTAGTTTAAATATTTAGTGATGATTGGGCGAGATTTGCATTCAGTGGAAAATACTCCCATGTAGTGGGCCTGTTCCACTGTTCAGGGGCAGGGAGGCCTAGGGCTTCTGGGATGCACCGGGCGCAGAGATATATGAGGGCTGATGCTTGCAGAGATTCTGGGATACCCACAAAGCGCAGATTACTTTGTCTCAACCTATTTTCCAGGTCATCCAGCTTCTGGAGTACATATCGGTTAGTTTTATATTGTGCCTGCTCAGTGGCCTGTGCCTGGTAGAGCTCATCCTCTATATTGGAGAGACAATGTTCTGCATCATTTAGGCAAGAGGCATGTTCCCCCAGCTCCTTTTTGATCTGCCTCATCACTGCATTGACAACCTTTTCTACTGAGGCTGCTATCATGGGTGTCAAAAGCGCTGCCACTGTTTGGGCTATGTGCTCCATGTTGCTATCTCCCTGAAGTTGGGAGGAGGAGTCTGTACAGCCGCTCATCTCTATCTCTTCGGAAATTACATTTTGTGCAGGGACAGTTCTAAGCACGGGATACTATGCACACCCCCAGGTACGAAATTTAATGGAATATTTCACTTTTATTGTTTCACTTTAAGCACTATTAAAATCACTGCTCCCAAAAAAACAGCAGTTTTTAAAACTTTGTTTTGCATTGATACATGTTCCCTGGGGCAGGACCTGGGTCCCCAAACACTTTTTATGACAGTAACTTGCATATAAGCCTTTAAAATTAGCACTTTAGATTTTTCATGTTCGAGTCCCATATACTTTAACAATATGATACCAAAATATAATGTATATGAAAATAATTGAAAATGGGGAGGGTAGTGCTGCGCTAATCAGTGGTGAATGGATAAGTGAATAAACAGGTGGGGGAGGGGAATGAAAGTAGGTGTAATTGAAATGAGGAGCAATATAGCCCAAATGGCATCAGCATAAAAATAAATATAAATGATCAGTGAACAATAACAGTAATGGTGCAAATCATATAACTACACAGGTTCCTCTTAATGTGATGAAATACACTATAAGTAATGGTGCAAAAAAAATTCCAGGTAACTGTGCTAAGTGACACTCCTATACTGGTGATAAACAGTCCATCAACAGAGTTTGAAAAATATTAACAAAAAATATAAGTAAAATTTCAAAAGTCCAAGAAAGCAAAAGTGCAAGTGTAGGTCCGCAATATGGAGTGAGAGGAAAATGGGTATCCAGTGATCCTTTTAGGGTAAGTAAGGATGTCCCCTTACCTTACTGCTGTAAGGTAACAGCATATAGATCCAACCACATTAGATGGTTCACTCGATGGGCTCTGATCCAACAACGGCAGGTCCTCCTTGGAGTTCTCGTCCCAGATTGGTCAGTTTCTCGCCCCAAAGAGATAAAGCATCGATGGTGTGATACCGTTTTAAAAATTTTAATTCTCAAAGAAAATAGACAGGGGTACTCACATAATCCAAAATACAATTGAGCATGTAAAAAAGAGGGGCAATCTGTCGCCAACGTCACCTCCGATACCTCTCAGTGGACTCATGCGCATTCGTCACTATCATGTGACTTCCTCAGGAGTAGTGAGAGGCATAAATGGGATCCTTTTTATAAGGTGACTTGTTTAGTAGGCTGTAAGTAAACTCAGCTGTTTGCCATGTAAATAATGCAGCTGCAGCCATTTTCCCGTAGTCTGCTAGGCATTTAATAGTAAAATCAAAAAATCAAAAAATTTCGCCCAGCATATAAAATATTTAAATTAGTAGCATTCAAATGGTGGGTGACAGATATGACATCTCATTTATATGGTTAACAATGAAAAAAATTGAAAAAACGTAAAAGCTTCAGCCAGGGGACGGAGACCATGGGGGGGGCAAACACAGAAGTCCCATTGTACCATCATAACATTCTGTGTTGACAGTACACAGCGTTCTACAGGAAGTCTGGCAGCCGCCATTTTGTTGTAGCTCAAAAGACGTCCCCAGCATCTCACAGAGCGCTGGGGATACGTCTTACAAAAGTGAGCTATTCTGTCTGATGTCTGGTCGGGGGCCTGCATGGGGCCCCCCGACCTCGGCCAGCATCACAAATAGGCTTCCATCACGTATCGGTGGCGTCTATCAAAACGAGCGCCGCCGGAAGTGGAGCTGCAGCCACCTTGCAGCCACCGGAAGTGGAGCCGCGGCCATTTTTTTGAAGCCAATGCTTGTTAAATGGTGACACACGGCGTCCTCACAAGGGAGCACTCTAGGGAAACAATTAAAAACACAGGGGAGCAGGAATTTATGTGTATATACACACTCATAATGCACCGAGAAGATTGAGGCTCAATTGGTATATTAAAAAATATTGAGAGCCAGAATAATTGTCTCGCACTCATTACCACAGCTATCATGGATGTCTTCTCATTTCTTGATAAGAGGCAGGTTAATCTTGAAGATGTTTTTAATGCTTCTGCACCTGTTAAGAAAAACAGTGACCTAGAGAGCCTCATGAGGAAGCTAGGGCATAATATGGAAAAAAAGATCAGCCTATGGTGGGACATAGTCACCTTTGAACGCTATATTAAGGATAACATTGTCCCACGGCGTCTACGATGGGATATAACCCCTAATGATGGCCTATTAGATCAGGCCTCAATAGACGAATGGTTTAAATTTTTTAACATCAAGGGGTCAGAACTTTTGATGTTCCTACTAGACAGGAAAAAGAGAAAGCTGAAACTGATCGAACAGATCATCCTAGAGGTCAAGGAAGAACTAGAAGCATATAAAGATTCAGGAGATCTCGTAAGATACACAACACAACTGAATAATGATTTAACAAAGAAAGACAAGGAAGTACAACACAGGAAAAGTAAAAAATACAGTCGCGATATGAATGATTTTAAAACGGATCATACGTTTAAATGGCAGAGCCAATCGGGCCGACCAGATCCCATCTCAACCTATTCCACACCAGAGAGAAATGTGAGGGTCTATTCACCCCCAAGAGTGATCAACTATATAGGGCCCACCCAAGAAACGCATGATAGGAATAGGCACGAATCGCCCCGGCAGTACAGAAATGAAGAGAGACAGGGCAACTATAATCAACACACTCCCTACCAAAATGAGAGAAGACCACCCCAAAATGAGCGGACACCACAGAATGGTTGGAAGAAACCCTTCTGGAAAAAACGCAGAAATAATAACAATGGCCATAACTATGGACAAAGACCACAACAAGACCAGAGGGATAATAGACCCCAGCCCCAAAACCAACGAGATAATAGAGGTGGAGGCTATGAGAATAGAGGTCGGCCACAGGAAACCAACTATTATCAGGGACGTCCAAATGAATACCATGAGAACAGAGGATATACACATGAACAGAGAAGAAGAAGCCCTGTTCGTTCAAATGATCGAAGAGAGGGAGATCGAGGTTATTACACTCATCACCCACAGGATAGGACAGCGAACAGTGGATGATAGAGTGGAAAGACATCAAAATCCCAATACCTCTTCTTTTTTAGAGAGAGGTCAAGAATACCATCCGCCTCGACATACAGAGGAAATAAGAACCTACAGAAGAACCCCAGAAAGAAACGGGGAAAGCGAGGAGGAAAGAGAACACAAAAGAAAAAGAACAGAAAGGGAGAGGGAATCTTCAACTTAAGTGGACTCCCACTTACACATGAAGAGATTGGCGTCCTAGATAAAGGCCTCAAATACGCACCAGCGAAAAATCTGGATAAATTCCAGACATATATAGGAATTCAAAAGTATGTAAGGAAATTAAATATTCAAAAGTATATGATCAGTAACCCTTACAAAACTAGGACTGCCAATCCAGATGAAGAAATTAGACATAGTAATCTGAAGAATAAATCTATTTTTAATCCGCCTGTGAAAGATAATAAATGTGTGGAAGTCTTTAAAAGATTGGTCACAGGAGAACTAATGGACCTGAAAGTGAAAAAACAAGAAGAACCGAAACATATTAGGAGTGGAATACGCAAATTGATGAAAAGAAAGGATCTAGTAGTTCGACCAGCCGATAAAGGTGGTGGCATTGTGGTACTTTCCAAGGAACAGTATAAAATGAGCATGGAACAAATGCTAGGAGATACCAACACCTACAACCAACACTTACAGCAGTAAGATAAGGGGACATCCTTACTTACCCTAAAAGGATCACTGGATACCCATTTTCCTCTCACTCCATATTGCGGACCTACACTTGCACTTTTGCTTTCTTGGACTTTTGAAATTTTACTTATATTTTTTGTTAATATTTTTCAAACTCTGTTGATGGACTGTTTATCACCAGTATAGGAGTGTCACTTAGCACAGTTACCTGGAATTTTTTTTGCACCATTACTTATAGTGTATTTCATCACATTAAGAGGAACCTGTGTAGTTATATGATTTGCACCATTACTGTTATTGTTCACTGATCATTTATATTTATTTTTATGCTGATGCCATTTGGGCTATATTGCTCCTCATTTCAATTACACCTACTTTCATTCCCCTCCCCCACCTGTTTATTCACTTATCCATTCACCACTGATTAGCGCAGCACTACCCTCCCCATTTTCAATTGCTTATGGTTTGATACACCTTCCAGTGCCGCAGCTGTACCTCCACTTTTCATCACTTTCATTTCCCCTCCCCCTTTCTTCCCCTCTCTGTTTCCCCTCCTTTGATAAGCGCGGTAATATCCATTTTTCCAGTATATGAAAATAAAGCATTATTTTATTTTAGATCTTTCAGATTTCAAATTATGCGTGATCATTATCGTTTGTTAAAACAAACACGAAAATCCCAGAAATTCGTACGAAAATGCATTCGGATGAAAACGAATGTACATGTCTACTGGGTATGCCATTTTTCAGTTGTGTCTGATGGAACCAGACTTGTGTCCATTTACAACAGGCTACCTCAGTTGTGTCTTGTTTAGGTCTGGAAAAATGGAAAAGGATGCAGTCTTTTTCACTTTTTTTCTGGACTTGGACAGATTTGGAGGTAAGCCGTCACAAGTCCGTTTACATCAGCCTGCCTATAGAGCTGCATGGAGCTTCTGATCCGGGCTACCTGAAAAAACTGACAGGTGTACCTGATTGGAAAGCCCATGTGAAAGGGGCCCTAAAGTGTTAAATCACCTTTACAAAATTCCTGTGCAATTCAAAAATTCCATAAATAGTGCATACCAGTGGTCCTCATGGTAAAATGATGCTCTTGCTTTTTTTATATATATGCTCTGGCTCCTTAAACCCTTTCTATCCTGTAATTTTCAGAACAAGCTGGACAATACAGTTGTGTGCCTCTTAGCAGCCAACTTCTCCTTCTTTAATTGCTTGGGTCGCATGCTTTTTGCTTCCACTTGTTTGGATAATTAAAGTCAACACAACTTCACCTCAGTTATGAAGAAAATTTCCAATTTACAAAGTGAATTTTCACTTAGTTCAGTAAAAGAACAGGTGACGCTGCTCTGACTTTAATCATGCATTTGTATTAGCAAAAATCCTGTTTTTTTTTTTTATTATTTCTGCTTTGTTTCACCTAATTTAATAAGGTAAAATTCACTTTGCAACATGAAATTTTACTTAGATTATTTTTATTTTTATCTTTTAGCAAATTGGAAGCCAAACTGGTGCTTTGACAAATTACACTTACATCAAATCAGTAAGGAGTAATGTGATGAAATACACTATAAGTAATGATGCAAAAAAAATTCCAGGTAACTGTGCTAAGTGACACTCCTATACTGGTGATAAACAGTCCATCAACAGAGTTTGAAAAATATTAACAAAAAATATAAGTAAAATTTCAAAAGTCCAAGAAAGCAAAAGTGCAAGTGTAGGTCCGCAATATGGAGTGAGAGGAAAATGGGTATCCAGTGATCCTTTTAGGGTAAGTAAGGATGTCCCCTTACCTTACTGCTGTAAGGTAACAGCATATAGATCCAACCACATTAGATGGTTCACTCGATGGGCTCTGATCCAACAACGGCAGGTCCTCCTTGGAGTTCTCGTCCCAGATTGGTCAGTTTCTCGCCCCAAAGAGATAAAGCATCGATGGTGTGATACCGTTTTAAAAATTTTAATTCTCAAAGAAAATAGACAGGGGTACTCACATAATCCAAAATACAATTGAGCATGTAAAAAAGAGGGGCAATCTGTCGCCAACGTCACCTCCGATACCTCTCAGTGGACTCATGCGCATTCGTCACTATCATGTGACTTCCTCAGGAGTAGTGAGAGGCATAAATGGGATCCTTTTTATAAGGTGACTTGTTTAGTAGGCTGTAAGTAAACTCAGCTGTTTGCCATGTAAATAATGCAGCTGCAGCCATTTTCCCGTAGTCTGCTAGGCATTTAATAGTAAAATCAAAAAATCAAAAAATTTCGCCCAGCATATAAAATATTTAAATTAGTAGCATTCAAATGGTGGGTGACAGATATGACATCTCATTTATATGGTTAACAATGAAAAAAATTGAAAAAACGTAAAAGCTTCAGCCAGGGGACGGAGACCATGGGGGGGGCAAACACAGAAGTCCCATTGTACCATCATAACATTCTGTGTTGACAGTACACAGCGTTCTACAGGAAGTCTGGCAGCCGCCATTTTGTTGTAGCTCAAAAGACGTCCCCAGCATCTCACAGAGCGCTGGGGATACGTCTTACAAAAGTGAGCTATTCTGTCTGATGTCTGGTCGGGGGCCTGCATGGGGCCCCCCGACCTCGGCCAGCATCACAAATAGGCTTCCATCACGTATCGGTGGCGTCTATCAAAACGAGCGCCGCCGGAAGTGGAGCTGCAGCCACCTTGCAGCCACCGGAAGTGGAGCCGCGGCCATTTTTTTGAAGCCAATGCTTGTTAAATGGTGACACACGGCGTCCTCACAAGGGAGCACTCTAGGGAAACAATTAAAAACACAGGGGAGCAGGAATTTATGTGTATATACACACTCATAATGCACCGAGAAGATTGAGGCTCAATTGGTATATTAAAAAATATTGAGAGCCAGAATAATTGTCTCGCACTCATTACCACAGCTATCATGGATGTCTTCTCATTTCTTGATAAGAGGCAGGTTAATCTTGAAGATGTTTTTAATGCTTCTGCACCTGTTAAGAAAAACAGTGACCTAGAGAGCCTCATGAGGAAGCTAGGGCATAATATGGAAAAAAAGATCAGCCTATGGTGGGACATAGTCACCTTTGAACGCTATATTAAGGATAACATTGTCCCACGGCGTCTACGATGGGATATAACCCCTAATGATGGCCTATTAGATCAGGCCTCAATAGACGAATGGTTTAAATTTTTTAACATCAAGGGGTCAGAACTTTTGATGTTCCTACTAGACAGGAAAAAGAGAAAGCTGAAACTGATCGAACAGATCATCCTAGAGGTCAAGGAAGAACTAGAAGCATATAAAGATTCAGGAGATCTCGTAAGATACACAACACAACTGAATAATGATTTTATAAAGAAAGACAAGGAAGTACAACACAGGAAAAGTAAAAAATACAGTCGCGATATGAATGATTTTAAAACGGATCATACGTTTAAATGGCAGAGCCAATCGGGCCGACCAGATCCCATCTCAACCTATTCCACACCAGAGAGAAATGTGAGGGTCTATTCACCCCCAAGAGTGATCAACTATATAGGGCCCACCCAAGAAACGCATGATAGGAATAGGCACGAATCGCCCCGGCAGTACAGAAATGAAGAGAGACAGGGCAACTATAATCAACACACTCCCTACCAAAATGAGAGAAGACCACCCCAAAATGAGCGGACACCACAGAATGGTTGGAAGAAACCCTTCTGGAAAAAACGCAGAAATAATAACAATGGCCATAACTATGGACAAAGACCACAACAAGACCAGAGGGATAATAGACCCCAGCCCCAAAACCAACGAGATAATAGAGGTGGAGGCTATGAGAATAGAGGTCGGCCACAGGAAACCAACTATTATCAGGGACGTCCAAATGAATACCATGAGAACAGAGGATATACACATGAACAGAGAAGAAGAAGCCCTGTTCGTTCAAATGATCGAAGAGAGGGAGATCGAGGTTATTACACTCATCACCCACAGGATAGGACAGCGAACAGTGGATGATAGAGTGGAAAGACATCAAAATCCCAATACCTCTTCTTTTTTAGAGAGAGGTCAAGAATACCATCCGCCTCGACATACAGAGGAAATAAGAACCTACAGAAGAACCCCAGAAAGAAACGGGGAAAGCGAGGAGGAAAGAGAACACAAAAGAAAAAGAACAGAAAGGGAGAGGGAATCTTCAACTTAAGTGGACTCCCACTTACACATGAAGAGATTGGCGTCCTAGATAAAGGCCTCAAATACGCACCAGCGAAAAATCTGGATAAATTCCAGACATATATAGGAATTCAAAAGTATGTAAGGAAATTAAATATTCAAAAGTATATGATCAGTAACCCTTACAAAACTAGGACTGCCAATCCAGATGAAGAAATTAGACATAGTAATCTGAAGAATAAATCTATTTTTAATCCGCCTGTGAAAGATAATAAATGTGTGGAAGTCTTTAAAAGATTGGTCACAGGAGAACTAATGGACCTGAAAGTGAAAAAACAAGAAGAACCGAAACATATTAGGAGTGGAATACGCAAATTGATGAAAAGAAAGGATCTAGTAGTTCGACCAGCCGATAAAGGTGGTGGCATTGTGGTACTTTCCAAGGAACAGTATAAAATGAGCATGGAACAAATGCTAGGAGATACCAACACCTACAACCAACACTTACAGCAGTAAGGTAAGGGGACATCCTTACTTACCCTAAAAGGATCACTGGATACCCATTTTCCTCTCACTCCATATTGCGGACCTACACTTGCACTTTTGCTTTCTTGGACTTTTGAAATTTTACTTATATTTTTTGTTAATATTTTTCAAACTCTGTTGATGGACTGTTTATCACCAGTATAGGAGTGTCACTTAGCACAGTTACCTGGAATTTTTTTTGCACCATTACTTATAGTGTATTTCATCACATTAAGAGGAACCTGTGTAGTTATATGATTTGCACCATTACTGTTATTGTTCACTGATCATTTATATTTATTTTTATGCTGATGCCATTTGGGCTATATTGCTCCTCATTTCAATTACACCTACTTTCATTCCCCTCCCCCACCTGTTTATTCACTTATCCATTCACCACTGATTAGCGCAGCACTACCCTCCCCATTTTCAATTGCTTATGGTTTGATACACCTTCCAGTGCCGCAGCTGTACCTCCACTTTTCATCACTTTCATTTCCCCTCCCCCTTTCTTCCCCTCTCTGTTTCCCCTCCTTTGATAAGCGCGGTAATATCCATTTTTCCAGTATATGAAAATAAAGCATTATTTTATTTTAGATCTTTCAGATTTCAAATTATGCGTGATCATTATCGTTTGTTAAAACAAACACGAAAATCCCAGAAATTCGTACGAAAATGCATTCGGATGAAAACGAATGTACATGTCTACTGGGTATGCCATTTTTCAGTTGTGTCTGATGGAACCAGACTTGTGTCCATTTACAACAGGCTACCTCAGTTGTGTCTTGTTTAGGTCTGGAAAAATGGAAAAGGATGCAGTCTTTTTCACTTTTTTTCTGGACTTGGACAGATTTGGAGGTAAGCCGTCACAAGTCCGTTTACATCAGCCTGCCTATAGAGCTGCATGGAGCTTCTGATCCGGGCTACCTGAAAAAACTGACAGGTGTACCTGATTGGAAAGCCCATGTGAAAGGGGCCCTAAAGTGTTAAATCACCTTTACAAAATTCCTGTGCAATTCAAAAATTCCATAAATAGTGCATACCAGTGGTCCTCATGGTAAAATGATGCTCTTGCTTTTTTTATATATATGCTCTGGCTCCTTAAACCCTTTCTATCCTGTAATTTTCAGAACAAGCTGGACAATACAGTTGTGTGCCTCTTAGCAGCCAACTTCTCCTTCTTTAATTGCTTGGGTCGCATGCTTTTTGCTTCCACTTGTTTGGATAATTAAAGTCAACACAACTTCACCTCAGTTATGAAGAAAATTTCCAATTTACAAAGTGAATTTTCACTTAGTTCAGTAAAAGAACAGGTGACGCTGCTCTGACTTTAATCATGCATTTGTATTAGCAAAAATCCTGTTTTTTTTTTTTATTATTTCTGCTTTGTTTCACCTAATTTAATAAGGTAAAATTCACTTTGCAACATGAAATTTTACTTAGATTATTTTTATTTTTATCTTTTAGCAAATTGGAAGCCAAACTGGTGCTTTGACAAATTACACTTACATCAAATCAGTAAGGAGTAGTAATTTAGTAGGATTAGATATTATTGACAAACCACTATTGTTTAATTTAATGCAAGTTATTACAGGAACAAATGTCACAAATTTAACAAATGTCAATACATTTATCTATAATGCATGAATTATGCAATCCCCTAATATTCAGGTCTAGTATCATCTGAATCTAGATGTATACTTTTGGTAATTGTATATAAGCACTGCTGAACAATCTACTGAACAATCTACATACTGAAGCAGTGAGAAGTGAAATGTACACGGCAGAGAGGGAGCGGTTAAACAATATAAAGAATCAGTGGTTCCACACCTTCTTAACGAAGCAAAAAGACTTATCCCCAAAAAGTGTCTAGAGGTAGAAAGCCCATCAATCTGGGAATGGATTGATGTGGTAGAAGAAACAAACAGCATGGAATGCTTGAGGTACAGTAACGAGGAAAAAAGTGAAGGGCTAAAAGAGAAATGGGAGTGCTGGAAAGAGTTAAAAAAAACATAGAGCTATGCGGAGGAACTAAGGCCCGGATTCACGTAGCACTTACGCCGACGTATCTCGATATACGCCGCGTAAGTGTAAATGTGCACCGTCGTATCTGTGCGCCGTACCCACAGAAGTAGAAATGCCTGAAAATAGGCTTTTTCCGACCGACAAAACTGCGCATATTTACACTGGACGCATCTGGCACTCCCATTGATTTCCTATTCAAATATGCAAATACGTACAAACGTACATGCGCCCGGCGCAGGCTACGCGCGCTGCACGTAAGTTGTACGTCCGGTCTAAAGTTATCCCTCATAAAGCAGGTGTGACTCAGCAACAGATGTGCACAGGTCAGCTGGAGAGCAGCTGCAGCAGCACCGTTACGGACGAGCTGAGCAACCACACTTGCAGGACATCACATCTGTATACCAACATGCCAGGGGCAGCCATGGTCATAGCACTACGACTGTGTCCCCAGGCACGTAGGAGGGCACAGGAGAGGATATACCGAACGCGCATGAACATCTTTGGCATGGGGGAATCGGAGGTATATTGCATCTTCGGGTTCAGTGCTGATGCCATCCTGGAATTAGCCACAGCCCTGCAAGATGACATCACCAGCAAGACACAGCGCTCACATGCAGTGCAGCCACTAGTCAAGGTACTGGCAACACTGCATTTCCTAGCCAGTGGTTCTTTTCAACGTACAAGTGGAGTCGTGTCTGGGATGTCACAATCCAGCATGAGCAGATGCATGCACCAGGTTGTCCCCGCAATCCTCACACGCATGTCCCACCACATCATCAAACCCACCCATGAGCACCTGCAGCAGAAGGCAATGCAGGATTTCTACAGAATTGCGGGCTTCCCACGCACCGTGGGGGCCATTGATTGCACACATGTGGCACTATGGCCCCCCCATGACACAGAGCACATATACCGCAATTGGAAGCATTGGCATTCCATCAACACCCAGGGGCCAGCCATGACAGCTACATATACCGTCAAAGCAACATCCCAACAGAATTCGAACAGAACGTGTACAGAACGTGTTGGTGAGTGACATGGGTGTCAGGCATGACTGTCCGACCCCATGATGCAGACATCACGAGGGGCACATGCACGACTATCATCCTCCTGTCTTTTCCCTTCCAGGTGACTCTGCATATGCACTTGTGCCCCATCTCCTGACTCCATACCGGAATCACCAAACCAGAGGAGAGAGAAGATACAATGCTGCACACATACGTACCCGTGCAGTGGTGGAGCGCACATTTGGCCTCCTGAAGTCCCATTTCCGATGCCTGGATAAGTCCGGGGGGACCCTGTTGTATTCCCCAAACTCTGTGTGCCAGATCATCGGTGCATGTTGCGTGCTGCACAACTACGCCATGAGAAAGGGCCTGGAGATTGACATATGTGATGACCTTACCCCCCAACCACACAGTCCCCCCCTGAACGAGGCTACCCCATCTGCTGAGGGAACAGCAGTCAGGAGTTGCCTTGTGGAACGCATCTTTGCCCGTTAAACACACACATTCATCATGGCACAAGGAGAATGCATGCATGCACACAACTGTGGTCCCTAGCTCACACACACCACATCCACCTTACATTGGATTAGCCCAAGTCCACCATGCAGGACATGGGAGCAGCAACGCAGCGCCAAGGCCCCAATGGTGTTACTGTCCATTCATACCACATTCACACGGTCATAGGGATAACCTCTCCCTGACGACCCAGGGTGACACACCTTGCTGGCAGGTATGTCACCCCCACATTCACACACCAGTCACACTGTAGCCTGCACTCCTCACCGTGTGCATTCACTACAAAATAAAAAACGCTCATAACCTGAGCATAAACAAAACAAAAACGCTCATAACCTGAGCATAACCAAAAATAAAACGCTCATAACATGAGCAAAGATAATAAAAAAAGGCAATCAATTGCCCTGTCGTGGACTTCGCCTGGTGCCACGGGTCCGGCTCCTCAGGTGATCTCTTCCAGGATCTCCCTCTTACGTGCCTTGCTGGTCCGGGCACTGTGGGCACCATGGAGGAACTGATCATATTTGGCTATTGCCGAAATAATAATCACCCTCTCCTCCCTAGAAAAGTTTTTCTTCCTCCTCTCCTTGCCTCCATTTCCAGCTGCCGCCATCGCTCAGCAAAAGTACCTTGCTTCAGGGGGGGAAACAAGCAGGATGTACTTTTGTGCCAGACTGGCGTATGGCTGGGCGTATTTATGCGCTCGTCTTAAGCCGGTGGGCCGGCGTAGCCCAGGAAGTTCCGCCGGCATAGTTGTGAGCCTGCGCACAGGGGAGCGCTCATACGACCACATCACTGCGCATGCTCCGTTCATGATACGCCAGGCGTAAAACACTGCTCCATGCTCGGACCATCATTTGCATAAGGTCACACCCACTTACACTTACGCTGGCTTACGCCTACGAAATTACGTTACGCCGGCGCAACGTTGGGAGCATTTCCATTGTAAATACTGTGCTCGCCGCTCTGCGCAAAGTCGGCGTAGCGTATATTCGATACGCTACGCCCGCCTAAAGATGCGCCAAGGTATGTGAATCTGGGCCTAAGAGTTTTAGATCTGCAACGGAAATAGAACAGAATAAGATTAAAAATAAAAATAAAGCAAGTAAAGAATACTGTATGGCCCGGATTCAGAAACAACTTACGCCGACGTATCTATTGTTACGCCGCGTAAGTCCACGGATGTATCTATGCACCTTATTCAGCAAACAAGATACGCCTGAATTTTAGCTTAATACGCCCGACGTAAGTCTCCTACGCCGTCGTATCTTGGGCGCATATTTACGCTGGCCGCTAGGGGCGCTTTCATTGATTTACGTGTTGAATATGTAAATGACCTAGATACGCAGATTCACGAATGTACTTGCGCCAATCGCAGTAAGCTACGCCATTTACGTAAGGCGTACATCCGGCGTGAAGCTATTCCACATAAAGCAGGGGTAAGTCATGTTAGGGTATGGATGACGGAACAGCCGTCGTATTTTACGTTGTTTACGTAAGTCGTACGTGAATGGGGCTGGGCGTTGGTTACTTTCACGTCGTAGGCATTGAGCCGTCGTATCTTAGGGAGTAATATGCGACGTGATTTTGAGCATGCGCCGTTCGTTCGGCCCTTCATTTACATGGGGTCACCCTTCATTTTAATACAACACGCCCACTACCTTCCTACTTTGAATTAGGCAGGCTTACGCCGGCCCATTTACGCTATGCCGCCGTAACTAAGGCCCCGTACACACGACCGGATCTATCCGCTGGGATTGATCCGCGGGACAGTTCCAGCGGACAAATCCGGTCGTCTGTACGGCCTAGCGGATATTTATCCACGGAGATTCCTCGGCCCGATCGATTTCAAGCGGATATCAATTTCTTAGCATGCTAAGAAATCTATCCGCTTGAATCGGCTCCAGCGGATTGATCCGGTGGTCTGTACAGACTCACCGGATCAATCCGTCCGCTCCCCTCCCTCGCATGCGTCACCGCGGATGAATTCTGCACGGATTTGGATCTGATGGTGTGTACACGCCATCGGATCCAAATCCGGAGGAGGAATCTCCACTGGAAACGATCCGACGGACCGTTTCCAGCGGAGATCCGGTGGTGTGTACGTGGCCTTAGGGAGCAAGTGCTTTGTGAATACTGGTCTTGCCTCTCTGTTACGTTATGTTACGTCGGCGTAGTGCATATGAGATGCGCTACACCCGCTCAAAGATACGCCGATGTACGTGAATCCGGGCCTATGTGTTTAAGCGAGGAGGTAGAGGGAGGGAAGGAGGGATTGGGAGGGTTGAAGAGGGGGGAAGGGGCATAAAATCAGGTCAAATATATTATATAATTAGTCTTAATATTCATTGTGGAATGTCGTAACCTGTACTTATTTTGATAAAATAAAATAAAGAGTTTAAAAAAAAAAAAAAAGTGAAGTGTAAGAAATTCAAAGTTGGGGGTGCATGCACGGAGTCTGACTGAGCGTTAATGCTGGCTTAAAGCTCCACTGCAGTGAGATCCCCAAACAGCATCCTCTGCCTCCTACTGATGCAGAGATATCACCACTCCTGCAGCTATGGTCCTCGGACGCTCTAAAGCAAAGATCTGATCCAGGAACGGTCTTCTGTCACAGTCTTCTGTCAAGATGGTACCGACTCCCATCCGCCCAGTCCAGCCCAGCCAAGCCCAGCCCAGCACACCGCACTCTGCTAAACCACAGCAGCATGCTCAGCCAGCCCTGGACACAAATCACGAGTCAGATTCAGGCACTGGCAGCACACAAACTGTAATCCACTCAGGCATGTTCAAGCAGTTTGAACGTATGGTCTTGAAAGCCCCTAAACAAATATCTGACGTCATCACAGATAAATTAACCTGTGAAATCCAGGAGCTAGGCCAAAGAACTGCTGAGCTAGAAGTGAGGGTGGATGAACATGAGAACCACACACAACCATACTGCTGAGCTAGAGAACCTCAGGGAAGAGAACCTGGTGTTACAGTCCCATCTAGAAGATAAAAGAGAATAGGGCCCGCCGCATTAATCTATGGATCAGGGGGATATCTGAGACCGTGCTTGACCTGCAAGCTACATGTTGGCTCTGTTTCAGGAACTGCAAACTGTTATCCCTGTGGAAAGATTGAAGATGGATAGGGTCCATAGCCACTTCCCGACCTCCTCATGTACATATACGTCAGCAGAATGGCACGGACAGGCACATGTACGTACCTGTACGTCCTCTGCTAGACGTGGGTGGGGGGTCCGATCGGGACCCCCCCCGGTACATGCGGAGGTCGGGTCCGCTCGGGGAGCGATCCGGGACGAAGGCGCGGCTATTTGTTTATAGCCACGCCGTCGCGATCGCTCCCCGGAGCTGAAGAACGGGGAGAGCCGTGTGTAAACACGGCTTCCCCGTGCTTCACTGTGGCGGCGCATCGATCAGGTGATTCCCTTTATAGGGAAGACCCGATCGATGATGTCATTCCTACAGCCACACCCCCCTACACTAGTAAACACACACAAAGTGAACACTAAATGTTACAGCGCCCCCTGTGTTTAACTCCCAAACTGCAACTGTCATTTTCACAATAAAGAATGCAATTTAAATGCATTTTTTGCTGTGAAAATGACAATGGTCCCAAAAATGTGTCAAAATTGTCCAAAGTGTCCGCCATAATGTCGCAGTCACGAAAAAAATCGCTGATCGCCGCCATTAGTAGTAAAAAAAAATAAAAAAAATAAAAATGCAAAAAAACTATACATACGCTATAAATTTTGTGCAAACCAACCGATAAACGATTATTGCGATTTTTTTTACCAAAAATAGGTAGAAGAATACGTATCGGCCTAAACTGAGGAAAAAAAAAATTATATATGTTTTTGGGGGATATTTATTACAGCAAAAAGTAAAAAATATTGCATTTTTTTCAAAATTGTCGCTCTATTTTTGTTTATAGCGCAAAAAATAAAAACCGCAGAGGTGATCAAATACCACCAAAAGAAAGCTCTATTTGTGGGGAAAAAAGGACGCCAATTTTGTTTGGGAGCCACGTCGCACAACCGCGCAATTGTCTGTTAAAGCGACGCAGTCCCGAACTGTAAAAACCCCTTGGGTCTTTAGGCAGCAATATGGTCCGGGGCTTAAGTGGATAGGGTCTCTAAAACCACATCTCCAGATTCTACAATGCCATCAGGTTACGTACCACTGAGGGTTTCCTTTCTCAGTCCACACACTTCAGCAACTCCAGACAGCCCTGAAAGACCTAGACCTACTGGACCATGTCCCAAACTGCGACTCCTCTCGCAGACGATCGGCCTACCGCTCCCAACAAAAACCAGCGGCCGCTGCTAAGGATCACACCCGACAAAATCTTTACAAGCGTGGATGCTTTGATACCCCTACAGCAACCACTGAGGAGTCAATGGACTGCGTACATCACGGATGGCCCCGACCTCTGCTATTTAAGAGCTGTCACAGTGCGTGTAGCGTCATTCGATGGGACCATCCTATGAATAGCTGCGTTTTATTAAAAAAAATATGGTATCCTTTTTTTGTGAAATAGTAGGGGTGCAATGTACCCCGCTACCAATTCACATATGGGGGCCAGGATCTGGGGTTCTCTTTGTTAAAGGGGTCTTCCAGATTCCGATAAGGCCCCCACCCACAGACCACCACAACCACCAGGCAAGAGTTTTGGGGATCAACCAAAGCATCTTCCCCATGTTGAGGGCATGTGGCCTGGTACGGTACAGGAGGGGTGGCGCTCTCTCATCCCCCCTATTTTCCTGCGGCCTGCCAGGTTGTGTGCTTGGATAAGGGTCTGGTATGGATTGGGGGGCCCCACACCATTTTTTTTATTTTGGCGCAGGGTTCCCCTGAATGGTCTGGTATGGATTTTGAGGGGGACCCCTACACCACTTTTTTTTTTAATGGCACAGGATTCTCCTTAATATTCATACCAGACCTGAAAGGGCCTGGTAATGGACTGGGGGGAACCCATGTTGTTTTTTTCAATTACTTTTATCTGTATTGCAGGAATCATTATAGCCACACATAGTTTTAAATTACTTTCTTGATCATACGTCACGGGATACAGAGCCTTAATTACTTAATGGGTTATGTAGTCACCACAGGTGATTGGACACTGGCAAACCCAATTAGAATTTAGTTACTCCCCTATATAACCACTCCCAAATAGCAAGTACCTCCGTTTTTCACCAGTGTTTAGGTGGTTGGTCACGTTCAACATGTGCTAAGAAGAAAAATGCTCTTTTGATGGTCTGGCTGTGGAGACCTAGGAGCTATAACTGGATCCATTTGTAACAGGTGCTCCTCGCGCCGTCATATTGCATTCCACGCTGGAATGCATACGGCGTGCGCACAATGACGTCATCGCCCGGCGCCACGCGCGTTCCACCATGGAACGCGGAAGTGCGCCGTGAATTACCGATGTTCTCCATCCCTGCTTCGTATCAGTGCTTATGCATTGCACCTGTCCCTTGATATAAAGGCATTCAATTTAAATAGAAACATTGTTCTATTATTGTCGGCAGTAGCTGGCTTGGCTGCAAACCAATCTATAGCTATCAACAATCCCTGGACTGCATGGCATTCCCTGCAACCATCCCACTCCTGGATCAGCGCTTTGAACCTTACTAAAGCTGCTGTAGGACAGCCCAAGATATCCCCCACCAGGAGACCCTGAATGAAAGAAACCTATAGCTGCCTTGGCTGCTGAACTACTTTCATCCTCTGCAAAATGGATAAGTACCTGTGCTATGTTACATTTGTTACTCTGTGATTACTCGGATCACATATGGCCTTTGCTAGGTACTGTATTTGAATCTGCTTTGCTTTTGCTGCCGTGCAGAGTGGGATTATCTAATATGCCCTCTAGCAATACTTGTGCAATCTCTTAAAGGGACATACACTCTGGTACCATGTGAGCTATAGTTGCCTCTTTCAAGTATATGCCAATTGAGTACAGTATTTTCATATGCTACGATATGCTTGACATAAGTTCTTACTAGTTAATGGGCCCATGCCCTAAGTTACTGAACATGTTTGTCTAAACTTTTCTATGCTAAGGGTTGAGGTATTTCATACCTGCTCCCTTAGTGGCCTAATGCAATTCCTTATGTTTAAGTGATATGATGTAGAGAACCCCCAAATTCCCAATCTGATTGGAGTGACGCCTCGGGTCTCGTACTGATAATCACTTGCATAAGAGAAGTGCATTGGAATCTTCAAGCCAAGGTGGCTTTGGCCAATTATGTCACAGGGGGATTAGTACACGCCCCACATTATATAAGGCCACCTGGCAGCCTTGTGTAGTGTTTTGCGGCGGTGGTTAAAGACAGACAGAGAGAGAGACAGTGTCATTTATTTTGAGCTAGATAGAGCAGGCAGGCAGGCAGGCGAGTCAGTTAGCTTCAGTTACAGTGTGTAGAGGATATATATGCATCCCAGGTGTTGTATATATATTTATACACTGTATTCAGTTTAGCTAGATCCGTTCCTGTTATTCTCTTCATAATATACTAACAGGCAGCCAGGTGATTGTGCTAGCTGCAGTATTTTCACTTAGTGTACTGTGTCCTTTGCACAGTGTGCACCTAAAGCTTACTTGAATACAATTGCTGGTGTTCTCATACAAATACAGGCAGGGAACTCCAGTATTTTGTTTTAGTGTCCTTTGCACAGGACCAGACATTACATTAATGCCGCAAGCAGTTTTAAATTTTTGCAGGGGCAGTTTTAAACACGGGAAACACGTGCCATTTCACAGGCATACAATAGGCACCCAGCAGGTACGATATTTAAAGGATTATTTATAGGAGCCACCAGACGGATTTTTTAAAAAGATTTTTGAAAGAACGATGATGTCAAAATACCCAAGCCCTTTGACACCGATCTTAGGTACGATGGCTTTTCAAGTAGGAATGACAGACCCAAGGTTTAAGGCCCTGCGACAGAGGGGTATAAGTAGAATTATACATTTCTCAAAAGATAATTGTCTAATGACAAGGAGAGAGATTGAAAGAGAAGGTATACCAGAATTAGATTTTCTAAGGCAGCTTCAATTAGAAGCATTCCTTCGAACAAAGGCAGATACCTTTACAGAAGTGAGACCCCCGTCTAAATTTGAGCGGATATGTCTAGATGGGAACTCAATAAGACACTCTTTGTCTTACTTTTATGCAACATTAATTAAGCTAGACAGACCACAAGAATTTACGTTCATACTAGCATGGGAGAGAGATCTTGGACTAACATTTACTCAAGAACAAAAAGACAGGATACTTCGATTCACTCATAAGGCTTCAGTAGCAAGTAAGTATGAGGAGGGTGGATATAAAATATTAACAAGATGGTACAGAACACCAGCAGTATTACACTGAATATACCCAGAGACTTCAGATATCTGCTGGAGATGTCTTGAAGCGGAAGGGACACTAGTGCATATCTGGTGGGAATGTAGAAAAATACAGGAATTTTGGAAAATGATAACGGAAACAATTAACATAATAACAGGAATTAACTTAACGGATAGACCATCGGCAGTTCTATTACTAGATATCCCACTGTCATTGGAAAAATACAAAAACTCGTTGATAAGACACCTTATTATAGCTGCGAGAGCGTGCATCCCCGCCATGTGGAAACAGGAGACTCCCCCATCGAAAGCACAATGGCTTGCAAAAGTAGCAGAGATTCAACAAATGGAAAATTTAACAATGGCTCTGAAAGATCAAGATGAGAGATACCAGGCGACATGGGCTCCTTATGTGAGGTACAGGGAGGGGTAAGGGGATGGGGGGATGCGAACGGCCAGCAGGAACTTCCACCGTTTTTTTTTTTTTTTTTCATTTTTTCTGGGTGGGTGGAAAAGGGGAGGGGGGACAATGGGTAATAAAATATAGAAAGGTAGAGAGGAAAATGGAAAGTATTATGAAAATAGGATAAAAGTGGGAGGAGGAAGAGGAGGTCTGTATCCATCGCACTCCCAATTTTCTGATAATATTGAATTGTAATATCCTGTAAACGTAACTTTTGAAATAAATAAAGAATTTATTAAAAAAAAATCACTGCACCCGGAAAAACAGCAGTTTTTAAAACTTTTGTTTGTATTGACACATGTCCCCTGGGGCAGGACCCGGGTCCCCAGACCCTTTTTAGGACAATGACTTTCATATTAGCCTTTAAAATTAGCACTTTTGATTTACCCCCCAACTTCCACAAAACCTTATTATTGCCTTGGTAATTGTGACTCTCATTAATTCAGCCTCATTATTTGCTGAACTAGAGCCGTGCTACCTCTTTGGGAAGCTTTTCCCTCTTGCACCTGGAATTACTCTTTCCTCTATCTGACCTTTTGGGAATGAGCGCTCTCTGGTGATCCTTCTCCGATCACCCATCCTCACTTTATCCTATGCTCGCTCTCTCTCCCCTACTCTCCTTTTCTACTTTCTTCCAATCTATATCTCTTCCCTGTAAAAAGACAGAAAAATAAAAACATGCTCGTACAGAGCTTGTATATAGTCCTGCAGCAGCGCTGCAAACCCCTGGATTGCTGTGTGTGCTTTGTATAGTAACCAGATCAGAAGAATCAATGATATGTGCTCCAATCACCACAAAGAAATTCACCGCGTGGGGGGATATGGGGTCCCCTTCGGGGAAAGCACTCACCAGATGGTTAATTAAAAACCGCGTTTCAATATACCATATCTCTGTCAGTTAGTTGATTGGATCAGCATACCGCTCTATCTCCTTGATCACCGTGTAATTTTCACTCTCCAGATAATGGCAGTTACATAGGGGAAGGAAAAGTTTTTACAGATTTTATGATTATTTCCGAATTTTTAGAATCATCCTAAGCGCAGGGCTGTACTGAAATAGGGAGGCCATTTTTTAGTTTTTTATTACTTTGCATACTTTATATCTCTTCCCTACTTATGACATCCTAGACATAACCTGATAATGTGTTTATTCTCTTTTTTTTTTCTTTCAAAGGCTTTATTGGAACAAAAGACATGGTACAATTGCATATGACATAAACAAAACATGACAGGCGATAAGTATCAAGAAATACACACACAAATGTCATATAATATCATCGAAAATATAAACAAAATTAGCACTGATGCAATTGACAGTAAGTGCTCTCGGCAACAGTGCCATGAGTTACTGTCTTCTGTCTGTTTCGTTGGTAAGCCTGACTTCCGGCGAAGAACCGGTAAAGGTTAAAAGAGCAAGGGTGGAAAGAAGGTAAGTCGGAAAGGGATCTAGAAAAAAGTGGCAGCCTTCGTAGAACATGCTCATCATTGTCGTATGTTGTTTATAGAAACATTGTTTAAGTGTCATACCACCAAGGGGTGACCAAGGGTATCCTCCCTTTCATTGTGTTCAAAGGCATCTTGAGTGACAATCAAAGAACCTGGGTATATGCACCCATATGTACTCTACACCGGGTTGACTCTGCTATGTATTGGGTTGTGCATGAACCTGCTCGAATTCCTCTGAGTAGCGGAAGACAAACCACGGGGACCAAGTGTCATGGAATTTCCCGGTTTCGTCATTAGCTTGTGCCACTGTGTCCTCCATGTCATAGATCTCTGAGACTTTTTGCAGCCATTCCTGAATATTTGGAATGGATGTGGATTTCCAGTACAACGGAATCAGGGATTTAGCCGCGTTCAAAAGGTGCCTAGATAGAGAGCATTTGTATCTTCTGAATGAAAAATTATTGACATGGAGCAGACAGCATGCTGCATCGAGTGACAGATCTGTCTCAGTAATGCTTTTTATCACCTTATTGACCTCAGTCCAATATCTTTTTATCTGTGGACACTGCCACCAAATATGGTCCCATGCCACGCAATCGAACGCTTTCTCCGCATCTGTGGATAGGAGAAAGCCCTCGATCTTAGGCCCCATACACACGATAGAATCCATCCGCTGAAAAATCCCAGCGAATGGGTTTCAGCGGATAGATCCTATGGTGTGTACACTCCAGCGGATCTGTTTCCGCGGATATTTATCACCTGGGATGGATTTCCAGCGGATAAATATTTGATGACATGCTATCAAATCTATCCGCTGGAATCCATCCCAACGGATGGATCCGCTGGTCTGTACAGACTCACCGGATCCATCCGTCCGAAGGGATCCCCCGCATGCGTCGTAATGATTCGACGCATGCTTGGAATTCCTTATATGACGTGTCGCGCCGTCGCCGCGATTATGACGCGGCGACGGCGCGACACGTCATCGCCAGAGGATTTCGGCGCGGATTTCGATTCGATGGTGAGTACACTCCATCGCATCAAAATCTGCGCAAATCCTCGAGAGGATTTATCCGCGGATACGGTCCGCTAGACCGTATCCGCGGATAAATCCTCTCGTGTGTATGGGGCCTAACACTGCCGTGTGGCGTGAATCAGATTCAGAGATTTGATTACATTATCTTTCGCCTCTCTGTCCGGCATGAAACCCGCCTGCTCTGGGCCTATTACCTGGGTGAGAAGGGGCCTAATCCTGTCAGCTAAGATTTTTGCCATAATTTTAACGTCTAGGTTCAATAAAGTGTTTATTCTCTAACAACCATGTCAGCGATTGTAGAGAGTTTCTATAGTGTTGTTTACCTTATGGATTAGTGGCCAAGCTTACTCATCATCATCTCTCTTTGTATTCTCATAGTAACACTCATCCATAGGATGGGATAAGATTGTTAATACGCTTGTTACCATTTATATGCAATTTGAGATGGCTTTTCCTGTTTTTGTGTACCTTCTCACTGTTGTTACACAATAAAATCTTTGACAAGAAAAGTTCTTAAAAAAAAGAAAGAAAGAAATGCAAAGTTTTTTATACATAATTTTCAAAACTGAATATCGGTCTTATACCTTCTAAAAATTAACCTTTGATGTAGAAATTTACTATTATTTTATTTATTATCAGTGGTGGGAAAGAAATGTGTTTGTTTTTGCTTTAGAAAGCAAATGACTTAAATGATTTAATTAGCCTGTCTTGAATAAACCTTAAGATTTGTTTAATGGCTTGAAGATGATGTTTTTACATCACTCAGTGTACAGAACACAGGGATATTGACACATAACAAAGCTCAAAGATGTCACAAGACTTTATACAAACTTCATATTGATTATTTAGTATTATATATTTAACAAAATGAATTGAATAACTAAAGCATATTAGTTTGAGTTTCAGTTCATGTAAACATTTTATTTTATCTTTTAGTTAACACCCTGCAGAATTTGTGTAAATGTTTGGTGGACAGGCAAACGAAATATAGTGTTTGCCCATCTGCTAAAATTTCTTGCTGTGTGGATGCACACAGCAGGAATGGAGAAGAGTGAGTGCCGAGTTGACAAATGTATGGGCCATAGGAGCATAGGAGCCTATGGATGACGTTACCATTGCAGGCTTTACCAGCCATTGTTGAGCACTCTACCTCTCCCCTGCTGTGGCTACTGGCTAGCACAGGGTATCAGAGTTGGCTGAAAATAGGTTAGTCAACATAGGTGGGGGGGGGGGATTTTTAAGACTAGTTAGGTTGATCATGGAACTGTACTGTAAAAATAAAATAATTTAACTCTTTTCCAAGTAAATATTACAAATAATTTATTAGACAGTGACTTACTGTACTGTACTGTAAGCAGTAGTTTGCATAGTGAATTTTTATCATATTTTTGTGAATGTGTAAAATAAAATGAAAATGTACTTCAAAAAGGATATTCAATCATGATGCACAGCATCACCTCATTCAATTTCCTTGCAAAGAGAACATTTATGTAAAGCAGAATTAAAGTGCACATACCTAACACCTCTCCAAAGTTCCAAAGTCTCCAAGGGAATCTTCACCATTGGCAACATCTTATCCCTAGCTCCTTCTGGGTGCCAATCTAAGACCATCTTCATTGGCTGCATGGGATGATGTAACTATTGCCAGGGGCGTACCTAGAGCATTTGGCACCCGGGGAGGATCCTATAGCTGGCACCCCCCCCCCCTACTTTAAAATGTAAAAACACCCCACTTTGTCCCCTGCATACCTCTGCATCCCCCAATATCTCTTTGCCACTACTTTGTACCACCTCTCCACAACTGGACCCCTTTACATTACACAGCCCCCCCTCCTGCAGCTCTGGACCCCTGCACATAACACAGCCCCCTGTACCTCTGGACTCCTTTACATTACACAGCCCCCTCCATCTCTGGACCCATTTACATTACACAGCCCCCTGCATCTCTGGACCCCTTTACATTACACAATCCTCTGGACCCTTTTACATTACACAGCACTGCATCTCTGGATCTCTTTACATTACACAGCACCCTGCACCTCTGGACCCCTTTACTTTACATAACCCTCTGGACCCCTTTACATTACAAACCCCCCTGCACCTCTGGACCCCTTTACATTACACAGCCCCCTGTATCTTCGGATCCATTTACATTACACGGCACCCTGCATCTCTGGATCCCTTTACATTACACATCCCTCTGGACCCTTTTACATTACACAGCACTGCATTTCTGGATCCCTTTACATTACACAGCACCCTGCACCTCTGGACCCCTTTACTTTACACAACCCTCTGAACCCCTTTACATTACATACCACCCTGCACCTCTGGACCCCTTTACATTACACACCCCCCTGCACTTCTTGACCCCTTTACATTACACAACCCCCTGCACCTCTGGACCCCTTTACATTACACATCCCCCTGCACCTCTTGACCCCTTTACATTACACAACCCCCTGCACCTCTGGACCCCTTTACATTGCACAACCCCCTGCACCTCTGGACCCTTTACATTACACAACCCCCTGCACCTCTGGACCCCTTTACATTATACAACCCTCTGCACCTATGGACCCCTTTACATTGCACAGCACCCTGCACCTCTGGACCCCTATACATTACACAACCCCCGATGCGATGATCGGATTGGTTTCAGAACGATCAGTCTCCAGGCCCAGGCTAATGATCTCTGGCCTGGACCTGCTGATCAGTTCTGATGAATGAAATGCTTCCCCTGCCTGTAAGTGTAAACACAGGCAGGGGAAGTGATGTCATCTCCCTCTTTGGAATTATTTTCCGTTCCAGAGAGAGGAGAGAGGACATCCAAACGTGAGTTGAACCAACACTACACTGACACAGTACACATTGGCACACATTTCACTCCCTATCACCCCCGATCGCCCCCCCCCCCAGTTAACACCGTTTAGCTCCCTGTCACTGTGTCGCCCAGTGCAGTGTTTATATTTTTCTTTGATCACTAATCAGTGTTAGGGTACTAGTAGGCCCAGATAGGTCTAGGAACCACCCTAATAAAGGTTTAACCCCTTGATCACCCCTGTCACCAGTGATCACCATATTAGTGTCACGGGTGATGCTGGTTAGTTCTCTACGTAGAGACAACCCGAAGTGACATAGGTGAGCTCGGCACTCATGGATACACATGTTTTGTTTACTGTTTGAATGTGAGTACCTTGTATACTTTTTATGCAATAAACGCAATTGTAGTTAAAACATACTACACTATCCTGGGATTCCTTTTACCTTCCCTGCTATCATATATGCACGGCATCCAGAGACCCCTTAAACCACGGACGTAACAGCCTTTTCCCACAACCAGGGACCACATCCAGGGATTACCCAAGGCACCATCCAGGCAGGCTAGATTACACTGTATACACTCAGGCTTTTCTTTTATGCTGTAACCTCACAGAAGTGAGGTAAGGGGCCATCCATTTACCTTAGCAGAAGGCACGGAAGAGCCATCACTCTGCATATTTGCACCTTAGTAGAAGGCACTGAAGAAGCCATCACCTTGCACACATCACTTTTTATGTGCAATTGCACATTTTGGACTTTTTATTTTCTTTTTGCATCACACTTTGGAATTTACCACGTTCACCTATCGCACCTTTGCATTCCATTTCATGCTTATTTTACATATTTCACAGCAGATGTGATTGTTTCAGAGCAGATGTTATTTTCACTTGTACTATTTGAAGTTTTTTCCATGATTATTTTGCATTGTGTTATATACCAGCATTTGAGGTTTATTTGGACACTCTGGGGTAGATCCACAAAACACTTACGCCGTCGTATCTCGAGATGCGCGGCGTAAGTGTAAATATGCGCCGTCGTATTTATGCGCCGTATCCCCAAAACGAGATACGCCTGAAAACCAGATTTTTCCGACCAATGTAATCTTTCTACACCGGCGCATCATGGGCACAAATATACGCTAGACGCACCATTGTTTTGCTATGCAAATATGCAAATGAGGGAGATACGGCGATCCACAAAAGTACGTTTCTACAGAATTGCCAGATTCCCATGCACCGTGGGGGCCATTGATTGCACCCATGTGGCACTACGGCCCCCCCCCATGACACAGAGCACCTACAGTTGTATTAAAAATTATTCAACCCCCACTGAAATTGATTGTTTTGGCCAGTTTGACATTGATTTTGATCATTCAGTCATCCTGCTTACAATTAAATCAAAGAGGCACGTGTAGGTCAGACAAATATAACATAACATTTATAATGAAATAACCACAAATGTCTTTTCTGTGCTCACATCATTATCAGTTTTATTCAACCCCCAAGTGACATTCAATCTTAGTACTTAGTACAACATCCTTTTACAGTTATAACAGCTTTTAAACGTGAAGCATAGCTTGACACAAGTGTCTTGCAGCGATCTACGGGTATCTTCGCCCATTCGTCATGGGCAAAAGCCTCCAGTTCAGTCACATTCTTAGGCTTGCGCACTGCAACTGCTTTCTTTAAGTCCCACCAGAGGTTCTCAATTGGATTTAAGTCTGGTGACTGCGATGGCCACTCCAAAATGTTCCAGCCTTTAATCTGCAACCATGCTCTAGTGGACTTGGAGGTATGCTTGGGATCATTGTCCTGTTGAAAGGTCCAACGTCTCCCAAGCCTCAGGTTTGTGACGGACTGCATCACATTGTCATCCAATATCTCCTGGTACTGAAGAAAATTCATGGTACCTTGCACACGCTGAAGCTTCCCTGTACCTGCAGAAGCAAAACAGCCCCAAAGCATGATTGACCCCCCGCCATGCTTCACAGTAGGCAAGGTGTTCTTTTCATCATAGGCCTTGTTCTTCCTCCTCAAAACATAGCGTTGATCCATGGGCCCAAACAGTTCTAATTTATTTTTTTCAGTCCACATAAAACAATCCCAAAACTTCTGTGGTTTGTCCACATGACTTTTGGCATACTGCAGTCGACTATTCTTATTCTTTGGAGACAGCAAGGGGGTGCGCCTGGGAGTTCTGGCATGGAGGCCTTCATTACGCAGTGTGTGCCATATTGTCTGAGCAGAAACTTCAGTACCCACATCTGACAAATCTTTTCTCAGTTCCTCAGCAGTCACACGGGGACTTTTCTCCAGTCTACGCTTCAGGTAGCGCACAGCAGTCAAAGTCAGCATCTTCTTTCTGCCACGACCAGGTAGCGTTTCAACAGTGCCCTTCGCCTTAAATTTGCGAATGATGCTTCCTATGGTGTCTCTTGGTATGTTTAACATCTTTGCAATCTTCTTATAGCCATTGCCCTTCCTGTGAAGAGTAATCACCTCTTCTCTTGTCTTCCTGGACCATTCTCTTGACTTCACCATGTTTGTAACAACACCAGTAAATGTCTAGAAGGAGCTGAGTATCACAGTCATTTTAAAGCTGCCTAATTGGTGCTTATTAGGCTTTATTGCTGCTCCCTGACATCCACAGTTGTTTTCAATACCTGATTGAAAACACTTCAATGAACTTTTGTTCTTCAGAGTGGTAGTCTTAAGGGGTTGAATAATTGTGTAAATGAAGAATTCACAAAATAAACATTTTCTACTTTATTACAAAACCAATTGATGTCATTTTAGTTGCATATGGTTCTTTAACCACTTCCTTACTGGGCACTTAAACCCCTTCCTGACCAGAGGACTTTTTGCGATTCGGCACTGCGTCGCTTTAACTGACAATTGCGCGGTCGTGCGACGTGGCTCGAAAACAAAATTAACGTCCTTTTTTCCCCACAAATAGAGCTTTCTTTTGGTGGTATTTGATCACCTCTGCGGTTTTTATTTTTTGCGCTATAAACAAAAATAGAGCGACAATTTTGAAAAAAAAAAAAATATTTTTACTTGTTGCTATAATAAATAGCTAAATTTTATTTTTTTTACGTTTTTTTTTATCCTCAGTCTAGGCCGATACGTATTCTACATATTTTTAGTAAAAAAAAAAAAAAAAAAATCGCAATAAGCGACTGGTTTGCGCAAAAGTTATAGCGCCTACAAAATAAGGGACAGAATTATTATTATTATTTTTTTTTTTTTACTAGAAATGGCGCCGATCTGCGATTTTTATTGGGACTGCGACGTTATGGTGGACACATCGGACACTTTTGACACGTTTTTGGCGCCATTCACATTTATACTGCAATCAGTGCTATAAATATGCACTAATTACTGTATAAATTTTTTTTTTACTAGAAATGGCGGCGATCTGCGATTTTTATTGGGACTGCAACGTTATGGCGGACACATCGGACACTTTTGACACATTTTTGGCGCCATTCACATTTATACTGCAATCAGTGCTATAAATATGCACTAATTACTGTATAAAAATTTTTTTTTACTAGAAATGGCGGCGATCTGCGATTTTTATTGGGACTGCGACGTTATGGCGGACACATCGGACACTTTTGACACATTTTTGGCGCCATTCACATTTATACTGCAATCAGTGCTATAAATATGCACTAATTACTGTATAAATGTGACTGGCAGGGAAGGGGTTAACACTAGGGGGTGAGGAAGGGGTTAAATGTGTATCCTAATTAGTGTTCTAACTGTGGGGGAGGGGGGGTGACTGGGGGGGTGACCGATCTGTGTCCCTATGTACAAGAGACACAGATCCGTCTCCTCTCTCCCCTGACAGCACCGCTGTCTGCGAGAGCCGGGAATGAGAGATGATCTCATATGTAAACATATGAGATCATCTCTCATTGGCCGCACAGATCGCCTAGGAAACGGCCGCTCCGATTGGCCGTTCACGGCGATCTGTGACTGGCTGTGTCCAAGGGACACGGCCAGCACAGCAGTTCCCCGCTGCGCGCTCGGGAGCGCGCGCGGGGAACGCGAAAAGGGGCGGCCGTAAAAACACGGCCTCCCAGAGAAGTAGAGCCACCCGGCGGCCGTATATAGTCGTACGGCCGTCGGGAAGTGGTTAAGAAGTCCTTGTAGGATTTCATTCTGAATACAATTACAAATGTACACTAAATTCCCTAAAACCCTTTACAGCATTGGGGGGTTGAATAATTTTGAACAAAACTGTATACCGTAATCGGAAGCATTGGCATTCCATCAATGTACAGGTGATAGCCGATGCCCAATGCCTCATATGGCACGTCCGTGCCAAACACCCAGGATCCAGCCATGACAGCTACATATACCGTCAGAGCCCCATCCCAATGGAATTCGAACAGAACATGTATTGGGGCAGCTGGCTGGTTGGTGAGTGACATGGGTGTCAGGCATGACTGTCCGCCCCCATGATGCAGACATCATGAGGGGCACATGCATGACTAACATCCTCCTGTCTTTTCCCTTCCAGGTGATGCGGCATATGCACTTGGGCCCCATCTCATGACTCCATTCCGGAATCCCCAAACCCCAGGAGAGGAAAGATACAATGAAGCACATGCACGCACCCGTGGAGTGGTGGAACACACCTTTGGCCTCCTGAAGTCCGTTTCCGATGCCTGGATAAGTCTGGGGGTACCCTGTTGTATTCACCAAACTTTGTGTGCCAGATCATCAGTGCATGTTGCATGCTGCACAACTTTGCCGTGAGAAGGGGCCTGGAGATTGACATACGTGATGACCTGACCCCCGAACCACGTAATCCCCCCCTAACCGAGGCTACCCCGTCTTCTGAGGGAGCAGCAGTCAGGAGAAGCCTTGCAGTAGGCATCTTACGTTAAACACACACATTTATCATGGCACAAGGAGAATGCATGCATGCACACCACTGTGGTCCCTAGCACACACACCCCACATCCTCATCAAATTGGATTAGACCAAAGTACACCGCACAGGACTTGGGAGCAGCAACGCCACGCCAAGGCTCCAATTATGTCACTGTACATTTATACACCATTCACACGGACCTGGGGATCACTTCTCCCTGGTCCTGGGGATCCCTTCTCCACCACAACCGAGGTTGACACCCCTTTTCCGGTAGGAATGTCACCCCCACAATCAAACATCATTCACAAAAATAAAACAAATCATAATCACAGTAAAAAATAACAAATAAACATAAAACACTGAATAAACAAAAAGACAAAAACCTAACGCCGCTGGCGTGACCCACGCCTGGGGCGGCCACAACCACGGCCCGGCTCCTCAGGGGAGACTCATGGGGGGGAACAGGGGAAGTAGGAGCATCCCCTGGTCTCTGCCCACCTGGCGGCCTGCCCTCCAAGGCCACGGCAATGCGCGTGAGGGCCACATTGAGGGTTGCCGTATTGGCCTGGACAGCCTGGGTCAGGGCACGCACCTCCTGACCCACGCCTGCTGTGGCAGTCTGCATATCATTGAGGCAGTTAATCACAGCCAGGGTGTTGCATGACATGTCCTGCACGGAATCCTTGATGGAGGCCAGGCTCTCCTCCTCCAAAGTCTGGGTGACCTGACCCAGATGGCGGGTCTGACAGGCCTGGTCCCTCTGGAGATTTTCCGGCAGAACCTCTGCCACCCCCCTTGTCTTGCGGGTCGCCTTCCTGCCTCCTGATGCGGCTTGTGGCCTGGGAGTAGGGGAGACCCCTGGGGGGGAGCCCTGTTGGGGGAGGAGTGGGAGGGGCTACCCCTGATGGAGGCCTGACTGCTGCCAGCCCTAGGGGGAGCCTCCTCCAAATGGAGAAGTACTTCATTCCCCGACATCACCTCCTCCTCCTCAACCTCCTCCTCCTCAACCTCCTCCACCTCAACCTCCTCATGAGGTGAGCTGGGGCCACTCCCCTGCACAGAGGACTCCCGGCTTGCCTGGGGGTCTTCCTCAGACTCATGTGCAGATGGCCCAGCACCCTCCTGCACATCTGTGGATGACACAAAACATACACAGGTTGGAGGGTCCACACACTTGTCACATATTCCCTTCCCCCCCACACATGCTACACACGAGATAAAAAAAACACTTACCTGTCCTCACGACCTCCTCAATGGAGTCAAAGCCAGGCAGCCCCTCCACTTGCTGCCTGTGGAAGCACTGGGCCACTGCATGCTCCTCAGCAGTGAGCCTGATATTGCATGCAGTTCCCCCTCCAGTGCCCCTGGCATGAGCTGAAATCTTTGCCAGCTTCCCACGGACCACGCACCTGAGATCATTGATCTTTTTTTGGATCCCACTGCGGCTCCTGGTCTCACCCCCCAACGCATTGACATCATCTGCGATGTCTTGCAGGATCTGCCTCCTCCTGGCCGGGGTGGTGTTGGTACTCTCAGGAAACAAATGGAGGTACTTTTGCAATGGAAGGGCGTATGTTTGGGCGTATTTATGCACTGGGCGTATCTCACTAATTACGCCGGGCCTAGTTCATATCTCACTGATTACGCCGGGCCGAGTTCTGAGCATGCGCAGAGAGGCGCTGAACATAGTCAGCATCATGCGTGCATGCGCAGTCCGGCCGGCCCTTCATTTGCATGGGGTCACGGCTCATTTCAATGGAACACGCCCACTTCCTTCCCACTTTCAATTACACCGCCTTACGCCTCGTAATTTATGTTACGCCGGCGCATATTTGGACGCAAATACTCTGTGGATACGGTACTTGCCTCTCTAAATTGAGCCGGCGTAACGTAAATGAGAGGCGTTACGCCGGTCTATATATGCGCCGATGTACGTGGATCTACCCCTCTATTGTTTGGCACGTTACTTAGTTTGCCACTTGCACAATATTTTGCACTTTGCACTTATTAACATTGCTTTAATGCTTGTGTGTTTTTATACTTTTGCATACAAATTTATCAACATCCCTTAGTAGTATAGTGTCTGAACGGATCAATATCTTTGATCTGATCAGAAATACATTAGCGTCCCTAATAGTTTTGGCATCCCAAAAACGCAGCATTAGTGGGATCAGACCAGATACCTGCTAGCGCCTGTGTTTAGCCTCTCCACCCTGCCCAGCCCAGCCCAGCCCACCCAAGTGCAGTATCAATCGATCACTGTCACTTACAAAACACTAAACACATAACTGCAGCATACCCGACCCGTTATTTTGCTGTTCTTGAGGTGCAAAAACCGCAGGCCTCTCGTATGAAGCAGAGAGCCAGTACTAGTGCGGCTAATCCTTATGGTGAACTGGCAAGCACCAGCGGCCTAATACATCCTGATCGTACATCCAGCACTGCAGTCACACTTGGTGATGTGGCGAGTCCCATAAGTGCAGTTCAAGCTGGTGAGATGGCTAGCACAACTAGTGTCCCACAGCCACCAAGAAGACAAAGACAGGCCCATTGAGCCAATAGTGCCCTTCCTGCTGCATTTGCCAATCACTATAGATATATTGTTGACCAAAACAATTTGTATGCTGATCAATTCATTGCCACTAATCCCCAGTTGACCCTTGCCAGAGATTTGAGACCTATTACGGTCTCCAAATTTAAGACCTTCCTGGGCCTATACCTCCTTATGGGCATAACTAAAAAAGTGAGTTGTGGTCATATTTGTTGACTGACCCAATTCACCATAGGCCCATGTTCTCTGCCTCCATGACCAGGACAAGATACGAGCAGATCTTGCGGTTCATGCACTTCAATGATAATGAACTCTGTCGTCCTCGGGGGGTTACCCTGAATACGATCGGCTCTACAAAATTTGGCCCCTTGTATACCACTTCAACCACTTCAACCAGCAGTTTGCAGCCTTGTTTACTCCCAATCAAGTTGTCTACATTGATGAGTCCCAGATTACATTTTCTGGCTGCTTGTCATCCGAACAGTATCTTCCCAGCAAGCGTGCCAGATTTGGGGTCAAGATGTATAAGCTCTGTGACAGGGCAACAGGCTAGAAGAGATAGTTATGTAGAGCCGGAGAACTGCACAGACTACATAGGGAGCACTGGTAAGATTGTGTGGGACTTGGTGTCACCTTTACTCAGAAAGGAGTACCACTTGTATGTGTACAATTATTACACAAGCGTGGCCACTTTTTAGTCCCTTGTTTGATCATGGAATTGGTGCATGTGGCACAGTGTGATCTAATCTAGCGGCTTGTAGATTCCCATCTTAGGCTGGGGAGAGAGCTTGCTTGAGATGTAATAATTTGCTCGCTGTGAAGTGGAGGGATAATAAGAGTGTTTTCGTTCTGTCCTCCTTTCACACAGACATGATGATCCAAATTCAAATAGCGACTGGTGTTGTGGAGAAACCTCTCTGTGTCCACGAAATACAACCTTAACATGGGAGGGGTGGACTTCAAGGACCAGTTGTTGGCGCCGTACTTAATTGCCTGTAAGGCCAGACTCCGGTATAAAAAAGTGTCTGTATATTTATTCCAATTGGCTCTGCTGAATGCTTATGTGCTATACAAAGCTTCAGGACGAACTGGATCCTTCCTTAAATTCCAGGAAGAGATCATCACAGCCCTTCTGTTTCCAGATGGTGCTGTGGCCCAACATCCCAATTCAAATGCAGTGAGCCGGCATTTTCCATACATCCTCCCCGGGTACCCCAACCCAAAGAAATCCCCAAAGAAGATGTTGTGTCAGAAAACGCGGCTATAGGTGTGACACCTGCTTTTATTGTTCCAGACCAACCTGGTTGTTGCATTGGTGAATGTTTCGAACGCTACGACACACTAGTGGAGTATTAGCGTAGAGTACAGCATTGCACAGTCCTAGGGCACACTAACACAGGGTCTCAAAAGATGAGATTTTGAGAGACCCTAATCTTATACATTTACAGTTTACAGCTTATATAAAAGTGCAAAATAAAACACACAAAAACACACAAAAAAATTAAAAGCCGAAAATAGTTGTGGTTTTATTTTTATTTTCTCTCTATTGTTCTTTCTCTTATGTTCGCTCTCTATTGTCCGCTCTATTGTTCACTCTCTATTGTTCTATATCTATTTTTTTTTTGTTTTTTTTTGTTTAATATATTTTTTTTTATTGATAGAAATAGACAGTACAATAAAAGTAAATCAACTCTCCAAAGAGGCATCAATACAGAGTAATAAATTGGAAAGTATAACAAATGATGCATCATAGAGAACACAAGCATTTCAATTTGTCTATAAATGAAGAAAAAGAAAAGAGACAAGAGGGTAGGAAAAAGATGGAGAAAAAGAAATTAGAGGGATATAGGATGGGTAGGCAGGGAAGGGTAGGGAAGGGGGGAGGGAGAGCTGGGACACATGGCAGTCGTATCGAGCATATCAGTAAACGGACGTATTTAGTAAGATATCAGGAATAAGGGGGAACCATGTCAGAGAGTGGGAGAAAGGGTCACAATTTGGTGAAAAACAGCTTCATGTGGTTTCAGACCTGTAAGGGGGCGAATAAATAATATCTAAATAACACTGTGTAGAGATAAATGAAGACCAGGGCGCCCAGATTAAGGAGTGTTGTTCGCTGGTGTCTCTTGCAACGTGAGTGAGTTCTTCCATGATTCTATATCTATTGTTCTCTCTCTATTTTTACTGTATTTTAGAACTGTAATGTTTTATTTTACTATGTTTTATTGTATTTGCTTTGCAGGTATGGTATGTTTTACTGTTAGGCCCCATACATACGATAGAATTTATCCGCGAATACGGTCCAGCTGACCGTTTCCGCGGATAAATCCTCTCGAGGATTTCGGCGGATTTTCATGCGATGGAGTGTACACACCATCGCATTGAAATCCGCGCCGAAATCCTCTGGCGATGACGTGTCGCGCCGTCGCCGCGATTATGACGCGGCGACGTGCGGGACGCTGTCATATAAGGAATTCCATGCATGCGTCGAGTCATTACGACGCATGCGGGGGATCCCTTCGGACGGATGGATCCGGTGAGTCTATACAGACCAGCGGATCCATCCGTTGGGATGGACTCCAGCAGATGGATATGTTCTGCATGTCAGCGAATATTCGATCTGCTGGAATCCATCCCAGGGGAGATATATCCGCGGAAACAGATCCGCTGGCGTGTATACACCATAGGATCTATCCGCTGAAACCCATTTGCTGGGATTTATCTGCGGATGGATTCTATGGTGTGTACGGGGCCTAACACTGTAATGTTACTTTGTTTTATTGTTAACCATCATTTGCTTAGCAGGTACGCCATTCAGCTGCAGCATGGGTTTCATTTTTTTTACAGCAACAGCGTTTGCTCCCACTATACGTAAAACCGTGACTCCAGCGCTCTAGGAGGTGATTTCACCACCACAGATAAAAAAAAGAGCATATATTCCGAAACATGGGGGCAGGGGTGGAGGAGCGATTTGCTCCTAACATTAGAGGTGGATTGCCCCCATGCTTTGGCATATATTTTTTAGGTACAGATGCTTTATAAAATCAAGTTGTTTTATTGAGTTAATGTTTTATCTTTACCGTTGTTTGCTTTTCAGGCATGCCATTCAGCTGCATTACTGATCTATGTATCTTGACTGCAACAGCGACTCCGGCGATGTAGACCATGATTGTCAAGATAGCACACAACCCCCACAAACTATCCTATTTTGGAAAGTAGACACTTCAAGATATTTGCTGAGAGGTATGTTGTGTCCATGGAATATTTTATATTTTGCCACAAGTTTTTTTTTTACACAAAGTTGTCACTAAATGATATATTGTTCAAACATGGCATGGTTTTCGGGGTACTGTACACTTCTAGGCTCCCAAAAAGTTCTTACACATGTTGTACCCCCATACTCAGGAGAAGCAGCAAAATGTATTTTTGGGTGTAATTTCACATATAACCATGGCATATGTGAGCAATATATAATTTAGTGACAACTTTGTGGTAATTTTTTTTTGTCATTTTTAATCACTTGTGACAAAAAATGTGCTCAATGTGCTCAACATGCCTCTCAGCAATTTCCTTGTGGTGTCTACTTTCCAAAATGGGATAATTTGGGGGGATTGTACTGCCTTGTTATTTTAGCACCTCCAAAAATGAGATAGGCAGTCATAAACTAAAAGCTGTGTAAATTGCAGAAAATGTACCCTAGGGTACATTTTTTTTAACAAAGACTACTGCTGCTCTCATTTCACATATTAAATGCTGCCATCTTCTCTGCACCTTTATAAGAAGTTTCCCCTTTGCCTGTGTTCTGTAGTGTTCTGTAAAAAAAACCATCATGATTGTACCTGTATGAGCTCCGATCCCGCCGCTCAGTTGATTGTCGGCTGCTCAGCTCTCTATAGAGACAGAGCGCTGAGAGCCTCTCTCCCCCTCCTCCCCGGCTGTAGTCAGCAGGAGGGCTTGGTCCTGCCCACTTCAGCTGTGACAAGGCAGGAGAGAAATCAGCTGAGTGCCAGGAGTGGAGCTCATACAGGTACAATTGTGCATTTTTTTTACAGAACACAGGCACAGGGACAATTGTTATAATGGTGCAGAGAGGATGGCAGCATTTAATAACCACTTTTACCACTAGCCGACCAGCCGCCGCAGTTTTACGACGGCAGGTCGGCTCGGCTGCAAAATAAATCATGTAATATAACGTGATTTTGCATTTCAGCCACCTGCTCACCCCTGGTGCCAACGCGCGTGCCCGGCGGGCACGATCACCGCCGGGCACCCGCGATTGCTCATTACAGAGCGAGAACCGGGAGCTGTGTGTGTAAACACACAGCTCCCACTCCTTTCAGGGGGAGAAATGACTGTCATTTCCCCTAGTCAGTCCCACCCCCCCTTCAGTTAGAACACACCTAGGGAATATAATTAACCCCTTCCTCGTGGTCCGTAACCCCTTCCTCACCCCCTAGTGTTAACTCCTTCCCTGCCAGTGACATTTTTACAGTAATCAATGCATTTTTATAGCACTGATCGCTATAAAAATGCCAATGGTCCCAAAAATGTGTAAAACGTGTCCACCATAAGGTCGCAGTACCGATAATAATCGCAGATCGCCGCCATTACTAGTAAAAAAATTTTTTTATAAAAATGCCATAAAACTACCCCCTATTTTGTAGACGCTATAACTTTTGCGCAAACCAATCAATAAACGCTTATTGCGATTTTTTTATGAAAAATATGTAGAAGAATACGTATCGCCCTAAACTGTGGAAAAACATTTTTTTTATATATTTTTGGGGGATATTTATTACAGCAAAACGTAAAAAATATTATTTTTTTTTCAAAATTGTCGCTCTATTTTTGTTTATAGCGCAAAAAATAAAAACCGCAGAGGTGATCAAATACCACCAAAATAAATCTCTATTTGTGGGGAAAAAAGGACGTCAATTTTGTTTGGGAGCCACGTCGCACGACCACGCAATTGTCAGTTAAACCGATGCAGTGCCGAATCGCAAAAAGTGGCCTGGTCCGGGGCTGAAGTGGTTAAGTCCACATTTTTATTGTTTTGTGAATATGGAAAACAGAGGATGGTTGGGGAATGTGGGTTGTAGTTTTGAAGAGTTTTTGTGCACTCTGTTTTTACATTTTAGAGCATTGTCAAGAAAATGTACTGAAGTATGCAAAAGTGTGCTATCAAAACATTTTTGCCACTGTGCAAAGTTGAGAACTTTTTTTATCAGAGTTATAATGATTTAAATTGTGGGGCTGCTAATGCTGTATTTAATTTCAAGCAATGTTGTAAAAGTTTAAAAGAAATAAAAAAAGCGATGCTAATTTGTCTTGTAAGGTCAGCAAATGACCATACACCCCAAACAGATTTGGCTTTAAGATGTATGTTACTTGCATGAAACCTTTAAAACAGAGCAAAATATGTTTTTCATTCATGTATACTATCTTTTAAAATACTTAAAAAATAAAATGTTGTAGGTTTTACGGTATCTTTTTAACAAATGAATTTAGGATTCTTTTGCAAAAGAGTTAAACACACAATTCCCTGGTGGTCTCACTACTACCACAGGACAGCCAAAAACAATACAAACGTTTATCTCTTGGCCTTGCAGTTTGTCTTCTCAGTGCAAATCATAATTGCTTTAGGAGTTTCTGAATCCACTTTTAAATTCTAAGCTTGAGACAAATAATTGGATTTCCCACAAACACACTGAGCTATGTTACTTTTTCTGTTTCGCTGTGTGTCCTCAGGGCTTTGCTCTATGTTTTATATCAAGCTCTATCTTGCTGGCTAGAGGGGAAAAGGACAGATCAGTCTTCATTAAGCTGTCCATTTGTTTAAAGAAAAAGCCCCTCAAACAATTTTCACCGTCTTCAAATGAATTATAACAAGAGGAGTTAAGAAATAGAAAACTGTTCACAATGACTTAGTAAATTACTTGCTGAAATGTTTCTTCACCCTGTGGAACTATAATCCAAAACAATTACATTTTACCTGCTGTATTTTTACAACACTTTGGGATTGTATATAGGCAATTCATGTGTGTCATTGACTACAGGGTAGCCCTAAATTTGCTTTGGGCTACATGACTAGACATTTCTAGCTCCAGGATAAATACTGTATGAAAACAGAAAACTACAAAATGTCATCTGTTAAATCATGCACAAAACAGTATCATGCACAAAACAGGATCATGATTTTTTACCAATCTATCCTACCTACCTTTCATTATTCTAACATACGGTAAGTATGGCAGAATTAAAAATTGTATAAATAATTCTGTAGTTTCATCCAAGAAAACAGCAAGAGGTAAGGTTTTATACCATTGCATTTAATTAAATAGATGAGATAATGTTTATGTTTTAGACAGTTGTCATTGGATCCCAATCTGCTAAATTAATTCTAGTTATAGGTTTCCTAATGTGACTGATACCCATTTTACAGATAGCTTAAAGATTATATTAAAAGGATATTTCTGCTTAATTAAAATATCTACCCATGATTTTAGCCTTAAATCTGGTCATATACATAAAGATGTGCAGCTAACAAATTCCACCATCCACACTAACCAGTCTGGAAGGATGAATCTCAAATTGTGGCTAATGTATTTTGACAGCCATTCCCCAATCACTGGGCACATTTTTGTTGGCCGAACCAGACAGGCTGAAGTTTACTGCGTGTATGGCAAGCTTAAGTGTAACAACATGGGTAGTTCATTTACACCACCTACTACCACCACTGACTATTAATATAGCAAATTCTATCAGCAGTAATGCACTTTGAGTTGAATATATCTCCTGAGTATGGCTCTGCTGAATATTTACCTCCAGTACATCAGGATTTATTCATTTCAAATATATATTCCATAGTTTGTAAATGCTATAATGTTCACACAATCCAATCAATATACATTAATGGGATTTTTTTAACAAAAGACTTGTAGCAGAATACATTTTGGCCTACATGATTGACAAAATATCTTTTTTTTTAATATGTTTTATGACAGAAAGTAGAAAATATAATTTATTTCTTTTTTTCATTTTCAGGCAATTTTTGTTTATATCACAAAAAAAAACTGTATTGATCAAATACTACCAAAAGAAAGCTCTATTTGTGTGAAAAAATTATAAAAGTTTCATTTGCGTACAGTATTGCATGGCCACACAATTGCCAGTTAAAGGAGCACAGCGCTGAATAGCAAAACATTTCCTGATCATGAAGGTGTAAAAAACCTCCTGGACCTCAAGTGGTTAATGATATAGAGTGAGAGACGATACCTCTCTAAAAACTGCTAATCCCTTGGCTTTGCTTCCGTCCCACTAAACCAAAAGGGTGCTGGCTATGCACAGGTGCATTGGATAGAAGAAAATCCTGGACTGCCGCACTCCTTAAAATGATGTCTTTATTGTACAAATGAAATCCGAAACACAACCAAAGCGATGCAGTCAAAATGAGGTGAACAACAGGAAAAGGTGGCTGACATGTTTCACACCATGTGATGCTTACTCGTAGCTGGTTAATGATATAAATGTTTGAATTAAGAGCTCAATTTCAGAGTTTACTGATGATAATAAATTATGCAGGGAAATCAATTTGGCACAGGATACAAGCAGTTCCCGAGTTACGAACATTCGAGTTACGAACGACTTATACTTATGAACTGAGGTGGCATGACATTGCTGCCGGCCGCTTGCACTCCACATTAAACCCCGGATACAGCCGAGCAACCATCTTGCAGCACCGGACACATCCCACAATACAGTACTGTATGGCCACAAGAGCCCCAAATAACATGACTGCATACACAGAAGCACCCAGAACATCCCACATCACTGCACAGGCTGGAGTTACACTTAGAAATGTACTGTTCCAACTTACAGACAATCTTGATGTAAGAACTAACCTAAACAAAACATAACTTGTTCGCAACCCGGGGGCCGCCTGTATAGCATCTTTACAGAAAGACCTTGATAACATAGTGAATTGGGCACTTAGGTGCCAAAAATACACATATAAAATACATATTAGGCGATTCATGGAGCCTGATCCCCCCGCTCTGCCACGTATGAGCCGATTCCCACTGATATCGGTGGCATCCGGGAATCCTGCCTGCTGAATTCAGCCCTGCAGGCTACATGACACTTCCAGGGGGAAGCCGAAAACTCCCCGATTCTGCCCACCAAGGATCGGTACCTGGAGCCCACAGGAGCCAAGATGGCTACCAAACCTTTTTGCAGTGTCTCTACTCCACATGGTGAGTTGACTTCAGTGGCTCCACATGCAGGTCTCTCTCCCCTGGAGCACATCCCTAGCCTCTCACAGCCGACTCCATACCCTGGGACTGATTCACCAGACAAGGAGTCCCTCCTCTCCTCAGGATCCTCTATGGACCGAGCTATGGGAGAAATTGTGTCCAGCCAAGGGAGCCTGTATGCTAGCCCAGAACTCCCTGATATGCCCCACCAGCCACCCTGACCTGAGTATTCTGGGACCCCGTTCTTTTGTCCTATTTTTCTACCCTCTTGGAACAGGGCCTGGAGAAGAGCTAGCAGACAGATCACTTCTGACCTTAAATGACAATTTAAAGAGCTAGGCACTCAAATTAACACCATAGAGACTAAGCTTGATGACAGTCACTAGAACCAATCAGAACTCTGACCAGATAAACCTGCTCTATCAACAGCTAGAGGTTGAAAATCGCTCCAAGCGATATAACTTTAGGATTCGGGGCCTGCCAGAATCCTATATTGATACCCAGGCAGCAGTTTCGGATTTGATGCAGACTCTTATATCCGATGAACCAGATCATAAATTGGAGGTGGATCGAGCACACAGAGCTCTGATGGCTCTCTGTCCTAATAGTCCCCCTAGAGAAATTACTGTGAAACCTCATTATTATGGAATGTAATAAAAGATTATGAAAAAAGCCTGAGCTGCTCCTGACATTTTTTTCCAGCAAGAACTCGTCTATGTGGTCTTTTATTATTCTCTCCAGTATCTTCCCAACTATAGAAGTTAAACTAACAGTTCTATAGTTACATGGTAAAGACTTTGTTCCCTTTTTAAATATAAGCACCACATTGGCCCTGCGCCAATCCAGTGGTACCCTTCCCGTCATTAATAAGTCCCTAAAAATTAGACACACTGGCCCAGATTCAGGTAGATTTGCCCATTACTTACACATGAGCTGCTCAGCTGAATTTCTCTGCGCTGGAGCAATTTTGCCAAATTGCCACCTGATTCAGGATTCGTTTGTTCAGTTAATTTGCTCCTGTTTAAGGCAAAGCTGAGGGCGCAAGGCCGTGCAAGTCAAAGTGGGTGTGCCCCTATGTAAATGAGGAATTTTCGGCTCAGCAGAGGTTTGCGCCGGGCGCGCGCATGCGCAGTTAGAGCGCTGCCGTCTGCGCATGCGTCAAACTGCGCCTAGCATAATTTCAGGGCAAATCCTGCTCAGCTGCTTGCACTGAGCAAATAAAAGAGCAGACTTGCGCAGGTTCTTTGCTGAATTTCATCCTGCTTTTTCCTACCCCCCCTGATCAAGGAAATTCAGCCCATTTTCAAGAGATGGCACCTCCCAAAGGGACAAAAAAAAGGAAGGCCAACTTTGTGGCTGCGGAGATGGACATCTTAATTGCTGCACTCCAGCAATATAAAGAAGTTCTATATGGTGCCCAGCGGGCAAACACCACCGTTGCCCAAAGGAGGGCTATATATGAAGCCATAGCCCTGGACATCAATGCCCTGGGTAATGAAGAGCGTACCTGGGATGACATCCAAAAAAAACTCAACGATATGAGGCGCAGGGTCCGGGATAAACTGGCTCTTATCAGAAAATATACCGGTGGCACGGGAGGTGGACCGCGCTGTAAGATCCGGCTCAATCATGAGGAGGAGCTTATTGCCCAAACTTTCGTACAGGAGCAGGTGGAGGGACTTGAAGGGTACGACTCCACTGTTGGGAACTTGGGGACTGGTAAGTTATTTTTGTTTCATATCTGCTGTGCATCATGGGAGGGGGTAGAAGTGAACATATTTGTGGGTAGAAGTGAAGATGTAACTATTATTTTTGTTTCATATCTGCTGTGCATCATGGGAGGGGGTAGAAGTGTACATGTGAGCAGTGTGTTGCACCAGCAAAATATTTCGTTTTGGTGTCATCCACAGGTGGTGATGAGGAAGATGAAGCTGGGCCATCTTCGGCTGCGGGTCGACCCAGCCCATCCATACCAGAGCCAGGGGTCCAGTCAGGCCCCATGGACATTCTGTCTATGTTGGTCCAGGAGGAGATCCTACCGGGGCCAAGTATGGTGGAGGAAGTGGTATTGGAGGAGGATTCCTTTTTCCTCATCCAGGAGGACTCTGGCTCCCTCCAGGAGGATACCACCATCCCTGGGCAACCCACCACCCCCCCGCCCAGCACGTCATCCCCCACCAGGGCAAGCCCCTCCAGGGCAAGCCCCTCCATTGTGGACCCCTCCCCTTCTCCCTCTGTCCGTGCCCGAGCCTCTCCTCCCAGGAAGGCTCAGTCCAAAACAAGGCATTTATCCTCCAGCCTCCGTGACGGTCTGCTGGAGGAGCAGGCCCTGCAGACCCGCCATATAGGGGCCATGGTGGGAGAGGTGCGTCGTCTGGCGGACAGCATGGCATCCACCTCCACCTCTGTGCAGCATGCCCTCACCCTGCATGCGGACCGAGACAAACATGTCTCACAGAGCCTGGGGGAAATAAGTGGCAACTCCAAGGCCATAGTCACCTGCTTGGTGGCTCAGGAGACCACACCCACTTTATTAAGCAGGATGGCAGCTGCGGTGGAGGCCAATACCGCTGCTGTGCAGGCCAACACCGCTGCAGTGCCGGAGGAGGGGAGAATGACCCGCTGTCATCAGCGGGATACCACCACCCGCCAAATGAGGATGTTGGCCCAGACCAACACCATCCTCGCCCGCCTGGCCAACGCCATGGAGGGCATGCAGCCACCACCTGCGCGGAGTCTGGAAGTAGGGGTTGATGCTCCTCCCCCCCTCAATCCCCACCCCATGCCTCCTCCGCACCACGGAGATTGAGGAGCCAGAGCCGGGGCACCCTTGGCCCAAAGAAAAAAACAAAAAAATAATATAATTTCAACATTTATTTTATGCACAGAATTTTTTTTTTTTTTTTTGGATATATGCTCAGGATATGAGCTTTTATATTTATTTGTAGTCCCTACACACGATGAGGAGTGTATACTACAGTGTGACTGGTGTGTGAATGGGGGGGGGGGGTGGCACTCCTGCTGGAAAAGGGGTGTCACCCTCTGCCATGTGAAAGGTGTATGAATGGACAGCAACATAATTGGAGCCTTGACGCGGCGTTGCTGCTCCCTAATACCATGGGGTATTGTTGGGTCTAATCCAATTTGGGGTGCATGTGTCGGGTGTGTGCTAGGGACTACAGTGGTGTGCATACATGCATTATACTTGTGACAAGATCAGGGTGTGTTTAATGTGCAAAGAGACGTTCCACAAGACCATTCGGGATTGCTCTTCCCTCAGAAGATCCGGTAGTGTTTCTTGGGGGGGGGGGGTGCGTGGTTCGGGGGTAAGGTCATTGCGTAGCTCAATGTGCATGCCCCTTCTCTCAGCAAAATTGTGGAGAATACTACATGCCCCGACGATTTGGCACACAAAGTTGGGTGAATACAACAGGGTCCCCCCTGATTTATCCAGACATCTGAATCGAGATTTAAGGATGCCAAATGTGCGCTCCACCACCGCACGGGTACGTGCATGGGCTTCGTTAAATCTTTCCTCTCCTGGTGTTTGAGGGTTACGAAATGGGGTCATCATGTGAGGTCCCAGGGCATATGCAGAGTCACCTGGAAGGGAAAAGACAGGAGGATGTTAGTCGTGCATGTGCCCCTTGTGATGTCTGCATCATGGGGGGGGGGGGGGGCAAGCATACCTGACACCCATGTCACTCACCAATCAGCCAGCTGTCTCCATACATGTTCTGGTCAAACTCGGTTGGGATGGGGCTGTGTCGGTAAATAAAACTGTCATGGCTTGACCCTGGGTGTTTGGCACGGACATGCCATATGAGGCCATGTGCATCCACTATCATCTGCACATTTATCGAATGCCAATGTTTCCTGTTGCAGTAGATATGCTCGAGGAGCCGGGGGGGGCGTAGTGCCACATGGGTACAATCTATTGCACCCACAGTGCGTGGAAATCTGGCTATTGCATAAAAATCACTGATTGCCTTCTGCCGCAGGTCAGCCGTGGTTGGTTTGATAAATTGTGTGCCCATTTGTCTGAGTATTGCAGGGATCACTTGGTGCACACACCTGCTCATGCTGGATTGGGACATCCCCGCCACCACTCCACCTGTGCGCTGAAATGAGCCACTTGCCAAAAAATGAAAGGGTTGCGACTACCTTCACCAGTGGCTGCACTGCCTGTCCCCGATGGGTCGGGCTGCTGATGTCATCCTGCAGGATTGTTACCAACTCAAGGATGACTTCAGGGCTGAAGCGAAACATGCGATACACCTCATTATCAAGCATCTGAAAAAGGTTGTAGCGCCCTCTGTAAATCCTCTCCCGTGCCCTCCTACGAGTCGGCTCAGTCAATAGAATATCAAGAACCATAGCTGCCCCTGGCATGTTGGTGCACAGATGTGAGGTCCCGAAAATGTGGGTGCTCTGCTTGTTCAGCTCGTCTGTCTAGGTGCTGCTGAAGTTGCGCGCTCCTTCAGATGACATTTGGCCATCTTTTGCTAACTTGCCCCTGTTTTTAGCAGGAGCAAGTTTGCCCGGGGAAAAAAGCTTGCGCGCTTCCAGCGCAAGATGCGCATCACACGCGCATGTTTCTGAATCATCGGCAGTACCTAATTTGCATATTCGCTGAGGGAATTCCATGAAGGCGCAACTTACACCCCGCGCAAAATTGCGCGCAAATTGCGCCGGAGCAGCAAGGCTGCGTGCGCGGGAAAATGGCCGCAAAACAGGCTTAACTGGTTTACAGAATCAGCCGCAAATTTGCATGGGAGCAAATCAGTACTTGCGCCGCGCAAATCACACTTGCTCCCGCGCAAGTGCTTCTTGAATCTGGGCCACTGTTGTGTGTTGTGTTATGCACACTGTACACCCCATTGGTTAACAGTACACCAATTATTATTGTATTACACTGTATGATACTAGCACTGTCATGTTTTATTAACCTACTTTTGCCAGCTGGATTAGCTGCACTGTAGCACGTTAATTTTGATGTCAACATTTTTTCACATTGTCATTTTGATCATTAGTCAGACTGTATCTTTTTACATATAAGGATTTTCTACACTTACTCTACACTTGTACCCCATTCCCTATTTACAGCACAGCACTACTCTTTTCTTTATAATTGTAATTACATGCCCCTGTTGAACAGGGGCAAACAAATTGGGCCTTTGTTGGTGGTGGTGGTGGTGCTGGTGCCACAACACTGCAACCCCTTACAGATACTCTAGTTGGAGCGCATGAATGAGCCCGCTGCAAAGTATTGCATCAAAAATTGTAATTACATGCCCCTGTTAAACAGGGCAGAAAAATTGGGCCTTAGGCACTGGTGCCACAACACTGCAACCCCTCACTGATACTTTAGTTGGAGAGCAGGAATGAGCCCGCTGCAAAGTATTGCATCAAAAATTGTAATAACGCGGTCCTGTTAAACAGGGGCAGAAAAATTGGGCCTTAGGCACTGGTGCTTGTGCCCAGAACCAAAAATGTTCTTACAAACTATCAGAATGGTCATTGAGGAGGAAAAGGATAGTCACTCAGCATAACATGATAGTCACTCAGCATCAGCATAGGCAGTCTTGAAGGGATCTGACATTTAAAAAAATATATATATTCAGTTACATCAGCATCAGGTGCTTGGTAGCTGGTGGTGATCCAAGCCTGATTCATTTTTATGAAGGTCAGTCGATCGACCGAGTTGGTGGAGAGGCGCACCCTGTGATTGATTACAAAGCCTCCAGCAACACTGAATGTGCGTTCTGAAAGAACGATGGATGCAGGACAAGCTGGTAGCTCAATTGCGTACTGTGCAAGCTATGGCCAGTGATCCATCCTCAAGACCCAGTAAGCCAGAGGATTTTCGGTGGGAAAGGTGTCCAAGTCTGATCTTGCCCCTAGGTATTCCCGCACCATGTATAACAGACGCTAGTGATGGTTGCTGGAACCGGTCATACCTTGGGGCTGCGGACTAAAAAATTGTCTGAACGCATCGCTCAGACAGCCACCTTCTCCACCGCTCCCTCTGTGCCTGACCGAAGCCTCAGCAACACGTTGTCCAGGACCAGGATTTTGTAACATCCCAGTATCTTGGAACGCGTTGCACAGACCTTTCTGCAAGGCCTCTCGAAGATGTTTCATCTTCTGCTCCCTCTGTGCGGGCAAGATAAGGTCCGCAACCTTACTCTTGTAACGTGGATCAAGGAGGGTTGCCAGCCAGTAATGGTCCCTCTCCTTGATAGCACAAATACGAGGATCCTTCCGCAGGCTTTGCAGGATCAGGGAGGCCATACAACGTAGGTTCGCTGAGGCATTCGGTGCGGAGTCCTCTGGGTCACTGAGGATGACATGATCCGCAGCCACCTCGTCCCAGCCACGTATGATCCATGGGTTCCTTGGGACTGTAATTGATCCCTTGAAGACTGCTGCTGATAATGAGTGCTAGGCTCCACCTCCATGCTGACACAATCCTCCTCCTCCTCCTCATCCTCTTCCTGTGTGATAGGCGGGCAAACAGGAACACTGTCTGGATAAAGGGGGCCTTGAGAGGTATGGAAGTCCTCCTCTTCCTCCCTTGTTCTGCCTCAAGGGCCCTGTCCATTATTCCATGCAGCGTGTGCTCCAACAGGTGAATAAGAGGGACAGTCTCACTGATGCATGCACTTTCACTGCTCACTATCCTCGTGGCCTCCTCAAATGGTGACAGGACAGTGCATGCATCCCTGATCATGGCCCACTGGCATGGGGAAAAAACCCAAGCACCCCTGACCCTGTCCTGCTGCCATATTGGCACAGATACTCATTGATGGCCCTCTGCTGCGTGTGCAGCTGATGCAGCATGGCCAACGTAGAGTTCCACCTGGTGGGCATGTCACAGATTAGGCGGTTCTTGGGCAGGTTGTATTCCTTTTGGAGGTCTGCCAGCCGAGCACTGGCATTATATGACCGTCGGAAATGCACACAGACTTTCCTGGCCTGCTTCAGGACATCCTGTAAGCCTGTCCAATAACCGCTGCACCACCAAATTAAGGGCATGAGCAAAACAGGGCACATGGGTCAGTTGTCCCTGTCGTAGGGCGGAGAGGAGGTTGGTGCCATTGTCGCAAACCACCATTCCTGGCTTAAGCTGGCGTGGTATCAACCACCTCTGAGCCTGCCCCTGCAGAGCTGACAGAACCTCTGCCCCAGTGTGGCTCCTGTCCCCCAAGCACACCAGCTCAAGCACGGCATGGCATCTCTTTGCCTGCGTACCTGCATAGCCCCTTGAACGCCTACAGAGCACCGCTGGTTCAGAGGACACATCCGCACAGGAAGAGGCCACAGAGGAAGAAGAAGAGAAGGGGGTGGAGGAGAGAGGTGTGTCACAATCAGTAGTAGCATTTTGGAGGCGTGGTAGCGGAACAACCTCCAACACTACTGTACCTTGTCCTGCGTCCTTCCCAGCTGCCAGCAGAGTCACCCAATGCGCTGTGAAAGATAGGTAACGTCCCTGTCCATGCCTGCTGGACCATGAGTCAGTGGTAATATGCACCTTACCACTGACCGCCCTGTCCAGCGAGGCATGGACATTGCCTTCCACATGACGGTAGAGAGTCGGAATCGCCTTCCGTGAGAAAAAGTGGCGTTTGGGAACTTGCCACTGAGGTACCGCACATTCCACAAACTCACGGAAGGGGGCAGAATCTACTAACTGAAAATGCAGCAATTAAAGTGCTAGCAATTTAGCTAAGCTAGCATTCAACCACTGGGCATGTGGATGGCTGGGAGAGAACTTATTTTGGCGCTGCAGCAGCTGGGGCAGGGAAATTTGCCTGGTACAATCTGCCATCGGTGTACCGGTAGTAGATTGCCCGCATGTACTAGGCTGTGACACACCTAATTCTACACCTTCAGTCCTATCAGTGCAGGCTTCAGAGAGGACTGAGAGTATAGAGGGGTTGGAGATCCCAGCTGATGAGGGGAAAGGGGAGGTCCGTTTTGTTCTTTAGTGTGGGTCTTTGAGGCACGCTTCCCAAAGAACTATGAAATATGTCTGGTCAAGCATGTGGTGCCCAAGTGGGTGATGTTTTGGCCACGCGAGATACGCTTGAGACATATGTTGCAAATAGCAGCGGTGCGATCTGATGCACTCGTTTCAAAAAAGGCCCACACCAAAGAACTTTTGGAATGACGCTGAGACACAGCAGCGCCCTGCACATGCGTAGCTTTGCGTTGTGATGCAGTCGGTGTGCTGCCGTTAAGCTGGCCCCTGGAGGGCATCCTGCCTCGTTGGAGATGTGCCTGTGCCTCCTCCTCCTCCTCCTCTCTCCTATCAGGCACCTAAGTAGAGTCAGTAACCTCATCATCCCCTCCCTCCTCATCACTGTAGAAAACCTGTCAGTATGCTGCAGCTGGGGGAACATGACTGCCAGATTGCTGTCCTTCTTGGGCACCCCCTCTCTCTGGGCTCACGTTACTGCCTTCCTCTAGCTGTGTACCATCATCGGAGCCTTCAAAACGCTGTGCATCCTCATGCAGCATGTACCCAACACTGTGTTCAAACCGTTCGGGGGACTTCTCAGGAGGACAAGGTGGGGCTAAGGAAGGACTGACTGATGCCATTGAGCAGAGGGAAGAGGATGCCTTGGCAGCTGCTTTGCCAGACAAAGTACCCTGAGCCTGGGTGAGAGAAGATGAGGAGGATGAGGACGGCTTGGTCATCCACTCTACCAAGTCTTTGGCATGTTGCGGCTCAACGCGGCCAGCTGCCGAAAACAAGGACGAGCGTGTCCAACGGCCACGTGCTGATGAGGATGCACCATGTTCACAGCCAGCACTGTTGCCTCTAGACGCAGAGCCTGCTTGCCATCGTGACTCTGCCTCTCCTTGTTGTCCTTCCAGACATACTAATGGTCTGCAGAGGACACAGGCAGTACACACCAAGTAGCTTTAGGTGCAAAATACAGAGGACACATGCAGGACACACCAAGTAGCTTTAGGTGCAAACTACAGAGGACACGTGCAGTACACACCAAGTGGCTTTAGGTGCTAACTACAGAGGACACGTGCGGTACACACCAAGTAGCTTTAGGTGCAAACTACAGAGGACACGTGCAGTACACACCAAGTAGCTTTAGGTGCAAAGTACAGAGGACACGGCCAGTACACACCAAGTAGCTTTAGGTGCAAACTACAGAGGACACGGGCAGTACACACCAAGTAGCTTTAGGTGCAAACTACAGAGGACACGGCCAGTACACACCAAGTAGCTTTAGGTGCAAACTACAGAGGACACGGCAGTACACACCAAGTTGCTTTAGGTGCAAACTACAGAGGACACGTGCAGTACACACCAAGTAGCTTTAGGTGCAAACTACAGCGGACACGTGCAGTACACACCAAGTATATTTAGGTGCAAACTACAGAGGACACAGCCAGTAAACACCAAGTAGCTTTAGGTGCAAACTACAGAGGACACGCGCAGTACACACCAAGTAGCTTTAGGTGCAAACTACAGAGGACATGTGCAGTACACACCAAGTAGCTTTAGGTGCAAACTACAGAGGACACAGGCAATACACATGTGAGAATACTGCAGCTAGCACAATCAACTGCCTGCCAGTAAATTAGGAATAGCTGATCTAACTAAACTATACAGTGTATAAATATATGTACAACACCTGGGATGCATATATATCCTCTACACACTGTAACTTTAACTGACTAGCCTGCCTGCTCTATCTACCTAGCCCCTCACGGCTTCATTTAGTGTCTGCTGACTGGTGATGTATCCCTGTGCCTGACCCGGCTGGGTCGGTCAGGAGGTGGTTTCCTCTGCCTGGTGGCGCCTCTGTTTATAGCGCTCCTTTTTTTAACAAATACCATTTAATGTGGTGAATACAATTTACAGGAATCCTTCCTATCTGGATTGGTTTCAACTCAGGTTCAGGCCTCCTATATCATTCTATATTCATATTATTTGTTTTTTGATACATATATTCTTTATATTCTAGTTCTAAGCTCCCGATGAAGTGGATGAGCTCCACGAAACTAGTAGAGCCATTCGTGGAACATTGTACATGTTAAGGGCTGAACAAGTGTGGACCGAGTGCGAACCGAAGTTCTTCAGTGATCTATACCAACACAAATCACTTTGCACGGCCCACCTACCTGGTTCTATCTACCCTATACATGTTTTAATCATTTATATTATTTATTGTCTTGTTAATTTTTTCTATGTGATTTTCTATTAAAAAAAAATGTATTTTTATATAAAAAGTGCATACAAAGTTCATTTTTCGCTCCTCCTCTATTCCATACCTAGAAAAAATGACACTGTCTCTCTCTCTCTCTGTCTGTCTTTAACCACCGCCGCAACACACTACACAAGGCCGACCTGCAGGCGGCCATTTATAGTGTGCTTTGGCCGATTATGGCTCTCCGTTTTTTGCGTGCTGTGATTGGCCAAGCATGCGGGTCATAATACCTAGGGGCAAGATCAGACTTGGACACCTTTCCCACCGAAAATCCTCTGGCTTACTGGGTCTTGAGGATGGATCACTGGCCAGAGCTTGCACAGTACGCAATTGAGCTACTGGCTTGTCCTGCATCCAGCGTTCTTTCAGAATGCACATTCAGTGCTGCTGGAGGCTTTGTAACCGATCACAGGGTGCGCCTCTCCACCGACTCGGTCGATCGACTGACCTTCATAAAAATGAATCAGGCTTGGATCACCACCAGCTACCAAGCACCTGATGCTGAGTAATTTTTTTGAAATGTCAGATCCCTTTAAGACTGCCTATGCTGATGCTGAGTGACTATCCTGTTATGCTGAGTGACTATCCTTTTCCTCCTTAATGATCATGCTGATAGCTTGTAAGAACATTTTTGGTTCTGGGCACCACCCAATTTTTCTGCCCCTGTTTAACGGGGGCGTGTAATTAAAATTTTTGATGCAATACTTTGCAGCAGGCTCATTCCTGCGCTCCAACTAGAGTATCTGTGAGGGGTTGCAGTGTTGTGGCACCAGCACCAGTGCCTAAGACCCAATTTTTCTGCCCCTGTTTAACAGGGGCGTGTAATTAAAATTTTTGATGCAATACTTTGCAGCGGGCTCATTCATGCGCTCCAACTAGAGTATCTGTAAGGGGTTGCAGTGTTGTGGCACCAGCACCACCACCACCACCAACAAAGGCCCAATTTTTCTGCCCCTGTTTAACAGGGGCGTGTAATTAAATTTTTTGATGCAATACTTTGCAGCGGGCTCATTCCTGCGTTCCAACTAGAGTATCTGTAAGGGGTTGCAGTGTTGTGGCACCAGCACCAGTGCCTAAGACCCAATTTTTCTGCCCCTGTTTAACAGGGGCGTGTAATTACAATTTTTAAAGCAATACTTTGCAGCAGGCTCATTCCTGCGCTCCAACTAGAATATCTGTGAGGGGTTGCAGTGTTGTGGCACCAGCACCACCACCACCACCAACAAAGGCCCTTTTTTCAGCCCCTGTTCAACAATTCTTGATCTAATATTTCACAGCAGGGCCCATTCCTGAGCCCACCAAGAGTAACTGTGAGGGCTTACAAAGTTGTGGCACCAGCGCCAGCACCAAAGGCTCAATTTTTATACCACTGTTAAACAATGGCATGTAAAAACAATTCTTGATATAATAGTTTACACAGCAGGGGGTTCCAGCGCCCACCAAGACTAACTGTGAGGGCTTACAGTATTGTGGCAACACCAACATCTAGGGCCCAAATGTATGCAGAGAATATACGGCAACCCCCTACTTTCAAACATCCAACTTACAAACGGCTCCTTCTTGCAAACGGAAGGAGACAACAGGAAGTGGGAGGAAATCTACCTCTAGGAAGAGAAATTATCTTCTGTAAGAGGTGTCTCCTGTCCACTGATGCTTTATCACCAATCCTTGTTTCACTACAAAACCCAAATTTTCAAAACATCATTTGTCATTGGGACAGAAAGTGAATTGCAATCTTCTGAACAGATGCACACAGACAGCAAAACAAATATTTACAGGGGTGATAACCCTTCTCTATGTTTTCAGAAAAGCTTAAAAATAGATTTTATGACTGGAGCTACACTTTAAAAAAGTACCAGTTCAAAATTACAGATTCTACTTAACAACAAACCTACAGTGCCTATCTTGTCTGCACCACCTGTATAATGCTGTTCAAAGTATATAGGGCCAAAGGGGCTTGTAATGACCTGGGGGGAGTGGGGGGAAACCCATGCTATTTTTCTCAATGATTTTCATCCATATTGCAGGGACCAGACATTACATTAAAACCGCAAGCAGTTTTAAATGACTTTTTTCTTATAGTAATCTAATTTTCCGTAGGGGCAGTTCTAAACACGTGCCACCTCACAGGCATACTATAGACACCCAGCAGGTACGATATTTAAAGGATTTTTTCATTTATTTTTTTTCACTTTAAAGGAGTTGTAAAGGATTTTTTTTTTGCTGAAATTACTGTTTACAGGGTATAGAGACATAATAGTTAACTGATTCCTTTTAAAAATGATTAACCACTTCCGGACCGCCGCATGTACATATATGTCGGCAGAATGGCACGGACAGGCACATTGGCGTACCTTTACGTCCCTGCCTTGACGTGGGTCGGGGGTTCGATTGGGACCCCCCCGGTACATGCGGAGGTTCCCGTGGCTGTCCGAGCGATCCGGGACGACGGCGCGGCTATTCGTTTCTAGCCGCCCCCTCGCAATCGCTCCCTGGAGCTGAAGAACGGGGAGAGCCGTATGTAAACACAGCTTCCCCGTGCTTCACTGTGGCGGCTGTATCGATCGAGTGATCCCTTTTATAGGGAGACTCGATCGATGACATCAGACCTACAGCCACACCCCCCTACAGTTGAAAACACACACTAGGTGAACCCTAACTCCTACAGCTCCCCCTGTGGTTAACTCCCAAACTGCAACTGTCATTTTCACAATAAACAATGCAATTTAAATGCATTTTTTGCTGTGAAAATGACAATGGTCCCAAAAATGTGTCAAAATTGTCCAAAGTGTCCACCATAATGTCGCAGTCATGAAAAAAAACGCTGATCGCCGCCATTAGTAGTAAAAAAAATATATATAATAAAACTATCCCCTATTTTGTAAACGCTATAAATTTTGCGCAAACCAATCGATAAACGCTTATTGCGATTTTTTTTTTACCAAAAATAGGTAGAATAATACGTATCAACCTAAACTGAGGAAAAAAAATTATATATGTTTTTGGGGGATATTTATTATAGCAAAAAGTAAAAAATATTGAATTTTTTTCAAAATTGTCGCTCTATTTTTGTTTATAGCGCAAAAAATAAAAACAGCAGAGGTGATCAAATACCACCAAAAGGAAGCTATATTTGTGGGGAAAAAAGTACGTAAATTTTGTTTGGGAGCCACGTCGCACTACCGCGCAATTGTCTGTTAAAGCGACGCAGTGCCGAATTGTAAAAACCCCTTGGGTCATTTAGCAGCATATTGGTCCGGTCCTTAAGTGGTTAAAAATAGATAAAAATCAATCATATAATGTACCTACAGTTTCAGTTTCGTTTTTGCATGCTGTTCCCTGCTTCTGTAATGTACAGAGACTCAGAGCCAATACAGGGCAATGATGGTTTGTAAAACTAAACTGATTGGTGTTGAGGGGTTTTAGACACACAGTAATCACACCTCCTTGATTAGTGACCACAGAGAGAAAGCTCCCATGACTTTTTTCATCAGGAAACAGACAACCAGGAAGTGTTCAGAACAGAGAAGGATTACAGCAACATCAGAGTAAAAACGAACAATAAGGACATGAAACCATGACTGCAGTAAGGTAAAGGAAGCTATTTAGCCCCCAAAAAAATCCTTTAGTGACCCTTTAAGCATCATTAAAATCACTACTCCAGAAAAAACGACCGTTTTTAAAACTTTTTTTTCCATTGATACATGTTCCCTGGGGCAAGACCCGGGTTCTCAAACCCGTTTTCCAACAGTAACTTGCATATTAGGCTTTTAAAATGAGCACTTTTGAATTCAAAAGTTCGAGTCCCATTGACGTCAATGGGGTTCTAAATGTTCGCATGAACATTCGGTCCGTTCGAAGGTTCTGGTGTGAACCGAACGGGGAGGTGTTTGGCTCATCCCTCTAGTGGAGACCAGGACAGAACCTCAGCACGGAGCCAATCAAAAGAGGGGTTGTGCTTCTGTAACCAAGGATAAACAATAACCAGCGGAAACTTAGGTGAGGAAATAACTTGGAATTGGATTATCTCATGGTGAAGAGCCCCTACGGCCATGGAAAACAGTGACTCATGAGACTGTTTACACACACCTCTCCCCATTCTTTAGCTCCTGTGACCAATCGCGGGACTCCGGCGGTGATCGGGTCCATTGGTCCTGCGGCCACGGAGATTCGAACCGGGTCACGGGTGCGCGCCCACGGCGAGCGCGCACGACGCATGGCTGGGCACTTTAAGAGGACGTACAGGTACGTGATTGTGCCCAGCCATGCCATTCTGCCAACGTATATCGGCGTTAGGCGGTCCTTAAGTGGTTAAGTAGGCAGAGCTGACGAGCAGGATCATCAACAGGTGGATCACTGTGGAGAGATGGGAGCTGGCAATTAGCTGACAGATGATCTGCCAACACAGAGAAGGAAGGGCTGAGCCCAGCCCTGACAGTCCTGGAGAGCAGCCCTCATCCTTGGAAAATTTGCTCTCTTGAAATTAAGTCTATTTATCTTTCCCGTATGTAATTTTTGCTAACAGCTAACATCAAATGAAACCATGTTATGTTCACTGCTACCCAGGTGTTCCTTAATCTGAACATTAGTAATAAGCTCTGCATGGTTTGAGATTACCAGAGCATTATTCCTAGTTGGGGCCTCAATTAACTAGACCATAAAATTGTCCTGTAATAGGTTTATACATTTTTGCCCTTTAACTGTCCCAGCCAGCAGTGCCATTACTCCAGTCAATTTAAAATCACCCATTATTATCACTGTCCCAGCCCTTGCAGTCCTTTCCATCTTTGCAAGGAGCTGAGTCTTCACCTCCTCATTAACATTGAGTGGTCTATAACAAACTTCAATGAACTTTGAACTACGCACATCTGTATGCAGTTCCACCCATAATGCTTCAGACTCATCACACTCTCCATCAACCAGGTCCTCTTTCAGACTCGCTTTGAGATCACTTCTCACATAGAGACAGACCCCTCCACCTTTCCTTTTTACTCTTCAAACCTTTACAGTAACCCCTACAGCTTAAGGGCATCAGATATCGTTGTCAGTTTCCCTTCCGCTTAGAATTCAGCTATTGTAGCAAAACACATTCATTCTCTACTTTCTCTGATGGGGAATTACTTTTGCATCACCTGTGCCTAATCTCCCATGTTCCTAATTTAGCACCACGTCAATGGTCCACCCAGCAACCAGGGAAAGATGGGTCCCATGAGGAGGCTCCTCTGTCCCCACTCTGGTGGACCACCAGAAGCTGCTCTCAACAGACCAGACCTCTGTGACGAACTCAGCTGTGTCGCCCTTTGTCTACTTTACTAAATAGTTGCACTATTGGGTTCTTGACCATTAGCATCCTGGGACTTTCTTCAGGCATGGGAGCCTAAGTGCCATTTCTGTGTTTTGATTTTTTCTGCAAGGTTATATTGTTTCTAATGTTTAGTGCCTTGTTCTAGGCAAATTTTTCAGTTTGTTTTATGTCTTCTGTGCTCAGTGCAGACCATGTGTGTGTGGCTTGCTCCCCGTTCTGATTCCACTTGGGCCAGCGTATTTTTTGACTGTTGTGAACTCAGAAGCGTCTTGGCATTTTGCAAAAGGCAATGTTCTGGTTTCGCTGTTGTGCTTGGGCACTCCAGATTTTTTGCACATAACATTCTAGTTTTGTTATAGGCTGCTGATTTCTAATGTGTGTTTTCTTCTGTTTTAGACTGTTGCCCCTCCAATCTATTTCAAGGTATTATGCCTGTCTTCTTTCCTCTTTCTTTTTTCCCTTCTGTCTCTTACCACCGATAGTTGGGGTAAGCCAGCTCCCTCTCCTCTCCCGATATGTTCTCAAAGCTTAAGGCCATTGCTTTAGTGTATTACAATACTCAGAGCCTGAACTTGCCTGTTAAGTGCCGGAAGGCATTACATTGTTACCATTTGGTGGGGGCTGATGTGGTATTCTTACAGAAGTTCCACTTCCTCCCTTTTTTGCTCTCCCTTTTTTGCATAAACAGTACTCCCATTTTTTTTTGGCCAACACCCCCAATAAGACATTGTGCATGGTAATTATTATATCTAAGAGGCTCTCCTTCTCCCCCTCTACTGGTGTTAAGGACCCCCAGGGCAGATATCTCTTGGTTGCTGGGGAGATTGAGGTCACATTTGTAATGTATTAAGCCCCTAACTCAGAGCAATTGACCTTTTTCACTGACTTGCTCCATACCTTGTCTCCTCATTTTGTAGAATGCCTGTTCTTGGGAGGGGACTCGAACATTGCCTTAGATTCAGCATTGGATAAGACTAGGCCCATGGGGTCCCAGGTTCTTTGGCCTACCAGGTTGGGTACAAAATGTATTAGCCAGTGCGACCTGATTGACATACAGAGGGAAATTAATCCTACTAAGAGGGATTCTATTTATTACTCTAGTGTCCATGCTACCTATTCCAGGATCGACCACCTGTTTGCCCACTCTCACAATGTTCGATTCTTCAAAAATTTCAGAAGTGCCACGGTCAGACCACTCCCCAGTCTTAGCAAAGATTTTGAGCCTTCGTACATCTAGTACGTCCTTCTCCTGGCAACTCAATGAAGCTCTGATCAGTAACCCCACAGTCTGCTTTTATATAGAATTGCAGCTTAAAGCGGAGTTCTGCTGAAAAAAAAATATTAGGACACTAACCTATGCAGGGCGCCCACAATGTTCTCACTCGAAGCCGATCTGTCCCTCGGTTCCTGGGTGCAGGCGCTTGCATCTTCAGTAAGGGATTTAGCCTGGTTCCATAATGCACATGCGTGAGTCACACTGGGCGTCCACACTGGTCCCTGCTGTCTTCTGGGACCTGTGTATTATACAGGTATCTGCTCCTCCCTCCCCCTGAAAGATGTCAAATGTGACACCGAAGGGGGAAAGGAACCAGAAAAGCGGAAATTTCCATTTTTGGGTGCAACTCAACTTTAAGGAGTTTTTTGTCAATAATGACCTGCAACAGACCCCCCCCCAAATAAATTGGGTGGCTCACAAGACTTCTGTGAGAGGTATCCTCATTCAGCTAGTGTCTTGCTATAAAAACATTCTGAAACCCTTATCCGCCAGAAAGAGTCTGAATTAATAGTTCTCCTTTAAGACAACAAATGGAACCCCTCCCTAGATCTTCGAGGTAAAATTGATGTAGTGAGATTGGAACTTTGCTTGAGAAAAGTTGAAAAGCATTTGCATTGGACTAAGGCAAAATGTTCTCATCGGGCAGATCATTCAGGCAAACTGTTAGCTAGAAAGTTGACCCCTATCAACTTGTTGACGTCAGTGGTTAAAATCAGGAAACCTGATGCAGTGCTTACTCAGAATCCATTGACGGTCCTCTGTGAGCTCCATGACTTTTATCAAAAACTCTATCAGGGACCTCAGCTTTCTGGCTCACAGGATTTTGATAGCTTTGTATACAAATTACCATTCCACCTCTTTCAGATGCTCATCGGGAGTTATTGGACGGGGAGCTAACGCTTTCAGAGGTACTCCAGGCAATCAAACAGACTAAGTTGGTTAAAGCTCTGGGCCCGGATAGCTTTTTTTCCTGCTACTTTAAAAAATGCACATATTTTAGCTCCCCATTTAGTTGCTTGCTATAATGCCTTGAAAGAGGGTGGTTCCATTGATGCAGATCCTAATAGAGCTTTGATTTACAATGTACCCCATTACCAATTCACATAGGGGGGCCAGGATATGGGGGTCCCCTTTGTTAAAGGGGTCTTCAAGATTCTGATAAGCCCCCCACAACCACCGGGCAAGGGTTGTGGGGATGAGGCCCTTGTCCCCATCAACATGGGGACATTCTCCCCATGTTGAGGGCATGTGGCCTGGTATGGTTCAGGAGGGGGGCGCTCTCTAGGGGGGACTCAGCGACATTTTTTTTAAATGTGGGGTGGAGTTCCCCTTAAAATCCACACCAGACCTGAAGGGTCTGGAATGGATATTTGGGGGGAACCCCACGTCATTTTTTTTTAAATTGGCGGCGGGGTCCCCCTTAATATCCATACCATACCTGAAGGGCCTGGTAATTGAATTTGGGGGGACCCCACACTTTTTTTTATGAATGAATTCTCTCTGAATTGCCAGGAGCCGACAATTCATTATAGCCGCGAGTCAGTTTTAAATGACTTTTTTTTCTTCAGAAATGACAGTTTGTGCAGAGACAGTTCTAAGTACGGGTAACATGCGCTATTTCACATGCTAACTTTACACCCCCCTAGGTTTGAAATTTAAAGGAATATTTCACTTTTATTGTTTCACTTTTAGCATTATTAAATTCTCTGCTCCCAAAAAAACGTCCGTTTTTAAAACTTTTTTTGCATTGATACATGTCCCCTGGGGCAGGACCCAGGTCCCCAAACACTTTTTTGGGCAATAACTTGTACATTAGCCTTTAAAATTAGCACTTTAGATTTCAAACGTTCGAGTCCATAGACTTTAACGGGGTTCTAGAGTTCACACAAACCTTTGGTGTGTTCACAGGTTCTGTTGGGAACCAAACAGGGGGGTGTTCGGCTCATCCCTAGTCAGAAGCCCTGAATATGAACCTGGATGGGGATGTGTTACAGAGTCTCTGGGGGCATTATAGTTTTGCATGGCAATAAAATTATATTCCCTACCTTGGCATAATATTGACCCCTTCTTTGGCAACACTTTATCGATCCAATTATACACATATTTTTACTCAGCTGCTGCAGGAGTTGGAACAATGGTCTTCTGTAGACATGTGCAATTCGTTTTGTTTCTAATTCGTTTTTTTACGAAAATTTGAAAATTCGTTAATACGAATTTTAGAAAATACGAAAATTTGTAAATTCTAATTTTCGGAAATACGAAAATTCGTAAATTCGTAAATTCAAAATTTTCGGAAGTCCGAAAATTCGTAAATAAAAAATTTGTATTTACGGATTTCGGAAATTCGAAAATTTTTCGGATTTTAGAATTTTCGAAATTCCGAATTTTCGAATTTTTCAATTTTCGAATTTTTTCACTTTTCCGATTTGGAATTTTTCAGATTTGGAATTTTTCAAATTTCGAATTTTTCACATTTTAAATTTTTCAAATTTAGAATTTTTCAAATTTAGAATTTTCGTATTTCCGAATTTCAAAAAATTGAAAAATGTTTCAAATTTCGAATTTTTCAATTTCCGATTTTCGAATTTTCGTATTTCCGAAAAATTCGAAATTCGAAAATTGAAAAAATTTTCAATTTTCGAACTTCGATTTTTTTCAATTTTCGAATTTGGAATTTTTCAATTTTAGAAATTTGGATTTTTTCAATTTTCAAATTTTCGTATTTCCGAATTTCGAAAATTGAAACTCGAAATGTCAAGAATCGAAATTTCAAAACTTTAAAATTTCGAAAATCGAAATTTCGAAAATTTTAAAATTCGAAATTTGAAATTTCGAAAATTGAAAAATTCGAAATTCAAAAATTGGAAAACTGAAAAATTCGAAAATAAAAAAATTGAAATACGGAATTACGAAAATACGAAATTTCGAAAATTGAAAAATTCGAAATGTCAAAAATGTGACATTTCGAAAATTGAAAAATTTGAAATTCGAAAATTCGTAAATTTCCGAATTTCCGAAAATTCATTTTTTTTCGTTTCATTAGTTTTTTCAGTTTTTTCGGAAATCCGAAAATTTCCCGAATTTACGAAAAAAGCAAAAAAACAATTTTTTTTTTCGAAATTTACGAATTTACGAAAAAAAATAAAACAAATGAAACAAAAACGGAAAAAAACAATTTTTTCGAATTTCCCGAATTTACGAAAAAAAAAAAAAAAATAACATAAACGAAAAGAACAATTTTTTTGGCAGTGCACACATGTCTAGTCTTCTGGTTGTCTCTTCTGGATTGGTTGAACAACCTTGATCAAAATGGTAGTACTCCCCGGAAACGTATTATTATTATTATTATTATTATTATTATTATTATTATTATTATTATTATTATTATTATTATTATTTTCTTGTTCTATCTATTGCAATCCTATCCTAGCAGTTACAGAAATGTTAAGCCCAGTTATTGAGGTTTGTTTGGGGCCGTATGGGGCTTAGATTGGCCCTGTGAATGCTGTATACTCTGCGTGAACTTTGGGTCTGTCCCAGACCCTAAACAAAACTATAGAACAGTGAAGGTGGCCCTGTTGGCTCAGATATATTCCTCCTCGTGCATACCAGAGTGGGTGGCCCTGGAGGAGCATGCTTGTGGGTCTCTTCCCATTAACCTTTTGATGTAGATCACATTTTGGCAGCATCCGTCAATCCTGTGTCCGTCTCTTTCTCATTCTATGCAGGTCTGGGATTCGAGCTGTAGAGCTGTGCCTCTTTGGTCCCCACACACTCCGGTGGCCCTTCTGTTCCACAACCCGACATTTCCACCTGGTCTTGATTGTACTGGATTGTTACTTTTTATATTTTGTACTTATTTGTATCTTTTTAATTAGAACAATTGAGTGCTGTTCATGATATTTTTTTTACCTCATAATTTGGATGTTAATGTAAATATACAAAGTATTATTGGCAGTACTCAATTGTTCTTGTTGCAAGTGCACTAATATAAAGTGACAAGTGCTTTTGCGCTAAAATGGATCCTAAATGAGTGAATCCACCAAAAATATATAGTGCAGCAAAACCTAATTATGTTTACATGACATAAAACAGGAATATAAATAAATGGTGATTCTGCGCAACATATCACACTAATGGAATAGTGATATCACATAAGCAAGATAAATGTAAGAGCTGACAAATAATCAGCATATAGTATTAAATGCAAGGAGAATAGTGAGTCCAAATATAAATATATATATACTCAAATAGTGAATAGTGAGTCCAAAATATATAATACTCATAAGGCGAATGTGCAAAAATATATAAAGAATATTGTGCAAAAAAAACGGAATGGAAGTTCAATCCCAATAGTAAACACAAATCAGCTGTCAGGGCAGATATTCTGAATGCACTGGATGAAGGTGAGCACCAGCTCTATGGTGTGAGTGCACGGCCGTGCGATAGAAGATAAACCAGATCCCTGGCTGAGCTCCCGGGACTCTTACCTCTCAGCCCTCCTAAATGGGCATTGATGTACAGGTCACTCGCAGCCTTCTATGGGTGGTCCCTGATGTTTCCTCTCTTGATCTGATGGATCCTTCCTTAATTGGGAAAGATGCTCCTCAAAACCAGATGGATGATGTGGGTTATAAGAGAGAGAGAGAGGGGACTCCCATAGTGAGGTAACGTTTAGTGCAGGTAAAATATGTTTATTGAGGAAAAACCTGCACTTACATTAAAAGAAAAATAAAAGTGCAACAAGGAAACAAACAAGCGGCGTTTGAATCGCCAGCTTACGTCACTCCGGGTGTACGTCCTCCAATTCCTACGCGTTACGACACCACGTGTCTTCGTCTGGGGAAAAGACATCATCCATCTGGTTTTGAGGAGCATCTGTCCCAATTAAGGAAGGATCCATCAGATCAAGAGAGGAAACATCAGGGACCACCCATAGAAGGCTGCGAGTGACCTGTACATCAATGCCCATTTAGGAGGGCTGAGAGGTAAGAGTCCCGGGAGCTCAGCCAGGGATCTGGTTTATCTTCTATCGCACGGCCGTGCACTCACACCATAGAGCTGGTGCTCACCTTCATCCAGTGCATTCAGAATATCTGCCCTGACAGCTGATTTGTGTTTACTATTGGGATTGAACTTCCATTCCGTTTTTTTTGCACAATATTCTTTATATATTTTTGCACATTCGCCTTATGAGTATTATATATTTTGGACTCACTATTCACTATTTGAGTATATATATATTTATATTTGGACTCACTATTCTCCTTGCATTTAATACTATATGCTGATTATTTGTCAGCTCTTACATTTATCTTGCTTATGTGAAGTGCACTAATATGGCTACAATCCCCTCAAGTATCTTGTTTATTAAAAGGCTGCTTTAACCATCCATTTCTAAAACAAATGTTTTTTTTGGACATTTAAAAGTGTTTGGGTATAAGGTTAAGTGTGGTGGTTATGAGTTGGCTGGGCTATCTGGCTCCAATACCATGGTCAAGATTGAGGCATAAAGAGAAATTTTTGGTAGGCCCAGGACCCAAATTGGCATTCAGATGCTAAAGGTTCCCAACCTGAAATTGTCCTTTAAATGAATACTAGGAGCCAAAGGCTGCGAGCACTGAACCTATTCTCTCTGGAGAAGAGATGTTTGAGAGGGGATATGATTTCAATTTACAAATACCATACTGGTCTCCCCACAATAGCAATAAAACCCAGGACCCAAATTGGCATCCAGATTCTAAAGGTTCCCAATCAGAAATTGTCCTTTAAATGAATACTAGGAGCCAACTTTCCAAAACTACGAACCTCATCTAGAAGGCATAAATTGGGAAAAAAAATCTTAGGAACAAAGAACACGGAGGCGAGATGGGTTTGTTTGAGAGCATATTAAATAAGGGCATTAGCCAATGCATCCCATTGGGTAATACATTTAAAAGAGGGAGCAAAGATCCTAGATGACTTAACTCCAATGTAGAATGCATATAAAAGCAAAGGAGAAGGCCTTCAAAAAATACAAGGTTGAGGGATCATCATAAGCATTCAGCATTCAGAATGCAACAAGAAATGTAAGGGTGCAATTAGGGCGCCTCTTGGAGGAGATGATCAGGGACTATATAGAAGATTTTAATAATGAGAATGGTATCATTAGCAGTAATCACCATGGATTCATGAAGAATCGTTCTTGCCAAACCAATCTATTAACCTTCTATAAGAAGGTGAGTTGCCATCTAGATAAAGGAAGGCCTGTAGACATGGTGTATCTGGATTTTTCAAAAGCATTTGACACAGTTCCCCATAAACGTTTACTGTACAAAATAAGGTTCGTTGGCATGGAACATAGGGTGAGTACATGGATTGAAAACTGGCTACAAGGGCGAGTTCAGAGGGTTATGATAAATGGGGAGTACTCGGAATGATCAGGGGTCAGTAGTGGGGTCCCCCAGGGTTCTGTGCTGGGACCAATCCAATTTAATTTGTTTATAAACGACCTGGAGGAAGGGGTGAACAGTGCAATCTCTGTGTTTGCGGACGATACTAAGCTAAGCAGAGCAATAACTTCTCTGCAGGATGTGAAAATCTTGCAAAAAGATCTGAACAACTTAATGTGGTGCGCAACTACATGGCAAATGAGGTTCAATGTAGAAAAATGTAAAATAATGCATTTGGGTGGCAAAAATATGAATGCAATCTATACACTGGGGTGAGAACCTCTGGGGGAATCTAGGATGGAAAAGGACCTGGGGGTCTTAGTAGATGATAGACTCAGGTCTGGCCACACCTAGAGTATGCTGTTGCACCAGTCCTCAGGAAGGATGTACTGAAAATGGAGAGTACAAAGCTAATAAAGGGTCTGGAGGATATTAGTTATGAAGAAAGGTTGCGAGCACTGAACTTATTCTCTCTAGAGAAGAGTTGTTTGAGAGGGCATATGATTTCAATCTACAAATAACATACCGGTGGCCCCACAATAGGGATAAAACTTTTTCGCGAAAGGGAGTTTAACAAGACACATGGCCACTCATTAAAATTAGAAGAAAAGAGGTTTAACTATAAACAACGAAGAGGGTTCTTTACTGTAAAGCCCTGTACACAAGATCGGATATCTGATGGAATCTAATCCGATGGATTTTTTCGTTGGATATCCGATGAAGCTGACTTTCATCAGTCTTGCCTACACACCATCAGTCAAAAATATGACAGTGTTCAACGCAGTGACGTAAAACACTACAACGTGGTGAGAAAAATGAAGTTCAATGCTTCCGAGCTTGCGTCGACTTGATTCTGAGCATGCATGGATTTTTGACCGATGGACTTCCTCACAGACATTCATTTTTTTCTATCGTTTTTTTTCCATAGGAAAATTTTAAAACATGTTCTATTTTTTTCACCTATGGAAAACAAACCAATGGGGCCCACATGATTGGTTTGTCCGATGAAAACAGTCCATCGGTCCGTATTCATCAGACAAACCGATCGTGTGTACAGGGCTTAAGAGTGGCGAGGATGTGAAATTCCCTTCCACAGGCGGTGGTCTCAGCGGGGGCATCAATTGTTTCAAGACACTGTTAGATAAGCACCTGAACGACCACAACATACTGGGATATACAATATCACACATAGGTTGGACTTGATGGACTTGATGTGTCTTTTTCCAACCTCACCTACTATGTATCTTTATGTATCTACTATATCTAACCACAAGCAAACAGCAAACTTTCATGTGTATATTTAACCTTCTTGATGATCTTTACAAAAGTTGATCACAAGGACACAAAAAGCAACCTGAAGAAGCACCGAGGAAAGGGTTATTTTGTAAAAGTAATAAAAGGGATGTGGAAGAAGTTGCACAGTATATGTATTCTGGATTTAGCTTACCATACAGTATGTGTTAAACTGTGTGGGCCAGATTCTCGTATCCTGCATAAAACTATGCGGGCGTAACGTATCTTGTTTACGCTACGCGGCCGCAAGTTTTACAGGCAAAAGCTTGATTCACAAAGCACTTGCCTGTAAAGTTGCGGCGGCGTAGCGTAAATCCTCCGGCGCAAGCCTGCCTAATTCAAATGATCCAGGTAGGGGGCGTGGATCATTTAAATTAGGCGCGTTCCCGCGCCGATCGTACTGCGAATGCGCCGTCCCTAAAATTTCCCGACGTGCATTGCGCTAAATGACGTCGCAAGGACGTCATTGGTTTCGACGTTAACGTAAATGGCGTCCAGCGCCATTCACGGACGACTTACGCAAACGACGTACATTTTTAAATTTCGACGCGGGAACAACGGCCATACTTAACATTGGTTGCCCCTCATATAGCAGGGGCAACTTTACGCGTCGCAAATGCTATGGAAATGTCGTAAATTCACTGCGTCGACCGCGCGTACGTTTGGGAATCTTGCCTAAATAGCTAATTTGCATAGACGACAGGGAAAACGACGTCAGCGACACCTAGCGGCGGGAAACAAAATTGCATCTAAGATCTGACAGCGTAATGCCGCGTACAGACGGTCGTTTTTTGTGATGAAACAAAACAACGTTTTAAATCATGAAATAAAACGACATTTTTGAAACATCATTTTCAAAAACGATGTTGCCTACACACCATCGTTTTTTCACAATGCTCTAGCAAAGCGAGGTTACGTTTCACCACTTTTTTCCCTTGAAGCTCACTTCATAACTAGCTTCTGGGCATGCGCGGGTTTAAAAACGGTGTTTGAAACGTAGTTTTTTGGTACACACGGTCAATTTCTGTGAAACAAAAAACGACGTTTTGAAAAACGGCACAAAAAATTCGAGCATGTTCGAATTTTTTTTTGGTCGTTTTTTTGAAGACATAAAACAACGTTTTGCCCACACACGATCATTTTAAATGACGTTTTTTAAAACGTCGTTTTTTTTCATCACAAAAAACGACCGTCTGTACGCGGCATTAGAGCCTTACGCAAGTCAGATCTAATGGATATCTATGCGTAACTGATTCTAAGAATCAGTCGCATAGATACGCCGGGCCAGATTAGGACTTAAGACGGCGCAAATGGCGTTGCGCCGTCGTAAGCCCTTTGAGAATCTGGCCCTTAGTGTACATTGTTTTGTTACATCTGTGCTACTTTGTATTAAGTTTACATTGTTGTGCATATGTGCTAAAATAATTGTGTATGTGTGCTGCATTTCTATATTCTAGTATTAGTATGTGTGATAAGTATCTTTACTAAAGTTTGCAGAGACCCTTACAAATATGAAGGAAACCTACATACTCCCAACGCTTCTAATGGGATTGTCCTGAGAATGGTACCAAATCCCAGAGTTATTTAAGAGTTGTGTGGAATTTCTGATGGGACATGCTTTCACAAGCTCACGAAAACCTATTTCTATTAAAATCAATTAATGTTTTCACACTGGGGCAGTACACTGGCAGGGCGGTGAAAGAGCGCCTCTTTCCATTGAAATCAATGGAAAGCTCTTCAAAAGCGACTGAAAAGCGCTTGAAAAGCTCTTCAAAAGCGTTCAGTGTTTTACTGGCAGCTTAGAAGTGTGAAAGGGGCCTAAGAGTGACTTGGGTTTGTGTTCTTCTTGACAAAAGATTTGTAGTGATGGTATTTCTCCAATGAAGTATGGCTTTATAAAGATTTTTGACTATCTTGATGTTGTGAGTGTGGCACGTAAATTTAATGATAATAAGTATGGGGAATTTTAAATAAATAAATTGTTTTGACAAACGGTACATGATAAATAAAAGGGAATCTACGTATAATAAACTGCAATGCCTCCAGCCACTTATGGCAGTTAATATTAAAAAAAAAATGTGAACTCTGTTCAGACAATCAGTAATATACCACAATATTTTCTTGAGTTCGTTAATCTATGGGGAATTCTTACCAATGTATAAATATCTCCCAATTAAACTAATAGGTAAATAAATGTTATTAATATACAAGTATAATTATACAACTTCATACAAAACCGGACTTTCTGGTGATTATTATTTCATACACATTACCAAATACATCAATGCAACAATAAAACAATTTTCCTTAGTATTTTAAAAATAACCCCAATCGACTATGTTAAAAAGGGTGTGGTTAACCACGCCTTAAATTCAAAAACACAATATTTCTTGTCAATCCGGAAGGAAGTCAACATTTGTCTTGCAGAGCCAACAGATAGATATTATCAATTTGAAAAAAGTCTTAATTTAACAGGGCTACTATATTGGATTTGGCGATAAAGAATTTTCCTGGAACCACAATAGCCAAATTAGTTGCAATACAGGTTGATCTTAATTTCACCCACACACAGCTTCAATACACGACAAGACCAATAACATAGGACAATTATTAAATACTAAACTACCCTTCACACAGTACTTGATAAGATTAAAATATAAACAGTAAAATATGATTAAATTTTTTTGGAAGAAAAATGTGATCAATATTTATATGGTCAATATCTTACCACTGTTTAAAGGTAGGGATGAGCTTTAACGAGCATTGGCTGTTCACCCATTCGCTGAATAGCAAACTATTTGGAGAGAAATCAAAAGTGCTAATTTTAAAGGTTAATATGCAAGGTCCAGCCCCAGGGGTCATGTATCAATGCAAAAAAAGTTTTAAAAACTGCATTTTTTTGGGAGCAGTGATTTTAATAATGCTTAAAGTGAAACAATACAAGTGAAATATTCCTTTAAATTTCGTACCTGGGGGGTGTCTATAGTATGCATGTAAAGTAGCGCATGTTTCCCATGTTTATAACAGTCCCTGCACAAAATTACATTTCTAAAAGGAAAAAAGTATTTTAAAACTACTCTCGGCTATAATGAATTGTCGGGTCCCGGCAATACAGATAAAAGTCATTGAAAAAAACAACATGGGTTCCCCCCAGTCCATTACCAGGCCCTTTGGGTCTGGTATTAATATTAATGGAACCCTGAACCACCAAAAAAAAATGTGTAGGGGATCCCCCCAAATTCCATTACCAGGCCCTTCAGGTCTGGTATGGAAATTAAGGGGAACCCTGTGCCAAATAAAAAAAAATGACATGGGGGCTCCCCCAAAAATCCATACCAGACCCTTCAGGGAAACCCACGCTAAAAAAAAAAATGGTGTGGGGTTCCCCCCAAAAATCAATACCAGACCCTAATCCGAACACGCAACCTGGCATGCCGCAGGAAAAGAGGGGGGACGAGAGAGCACCCCCACCCTCCTGAACCATACCAGGCCACATGCCCTCAACATGGGGAGGATGTCCCCATGTTGATTGGGACAAGGGTCTCATCCTCACAATCCTTGCCCGGTGGTTGTGGGGGTCTGCGGAGGGGGGCATATCAGAATCTGGAAGCCCCCTCCCTGGACGGTTGACCCCGCCCCCTCTGACACAATGGGGGTTTCCCGTGACACATCAGAGGGGGCGGGGTCACATGTGACACCACGGGGAAACCGCCAGAAACCCCTGTTGCATCAGAGGGGGGTTACCCATCCACGTCACGGGTGGCCTTGTCCTCGGTTATAAAAGAGCTGTCAGATGGCTCGCACATCATTCGGCCGGGTGCCTATGGAGGCGGTATCGTTTGTAGTGGCAGGTCGGACTCGTAGAAAGATTACAGTGCTGGAATTTTTTTTTCTTAAAGGACTTGTCCCAACTTTGTGTATGTGTTTTTTCCTTTTTTCTCACTTTTTTGGGTGAAATGGTAGGGGTACAATGTACCCCGTTACCAATGCACATGGGGAGGCGGGATCTGGAGGTCCCCTTTGTTAAAGGGGTTTTCCAGATTCCAATAAGTCCCCTGCCCGCAGACCCCCACAACCACCGGGCAAGGGTTTTGGGAATGAGGCCCTTGTCCCCATCAACATGGGGACATCCTCCACATGTTGAGGGCATGTGGCCTGGTACAGTTCAGGAGGGGGGTGCTTTCCTGTCCCCCTATCTTTTCCTGTGGCCTGCCAGGTTGCGTGCTCGGATAAGGGACTGGTATGTATTTTTGAGGGGAACCCTTACGCCATTTTTTTTTTACTTTGTTGCGGGGTTCCCCATAAAATCCATACCAGACCTGAATGGTCACTTATTACCAAACTTGTGTATATACAAATAGTGTATGTCAGTGTGTGAATCTGTGGTTCTCCCCCCTCTGAATCATGTATGGGTCTCTTTTTGTATGGTGCGAATTGTTGGATGGTTACCTCCCTCTCCTGTTTACCATCTCATGATTGGATGGTTCCAAAAATGAGAGCTAGCTGCCCTAATTCTCACCCACTCATCTGTGACCATGGTAAAGGTGTAATCAGAATATGATACCTAGTGTTATTATGAAATGTATTTTAATATGTTTCATGTTAATATAATATGGTGATTACTTGCCTTATGCCCTGTCATCTGCTGTCCCCCATCTCGTGTACCTTGCTGGCTATAAGAAATTTCAACCTAACCAAATATATTGAGATTGACAGAGATTTATGGAATCAAACAACACCACCATAAAAGACTGGTGCCAAATCCTTGCCCAGTACATGGATGACTACAGTACACTTTGATTCTTACAAAATGCGTTGCGACATTGTAATATATATATATATATATATATATATATATATATATATATATATATATATATATATTATACATCCATATATCTACATACACAATATATATATAAATATATACATATACACATATACTCTTGGTTTTGTTTCAACTTGTGATTGGGGTCCTTCTGGTGTATAATTAATCGGGCGTCTTCTGCCATTGTCTGGGGAAAAGCTGAGTCAACACTGGGAGCTTACTGAAGATACAATCTCACCCTTTGAAATTATGCGGTTATTTACCCTGGCTTTCCTTTAATCCAAAGCTTTGATATCTGGATCTCAAAACACTAGCTTGACCATTGTCAGTTGGTTTTGTGTAAAGTTGCACCATTGTTCAGGTTACTCTGTTGCAACATAAGGTTTGTATATTGACCTCAACCCTCCACTGAAGAGGATAATTCAACCACACTTTTCTCTGGGGTGGGGGGTGGCGGGCGCTTCCCTAGTATGATGACTCCTTGGCTTACTGTTTCATGACTTCTGAAATGTTTTATGTATCCCGGCCATGACATTGACTTTGTGTGTCAAAGTCATTTTGCAATCCTAATAGCAGCTTTTGCCCTTACAGTTGGACTGGCTTTGATATGTGGATATGTTGGGCCGGATTAAGATACACTGCTGTATCTGCCGGCGCGGCGTAACGTATGTCAGATATGATACGCCGCCGTAACTTAGGGCGCAAGTTCCGTATGCAGAAAGAACTTGCGCCCTTAGTTACGGCGACGTAACGTATGTGTGGCGGCGTAAGCCCACCTAATTCAAATGGGGATGATGTGGGTGTGTTTTATGTTAATTCACTGTGACCCCACGTATTTGACATATTTTACGAAATGCGCATGCACCGTCCGTGGAATATGCTCCAAAGTACGCCGCACGGACGTATTGGTTTCGACGTGAAAGTAAATGACGTCCAGCCCTATTCACGAACGACTTACGCAAATAACGTAAAATTTTCAAAACTCGGCGCAGGAACGACGTCCATACTTAACATTAGCTACGCCTCATATAGCAGGGGTAACTATACGCCGAAAAAAGCCTAACGTAAACGACGTAAAAAAATGCGCCGGCATTTGAATCGGCGTAAATACCTAATTAGCATATTCCTTGCGTAACTATATGGAAGCGCCACCTAGCGGCCAGCGTAAATATGCAGGCTAAGATACAATGGTGTAAGACACTTACACCAGTCGGATCTTAGGGAAATCTATGCGTAACTGATTCTCTGAATCAGTCGCATAGATACGACGGCCCGCACTCAGAGATACGACGGCATATCCGGATATACGCCGTCGTATCTCGTATCTGAATCCGGCCCGTTGTTTTTAAATTTCCACTCTCTACAAAATCAGTCAGACTCAGCTGTTAAACTGTTGCTCATTGTTTGTGACCACCAGCTAAAAGGCACCCTGCACTATTCAATTTATGGCAGCTAAAAGGTACCTTGCACTATTCAAATATTGTTCTATGAAGTGGTGTCACACATTGCATTTATCTCCCAGAAGTGTGAATAATAATCAACTATTATAATGTAATCTTGTCCTGGCATGGAGAATATTTTACTTTGGGGTAGAGTAGGCCATAATTATCACTTGAGCCATTTATGACCAGAACAAACATGGGCTGAAAATTGGCATATTTAGCAGGAACTGGTCGACTTTCATCCCTGTATACAGCTGTCTGTTTAACAAAAGCTAGTCTATCAATGGGATTCTGTCAGATGTGCATGCTGGAAAATGAGCATCCAGTCAGCATTTGCAGCCAATCTCTTGAATGAAAAAAAAACTGCCTGTGCTTACCCAACTTTAATCCTATTGGATTACCTTCTTTTAAAAGTTCACTTAAGAGCATTGATATAATATATATATATATATATATATATATATATATATATATATATATATATATATATATATTTCATAGTTTTGCAGCGTATAGTTTTGTAGTGTCTTTTTTAACCTTCTTTTGTAACTACATTAAAGCCTCGTACACACTAGTATATTTTTTTTTTATTATTCAAACCAGAAAAAAAAAACTGACAGCGAACTCCCCTGCTGTTCTATTGTCTTCTATTGTGTTCTATTGTGTTCTGACAAGGAGATGAAGCCCCCGCCACAATAGACCTTTTTCAGTCATTCCCATTCGACAGAAGCTGACTGAACGTCCAGCTTCTGTTGGACCAACTCAAGTACACATGGGCCGAATGACGGTTATAGAGTTATTCAAGGTCTGATTTCACTAACATTACATTGAACTGTATCTTTTTTGATTATCACATACTAGTTTATGAGGATTGGATGCACAGTAACTCTTTTTATTTGCTGCAGGAGTTTACCATGACTGGTTTACCAGATTCATTTGTTGTCCTTGTCATTCAGCTTTCCCAAAAATTCATGTATGTTAAAGAGGTGTGGTAAAAAGTTTTATAAGGCCCCATACACACGAGAGGATTTATCCGCAGATACGGTCCAGCGGACCGTATCCGCGGATAAATCCTCTCGAGGATTTCAGCAGATTTCTATGCGATGGCGTGTACACACCATCGCATTGAAATCCGCGCCGAAATCCTCTGGCGATGACGTGTCGCGCCGTCGCGTGATTATGACGCGGCGACGGGCGCGACGCTGTCATATAAGGGATTCCACGCATGCGTCAAATCATTACGACGCGTGCGGGGAATCCCTTTGGACGGATGGATCCGGTGAGTCTGTACAGACGAGCAGATCCATCCGTTGGAATGGATTCCAGCAGATGGATTTGTTGTGCATGTCAGCAAATATCCGATCTGCTGGAATCCATCCCAGGGGAGATTTATCCGCGGAAAAAGATCCGCTGGCGTGTACACACCATAGGATCTATCCGCAGAAACCCATTTGATGGGATTTATCTGCGGATGGATTCTATGGTGTGTACGGGGCCTTAGTGATTTACAAATCCTAACCCCCTGGGAAAACTGTCACATTGTCTAGCTTTGGCATTCTTAAAATGGCTCTTACCTTTTTTATAATATGAAAGCATGTGCTGTCAGCAGATGCTCTTTATATAATGTTAAACCACTTCTTATCCAACTTCATTGTGTAAGAAAATATAGGAACCAATAGGTTCCAATTCCGCGCAAATCAAAGACCAAAAAACAAATAAACTACAATAAAGAGCTGCATGTTGTAAAGTGTAAAAAACACCTCTAAGATGAAAAGAAACAAAGGAACTAAGCTCATATATCATAAATTACATATCACAATAGTGAATAAACAAATAAATACATATATATTCATTTCCGTTATAAAAATATATATAAAAATTGTGAAGTCCATATATACACTGAGCAAAATTCTAAACTCAACACTTTTGTGCTTGCCCCTATTTATCATGAGCTGAACTCAAAGATCTATAACTTTTTCTATGTACACACAAGGCCTATTTCTCTCAAATATTGTTCACAAATCTGTCCAAATCTGTGTTAGTGAGCACTTCTCCTTTGCCGATATAATACATCCACCTCACAGGTGTGGCATATCCAGATGCTGATTAGACCGCATGACTATTGCACAGGTGTGCCTTAGGCTAGCCACAATAAAAGGCCACTCTAAATGTACTATATTGGGGGTCGGGGGGTCCGAAGGGTCCGAAAACCAATCAGTATCTGGTGTGACTACCATTTGCCTCAAGCAATCCAGCACATCTTCTTTTTATAGAGTTGATCAGGTTGTTGATTGTGGCCTGTGGAATGTTGGTTCATTCCTCTTTAACGCTGTGCAAAGTTGCTGGACATTGGCAGGAACTGGAACACACTGTTGTATACGCCGATCCAGAGCACCCCAAACATGCTGAATGGGTGACATGTCCAGTGAGTATGCAGGCCATGCAAGAATTGGGATGTTTTCAGCTTCCAGAAATTGTGTACAGATCCTTGCAACACGGGGCCATGCATTATCATGCTGCAACATTAGGTAATGGTCGTGGAAGAATGTCACAACAATGGGCCTCAAGATCTCGTCACAGTATATATGTGCACTCAAAATTCCTTCAATAAAATGCACCTGTGTTCATTGTCCATAGCATACACCTGCCCATACCATAACACTACCGCTACCATGGGCCACTCAATCCACAACGTTGACATCATAAAGCCGCTTACCCACAGTACACCATATACACTGCCTGCCATCTGCCCTGTACAGTGAAAAACGGTATTCATCCATTAAGAGAACACCTCTCCCAGGGTGCCAGATGCAATCGAATGTGAGCATTTGCCCACTCAAGTCGGTTACGATGACGAACTGCAGTCAGGTCGAGACCCTGATGAGCGGGAGGAAGAGGAAGGCTTTGTTTCCTCTCAAGGCCCGCTTTATTCAGACATCATTCTTGCGACACCACAGAACACACACGAGGAGACAGAGGAGGAGAGGAGGAATATGGCAGTTTTGGAGGCATTGAAGCAGAGAAAGACATATGTCAAAACTTAAGAGATGGTTTTCTGTCTCCAGAACCTTTGGGAATAGTACATGGCTGGGAGGAGGCAGTTCCAGATACTCTAATCCTTAGTGACCATGAGGACTCTGTTTCTAATGCCTCTGCTAACTTGCATTGAGTGGCCTCCCTTATTCTTCACAGCCTGCAAAAGGACGCAAGAAATCATGGCATAAGGAGAACAATGGTTGGCAACCCTCCTTGACCACCATTACAAGGGAAATATCTCGGAACTCATCCTGCCCCCACAGAGGGAGCAAAGGATGAAATATCTTGAGGACACCTTATAGAGGAATCTATGTAACGCCTTTCCAGACTTTGGTAGGTTTCAGTCTGATGGAAAAGCTAATTTTATGCTTCTGTTGTTCAAAGGAGGAGAAGAAGAGAAGAGGGCCACCTCAGTGATGCATTTTAAAAAAAATGTAGTCCTCGGTATCCAGGGATGTCAGCAGCGTCTGTATCATATGGTGGGAGATTATTTAGGGGCCCAAAACAGACGTGGAGAGCTTTTAAGTTGATGCTTCACTGAGTTACTGGGTCATGAGAACATATCACTGGCCAGAACGTGCCAATATGCAATTGAGCTGCTGGACTGCCCTGCACCCAGCATGCTTTCCAAATGAGCATTCCGTGCTGCCAGAGGTTTTGTGACAGATAAAAGAGTGTGTCTGTCCACAGACTCCATTTACCAGCTGTTATTTAGCAAAATGAATTATTCCTGGATTAGCAGCAGCTATCAAGCCCCTGATGCCAATGTCGCTGATTTCACAGCGCTATTTCACAGGCATACTTTATACACCCCTAGGTACGAAATTTAAAGGAATATTTCACTTTTATTGTTTCACTTTAAGCATTATCAAATTCACTGCTTCAGAAAAAAATACAGTTTTTAAAACATGTCCCCTGGGGCAGGACCCAGGTCCCGAAACACCTTTTAGGAAAATAAATTGCATATTAGCCTTTAAAATTAGCACTTTAGATTTCAAACGTTCAAGTTCCATAGACTTTAACGGGGTTATAAAGTTCACACAAACTTTTGGTCTGTTCGCAGGTTCTGGTGCAAACCGAACGGGGGGGGGGGGGGTGTTCGGCTCATCCCTACTCTGGACAAATGGAGGAATGTGAGGGGAGTATAAGTAGCTGGGGAGTAATTAAGCATTCAAGAGAACCTTTGGCTTTGACATGTATTTTGTTCAAACACCATTTGAAGAATCTATTTTGCCTTTTAAAGCTAATGATCATCACACTCTGCATACTTCAGTTCTATTGGTAATTTTCAGTCTTTCTGTATTTTCAGGAGCAGACACACAGCTCATTTGCAAATGGAAATAAAGATCAGTCACAGGAGAATGATCTTGTGTGAGGCCTCATTAGCAATAAACCTTACATACAAGACTCAACAGTTACCCTCATTACCAAAACGACCAAAAACCTCATTACCATTAGGAAAAATTAATCTACATTACCTAGAAAGACATTACTAAGTTAATATGTGTATATATATACTGTGTGTATATATAATGTGTGTGTGTATGTATGTGTATATATATATATAATATTGTCAAAAGTATTGGGACACATGCGTTTACACGCACATTAACTTTAATGGAATCCTAGTCTTAGTCCGTAGGGTTTAATATGGAGTTGATTCACCCTTTGCAGCTATAATAGCTTCAACTCTTCTGGAAAGGCTGTTCACAAAGTTTAGGAGTGTGTCTATGGGAATTTTTTACTATTCTTTCAGAAGTGCATTTGTGAGGTCAGGTAATGATTTTGGTATAAAAAGTGCACCGCTATTTGTGTATACTGGTGTGATTTCTGAAAAATTACTTTGACCAATGCAAAAACACCTCTACTTAGTAAACAGATAAATCAATGCAATAATGATTCACCAAGTGGGAAATAATGTAGTGAATAACACTGTGGTAAATATTGTTCTAACACCTCAATTAATGAGTGAACAATCTTCTAAGATTACAGTAAATATAAAAGCAAGTAGAAAGTAAAGTCCAAAAAGTGAAAGTTAATCCGCCAAACTGAGCAAAAATGTCCAAACACAGGTGTGACCCTCAAGATAGAAAAATATCCGAAGACACCACTGCCAATGATAGGAGGAGGATTACCAGATGTCGCTGACTTAGAGAGGCATATACCCCCAAAGTCATAAAGGGCTTATTTGTCAATTGATCCAATGGGTACAGCTGGTCCTGGATGCAAACCAATTAATCAGCATCAACAAACCCAGAAATCAATGGAATGTGGAAGGTATATGACACAATTTCATGTAGAGAACAGAGGCTCGTTATCCACGTAGCATGCGTAATATAATGAAAGAACTTGCATAGCGTGATACAGTTTAAGAGTAGTATTTAATAAAATAAAAAAATGAACACTCACATTTAGATGATCATAAATGGGCTTTTCAAATGTAAATGCAGGTACATGAGCGATGCTTGTATGTAGGTCCACCCGACATGTTTAGACTAACAAGTTATCATCTGGGGTATGTACCCCCCTACATCTACATAGCTTTTATAGATCTGGTGACCCCAAATTGAATAACAGTGACGCCGGAAGTAAGCACAACCTGACATCACTTCCGGTTGCAAATCCGGAAGTGAAAACAGCGGAATAACGTTACCGGTTTCCAATAGCTCTGATAAATCTAATAACTCATGAGAAATGTGTGAATAATAGGAGGATACCAAATACGGTTTATAAATATGCCACATAATCTATGGTAATACCCACCGCATACAGCATATGGTTATGGAATACTTATCCAAGCCCCATTATGAATACAAGGCTGGATATCATCACTTCTGCCCGCGCGTCACTCCGCAAATGGCATGTGGTTGTAGTATTGACAACCAAGCCTCGCTCTGAAAGCATGTCCGGATGTCAACATGCGTTCTGCGTCACTGCAAGAACAGATAAGGCTTTACTGCAGGGTGGGTCAAGCCTCACTGTGAAGCTATGCAAAGCTGTAATAAGCGAAAAACTAAAATGGGGCTGGCCTCCTTTTAGTGCTCATAACATTGCGGACCAAAATTCACAATGAGTAAACCTTATGAAGGACCTCAATAATAACACTGAGTTATATATTCATAATTGTAGATATGTCTAACCTCGGTGCCATTACCAATTTGGGGTCATCGGTTACAAAAAATAACGCTCTTTAATACATAGATACATTATTAAAGGAACCTTATGTGTGAACTCAGTCTAATATCTAATATCAGTGTATATATATATATATATATATATATATATATATATATATATATATATATATATATATACATATACACACATCTTGACAGATCACTGAAAATCAAAAAGTTAGATGACATACTAATTAAAACTAAAATGATAAAATTACATGAAAATCGACAAGAAATCGATAATAAATCTATAAATAAATGTTTCCTAAAGTCTAGATCATATTATTAAATTTGTAAATTTTATAAGAAGTTATCAGAGTGAGGCTTGGTTGTCAATACTACAACCACATGCCATTCGCGGAGTGAAGTGCAGGCAGAAGTGATGATATCCAGCCTTGTTTTCATAACGAGGCTTGGATAAGGATTCCATAACCATATGCTGTTTGCGGTGGGTATTACCATAGATGATGCGGCATATTTATATATTTGCCATCCTCCTATTAATCACACATTTCTCATGAGTTATTAGATTTATCAGAGCTATTGGAAATCGGTTAAGTTCTTCCTCTGTGTTCACTTCCGGATTTGCAACCGGAAGTGATGTCAGGTTGTGCTTACTTCCGACGTCACTGTTATTCAATTTGGGGTCACCAGATCTATAAAAGCGATGTAGATGTAGGGGGGTCCATACCCCAGATGACGACTTGTTAGTCAAAACATTTTGGGTGGACCTACCTACAAGTATCGCTCATGTACCTGCATTTACATTTGAAAAGCCCATTTATGATCATCTAAATGTGAGTGTTCATTTTCTTAAATTTTTTTATTAAATACTACTCTTAAACTGTATCACGCTATGCAAGTTCTTTCATTATATTACGCATGTTACATGGATACCGAGCCTCTGTTCTCTACATGAAATTGTGTCATATACCTTCCACATTCCATTGATTTCTGGGTTCGTTGATGTTGATTAATTGGTTTGGATCCAGGACCAGCTGTACCCATTGGATCAATTGACAAATAAGCCCTTTATGACTTTAGAAGTATATGCCTCTCTAAGTCAGCGACATCTGGTAAGCCTCCTCCTATCATTGGTGGTGGTGTCTTCGGCTATTTTTCCATCTTGAGGGTCACACCTGTGTTTCTACATTTTTGCTCAGTTTGGCAGATCACACGTTCACTTTTTGGACTTTACTTGCTACTTGCTTTTATATTTACTGTCATTACACATTTATCTCTTAGAAGATTGTTCACTCAAATGAGGTGTTAGCACAATTTTTACAGTGTTATTCACTACATTATTTCCCACTTGGTGAATCATTATTGCATTGATTTATCTGTTTACTAAGTAGAGGTGTTTTTGCATTGGTCAAAGTAATTTTTCAAGAATCACATCTGTATACACAAATAGTGCTGCACTTTTTATACCCACATATTGCTTTTTGTCTACAGCTGTGCTGGCTGCTATTTTTGTACTTTTCCACAGCGCAGTATATATTTTTTTTAATCAGGTACTGATGTTGGAAGAGAAGGCCTGGCTTGCTGTCTCTGCTCTAATTCATCCCAAAGGTGTTCTATCGGATTGAGGTCAGAACTCTGTGGAGTCCAGTTGAGTTCCTCCACCCCAAACTCGCTCATCCATGTCTTTATGAACCCTGCTTTGTGCACTGGTCCAACTCATTTAGTGGAGGGGAGATTATGTTGTGGGGATGTTTTTCAGGGGTTAAAAAAAATGTATAGTGGGGAGATGGTCTTTTAATTCAGCTTCAGGGACAATATTGAAAATACACAAATCTTCTAAATAACATGCTTGGGAAAAGCATGTACAGTCTCATTAACAGTGTACACTGGTAGCACATATTTGGCTGTGGAATTTATATTTACCTTTAACAATTACCTTGACCTAAATACAACAGCAGGTTCCCAATATTATTCATGTCAGTTTGAAAAAAAAGGCTTTTTTGTCAGGTATCTTTAGTAGCGGCACATATTTTTCATCAAAGGTAATGAATCTGACTGGTATATAAAAATTGCCAAGTAGTTGGCTGTGAATTAGGAGACCACAGATGATACAATAGTGTAAAATTGGCAGTGTCAGGGCAATTTTAGGTCAAATAACTAAATTTAAAGAATTTTCAAAGTACACTGGATAAATATTTAGCAGTGCAGCACAAAAGGTTCCATACAACATATATAAAATTAATGCAAGAAAGAACAAGAAACATCTACTGTATATTGAAAATGGTGCATCCTAACTTTTAGGCAGAGGGTCTATCATAGGTATTTAACAGCCCTGATGAAGAGGGGTGGATGAGGTTGTAAAATGAGGGAGAAGGGGGAACAATAAGATTGGATTGAAATGTTATATATGTCTATTATTGTGTAAGCTAAAAATATTTTTGACAAGGAAATTTTACATATATCAATGTGGACACAAAAACATTAAACACTAAACACTTGTAAAGTGCCCCCTAAAATATTTTCTATTTTGTACTATATTACTCCTTTAAATATATTATTGAAGTTAGAAGTAGGAGAGATGTACTATTGAGAGAGAAAAAGGAAGTCTTGTTTTAGTTCTGTGTTAACCAAAGTGATGTGATGTGAGCCTGTGTACTGTTATAAAAACATTGACAAGTGAAAAATGCTATGGATAACTGTATGTACATGGGGGAGCCTGGCTTGGATTGGTAATGACCCATGGATGGGCTATATCTTGATTGTATAATATAAATATTCTGTACCCGTAACAATAAATTGAACAGTGTATCTGGGTGTAGCAAAACAGAGAAATGCCTGCAATAAGGTAACGAGGGATAGGATGACAGTGTGTCATATCACCCACCAACAAGTCCATATACTGCAAACTTTTTCAGGATCAATTTAGAAATGAAGCCAAGATTCACTCAAAAGGCAACTCCAGAGGAAGCTTGGATGTCGGGGATACACATGGAATTATCAGGTAAAAACTGTTTTCCAAAATGGTGAAATCAGGTGGAAACCCCACCAGATATGCAAGTAGGAGCCCTTTTCTTCTGTGCACCTCCATACATTTTTAAGCGATGAAGGGAACATGTGATTCAGTGAAACAATCTTACTGTATAGCTCTTCTCCCAAAAATATCATGACAGTGAGAGTTGGGGGGGGGGGCATTTTCTCCAGTCATCAACAGAGAATGAAGTATTAACCTTCCTGGCGGTATGATTATTTCAGATTTTAGGTGCTGAAAGCGGTACCATTATTTGCAAGGAAATTTGGCGTGTTATACTGTAGGCCTGTAATTTTTAGGAATAACTCACCTAAATCTGACTAAACAAGAGTCTAGTAGGCATCCCGGGTATGATTTTTTTTTAAAAACAAAATTATAAATTATAATATAATAAATAATTATAAATAATTATAACAAATAATAATATAATTATAATAAAAATTATTCAATAATGTAATCAACTCAAAATCACTGAAATTTGCTCAGTTGCAGAATTGTTGCTGTCATTATTTTAATTTTTTTTATGACGAATTTCCCCACAAATCGCTATCGCACAATTCTGCAAGTGATTATAATTTATTATCGCTGTTTTCTAGCTGCTCTAAAACCACTTTTGACATAAAGGGAGACTTTTGGTTACTATGGACAATTCGAGATTTTCCTAGCTTGTGACGGAAAATATTGATTATATGAAGACAGGAGGCGAGTATCTTATGCATTAATCCTTCTTTATTAATGCTCACAGCAGAAGTGTAAAAACATCTAACGTATTTAATAAAAGAAAAAACTGATAGAACCACACCTCCCAGCAGTCCCATGGCCTAAACCACTCCCATTCTAGTCTCTATAAATGGACTGCTCTCATCTAGAATCTTCCTCTTTCTTTGTGTGAGTACGAGGTGTCATTTCTTAGTCTCCGATTATCGACTCTTCGACCAGCCGGCCCACTATTCGTAACCGAAGACTTCCAAAGAAGAATAGGCTGCAGGTCCCGACTATGCCGACCCACAGTGCCGCGTCGACTTGCTGATTGAACCGAACAGGGGAACATCACCCTAACCATAGGTTAAACGAAAAACTCCAGGTAGTAGATATGTCAATAGCCTGAAACAAAACACAAAACGTGAAAGGGTTGGGAAGGGAGGGAAGATACTCGCCTCCTGTCTTCATATAATCAATATTTTCCGTCACAAGCTAGGAAAATCTCGAATTATACATCAGACAGGAGGCTCATATCTTATGCAAGTTCAAAGCTAACACAGCATAAATATATACCAAAAGAAAAAGGCAAGACATTACATAGCAATCAAACATCATAAAACAGACATGGCAACATGATCCTCCGGTCTGAAATAAAAGAGACGGAAGACTGATTCAGAAGACCAATCGGCCGCCATTAACAGATCAGAGAGTGAGCCTCCGGTCGCCATCACCTTGGTAGCCATGGCCCCTCTGGAGGAGTGTGCTCCAAACAGGGTGATGTCTATACCTGCCAGAGCCATGGTGGATCTAACCCAGCGTGCTAGAGTGGCAGTTGTGACCGGGTGATGAGGTCTGACGTAAGATACTAATAGTTGAGAGGAACCTGGACTACGTAGGTCCGCAGTGCTCGCTTCGTATGCCTGTAGGCACCTAACCACACAGAGTCGTGGGTGTGTAGGGAAAAAGGGATAGAAAACCGAGTGCAGGCCGGTCTTCGTCCTGCGGACTATCGTGAACTTGACGCCTTGAGGTGAAAATTGGCGCCTTGAGATGTCCAAGGCTCTAACGTCGGAGACGCGCTTTATAGAAATCAGACAAAGCAGGATAGTAAGCTTGAATGACAGCATCTTAAGAGACAGCGAATCGTTGTCCTCCCAGCCCGAGAGCATGACAAGGACCCTGGAAACGTCCCAGGTGGACTGATACTTAGGCCGCGGGGGTCGTTTGAACCTGATACCTCGCAGGAGTCTGCAGATCAGGGGGTGTTTGCCGACAGGCATGGAATCCACTGGGTAGTGATAGGCCGATATGGCCGACCTGTAAACATTGATGGAACTGTATGCCTTGCCGGAGGAGAAGGAATCCGCCAAGTAGTTCGCAATGACGTTTACAGGGGCACGCAAGGGATCAACTTGCCGTTGGTCACACCAACGTACCCAGAGTTGCCAGGCTGATCGGTATGCCGACCGAGTCCCGGGGGCCCAGGCCATGGCGAGGAGGTCTCTAGCCGAGCTTGAAAGGCCGTCACCCGGGTCCGGCACCCGGAGACCAGCCTCGCTAGGAGCGTCAGAGTGCCTTCCTCCACCAGGGGGTGAATGCCCTTGGTCGGGTGTGACAGGATACGAGGGAATCTGGGAAGGAGTCTGGGATGGTCGATGATCGAGTCCAGCAGCAGAGGAAACCAGGGTTGAGCTGGCCACCACGGTGTGATCAGAACCACCGTTGCTCTCTGATTGGTAATCTGCAGAAGGACCCTGGGGATCATCGAGAATGGGGGAAACGCATAATGCGTACCCCCTGTCCAAGAGTGGCGGAAAGCGTCCACTGCCGAGGACCCTGGGTCCGTTCTCCAGCTGAAGAAGTGGGGCAGTTGGTGATTGAGGCGAGAGGCGAAAAGGTCTATGCCCAAGGGGCCCCAAAGTAAGTTTATCTGGGCGAAAACCGAACGGTCTAAACCCCAATCGCTGGAGTCTACCAGATATCGAGAGTTCCAGTCTGCTACTGTGTTGGAGACCCCTGGGATGTACTCTGCTATAAGAGAGATGTCTCGAGACAGACAGAAGTGCCAAATCTCCGCAGAGATGTCCGCTAGAATCTTGGATCTGGTACCTCCCAGGCGGTTGATGTATTGAACCGCTGAAATATTGTCCATGCGCAATAATACGCAACAGTTGGTCCGTGTTGCCAAGAAACTCTGAATGGCGAAGAGAGCCGCTGAGAGTTCCAAAGCGTTGATATGTAACAGGGATTCCTCCCTGGACCAGATCCCTCCCGTGGACATCATCCCCAAGCGGGCGCCCCAGCCACGTCGGCTCGCGTCCGACTCTATGACTACGTCTGGTTGTGCATTGAAAATTGTCCGGCCGTTCCACTCGGTGGCGTGGCGGAGCCACCAGCGTAACTCGACCTGAGCTTCTGGGGATAGGGACACTTCGTCCGCGTAGCGGAGGCCCCGTCGCAGATGTAGGATTTTTAACCTCTGGAGGGCCCGGTAATGTAAGGGAGCCGGAAAGATGGCCTGAATGGACACAGCTAATAGGCCGACTATGCGTGCCAGAATGCGTAGGGATAGGGAACCCCTGCGCAGAACCCCCCTGATCTCCTTTCGGATTAGGGCCAGCTTCTCGCTGGGAAGTCGAAGGATAGCGAGGTGGGTGTCTATCGAGAAGCCCAGAAATTCCATCTCTTGTGCAGGGACGAGAACCGATTTTTCTCGGTTGATTACGAAACCCAGGGTTTGTAACAGGTCGATGGTCCAGTTCATGTGGCGATACGCCAGACTCTTGGAGTAAGTTATTATGAGGAGATCGTCCAGATAAATGATCAGACGAACTCCCCTGCTCCTCAGCGATGCCACGACCGGTTTCAGAAGCTTGGTGAAACACCATGGGGCTGAGGACAGGCCGAACGGTAGGCACGTAAATTGCCAGATGCGACCCCACCATCTGAAGCGGAGGAGATGTTGGGAATCCGGATGCATGGGAACTGTGAGGTAGGCGTCCTTTAGGTCCACCTTCACTAACCAGTCCCCGGGGGTTAGTAGGTCTTGGAGGCAGTGAATGCCTTCCATCTTGAAATGCCGATAGGCGACATGTTGGTTCAAGTCCCGGAGATTTATGACCGGGCGATAACCCCCCCCTTCTTCTTGACCAGGAAGAGGTTGCTGAGGAAGCCCGGTGACGGGGTGACGACTTCGATGACCGCATGTTTGGCTATCAATTCCCGAAGTTCGGTGTCTATGAGGGTCACATTTTGTTCTGAAAAATGGATAGGGGGTGGTATTATCCCCAGAGTCGGTGGGGAAACAAGGTCTATTTGGAAACCCGTTACCGTATTCAGAACCCAGGTATCTGCCGTAATCGCAGACCAGGCGTGTGCGTAAAAAACATTAGGCTGCCTCCCACCGGTATGAGGGGAAAGGGAATGAGCGTGGTACTCACCGGAATACGGGCGTGAACGAGGGTATCCTCTTTGGCCGCGTCCCCTCCAGGGTCTTCCACGGGGAGGGAAGAATGGTGCCGGTTGCGCGGTGGTGGTATAGTGGGCGGGAGCCTGAGTATAGTGTGTTTGAGCAGAAGACCTCTGGAAGGGTCTGCCCGTGTTGTATCGGCCGGCAGAACGGCCCCTGTTTCTGCCGGCCCGGGGAAAAACTCTGGTATTGTTGGCTTTTTTCAGGGACGTTTGTGCCTTGTCCAGGCTGTTGAACATGCCAACGAATTTATTAATGTCCTTTATTAAGGACTCGCCAAAAAGCATGCCCCCTGCTGAGGGGCCTGGCTCGGACTCCGCTAGATGGGCCAGCTGCGGGTCGAGGCGCATGAGGATTGAGCGCCTGCGCTCGACTGAACAGGCGGTGTTGGCGTTGCCCGTAAGGCATATGGCTCTTTGGGCCCAACCGCGAAGTTGTGTTAGATCAACCCCTTGGCCGGTTGTCGCGGATTGTTCCGCCAAATTCAGGATTTTGGTCAGAGGCCCGAACAGGTCCAGGATGCGATCCTGGATATTTGTGAAGGACCGATCTATCCCTTTCTTAGGCATTTTTCCTGTCTTAAGCAGGTATTTCATTAGTATGGGGTCCGCTGTAGGTGTGACAACCGCCTTCATGGGGATGTGCGGGCGGGGGCACTCCGCTCTAAGTTTATTGCGGTTGGATTTATCCAATGGTTTACGTGCCCAGAGCTCTACATATTGGGACACGTGGGGCAGGGGGGACCAGTCCCCCGAGCGGGGATGGGAAATAGTGTCCGGGTTGAATAGGGGTTCCCCCATGGCGTCTAGTACGTCCTTGCCCTGGTTGTCAGGGTTGGCATCCGGGAGGATTGCCGAAGCCCCCGCATCCTCTTCCTCATAATAATCAGACCCTGAGACATCGGATTTATCCGACTCGGCGGATGAATCGTCGTCCGACTCTATGACGTATGAGTCTGGTTTGGCTCTCTTAGCGGAACCATGCCTTTTTGTTGACTCTCTGAGGTTGAAAAGGGTCTGTAGGATGCGTGGGGTGGCAGTCCGTGGAAGGATCTGCTCGCAGCATATTATTAGCTTCCCCTGCCGGGGAGTCATAAACCGTCACCACATTCTTCCTTTTATAGGAAGATTTTCCTTTCTTTGTGGTCGGTTCTGTGCCGAGAGGTACGGGCACAGGGGGATAATTGGATTGGGAAGGTCCAGAAGCGGAAGCCACTGCTAGTGCTGTTTGGACAGACTGATTAATAAGGTCTTGTAATTGGGAAGTACTAAGAAGGTGAGTTGGTTCTAGGACCAATTCCTGCCCTAATGGGGAGGGGGAACCTTCTTCTGCCGTGATAATGGGAGGCAGCAGTGCAAAGGGAAAAATTATATGGTATTATGTGCAAGGCTCTGTAGTACACAGAGTATCTAGTGAGAGTTAGGGGAAGAAAAATGTGGGCACAGGGCAGTGATGGGAATTAAATTCCCAGGAACAATAGCGTGCTGAGGTGGAAAAAACTATACCAGGCTCTCCCTCCGGTCACCAGCGCTGACTGGCACGCGACGGGAGGAGAGCCTGGGAGCGATTGCGCTCTGGGGGCGAAGTCTCGCGAGACTACGGCCCCCAGGCGTCTATTGGGTGATAGGATAGAGGGAGCCCGCCTCCCGAGTCCAGCACGCGAAGTGATAGGACGGCGGGGGCGGCTCTGCAGGGATAGAGCGAGGCGGAGGATCCGCCTCCTTGGCGACGCGCGCTCGCTCTATAGAGGAGAGAGGAGGGGGAATCTGATTAAGATGGCGTGCCGCATAGGAGATGATGACAAGAAGAGAGAAGGGTGCGTATGGCCGCTGGAGACCGCTGACGATCGCAGCGATCCCAGCGGAGCGGAGGTAAGGCTATATAGGCACAGAAGTGTTAAAGACAGAGGTGGAAAAGGAAGAACAGTAAAGTGAGGATGAAAAAACTTTGGGGAATAAAGCTTTGGGTGTCAAAGGTAGGATTTTCTTCAAATCGCACTAATAATAGCCATGTAATTATGAAAAGGTAAAATAATAGATATTATCAATATCAATAGAATTCGTTTGGTGATACTTATCTTGTGCTCCGCCGTGAGCAGAAAGAAAGAGGAAGATTCTAGATGAGAGCAGTCCATTTATAGAGACTAGAATGGGAGTGGTTTAGGCCATGGGACTGCTGGGAGGTGTGGTTCTATCAGTTTTTTCTTTTATTACATACGTTAGATGTTTTTACACTTCTGCTGTGAGCATTAATAAAGAAGGATTAATGCATAAGATATGAGCCTCCTGTCTGATGTATAATCTACAGTTTGCAGGCAGAAAGAACAGTTTTTATTATATAAAAGTACATGTAGGGCACTGGGCAGACCACTAGGTACAAGGGGGGTGTGTATTTTTTTTACATACAGTACTGTAATCTATAAGATTACAGTATACTGTATGTAATGTGTTTGTTTACCTTTTTGAATTTGGCGCCGTTCTCCGCCACCGTGCGCCGTAACGTCGCAGGGGACAGAGATCGGCGGCACACAGAGGCACTGTGTGAATCGAGCAAGCACCTGTTCGCTCACACAGTGCGGTGGCATCGCTGGATCCAGGGACAAGGTAAGTAAACACTGCCTGTGGATTCAGCGAAGCAAGCCCGAGTCTGACTCGGGGTTACCGATCGCAGCACAGAAATGTAACCCCGAGTCAGACTCTGGAATACCGCCAGGAGGGTTAAGATATGTTTTTCATTTAGATATGAGTGGAGGATTCTCCTTAGGCATCCCCTCTCTCAACATGCTGTAAAACCGAGAAACTGTATAATCAGGGGTGGTGGATTGGGAAAGAAACTTTTCCAAGTGTCTAAATGGGTACCTGATTTAAGTCTATGGAGAAAGCCTGTTAGCTGAGTCAGGGAAAGCTGGTGATGACTATGTAGAGAGGACAAGTATGTGAGATTAAATAGTCAGGATGGAAATGGTGCAGTTGGGTCCTGTATTTCTGGGTCAAGGTTGCTATCGTGGAAGTCTGTAGTCCAGGTCTGAAGGGAGGATTGTCAAATATAGGGATCAGGGGCCCTGGCAAAGAGAGAGCTCACAGGAGAAGTTGAATCTGTCACAGAGGGAAAGAGGAGACTGGACTGAGAAAGGAAGGGAAGAATGATTGGGTCACTGGAAAGGGGCTATTCATGGAAGTGCCTTGAGATCTAGTGGAGAGAGGTCTTGTTCCAGTTTGACCACACATTTGTCTGACCTACAGTAGGTGACCGCGATATTGTGTCAATCTCGCTCCCTTTCTCGGCGAGATTGACCACCTACGAGCCCCATCGCGGGAGCCAGCGCCCGTGGGTAGGTATCACATGGGTAGGTACCAGAGCATGATGGGACTGTGAGGCCTATATAAGTCAGATACAAACCGCGCACCTGTCATTGCAGCGAGAAGAGGCAACGTGTCAACATCGGGAGAAGGCTGAAGAAGAGAAGAGAAGAAGAAGACGTCACAGCACAGAAGAAGAAGACGTTCAGCCCTGAAGGAGAAGGCACCGGACAGCGGGAGGAAGAACCGGGGTGCACCGAGTCAACAGCGGAGAGCGGCGAACATAGGAGAAGACCCCCGGAGAGTGGAGAAGACCCCCCGGATAGCGGAGAAGACCCCCCGGATAGTGGAAGAAGAAGCCCCCCCTGAGAAGCACACCACCCCCGCCGAAGATGTCGGAGGAAACCCGCCGGGGGTGGGCGCTTTTATAAAAGCGACCCCCCCGGCGGTGGAAGAGAACCAGATGGCGACGAAGAAGAGCGGCCCCAACCCGAAGACATCAAAGAAGAAGCCCCCCCCTGGTGAAAAAGAGCTAAAGAAGACAGGGGGTGCCTCCGGAGCAGACTAATAAATTATTTTAAAAACCCTTTTGTCGTGTTTATTAACTTTAACATTTTTCCTCCAGGTGAATGGGTAGGGGTACGATGTACCCCATATCCATTCACTTAGGGTGGGGGGCCGGTATCTGGGGGCCCCCTTATTAAAGGGGGCTCCCAGATTCCGATAAGCCTCCCGCCCGCATACCCCGACAACCAACGGCCAGGGTTGTCGGGAAGGGGCCCTGTCCTCATCAACATGGGGACAGGGTGCTCTGGGGTGGGGGGGGGCGCAGTGCGCCCCCCTGCCCCAGAGCACCCAACCCCCCATGTTGAGGGCATGCAGCCTGGTACGGCTCAGGAGGGGGGGCGCTCGCTCGTCCCCACTACTTTCCTGGCCGGGTAGCGTGCTTTGGATACGGGTCTGGTATGGATTGTAGGGGGACCCCCTACGCCGTTTTTTCAGTGCAGGGGGAGTCTTCTTACAACCCATACCAGACCTAAGGGCCCGGTATGCTCCTGAGGGGGGAACCCATGCCGGATTTTTATTTAAAATCCGGCGGGAAGTTCCCCCTCAGGATTCATAACAAACGCTGCACACGTGTAGAATTGGCGGGAATCCAAGTCGGATCTCTCGTCGCTTCTATGACGCGCTTGCTGGAATGTGCTTTTACTATTCCAGCGAGTGCGAGATGTCGGCACCCTGTCGCCGAGAATCAGCGCGATGCCGTCGTGCTAAAAACACATACTCGGCGGCAGGTACTGTATGATGAAACAAATCTGATTCTATTCAATAGAGCAGCTTTGTGGTAAAGTTTAACATCAGATAGATCCAAACCACCTGCTGTTTAACCACTTGCCGGCACAGACAGGCAAATAGGCATATACATACGTCCCTGCCTCCCAGCAGGTGGGGCCCCCTCCCCGGTGCCTGCGGCAGTCGGAATCCATCCAGGAGCGATTTGTGATGAGGGGGACAGCCAGCAGTAATTTATTTACTGATCACTGCATTTGGTGTCATTTGTGACTGTAAAAAGTGTCAGGGCAGTTAGTGGTAGGACCCTTTAGGTGTAGGGTACCCCCCTAACTCCCCCTAATAAAGTTTTAACCCCTTGATCGCCCCCCAGGTAACCCTTTCACCACCATATCACCGTATTAGTGTCGCAGGTGACGCTAGGTAGCCAGTTAGTTATTTAGGTTCAAGTCAGGTTTTTATAGCATCAGGTATCCCCATATATTACCTAATAAAGGTTTTAACCCCCTGATTGCCCCCCAGTCAACCCTTTTACCAGTGATTACAGTATAAGTGTTACGGGTGACGCTGGTTAGTTAGTTTGCTTTTTATAGTGTCAGGGCACCCGCCGTTTATTACCCAATAAAGGTTTAACCCCCTGATCGCCTGGTGGGTGATATCAGTTAGGTTTAGTGTTAGATATTTACTCCTAGAAGCAGGGATCTTCTCATATTAATACTACAGGCAGGGTATATTGCTGCAAGTACTTTCACGTGGTGTACTGTCTGAGTCCTCTGCCGTGTGCACCAAAAGCTACGTGGTGTGTGTACTGTCTGGTGTCCTCTGCAGTGTGCACCTAAAGCTACGTGGTGTGTGTATTGTCTGTGTCCTCTGCACATTGTGCACCTAACGTAAAGCTGGTGTTTCTTATATTTACTCCTAGAAGCAGGGATCTGCTCATATTAATACTACAGGCAGGGGATATTGCTGCAAGTACTTTCACATGGTGTACTGTCTGTATCCTCTGCAGTGTGCACCTAAAGCTACATGGTGTGTGTAATGTATGTGTCCTCTGCAGTGTGCACCTAAAGCTACGTGGTGTGTGTACTGTCTGTGTCCTCTGCACATTGTGCACCTAACGTAAAGCTGGTGTTTCTTATATTTACTCCTAGAAGCAGGGATCTGCTCATATTAATACTACTGGCAGGGGATATTGCTGCAAGTACTTTCACGTGGTGTACTGTCTGTGTCCTCTGCAGTCCATTAGTATGACTGGAAGGACAACAAGGAGAGGCAGAGAGTCACAAGCCGATAAAAGAGGGCAAGCAGGCTCTGTGTCTAGAGGCAACAGTGCTGGTCATGGACACAGTGCATCCTCATCAGCACGTGGCCGTGGGACACGCTCGTCCTTTTTTTCGGCAGCTGGCCATGTTGAGCCGCAAAATGCTGAAGACTTGGTAGAGTGGATGACCAAGCTGCCCTCATCCTCCTCATCCTCTTTCACCCAGGCTCAGGGTACTTTGTCTGGCAAAGCAGCTGCCAACTCGGCCTCTTCCCTCTGCACAATGGCATCAGTCACTCCTTCCCTAGCCCCACCATGTCCTCCTGAGGAGTCCCCCGAACTGTTTGACCACAGTGTTGGGTACATGCTGCAGGAGGATGCGCATCGTTTTGAAGGCTCCGATGATGGTACACAGCTAGAGGAAGGCAGTAACTTGAGCCCAGAGAGAGGGGGTGCCCAAGAAGGACAGCAATCTAACTGTCATGTTCCCCCAGCTGCAGCATACTGCCAGGTTTTCTACAGTGATGAGGAGGGAGGGTATGATGAGGTCACTGACTCTACGTGGGTGCCTGATAGGAGAGAGGCGGAGGAGGAGGCACATCTCCAACGAGGCAGGATGCCCTCCTGGGGCCAGCTTAAGGGCAGCACACCGACTGCATCACAACGCAGAGCTACGCATGTGCAGGGCGCTGCTGTCTCTCAGCGTTATTCCAAAAGTTCTTTGGTGTGGGCCTGTTTTGAGACGAGTGCATCAGATCGCACCGCTGCTATTTGCAACATATGTCTCAAGCGTATCTCGCCTGGCCAAAACATCACCCGCTTGGGCACCACATGCTTGACCAGACATATGTCGACCTGCCATGCAGTTCGTTGGCAAGCGTACCTCAAAGACCCACACCAAAGAACAAAGCAGACCTCTCCTTGATCCTCATCAGCTGGGATCTTCAACCCCACTATACCCTCAGTCCTCTCTGAAGCCTGCCTGATAGGACTGAAGGTGTAGAATTAGGTGTGTCACATCCAAGTACTTGCAGGCAATCTACTATCGGTACACCGATGGCAGATTGTACCAGGCAAATTTCCCTGCCCCAACTGCTGCAGCGCCGAAAGAAGTTCTCTCCTAGCCATCCACATGTCCAGCGGTTGAATGCTAGCTTAGCTAAATTGCTAGCACTTCAATTGCTGCCTTTTTAGTTGGTAGATTCTGCCCCCTTCCGTGAGTTTGTGGAATGTGCGGTACCTCAGTGGCAAGTTCCCAAATGCCACTTTTTCTCAAGGAAGGCGATTCTGGCTCTCTACCGCCATGTGGAAGGCAATGTCCATGCCTCGCTGGACAGGGCGGTCAGTGGTAAGGTTCATATTACCGCTGACTCATGGTCCAGCAGGCATGGACAGGGACGTTATTTATCTTTCACAGTGCATTGGGTGACTCTGCTGGCAGCTGGAAAGGACGTAGGACAAGGTACAGTAGTGTTGGAGGTTGTTCCACCACCATGCCTCCAAAATGCTACTACTGGTTGTGACACACCTCTCTCCTCCACCCCCTCCTCTTCTTATTCCTCTGTGGCCTCTTCCTGTGCTGATGTGTCCTCTGAACCAGCGGTGCTCTGTAGGCATTCAAGGGGCTACGCAGGTACGCAGGCAAAGAGATGCCATGCAGTGCTTGAGCTGGTGTGCTTGGGGGACAGGAGCCACACTGGGCCAGAGGTTCTGTCAGCTCTGCAGGGGCAGGCTCAGAGGTTGTTGACGCCACGCCAGCTTAAGCCAGGAATGGTGGTTTGTCGAAAATGGTACCAACCTCCTCTCCGCCCTGCGACAGGGACAACTGACCCATGTGCCCTGTTTTGCTCATGTCCTTAACTTGGTGGTGCAGCGGTTCTTGGGCAGGTACCCGGATGGTACAGGATGTCCTGAAGCAGCCAGGAAAGTCTGTGTGCATTTCCGACGGTCATATATTTCCAGTGCTAGGCTGGCAGACCTCCAAAAGGAATACAACCTGCCCAAGAACCGCCTAATCTGTGACATGCCCACCAGGTGGAACTCTACATTGGCCATGCTTCAGAAGCTGCACACGCAGCCGTGGGCCATCAATGAGTATCTGTGCCAATATGGCAGCAAGACAGGGTCAGGGGAGCTCGTTTTTTTTCCCCACGCCAGTGGGCCATGATTAGGGATGCATGCACTGTCCTGTCACCATTTCAGGTGGTCAAGAGGATGGTGAGCAATGACAGTGCATGCATCAGTGAGACTGTCCCTCTTATTCACCTGTTGGAGCACACGCTGCGTGGAATAATGGACAGGGCCCTTGAGGCAGAACAGAGGGAGGAAGAGGAGGACTTCCTTACCTCTCAAGGCCCCCTTTATCCAGACAGTGTTCCTGCTTGCCCGCCTATCAAACAGGAAAAGGACGAGGAGAAGGAGGAGGAGGATTGTGTGAGCATGGAGGTGGAGCCTAGCACTCAGCATCAGCAGCAGTCTTAGAGGGATCAATTACAGTCCCAAGAAACCCATGGACTTGTACGTGGCTGGGACGAGGTGGCTGCGGATCATATCGTCCTCAGTGACCCAGAGGACTCCGCACCGAATGCCTCAGTAAACCTACGTTGTATGGCCTCCCTGATCCTGCAAAGCCTGCTGAAGGATCCTTGTATGCGTGCTATCAAAGAGAGGGATCATTACTGGCTGGCAACACTCCTTGATCCACGTTACAAGAGTAAGGTTGCAGACCTTATCTTGCCGGCACAGAGGGAGAAGAAGTTGAAACATCTTCGGGAGGCCTTGCAGAAAGGTATGTGCAACGCGTTTCCAGAGAATGGGAGGTTACAAAATCCTGGTCCTGGACAACGTGTTGCTGAGGCTTCGGTCAGTCACAGAAGGAGCGGTGGAGAAGGTGGCCATCTGACCGATGCGTTCCTACAATTTTTTAGTCCGCAGCCCCAAGGTATGACCGGTTCCAGCAACCATCGCCAGCGTCTGTTTTACATGGTGCAGGAATACCTAGGGGCAAGATTAGACTTGGACACCTTTCCCACCGAAAATCCTCTGGCTTACTGGGTCTTGAGGATGGATCACTGGCCAGAGCTTGCATAGTACGCAATTGAACTACTGGCTTGTCCTGCATCCAGCGTTTTTTCAGAACGCACATTCAGTGCTGCTGGAGGCTTTTTAACCGATCACAGGGTGCGCCTCTCCACCGACTCGGTCGATCGACTTACCTTCATAAAAATGAATCAGGCTTGGATCTACACCAGCTACCAAGCACCTGATGCTGATGTAACTGAATATTTCTTTTTGAAATGGCAGATTCCTTCAAGACTGCCTATGCTGATGCTGAGTGACTATCCTGTTATGCTGAGTGACTATCCTTTTCCTCCTCAATGATCATGCTGATAGCTTGTAAGAAAATGTTTGGTTCTGGGCACCGCCACCAGTGGCTAAGGCCCAATTTTTCTGCCCCTGGGGCGTGTAATTACAATTTTTGATGCAATACTTTGCAGCGGGCTCATTTCTGCGCTCCAACTAGAGTATCTGTGAGGGGTTGCAGTGTTGTTGAACCAGTACCAGTGCCTAAGGCACAATTTTTCTGCCCCTGTTCAACAGGGGCATGTAATTACAATTATTGATCTAATATCTCACAGCAGGGCCCATTCCTGTGCCCACCAAGTGTAACTGTGAGGACTTACAGTGTTGCGGCACCAGCACCAGCACCAAAGGCCCAATTTTTCGACCACTGTTCAACAATGGCATGTAATTACAATTCTTGATATAATAGTTCACACAGCAGGGCGTTCCAGCGCCCACCAAGACAAACTGTGAGGGCTTACAGTGTTGTGGCAACACCAACACTTAGGGCCCAAATTTCTGCAAAGTATATACGGCAGGCCCCTACGTTCAAACATCCAACTTACAAACGACTCCTACTTGCAAACAGAAGGAGACAACAGGAAGTGAGGGAAATTCTCTTCTGCAAGAGGTGTCTCCTGTCCACTGATGCTTTATCACAAATCCTTGTTTCACTGAAAAACCCAAATTTTCAAAAAAACATTTGTCATTGGGACAGAAAGTGAATTGCAATCTTCTGAACAGATGCACACAGACAGCAAAACAAATGTTACAGGGGTGATAACCCTTCTCTATGTTTTCAGAAAAGCTTAAAAATAGATTTTATGTCTGGAGTTACACTTTAAAGAAGTACCAGTTCAAAATTACAAACAGATTCTACTTAACAAACCTACAGTCCCTGTCTCGTTTGCACTGCCTGTATACTGCTGTTCAAAGTATATAGGGCCAAAGGGGCTGGTATTGACCTGGGGGGAAGGGGGGCGGGGAAACCCATGCTACTTTCTCAATGATTTTCATCCATATTGAAGGGACCAGACATTACATTAAAGCCGCAAGCATTTTCAAATTACTTTTTTCTAATAGTAATCTCATTTTGTGCAGGGACAGTTCTAAACACGTGCCACTTCACAGGCATACTATAGACACCAAGCAGGTATGATATTTAAAGGAATTTTAAAAAAAAATCACTTTAAGCATCATTAAAAATCACTGCTCCAGAAAAAACAACCATTTTAAAACTTTTTTTTACATTGATACATGTCCCCTGGGGCAAGACCCGGGTTCTCAAACCCATTTTACAACAATAACTTGCATATTAGGCTTTAAAATGAGCACTTTTGAATTCAAACGTTCAAGACTTCAATTGGGGTTCTAAATGTTCACGCGAACGTTCGGTCCGTTCGAAGGTTCTGGTGCGAACCGAACGCGAGGCTGTTCGGCTCATCCCTAGTGAAAGTTTTGAACGCTACCACACAGTGCAGTGCAGTTTTAGCGTAGGGTGCAGCATTTCACAGACTAGGACACACTTACACAGGGTCTCCCAAGATGCCATCACATTTTGAGAGATCCAAACCTGAAACCGAACCATTACAGTTACAGCTACAGAAAAAAAAGTGTAAAAAAAAAACACAAAAATATATATATATATATTAAAAAATTTTTTTTATTGTTCTCTCCCTCTTTATTCTCTATCTATTGTTCTGCTCTTTTTTACTCTTTTTTTATTGTGCAATGTTTTATTGTTATGTTTTATCATGTTTGCTTTTCAGGTTTGTAATTTTTTACTGTGTTTTATTGTTAACCATTTTTTTGTTTTCAGGTACTCCATTCAGCTGCAGCATGGATTTATTTATCTTGACAGCAACAACGTTTGCTCCCACGATACATAAAGCTGTGACTCCAGTGCTGTAGGAGGTGATTTCACCACCACAGTTAAAAAAAGAGCATATATGCCGAAGCATTGGGGCAGCAGGGGCGGAGGAGCGATTTGCTCCTAATGCCACGTACACACGGTCGAAATTCCAACGGAGGTTTGCCCGGTGAAAAGTCCGACTGTGTGTACGCGGTATAACTTTTGAGGGAGGATGCCCCCATGTTTCGGCATATACCGTATATACTTGAGTATAAGCTGACCCGAATATAAGCCGAGGCACATAATTTTACCACAAAAAAATGTATTGACTCGAGTATAAGCCTAGGGTGTCCATCTGCATGCCTCACTGTGTCTCACTTTGCCTCACTTTGCCTCACTGTGTCCATATGCATTCCTCACTGTGTCCATGCCTCACTAAGTCCATGCCTCACTATGCCCATGCCTCACTGTGCCCATGCCTCACTGTGTCCATGCCTCACTGTGCCCATGCCTCACTATGCCCATGCCTCATGGTGTCCATGACTAGACTGACGTTTAACATGGCAGTCTATGGAAGGGGTGCACGGCTTTGAAAAATCCCCAGCCGTAGGTCCTCCAGACAACCTTTGCAGACTTGTAGAGGAGAAATGGGGCTACATGTGTGCCCAGTTCTGGGTCCAGGGGACCTACGATCGGCTGGTACCGGGTCCCCAAAATCACCAGAGAAATTACCGTTTAACATGGGAGTCTATGGAAGGGGTGCCCGGCTTTGAAAAATAGGTGCTCCCCGACCGTAGGTCCCCCGGACAGAAAACTTTGCACACTTGTAGAGTAAGAGTGGGGCTACATGTGTGCCAATGGTCTGACCTATGGTCAGCCGGTACCATGTCCCCAAATTCCAGGAGGTCAGGTGCAAAAAGGTGACTCGAGTATAAGCCGAGGGGTGCATTTTCAGCACAAAAAAATGTGCTGAAAAACTCTGCTTATACTCAAGTATTTACGGTATATATTTTAGGCATAGGTTGCGTTAAAAAAATGTTTTATTTTTTACTTTTTTTTGTATTTACTTTGCAGGTATGGTATGGTAAGGTCTTACTGTTATACTGTAATGTTACTTTGTTTTAATGTTAACCATCATTTGCTTAGCAGGTACGCCATTCAGTTGCACCGCGGATTTATTTATCATGACAGCAAAAGCATTTGCTCCCACGATACATAAAGCCATGACTCCAACGCTGTAGGAGGTGATTTTACCACCACAGTTAAAAAAAAAACATATATACCAAAGCATGGGGGCAGCAGGGGCGGAGGAGCGATTTGCTCCTAACTTTTGCGCGAGGATGCCCCCATGTTTCGGCATATATAAATGGTGCATGTATGCCCATCATTAGAAGTGGGTGGATGAAGGGAGGTTTTCTAATGGTGGGTATACCCACCGATCAATCTCTTTTTTTTGTTCAGCCAACAGGCTGCATGAAAAAAAAAAGATTACAATATATGCCCAACAAGGACCAGCAACGTACTGGTATGTTGCTGGACTTTGAATGGTTATACCAGAATGATGCCTGCGGGTTTAGCCAGCAGTCGGCTTTCCTGTAAAAGCAATCCTAATGGCTAATTAGCCTCTAGACTGCTTTTACAAGCAATGGGAGGGGATGTTCCCCCTCCCACCATCTTCTATGGTTTTCTCTGGCTCTCCTGTCCCAACAGGTATTCTGAGAATGCAGCCGGTGGTTCCGCCAGCTCACCATAAAGCTGATAATAGACCAGAATTGCTCCAATCATCTCTATGGCCTAAGAAACCGGTAGCTACAAGCATTTCATGACTTAGATTTTGCCGGATACAAACAGTGCCATTGGGAAATTGGGAAAGCATTTTATCACACCGATCTTGGTGTGGTCAGATGCTTTGAGGGCAGAGGAGAGATCTAGAGTCTAATAGACCCCATTTTTTTTCAAAAAGGAGTACCTGCTACTACCTATTGCTATCATAGCGGATATTTACATTGCCTGACATAACAATAAAAATTATTTAAAATTTGTTTAAATATAAAATAAAAAATAAAAATAAATAATAAAAAAAGGCACCCTGTCCCCCCCCCCGCTCTCACGAAAAGGCGAATGCAAGCGTTGTTCTGACGACATATGTAAACAGCAATTGCACCATGCATGTGAGGTATCACCGCGAAGGTCAGATCGAGAGCGGTAATTTTAGCAGTAGACCTCCTCTGTAAATCTAAAGTGGTAACCTGTAAAGGCTTTTAACGACTTAACCCCCGGACCATGTTGCTGCCCAAAGACCAGAGCACTTTTTGCGATTTGGGACTGCGTTGATTTAACTGACAATTGCGCGGTCGTGCGACGTGACTCCCAAACAAAATTGGCGTCCTTTTTTTCACACAAATAGAGGTTTCTTTTGGTGGTATTTGATCACCTCTGCGGTTTTTATTTTTTGCGCTATAAACAAAAATAGAGCGACAATTTTGAAAAAAAATGATATTTTTTACCTTTTGCTGTAATAAATATCCCCCAAAAATATATCAAAACATTTATTTTTCCTCAGTTTAGGCCGATATGTATTCTTCTACATATTTTTCGTAAAAAAAATTCGCAATAAGCATTTATTGATTGGTTTGCGCAAAAGTTATAGCGTTTACAAAATAGGGGGTATTTTTATGGCATTTTTATTAATATATTTTTTTTACTAGTAATGGCAGCGATCAGCGATTTTATTTTCAGTACTGCGACATTATGGCGGACACATCGGACACTTTTGACACATTTTTGGGACCATTGGCATTTTTATAGCGATCAGTGCTATAAAAATGCATTGGATTACTATAAAAATGCAACTGGCAGTGAAGGGGTTAACACTAGGGGGCGGGGAAGGGGTTAAGTATGTTCCCTGGGTGTGTTCTTACTGTGGGGGGGTGGCCTCACTAGGGGAAACACTGATCTTCTGTTCATACATTGTATGAACAGAGGATCAGCATTTTCCCCCTTAACAGGACCGGGAGCTGTGTGTGCTGTGTGCCGGGCACCAGCACGGGAGTCACGGACGAGCGGGGGGCGCGCGCCTCCGGCAGCGCACACACGCCCCTAGTGGCTGCTAAGAGAGCCGACGTAGAGCTACGGGCTCTCGCCCAGGAGAGCCGACCTGCCGCCGTAGAATGACGGTGGCTGGTCGACAAGTAGTTAAAGGCTTTTAAAAATGTATGTAGTTTGTCACCACTGCACGTTTGTGCACATTTTTATAGCATGTTGTGTTTGGTATCCATGTACTCGGCCTAAGATCATCTTTTTTATTTAATCAAACATTTGTCACTAAATGATATATTGCTCAAACATGCCATGGGCATATGTGGAATTATACCCCAAAATGCATTCTGTTGCTTCTCCTGAGTACTGGGTTACCACATGTGTGAGACTTTTTGGGAGCCTAGCCGCGTACGGGACCCCAAAAACCAAGCACCGCCTTCAGGCTTTCTAAGGGTGTAAATTTTTGGTTTCACTCCTCACTGCCTATCACAGTTTCGGAGGCCATGGAATGCCCAGATGGCACAAATGACCAAATGACCCCAGACACCCAAGCTATTTTCTGAGAGGTATGGTGAGTATTTTGCAGATCTCGCTTTTTGTCACATAGTTTTGAAAATTTTAAAAAGAAAAAAAAAAACATTTTTCTTTTCTTTCTTCATTTTCAAAAACACATGAGAACTGCAAAATACTCATGCCTCTCAGCAAATAGCTTGGGTGTCAACTTTCCTGTATTAGATTTGCAGTCGTGAACTCATGTTCGACTCAAACATTGCCTTTTCGCCTGGTCAGCGAACAGCGAACAATTTGGGGTGTTCGCAACAAATTCGAAAAGCCGTGGAACACCCTGTAAAAGTCTATGGGGAAAATCTAAAGTGTTAATTTTAAAGGCTTATATGCAAGTTATTGTCCTAAAAAGTGTTTGGGGACCTGGGTTCTGCCCCAGGAGACATGTATCAATGCAAAAAAAGTTTTAAAAACTGCATTTTTTTCGGGAGCAGTGATTTTAATAATGCTTAAAGTGAAACAATGAAAGTGAAATATTCCTTTAAATTTCGTACCTGGGGGGTGTATAGTATGCCTGTAAAGCAGCGCTTGTTTCCCGTGCTTAGAATTGTCCCTGCACAAAGTGTAATTTCTGAAGGAAAAAAATCATTTAAAATCACTATAATGAATTTTCGGCTACTGGCAATACAGAGAAAAGTCATTCATAAAAAAAAAAAAATGTGTGGGGGTCCCCCCAAATTCAATTACCAGGCCTTTCAGGTCTGGTATGAATATTAAGGGGAATCCCACATCAAATTAAAAAAAAAAAAATATGTGGGGTTCCCCCCAAATATCAATTCCAGACCCTTCAGGTCTGGTATCAATTTTAAGGGAAACTCCACCCCATATTTGAAAAAAAATGATGTGGAGTTCCCCCCAAAAATCCCGCGCCCCCCCCTTTGTGAATTGGTAATGGGGTACCCCTACCATTTTACAAAGAAAGTGTAACAATTATAACAATTGTAAAAAAAAACACAGAAACTCTTGGGAAAGTCCTTTATTAAAAATAAAATAAAAAAATTAAATTCTAGCAGTGGTAATCCACTCTCGGTCTCCGCTCCAACACTGTTGGTATCCTACGATGGGTGTTCTCCTCTCCGGGGTCCAGCGATGAGAAGATCTCCTCTTCATCCAAGACCAGGTTCCAGCGATGAGATGTCTATCCAACGCAGTGCATCACCTGTCTCCACTGGAGACAGTTTGCGAATGACACGGCTTCAGCCAGTGACATCTCTTATGTAGGTGAGGGCGGTACCACCCATCACATGACCCCGCCCCCCTCTGACACAAGGGAAAACCCAGGCTTTCCCAGTGATGTGATGGGTGACCCCGCCCCCCTCTGATGTAATGGCAAACCTGCACTTAACTGCTTATTGTTTTATGACTAAGAGCGGTTGGGGGGCCCCAAGAAAATGTTTGCCCAGAGGGCAGATTTATATTGGTTGAAATCTTTCTGAGACTTAGTCTTATGCCACAGGCGCTCAGATTAGAGATTCTTCGGATAAATTCTGGTATCTATTTGTCAGACTTTGGATGAAAATAACACATTTTTGCACCAAGCAAGCCATATGTGAGGAAGTCAAATTATAGTACACTCAGGCCAAGATTATTATTTTTTTTAGATAGCGTGGTGTCTCTTTCGCAAACTTTGGATAGTAACGTGTTGAAAAATTGGGTTTTGGGTGTTGGTGGTGCCTTCACACCGTAACCCTATAGAGCAGGTATCCTCAAACTACGGCCCTCCAGCTGTTGTAGAACTACACATCCCATGAGGCATTGTAACACACTGACATTCACAGACATGACTAGGCATGATGGGAATTGTAGTTCCTGAACAACTGGAGGGCCGTAGTTTGAAGACCCATGCTATAGAGGTACTCTTGAAATAACATAAGCTTATTTTTCTTAACAAAACATACAAAAACAATGTCCAACAATAACCTCAAAAGAAAATTTTCAAAATTAATTTACAAAACGAATTTGGAAGTTGCTTTATTCTCTCATCTCGCCATTTACTTCTTCTACTCCTTGTATATTTAATACATTATTACACCTTATTAGAACTTCTCCAAGATGTCCAGACAATTTCCCATCAATATAGTATTGTGTAATGGCGAGCTACATGTTCATGTAGCCATCCACAGACACCAGTTCTCCCTTGCATTCCATACCCACTTCAGTTTCACCATTACTGGCATAAATCTGATGCTGATTGAAACCATTTTGTAGCCTTTTGTGGAGTCAAGTACCACTGTGTGAGAATTTTATATGAAATCTCTTGGTATTTTGTGCTCAATGAACATTTATGTGCCATTATGCATGCCTTTTCCCTTTGGATGTCTCTGATTTTGATGCCCAGGTCAACTTCCCATTTAGCCTGTTTTTTATCATTATCATGTGTTGAATGATTCAACCAAGTATATGCCATTGAAGTTGTTTTTAAAATCTGGGATCTTTTGTAGCAGACATGTTCTAAAGGCGTCATCTGTAGGCAGTATGAGGTTCTATGTTTTGCTATTAAGCAAAAAATCTTTGAGTTGTGTATAAAACCAAAAGCCTGGGAATGAGTCTCCATATTATTCCGTAAACGTTTCCAATGATTTCATCTTGTTACCATTAAGGCAATGGGTGGCTAGGAGTTTTGTGTTGCATTCTGGACACGGGAGTATTCTCCAGTTCAAACCCGGAGTGAAATCTGGATTATTAACAATTGGCGTTAGTGGGCCTGGGATTGAGGCCCAGTGCCCAAAGTGTGGACATTCAGATGCAAATTACAAGGACTGTACTCATACTCCATCAAAATAAGGACAGGGACATGACAGGGATGTCCTCTATCACCATTGATCTTTGCCATTGCGATCGAGTCGCTAGCTATTGCAATTCGATCCAACCCCGACATAGAAGGGGTCCGTTGTGGTCCTACCGTCCATAAATGCGGCCTGTTTGCGGACGACCTTATCCTCTTCATTACCTCCCCCACTACAACCCTCTCAGTTGTTTGCAGGCCCTTGGAAGAATTTGCAAACATCTCCGGTCAACGGGTTAATTATTCCAAGTCTCAAGCCCTTAACATCTCTCTCCAACCGTCACTAGTCACCCGGCTGAAGGACTCTTTTCACTTTACATGGAATCCTCCATCCGCTACCTAGGAATAGAACCGGACCTCCAAATTCGAACAACTTTACCACGTTAACTACCCTCCCATTTTCAAAAAAATTTATTCAGATCTTAAACAGTGGCACCCACACCAACTCTCCTGATTAGGGAGGATAAATTCAATGAAAATGACCCTGCTCCCAAGGCTCCTTTATCTCTTTCATTCACTCCCAATATCTATTAGAAAAGATCATCTCAAAGCGTTCCAGAGCAAAGTAGTCAAAATTGTTTGGAGTGATTCGGGCCATCGCCTCACAAGGCAAACTATTTTTAGGCTACGGTGTAGAGGGGGATTGGGCCTGCCTAATCTGTTTTGGTATTTTCAAGCGGCCAGACTCGCTCAGCTTTCCACAGTTTATTCTAGAATGACTAAACCTGACTGGGTAGAAATGGAGAGACAGGCGGTCCCTACCTGTCAGGGACTTACCTTACAATCCTGCCAGTCCACCATTGGTTTGAGACAGCAGCGCGCAACTGCGCGCCGTCGCGCGTCTATTGCGCGCGCGCCAACGTGCAAGTTAATTCGGCTTGGCGACAAAATGCCTTTAAAAGGTCACTTATCTTTCCAGCACATTGCTGTCTGATCTGCAGCTTCTGAGTACTGATCTGCATCTGAAAGCCTGATTGTTTGTTGTTTGAACCTTCTGACCCGGCTTGTTTGACCTTCCGTACCTCTCCGATCCCTGACCTCGGCTACCATTGACCTTGCTCCTCTGATTGATCCACCGCTGCCAGACCCTCCCGCCTGTACCATGATTACTCTCCTGCCTTCCGTACCTGATTACCTGATTACCCGTTGTGACTCGGCTTGTCTGACTCTGCTAACATCTGCTGTCCACTAACCAGCTTACCTCACCAGCTTGTTGCCGTGAACCAGCACCTTCCGTTAGGGTCGCTGACCGACGTTCTCCGCTTCAGTGGTTCCAGTCCACCGTTCCAGAGGCAATCAGCACCCCGCAACAACTGCACGCAATGCAGGCACTCCTACCCCACCGTGCTCCTGAGCCTGCTGTTCCCAATCCGACGGCTCGCGAGCCGAAGACGTAAGAGAGGCATCTTCCTGCAACCTGGCTCTGGCTACCAGGTACGTGGTACATAACAGTATCAGACAGCCATGACAGAGCCTGCAGGAGTGGCCCCAGCTATGGAGGAGATCTGTAAACATCTAGCATCCCTCACTCAAGCAGTGAAGAATCTACAAGATGGCTAAATGCGATTGGAGGGTTAAGTTCAGAACTTATCCAGAGACGCAGCTCCTGCACCTGCCACCAGACCTTCTTCATCTGCTGCAGCTCCGTCCGTAGTAATACTACCACCTGAACCCAGGGTCCCCATGCCAGAACGGTTCACTGGGGATCGAACCAAGTTCCGGGACTTCCGTAATGCCTGCCAATTGTATTTTGCCCTGCAACCTCGGACTTTCTCCTTAGAGGCCACAAAAGTAGGGTTTGTAGTCTCCCTTCTTCAAGGGGAACCCAAAACTTGGGCGCACCGATTGTTGGAGGAAAATGGCGCCAGTACAGAGACTTTACTTGCCTTTTTCCAGACTATGGCGCAACTCTACGATGACCCCCAGAGGACTGCCACTGCTGAGGCTGCCCTGCTCGCACTCCAGCAAGGACTATGTTACGGACTTCCGCCGCTGGAGTGCGGACACCCAGTGGAACAGCGCAGCTCTGCGACATCAGTTCCGTTTAGGTCTTTCAGAAGCCCTGAAAGACGAGCTGGCCCGTATTGGAGTTCCCGACACCTTAGAGGATCTGATCGCCAAGGCCATACAGATCGACCGACAACTACGAGAACGACGGGCAGAGCGATCCTCTCAGCAAAGTCGCCCAGTATGGATCACTACTAAGGCGCCTATGCCTGTTTCCCGCTATCAACCACCTGTCTGTCCAAATCCTGCCAGTTCTCCTCCAGACACTTCTGAGCCCATGCAACTCGGTGTCATGCGACCCACCTTGCATCCTGAAGAACAGGCATGCCGTCGCCAACTGAATCTGTGCCTCTATTGTGGTGAGACCAGCCATTACGTGCGCAACTGTCCCATCAAGATGCGTAAGTGCCATTCTTCAGCTCCTGTTAATGTTTCCGCTCTCTCAGCCAATACAAGCGATCTTGCTCTCTCTCTGTCGTTTCAGCTCCAGGAAGGGACGGTTCCGGTCAATGCCATTATTGATTCTGGTGCGTGCAGTTTTATTGATGCCACCTTCGCTGACCTGCATAATATTCCTCTACGAGAGAAAGACTTTAGACTCTCCGTCTTCCTGGCTGATAGCTCCCACATTAAGTCAGGTCTAGTGACCTGGGAGACACTTCCTCTGCCTGCCTCTACTTCTGCTAACCAAAAGGAACTATTCATTTTTGATGTAATTTCCTCCCCCCCTATTTCCAGTAATTCTAGGCATACCCTGGCTCCGGATACATAACCCCCAGATCAACTGGACTCAAATATACTGTTTCCATCCCGCTACTGTCAGGAACACTGCCTACCCAGACTTCCCAGTTTATCCCCCACTCTGCTATGTTTGAACACCGATCCCAGTTTGCTCCAGTCTGTTCCAGAACCCTATCACAAGTTTCTCGATGTGTTCAGTAAAAAGGGGGCCGACTCCCTTCCGCCTCACCGCCCTTATGACTGCCTGATCGAACTCCTTCCGGGGCTGAGATTCCCTTTGAGCGCATCTTCCCACTCCCTCGAGAAGGAACAGGATGCTTTGACGGTTTACATTGACGAGAACCTAAACAAGGGGTTTATTCGCCCGTCCACCTCACCAACGGGTGCCTGAATATTTTTTGTCGCCAAGAAAGATCAGACCCTTCGCCCTTGTATTGACTACCGGGAACTTAACAACATCACAGTGAAAAACCGTTACCCATTGCCCCTGATACCCAAACTTTTCCAAAAACTGAGATCTGCCATTATTTTTACTAAGCTGGACCTGAGAGGGGCTTATAACTTGATCCGCATCAGGGGTGGCGATGAGTGGAAAACAGCCTTTCGTACCCGGTATGGTCACTACGAGTACTTAGTCATGCCTTTCGGGCTGTGCAATGCTCCCGCTACTTTTTAGCATTTTGTCATGACGTGTTTAGAGACTTTTTAGACATCTTCGTCTACTTGAATGATATCCTGGTCTTCTCCGGCTCATTAGACAAACATTGAGAGCATGTCCACAAAGTTTTGAACCACCTCCGCTTGCATGGCCTATACGCAAAGGCAGAGAAATGCGAATTTGAGCAGCAAACTATCCAGTTCCTGGGCCTGGTGATCTCCCCGACGGGAATCGAGATGGATCTGAAAAAGGTATCTGCTATTCTGGACTGGCCAGTACCCCTGGATAAGAAGGGGGTACAACGTTTTATAGGATTTGCAAATTTCTATAGACGATTCATTAAAGGATTCTCTGCAATCGTTGCACCCATTACGCAACTTACCAAACAAAACTTCAGTTTTCACTGGAACCCTGAGGCTCAGAAAGCCTTTGACACCCTGAAGGGACTCTTTACGTCTGCCCCAATTCTCAGTCACCCCAACCCGGCACTACCTTTCCTCCTTGAGGTGGATGCATCTGAAGTCGCAGTGGGGGCTGTTATCTCCCAACGTCTGGGAGACAAAGACCTAATGCACCCAGTGGGATTCTTCTCCCGGAAACTCTCCCCTGTGGAGAGAAATTATGACGTAGGTGACCGCGAGTTGTTGGCCATCAAGACCACTTTAGAAGAGTGGAGGTAATTATTGGAGGGCGCTGCACACCCGGTGTTAATTTATACGGATCATACAAAACATAGAATACTTAAGATCAGCAAGGCGATTGAAACCTCGACAGGTTCGCTGGGCCCTCTTCTTCTCCCGTTTTTGTTTTCATATCACCTAGCGTCCAGGATCAAAAAATGTCAAGCCGGATGCTCTGTCCCGAATGTATGACAACCCGAAAGATACATCCACCCCTGACACCATTTTACCGGAAGGCAACTTCCTACTTCTACGTACTGACCTGTTTCCCTGATCAGGGAGATGTCTTCGGACTCTTCCAAGCCTTCCAATATCTCCCTAGAGTCCAGGGATGGTTTATTTTGGAGAGGAAGCCAGATTTTTGTGCCAGAAGATATCCGGATAGAGGTTCTGAAACACCTCCATGATCATCCGCTGGCGGGGCATTTTGGGGTTCGTAAGACTCTGGAGTTGGTGCGTCGCACCTTCTGGTGGCCTGGCCTGGAGGATTTCTGAAGATCATATATCAACTCGTGCCCTATCTGCAATTGGAATAAAACACCCCGAAACCAAGCCTGGGGTCTACTGAAACCTTTACCTGTGCCCGATAGACCATGGAAAATGGTCGCCATGGACTTTATTGTGGAGCTTCCTTGCTCTGAGGGATGTACAGCAATTTTTGTGATTGTGGACCGCTTGACCAAGATGGCCCATTTCCTTCCCTTGAAGAATACGCCTTCCGCTGCCGAGACTGCCCGTGTCTTTATTAAAGAGGTCGTCAGGCTACATGGAGTGCCTTACAACATTGTATCAGATAGGGGGGTCCAATTCACCTCTCGGTTCTGGAAAGCCCTTTGCGAAACATTACAGATTGAACTTTCTCTGTCCTCAGCTTATCATCCCCAGACCAATGGGCAAACTGAAAGAACCAATCAGACCTTGGAACAGTACATCAGGTGTTTCACAACCTTTTCCCAAGATGATTGGGTCTCTCTGCTACCTCTAGCAGAATTTGCGTATAACAGCGCCAGTCACTCTGCTACAGGGCAATCTCCTTTTTTTGCCAATTATGGTTTCAACCTAACCTTCTTACCAGATTTTCTTTCAGAGTCTTCAGTTCCGGCAGTACAGAGTATCGTGGAGTTCCTTAACCACAACAACCAATTGTTACGGGAAGCTGTGACCAAGGCCCAAGTTAACAGTAAGAGTTTTTTTGACAGGAAAAGGAGAGGAGAACTGGATCTGAAACCAGGAGACCAGGTGTGGCATTCTACGAACAATCTCAGGTTAGCTTGTCCGTCCAAAAAATTGGGGCCTAAATTTATGGGACCTTTTCCGGTCAAGAGAAAGATCAATGCAGTTTCATACGAACTATCCTTACCTGACTCTCTTAAAGTGCATCCTGTGTTCCATGTCTCTCTACTAAAGCCTGCAGCTCCTGATCCCTTTCCTAATAGGGGAACCAGACCTCCTGAACCGGTTCATGTCGACGGCTGCGAGGAATATGTGGTGGAAGCCATTTTGGATTGTAGAAAACGGCAAGGGCAAAACCAATTCCTGATCAAGTGGAAGGGATACGGGCCAGAAGACAATTCCTGGGAACCCGAAGGAAATATCCATGCCAGAAGACTGGTACATGCATTTTTTCTTGCTCATCCTAACAAAGAGGCCTGACTGGGCATCCAGGAGGCTGCCACTTGGGGGGCAATGTCAGGGACTTACCTTACAATCCCGCCAGTCCACCATTGGTTTGAGACAGCAGCGCGCATATGCGCGCCGTCGCGCGTGTATTGCACTCGCGCATGCGCCAACGGTGCGCGCGCGTGCACAGCAGAAGCGCACACGGCGGGAGTGCGCGCGTGCACGTTAATTTGGCTTGGCGCCAAAATGCCTTTAAAAAGTCACCTATCCTTCCAGCACATTGCTGTCTGATCTGCAGCTTCTGAGTACTGATCTGCATCTGAAAACCTGATTTTTTGTTGTTTGAACCTTCTGACCCGGCTTGTTTGACCTTCTGTACCTCTCCGATCCCTGACCTCGGCTACCATTGACCTTGCTCCTCTGATTGATCCACCGCTGCCAGACCCTCCCGCCTGTACCATGATTACTCTCCTGCCTTCCGTACCTAATTACCTGATTACCCGTTGTGACCCGGCTACCATCTGCTGTCCACTAACCAGCTTACCTCATCAGCTTGTTGCCGTGAACCAGCACCTTCCGTTAGGGGCACTGACCCACGTTCTCCGCTTCAGTGGTTCCAGTCCACTGTTCCAGAGGGAATCAGCACCCGGCAACAACTGCACGCAACGCAGGCACTCCTACCCCGCCGTGCTCCTGAGCCTGCTGTTCCCAATCCAGCGGCTCGCGAGCCGAAGCCGTAAGAGAGGCCTCTTCCTGCAACCAGGCTCTGGCTACCAGGTACGTGGTACATAACAGTATCAGACAGCCATGACAGAGCCTGCAGGAGTGGCCCCAGCTATGGAGGAGATCTGTAAACATCTAGCATCCCTCACTCAAGCAGCACTACCTTTACGCTTGACTTTCTTTTATGGAGTTCTCCCAAGGCTAGGCCCCCTATACTTGCCCCATCCTTATCGCACACTTTTGCAATATGGGATAAACTCAGGAACAATCCATTTTTAGTTTCCTCATGTAAGCTCTTAGCACACGTTTTCCATAATCCGGACTTTATTCCGGGCATGAACATCAGAGCATTCTGGTGGTGGCTGGATAAAGGAATGTATCGGATCGGACACTTCTTTACCCCTGCGGGACCCATTTCTCTCCCCCACTGTATTAAGCATCTGGAGCTACCTGACTCAGAGAGATTCCGGTTTCATCAACTGTCCCACTTCCTTCAATCTATCTGGTCTACGAAACCTGACCCTCCCCAATTCACTCCTTATGAACAATGGTGCAGACGTCTAATGAAGCAGAGGGGGGGGGATTTCCATAATCTATTCATCACTTGCCATGAATGACCAGAAAACGCCATATATGCTAGCGTGGGAGGCTGACACGCAGGTATCCTGGGACCTGGACACATGGCATAAAGCCTTTGCAAGATCATTTAAGGGTATCCTCAATATTTCTCTTGTTGAAGCAAGCTTAAAGGTCTTCACCAGATGGTATCTAACACCCCTAAGGCTCTCCACCATGTTCCCTTCGACTTCCCCTTTGTGTTTCAGAGGGTGTCAAATGGGGGGTTCCATGTTGCACATATGGTGGGAATGCCCGAAAATCAGAGGCTTTTCGAACCAAATTTTCCAAATAGCATCCAAAGTCACAGGTCTTATGATTCCCAGTTCTCCCTTGACAGCTCTTCTCAACCAGTTAATCCCCAAAGCCTTGAAACCCACCCAAAAACAAATTTTCTTGGGTGCTTAAATTACCTTAGCTAGGGCCTGGAAGCACCCCACGATCTCCATCACAGCGGCTAAACGCAAGATATCGTGGATAATGTCACAAGAGAAAATGGTGAGCTGCTTCTTAGATCATTTTACCCAGTTTAGAGAGACTTGGGAACCATGGGCTAACTACATGGGAGTAAATGATTTAATTTACATGTCTTGATGGTTCTGTCTGGGACTAGATCTAAACTGTCTGCAGGTTCTCTATCTCTCTCTATTCCTACTGTTTCTTTTTTCCTCTTCCTATCCTCCCCCTTCGCATAGCCTACTTTTCTCTGAGTAGACAGGGGAACACTCCCGGGCACTACTATTCTCTTAGGGTATTATGTATGTTGCGGTGCCTACAGGAGGGTGTTCCCCATGTTAATGCAATGCCATGATGTAAACAGTACAAGTTGTTGCAGCCTGTTTTGAAAGTTGTCTGATCTCGTCGCCACTGGCACCCCTGGCGGAATTCAAGCCGTGGAGTGGGCCAAAGGGTGGGAGTCTGTTCCTCTCCTCCTGGCACAGTTAGTACCCATTGGGGGTGCGGGGAGGCCTGGGACGGGACTCACTCCCGATGGTCCTAGGGGTTGCAAGTCTAAGGCCCCGTACACACGACCAAACATGTATGCTGAAACTGGTCCGCAGACCAGTTTCAGCATACATGTTCGGTCATGTGTAGGCGCGAGCGGGCAGAATTCCAGCAAACATTTGCCCGCCGGGCCTTTTCCCAGCGGGCAAATATTCCTGGACTTGTTTTAAAACCGTCCGCTGGAATCCTGCCCGCTCGTACATGTATGGTCGTCAGTACAGACCTACCGTACATGTCCGAGCGCCCGCCGTCCCTCGCATGCGTCGAATGACTTTGACGCATGCGCGGAAGCATTTAAAAGGCAGGCCCGCCCACGTCGCCGCGTGTCCGCGTGGCGACGGCGCGGACACGCCCCGCGTATTGTTTAAGCGCGGACTTCTGTACGATGGTTAGTACAGCCATCGTACAGAAGTCCCCGGGCAGACATGTACGGTGAAAACGGTCCGACGGACCGGTTTCATCGTACATGTTTGCCCGTGTGTACCCGGCCTAACAGGTATTATAGTACAGGTGCTCTTGTTAGCAGATGTATACGGTTTGTGGCTCATTCCACACCCTATTGAAATGAGCGATATGATTTTGTACTGTTGTAACTATGCCGTTGTCTGCTTTGTTTTGTCATGAATGCCTATTAAAAAATAAAAATGTTGAAAAGAAAATCCTATCCAGCGTAGGAATCGATGCTGATCAAGAGTGCCTGGACAAGGTTATATCTGAGCTTGGTGGAAAAAATGTCGATGACCATATCATTACCATCTGGGGGTGCCATGTCTGCTGCTGCTCCTGCATCAGCTCCAGCTGCTGGAGCTGTTGCACCAGCTGAAAAGAAGGAAGAAGTAAAGGAAGAATCTGAAGAGTCTGATGAAGACATGGGATTTGGACTCTTTGATTAAATGCTTTCTTGTAACGTAATAAAAACACTTTCCATCGAAAAAAAAATACAAAATAGTTTTATTAAATACAAATCAATAAAAACATTGATCCAATTAAATGTTGGTACCACAGTATAGTGGTCACAAAATAGCAGATTGTGGTTATGCCAAAAGGGAGAAATCGCAAAATCCCAACATGTTTCGCGAAATGCGCTTCTTCAGGGGAATGCGATGACCGTTCATGCTATTACAACTATATAAATAGAAAACAGCATATAATTAATTATACAAAATCAAATTCAGATATTATATACACAATAACTATAAATTGAAATAATGAGTGACTGGGGTATCATAGAAGCCAGACAGGAAATGCACGCTTACCCACGCTACCCACTAGACCAACTGACCAACAACTATCAGAGGCATGGAATCAGGATGTGAAAACCCCCAATGGGGGATAGGAACGTTCCGAACACACCACAAAGGACGTTAGGTGAGACTGTGTGAATATAGAAAACGGATAGAGGATATAGCTAAATGAATAAAACATCTAAATGTGCAGACACAGCAAACTAGGCTGCGTATAATGTTAGTAACAGCAATCAGAATAATACTTACATAAAAGCAAATAGACTGTGTGAGGGCAGAAGACAAAGTGATGTGGTCGATCACCTACAAAGCCCAATAAAATCTGGACACTATATAGACAGATAAACAGGAAAGAAACCTTTAAGTATATGCCACTATCCTCTCCAAGGGGCATACAACAGTGCAAAAAAACTGGGAAAAAGCATAGTGTCCGATAGAAAAATGGACTACATTTTAGGAAAAAACGGTATGGAACTTTTGGAAAACCCAGACAAAAAACTAGTTACTGATAGGTCTCTATAATATTAGGGACACTCAGGCCGGGTACACACGAACAAACATGTACGGTGAAAGCGGTCCGTCGGACCGTTTTCACCGTACATGTCTGCCAGAGGGCTTCTGTACGATGGTTGTACACACCATCGTACAGAAGTCCGCGCGTAAACAATACGCGGGGCGTGTCCGCGTCGTCGCCGCGACGATGACGCGGCGATGACGCGGAGACGTGGGCGGGCCTGCCATTTAAAGGCTTCCACGCATGCGTCAAAGTCATTCGATGCATGCGAGGGACGGCGGGCGCCTGGACATGTACGGTAGGTCTGTACTGACGACCGTACATGTCCGAGCGGGCAGGATTCCAGCGGACGGTTTTAAAACACGTCCACGAATATTTGTCTGCTGGGAAAAGGCCCGGCGGGCAAATGTTTGCTGGAATTCGGCCCGCTCGCGCCTACACACGACCGAACATGTATGCTGAAACTGGCCCGCGGACCAGTTTCAGCATACATGTTTGGTCGTGTGTACGGGGCCTGAGCGGACACTTGTCTCACTACATTAATTATTTGTATTGATATAAAGATTTATTCAGGTCATTTTTCCAATGAAAGAGAAAAAAAGGAACAAATTACAACGTCAAGGGGAAAAGAAAAAGAGCAAATGAAATTACAACTGAAATATAGGATGAAAAGTCCATCTAAACATAACTGTGGATGCTTACCACAAAGATTGTCGTTGAACATCACACCAACGTCCCCCTGCTCTCTGCACACCATAGCCGCGAGAGCAGGTATTTATAGCGTCCTTGCAATGCGCCCGCCATCTGACGTCACCGGGAGCGAGGCGGGCAGGTAGGCACAATTGCGCATGCTCATACATCCCAGCAGATGCCTGGAACTACAGGATCCATGATGCATAGCGTCGGGAAAGGGGAGGGATGCCAAGCCACACACCAAGGGTAGTGGTAGCCACGGCAAAGGACCGCCCCTATCGCAGCGCTTCAATCACATGGTAGAAAGGGGGGTTGAAAGAACCCAACAGATGGAAGGAGATGGAAAAATAAATAATATACCAATGGGTATTGTAGAAAGGCCCTATGGAATAAAGAGGCAACACACCACGCCAAATGTGGGGAGGCTAATGGAGGATAAAAAAGCCTCCCCGGGCGCCCATGTGGCTAGGTTGTGCACTCCATGGGGGGGATCAAAGCCATACCACAGGGTGGAAGCACTGGGGAACAGCGAGAGCAAAGGAGGCGTAGCACAAGGGGACATGGCTGACAGACCACGCACAGCCAACAACCCCACTGGATGGCCAAAAGACACCACAGTCACTCAATAGCAATGCATAATAAAATAATTTAATGCAGTTTTGAACCTATTCCATATACAGAAGAATATTTAAATTAAACAATCCAAGCAGGCTATGTTTTAAGTTTAAACTGCATTAGGCAACTAGTACCCAATGCCCATTGGACAGGAAAGAAAAAACAACCCAACAAATGGGGGGGGAGAGGAAAAGGTTTTTATATGTGGTACATGGGGAGGGCGGGGAAATGGCGGAGAAAGACGAAACAAAACACACGAATATACATAAAAACCCTAATTAAAGTGTCTCGAGAATGAGAGCCAGGGAAGGGATAGATATAAATGGTACATTCTAGGACATACAGACAGATATATTTAAAGAAAAGGTTTTATATAGTTGTTATAGCATGAACTGCCATAGCATTACCCTGAAGAAGCGCATTTTGCGAAACATGTTGGGATTTTGCGATTTCTCCCTTTTGGCATAACCGCAATCTGCTATTTTGTGACCACTATACTGTGTTACATTTAATTGGATCAATGTTTTTATTGATTTGTATTTAATAAAACTATTTTGTATTTTTATACATTGTCGACCAAAGACGATGTCATTCTCATTATCAATCAAAAATCTGTTTTTTCTCCTTCCTTTCAATGCTCTAAAATGTATTTATACATGTTGATCATATCCCCCCTTAATATTTTGGTTCCTCTAATTTATTCTAATAGCTGAGCTCCTCCATGCCGCTCATCAGTTTGGTTGCCCTTCTCTGCACTTCCTCCAGTTCCCTGATATCCTTTTTAAGAACTGGTGCCCAAAACTGAACTACATATTCCAGATGAGGTCTTACTAACGATTTGTATAGGGGTCTGTACCTGTCCATATCTAACCAGCTCTCCTAGACTAGCTGCCTGCCTCTTGGAATCTCCTCCATGCTCTTGAGACTGTGCTTGTAAGCACATCAAACCTTCTGGCAATGGCACATATTGATGTGCCATCCTGGAGGAATTGAACTGCCTGTGCAACCTCTATAGGGTCCAGGTATGGCCTCATGCTACCAGTAGTAAGACTGATCCTAGCCAAATGCAAAACTAGTGAAAAAAAATATATACTCTAATTTAAAAGCATAGGCAAATGTATTAATTTATATAAATGTGTTTTTGTAATAAAATATTATTTAAAAAATATTTATTGATTTTATTGATGTCTTTTGCGGACCAGGGGCCAGATTCTCGTAGATCGGTGTATCTTTGTTCCGGCGTAGCGTATCCTATTTACGCTACGCCTCCGCAACATAGACGGGCAAGTGCTGTATTCTCAAAGCACTTGCTCCGTAAGTTGCGGCGGCGTAGTGTAAATAGGCCGGCGTAAGCCTGCCTAATTCAAATTTGGAACAGGGGGCGTGTTTTATGTAAATGTTCTGTGACCCGACGTGATTGACGTTTTTCACGAACGGCGCATGCACCGTCCGTGGAATATCCCAGTGTGCATTGCTCCAAAGTACGCCGCAAGGACGTATTGCTTTCGACGTGACGTCTAGCCCCATTCACGGACGACTTACGCTAACGACATAAAATATTCAAAATTCGACGCGGGAACGACGTCCATACTTAACATTGGTACACCACATGTACGCCACCATATAGCAGGGGTAACTTTACACCGGAAAAAAGCCTAACGTAAACGGCATATCTGTACTGGGTCGGCCGGGCGTACGTTCGTGAATTCGCGTATCTAGCTGATTTACATATTTCGATGCGTAAATTAGCGTACACGCCCCTAGCGGCCAGCGTAAATATGCAGTTAAGATCCGATGGCGTAAGAGACTTACAGCGGTCGGATCTAACACAAATCTATGTGTAACTGATTCTAAGAATCAGGCGCATAGATACGACGGCACAACTCAGAGATACGACGGAGATACGCCGTCGTATCTCCTTTGTGAATCTGGGCCTTGATTTCTATTTTATTTTAGAGCTGTATTGATTTATTATAGCTCATTACCTCAAAATAATGCTATTGTGCAAACATTTAAATACATTTTACAAATTGTATCTTTGTGATTTCTGCAACTTTATCATACAATTTTCAAGTGGAAATATATTAAAAGCAATAGTGATCTGTAGTGTAATTATACTGCATAATGCTGACAAAACATAGTTAAAGATAAAAAACGTATTCTTGTTGCAGAAGAACAGATAATGCATTCTTTTTTAAAACACCAAACTACATCTTTGTAAAGTACAGCTAAAGAAGGAGCTTTATCTGCAGAAGCATGAAGATGTAAGAGGTGTTAATTTACCGCTTCAGTGTTTGCTAAAAGTTAAACCTAGGGGTTTTGCCTGATCCGAAAATTCCTAAGCCTTTGAAAGCAAGGTTTAACATGAATTAGCTAGTTGACTCATAATTATCCTACAAACCTCTATAGACAACTATCACTAGATTACAGGTGTCAGGTGAGGTTAGTCAATGTCTAGACAGAAATATCACCAAACACAAAATTGGTTATTACTCTTTGTTAGATAAAAGTGTCTTTTGATATTCACCTGTTATACTCTAAATATATTTGCAATAGACATCTTTAAATGTGTGTAATGGCATTGTGAAATATATTTTATTATTTGATTTTTTTTAATCTTCTCCACCAATAAAGGCATTTTATTAAAACTACAAAATGGGGTAACAAACTATATTTATGTACTTTTTATACATAAAAGGCACACATCAGGGCATATTGGCGCACATCGGGGCATATTGGAGCACATTGGGGCATATTGGAGCACATTGAGGCACAGCGTTTACCTGGCAGCCAGTATGCAGGAAGCATCTGTGATAAGTTCTCTTTCATGTCACGCTGCCCCGGCGGCCTCTCCTCTCTTCTCGTTCATCCCAGATGATGTCACAAGCAAATGGGGATAGAAGAGAGGAGGGGCCGCCGGGGCAGCGTGACATGAGAGAAAATTTATCACACACACTACCAGTGTGGCTGCAGCGCTCCCCTCTTTCCCTCTTTCCTCCTCTACACTTCACACATAGCAGGCATCTCCCGCTGTGTGTATCGGAGCTTAGTGTGAAAACATTGGCCGCGCTGTGAGAAAAGTCCCGCCCTCCTCTTATATCAGCTTGTGTGATAGACGCATTGTTCTGCCTATCACACAAGCTGATCTAGGAGGAGGGAGGGACTTTTCTCACAGAGCGGCCAAAGTTAGCACACTAAGCTCCAATACACACAGCGGGAGATGCCTGCTGTGTGTAATCCTGGGACTCACAGAGACGAGAGAGACACTGACAAAGTGACACTGTCAATTTTCCGCCCTGTTCCCTGGCGCCGTAAGGCAAGTTCCCATGTTGCCTTGCGCTAGCGCCGGCCCTGCTTTTACACCAGGTTTTTAGCCATGCATTCAGTACTCTAACCTCCCCTTGTCTCAATATCATTAAGCTCAACCCTCTCCTTTCCCAATATACACTCTGTAGCAATACTAATATCATGATTAAAAATATTATTTTGCAATGACAAAGGGAGGTATTTCTAGATACCAACCTTGAAATATTGCTCTATGATTGATTAAAACCACATTTCATTTTAATGACTGCAAAACCAACCTGGATTAGCCACTGTTTGTTTCCATAAAATCATCTAGTGTTTGTTTATGCCTGGCTACATTTTATAGACTGACCTGGTATCATAGCACTGAGGATGTGTTTTACATGGAAGCCAGTAGTTCTGTGGTAAAACTTTGTTATGTCTAATTGATCTTTTGGTCACAGACCTCCCATGTATCAACAGTAAAATGTTACAATATAAAATACTAGTTTCTACTACTCACGATTCAGTGTAAAAGCTTTCACACTTTTTCACATTGAAATTGTACATGCTGTTTTTCAAAAAGAAAATATATTGCTCCTTTACCAATTCAACTTTCCAAAAGAACATATACATTTTTTTGGCTGTAGCTTTAATTTAAAGAGGATAAGGGGAACAATTGCTAACTAACAATAAACAGAAGGTTGCTGAATTAACAAGAACAGTATATGGATTAAGTGATGGAATGCACTAGGTGCAATCAGTGTAATGGTTATTCTGCTAAGTAGAAGCACAGCTAAATCCAATGATTACAAAATGTATATAGGTCAAGTTGTAATGCAGCTTTAACATGATTCAAAATTACACATCAGTTGATCTTAAATTAACTTTGGTTGCTGTGGTTGTCTTAGTAATGTTATATTTAAACCCCTGAGGTCAAAAGTTGCCCAGTTATGAACTATGTATGCTTTATACAAGAAATCCACTTTGAATATTTAATACAAATCAATACATTTTATCTCTTTTTGTACAATACATAACCCATTGCTCAGCTATATGAATATTGATTATGTTGCAGGAAAGCCAGATATACTTAGCAAAGTTAAGAAATGCTGACACAGGTGGGAGGAATATCGATTTGGAAAGAAAAAAAATAATAGATAAGCTACATGATTTGGAAAATAGGAGAGTTGTTTGGATTACAGATCACAACAAACTAATAGCAACTTATTATACAAATGATAAAGATGCTTAATATGTACTAAGATCTTCAGATGTAAGGGCATTAAGGGTAAGCGGGCTTAATCTTAGAGACTGGTTATGCAATCCATTGGATTTTTTTTTACTTTTTCCTTAACCACTTGACCACTGGGTACTTAAACCCCCTTAATAACCAGACCAATTTTTAGCTTTCGGTGCTCTCACAATTTGAATGACAATTACTCAGTCATACAACATTGTACCTAAATTAAATTTTCGTCCTTTTTTTCACACAAATAGAGCTTTCTTTTGGTGGTATTTAATCACCGTTGGGTTTTTTATTTTTTGCGCTATAAGAGAAAAAAGACTGAAAATTCTGTAAAGAAAATAAATTTTTCTTTGTTTCTGTTATAAAATTTAGCAAATTAGTATTTTTTCTTCATTCTTTTGCATAATGTGAAATATGAAGTTACGCAGAGTAAATAGATACCCAACATGTCACCCTTCCAAATTGCACACGGTCGTGGAATGGCGCCAAACTTGGCTACTTAAAAAACTCCATAGGCGACGTTTTAAATATTTTTACTGGTTATATGTTTTTAGTTACAGAGGAGGTCTAGGGCCAAAATGATTGCTCTCGCTCTAACGTTTGCAGCGATACCTCACATGTGTGGCTTGAACACCGTTTTCATATGTGGGCGGGACTTACGTGTGCGTTCGCTTCTGCATGCGAGCACACGGGGACAGGGGCACTTTAAAAAATATATATATTTTATTGTTCACTTTACTTTACTTTATTTTAGTTTGACACGTTTTTCCGCAAAAAATAATAAATAAAAACGGGTATTGCAGGGTATTGCAGAGTATTGCGAGGTATTGCAGAGTATTGTAGGGTATTGCAGAGTATTGCAGAGTATTGAGGGGTATTGTGGGATATTGCAGAGTATTGCAGAGTATTGCAGAGTATTACAGGGTATTGCGGGATATTGCGGGGTATTGCAGAGTATTGTGGGGTATTGCAGAGTGATGTGGGGTATTACAGAGTATTGCGGGGTTTTGCAGAGTATTGCGGGGTATTGCAGAGTATTTCGGGGTATTTCAGAGTATTGTGGGGCATTGCAGGGTATTGCAGAGTATTGCGGGGTATTGCAGAGTATTGCAGAGTATTGTGGGGTATTGCAAAGTATTGCAGGGCATTGCAGGGTATTGCAGAGTATTGCGGGGTATTGCAGAGTATTGCGGGGCATTGCAGGGTATTGCAGGGATTGCACAGTATGGGGCAGAGTATTGCAGGGTATTGTATGTATTGGGCAGGGGTGGCTGAGCAGGGATGGATGGATGGCTGGATCTGTGACTGCATTTGTCACAGATCCAGCCCACAGCACTGCTGCTGCCTCCGCTCTCTTCCCTCTCCTCTCACACTGTACCGCTCGGTACAGAGAGGGGAGGGAGGAACCGGCGTCATCACATGACGCCGGTTTGTTTACAAGTGATCGCTCCATCATTGGACAGAGCGATCATGTGGTAAACCACCGCTATCAGCGGCGATTTACCATGATCCATGATGTGGCAGGTCCTCAGGACCCGGCGGTCACAGACACTCCCGTGTGCGCGCCCCAGGGTGCGTGCGGGAGCGCGATTCTGGGAGGACGTCATATGACGTCCTCCCAGAGTTAAGGAGCCACCCTGCCGCCGTTATTCTACGGCGTGCGGTGGTTAAGTGGTTAAAAAAAATGTCCCTTATTGATACCAGCCCTAATATTTGTGAGCATTAGGGTGATGTTTTAGGAGGTAGGCACCCCAAAAAAGCCCCATTACCGATAGCTAATTTTGTTATCCCCTTTGACGCACACCCATTAGTGACTGTAAATGTTTAACCACTTCCCTACCGAGTCATAGTAAAATGAAGTCGGCGGGAACCTTTCGTCCTTCAGACTGGATGTCATAGTTTACAGCAGGGCGTTTCAGTGCCCACCAAGACTAACTGTGAGGGCTTACAGTGTTGTGGCAACACCAACACCTAGGGCCCAAATTTCTGCAGAGTATATACGGCAGGCCCCAACTTTCAAACATCCAACTTACAAATGACTCCTACTTGCAAACGGAAGGAGACAACAGGAAGTGAGAGGAAATCTACCCCTAGGAAGGGAAATTCTCTTCTATAAGAGGTGTCTCCTGTCCACTGATGCTTTATCACCAATCCTTGTTTCACAAAAAATAAAAAATAAACATTTGTCATTGGGACAGAAAATGAGGTGTAATCTTCTAAACAGATGCACAGACAGCAAAACAAAAGCTTAAAAATATTTTTTTTTGTCTGGAGCTACACTTTAAAAATGTACTAGTTCAAAATTACAAACAGATTCTACTTAAAGGGACACTAAAGGAATTTTTTTTTAGCTAAATAGCTTCCTTTACCTTACTGCAGTCCTGGTTTCATGTCCTCATTGTTCATTTTTGCTGTAATCCTTCTCTGTTCTGAACACTTCCTGTTTGTTTGTTTCCTGATGAAAAAAGTCATGGGAGCTTTCTCTCTGTCACTGTGGTCGCTAATCAAGGAGGTGTGATTACTGTGTGTCTAAAACCCCTCAACACCAATCAGTTTAGTTTTCCAAACCATCACTGCCCTGTATTGGCTCTGTGAAGCAGAGAAGCAGGAAACATGCAAAAACGAAACTGAAACTAGAGGTACATTATATGATTGATTTTTATCTATTTTTAATCATTTTTAAAAGAAATCAGTTAACTATTATGGCCCAGATTCACAGACACTTACGCTGACGTATCTTGAGATACGCAGCGTAAGTGCACAGATGCGCCGTCGTATCTATGCGCCTGATTCTTAACAGAAGATATGCCTGAAATGTGGCTCCATCTGACCGACGTAAGTTTCCTATGCCGTCGTATCTTGGGCGCATATTTACACTGGCCGCAAGGGGCGCTTCCATTGATTTACGCGTCGAATATGTAAATGAGCGAGATACGCCGATTCACGAACGTACTTATGCCCGTCGCAGTAATCTACGCTGTTTACGTAAGGCGTACGTCCGACGTAAAGTTATTCCACATATAAGGAGGCGCATCCCATGCAAAGGTATGGATGTCGGAACAGCCGTCGTATTTTACGACGTTTACGTAAGTCGTACCTGAATGGGACTGGGCGTAGGTTACGTTAACGTCGTAGGCATTGAGCCATCGTATCTTAGGGAGTAAATTCAACGTGATTCTGAGCATGCGCGCGCATTCGCCGTTCGTTCTGCCCTTCATTTGCATGGGGTCAAGCTTCATTTTAATGGATCACGCCCACTTCCTTCCTACTTTGAATTAGGCGGGCTTACGCCGGCCAATTTACGTTACGCCGGCGCAACGTTTGGAGAGAGTGTTTTGTGAATACTGGTTTTGCCTCACTGATTTACGTTGGCGTAGCGCATATGAGATGCGCTACACCGGTCTAAAGATGTTCCGCTCTACGTGAATCCGGGCCATAGTCTCTTTACCATGTAACCAGTCATTTGAGCAGAATATTTTTTTTCCTTTACAACTCCTTTAACAACAAACCTACAACCCCTGTCTTGTTTGCACCGATGTGTATACTGCTGTTCAAAGTATATAGGGCCAAAGGGGCTGGTAATGACCTGGGGGGAAACCCATGCTATTTTTCTCAATTATTTTCATCCATATTGCAGGGACCAGACATTACATTAAAGCCGCAAGCAGTTTTAAATTACTTTTTTTCCTATAAAAATGTCATTTTGTGCAGGGACAGTTCTAAACACAGAAAACACGCGCCACTTCACAGGCATACTATAGACACCCAGCAGGTATGATATTTAAAGGAATATTTCACTTTTTTTTCACTTTAAGCATCATTAAAATCACTGCTCCCGAATTAACGTCCGTTTTTAAAACTTTTTTTGCATTGATACATGTTCCCTGGGGCAAGACCCGGGTCCCCAAACCCGTTTTAGGACAATAACTTGCATATTAGCCTTTAAAATTAGCACTTTTGATTTCGAACGTTCGAGTTCCATAGACTTCAATGGGGTTCTAAAGTTTGCGCAAACGTTCGGTCCTGTCACAAACTATGGTAAACGGGGGTGAACCACAACTGTGTTTAGCAAGGATTTCAATGCATCTCTCTATGTGAGATTTCAGTATTGGACCCCAGGCGTCACTCCAATCAGAGAACAGGAGTTTGGGGGTTCTCTACACCACCTCTCTCTCACATATAGGAATGCATTGAGCTACTAAGTGTGGACGCATTACAACATGCATCCAAACCCTAGCATTAAAAGATTATGATGCACGTGAAGATTCCAATGTACTTCTGTATGCAAGTGATTATCAGTACTGGACCCCAGGCATCACTCCAATCAAAGAACAGGAGTTTGGGGGTTCTGTATATCATATCACTTTAACATAAAGAAATGCATTAGGCCACTAAGGGAGCAGGTATGAAATACCTTCAACCCTTAGCATATAAAATTTAAGGCAAACGTGTTCAGTAGCTTAGGGCATGGGCCCATAAACAAGTAAGAACTTATGTCAAGCACGTAGTAATTAAGCAAGTGTAGGCAACTAATAGTTGCGTAAGAGTGGCAAATATAGCTCAGGTAATTTGAGAGTGTATGTCCCTTTAAGATACTCCACAGCGAACAGCCAAAGACACAACGGACAGTCCCAAGCAGTATGTTAATACTTAGCAAGCCAGAGTTAAATACAGCAGTTGTTTTAGAAGCAATATATGTAGCAGTTAATTCTGAAGCACTACAAGTGAAACAATTGCTACTTATCCATTTGCAGGGCATGTGTCTTATTGTATGCTAGCAGCCAGGTATTCCGTAGTGCAGGGTGTCTGCAAGGAAGATCTCTTAGGGTGTCCCCAGTAATGGCAGCATGGATGCAGTGAAGGCACTAGTTTAGATGGCCATATAGTGCAGCAAGGCAGTCTTGTAGATTGGGGAGCATTGGTGCCTGTAGTGTAGCGTGGCTGGCTACGGCCTTACAATAATAGAACGGCATGTGTATTACACGCCGTTCTGTTTATACTTGAGAGGCATGTGTGCCGAATGCAGGGCTGATTGCATTCGGCACTTCCGCGTTCCAAGCTGGAAGGCACGCGGCGCTGGTCGATGATGTCATTGCGAACGGCGAACAGTGCCATTTATGGGTCCATTCGAAGGTTATGATGCAAACTGAACCGGGGGATGTTCGGCTCATCCCTAATCATCAGATCTCAAGAAGAAAGAATTACCTCAAGATTATGTATAAGAATTATACTGCAACAGGTCCATAGTGCTGGTGCCACTAAACGAACAAATCTGGGGGTTTCTCCCCATTATTTCTAGCACCCAAAGCTTCAGGAGCTTTCCCTATGGTCTGGGTTTGATGAAACCGAATGGGTGTACACACAACAAAAGGTGCAAGATCGAGTCTGTGCAAACAGTCATGACAATAGTTCAGCATGAGGACTAGTTAGAGTCAATCGACCTGCCAGATGTATACTTCCAGTAATTCGTCTTTGAGGGTAAGGCCCATCCATTACTTGGACAATTTCATTGCTTCTTTGATCCCAGTCAACAAAGTTGTGTTTTTTATATTGTGTTTTTATTTTACTTGGACAATGTTTTGATTATCGGAGGTGTATGCCAGGAGCTGGCAAAGCATCACAACCTTGCTCTAGAAATCCTTTTCCAAGTTCAGTTGACTAGTGAACAAACAGGAAAAGCAGTTAACCCGTATAAAAGCGAGGGTTCACCCAAAAAAAAAAAAAAAAAAATTACATCTAGCAGAGCCAGCATACTAAGGACATTACATTTCGGCAGGTCATTTTTTTTTCTCTGTACATACCTTTATATCCTGATGTTGTCCAGGGCTTCCGGGTTCCGATGACTGCGGGACTGGGCGTTCCTATCCTTCCGCTCGATGATTGACGGCTTGTGAAACAGGTGACCTGTTGCACAACGCGCGTCACCAGATGTCGGGAAATACCTGAGCTGCGAGTCGGCACTATACGGCGCCTGCGCAGTGAGCTCTACACGGCAGGCGCAGGCGCCGTATAGTGCCGACTCACAGCTCGGCTATTTCCGGAAATCTGGTGACGTGCGTTGTGCGACAGGTCACCTGTTTCACAAGCCGTTAATCATCAAACGGAAGGATAGGAACGCCCAGTCCCGCAGTCATCGGAACCCTGAGGCTGGGATAGGAACGCCCAGTCCCGGGTTCATCAGAACGCGGAAGCCCTGGACAAAATCAGGATATAAAGGTAAGTACAGAGAGAAAAAAAAAAACATGCAAAATGAAATGTCCTTACTATGCTGGCTGTAATGTAAAAAAAATCATTTTTAGGGTGAACCTCCACTTTAAGCTATGAAAGTATTAGTTTTTCATACCCAAATATGTCAAGAGGTTTCCCAAAACTGCAAATAAAAATCTGTGTATGAAGAGTCATAGAGACAGCATTTATGTCAGCGAGGGATTGCGTTTTCCCCGTTTGGACATTTAACCGTAGCCATTCCACCATTCCATTGCTGCCTGGGGCCAGGTGGCACATGGGGGGGCTTTTCAATTTGCCTTCCTCTGTCAATAGAATGGGCTGCCTACGGATGGGATGCCTACGGTCTTTGTGTTTGCACAAATTAGCAAGAACTGGAGTTTTGGACACCAGAGTGCCTCTTTTGTGGTGTGCCTCTCAGTCCAGGAGATGGAATAATTCTGACATTGCATGCCAGTCTGTCTCTAGTCTGAACAGACAAGTGCAAGGCCATTGAAGCCTAGTGGAATGCAGATGCTCTGACTGACTTAAATGTAAGACAACTTTTTTCTATCATTGCAAAACTTTCAGGATCTTTCTACAAAGGGCCCGAGTAAAGTTGATGATTGACAACAAGACAGCAGTAGCTTACATTTCCCACCAAGGGGGCACCAAGTGTTTGTCTTTTCTTGTTATGTTTTGTAAAACTTTTCACTGGACGGAGAGTCGCTTACAGGCAGTTTAAGGCAGTCTACTTACTGGGAAAACAGTATCCACCAACACAGTGGTTCTCAACCTGGGGGATGGGACCCCTCAGGGCTCAAATGCTGATTTGCCAGGGGTCACTAAATCCTGAAATGTTCCTGAAGGCCGCAGTGCTCTCCCAGCCTTCCCAGCAGGGATGTCCCTGGAGCCTGTGGCTGCCCAGCTGGGCTGTTCCTAGAGCCTGTGGCCGCCCACTCAGCCTCTTTGCAGTTCTATTCAGTTCAATGCATGGCTTGGGGGCAGAGACTAGAGGTCAGCTGAATGGTGAGGAATGTGTAGTGGGAGGGGCTGGAGGAGACCCTATATCCTGATTTTCTATCTCCTGATTTCAGCACAGTGTCATTGCTACTGCAGTGTCACTGCTACGAGACACCACAAAGGCGGAGACATAATGAAGCCAGAGACACAGCTTCACTACCTGTGATTATAGTTGCCATTAAAAGTTCCCACTACAGTTCTCAGATCAGCAGATGACCTTGATCGAGAGCACCTAAGTTGGCTGATCAGAACTCCCCCCCAGCACTGCCACTGATCTCACCCCCCACCCCCCACCAGCACTGCCACTCATCCCAACTCCACACCAGCACTGCCAATCATCCCATTCCCCCCACCCCCAGGAGTAAGAGAAGGAATACAAATAGAGAATACATGGAAGGGATAGAAAAATAGGGGGAGGAACAAAGGAAAAAAAAAGAATAAGAGAAAGAACAAGAAATATGGCTAGAGAGAGGGGTTGGAAAGAAAAACAAGAAATTAGGAGAGAGATAAAAGGTAAACAAAGAGAAAGAGTGGTACATCCTAAAATGTACCATAAGGGTTTTTAATACTGTACAAGTGGAAGGGACTTAGGGAGCGCTAAATGTCTGTGGGTTAAGGATGCAAATTACTTGTCTTGCCTTGGGTGCTGACAACCAACGCTTTGAAAATAATTTAACTGTGATGCCCTGTACACACGATCACTTTTTGTGATGAAAAAAAATGTCATTTTTTATCATGAAAAAAAATGACATTTTTCCAACTTCATCATTAAAAATGATGTTGCCCACACACCATAGTTTTTGAAAAATGATGAACAAAGTGACGGCACTCTAAAGGGGAAGTTCTATTCGCCTTGAGCCTGCTTTTAGCTGGTTACTAGTGAAACTAGTAAAAGACGATTCGTGCTTTTTTGTCTGTTACAGCGTGATGAATGTGCTTACTCCATTACGAAAGGTAGTTTTACCTCCCGTCTCATAACTTGCTTCTGTGCATGTGCGGGTTTAAAACGTCATTTTTGCCCACACACGATCATTTTTTATGACACAAAAAATGACATTTTAAAAAATGACATAAAAAATTCAAGCATGTTCACATTTTTTTTTTGTTATTTTTCAGAAGACATAAAATGAAATTTTTCCCACACACGATAATTTAAAATTACATTTTTAAAAATGTCATTTTTTTTCATCACAAAAAGTGATCGTGTGTATAGGGCATTAGGGGTCTCCACAACTTGGGAAATTTTATCAAGGGGTCAGGGCACTAGGGGGGGTGAGAACCATTGCACTAACAGATCAGCTAGGCAAATTATTTTCCAACAATAAGTACCTCAACTAGTATTGGCTCTATGGTACATTCAGCCGCAGTTCTCATAGAGAGTCCTCTGAACACACAGCTTCCGGTATTTGTAACAATGTACAAAGGTGAAGTGATAGAAGGTGGATTCACACTGCCATGGGTGTTGTCCATTGGTGTTTGTTTTCCTTCAGTGTCCTTGATTATGAACATGTTTATGTCATACAGGTGCTTTCCATCTGCCAAATAGGCCTTGGTTTTAATTGTTCCCCAGATGTCATTCAGCACCACCCACCCTGTTTCCAGTCAGACAAGATCTTTTATGCTAACATCAATGGCAGCACCCCAATTCAGTGAGACTCTGAAAAGCCTGGCTATTGAATCGGCCAGACTAGAGGTGCAGGAATTCTCATCCGAGGTGGTTCAGACCTTGGCGAAGACCACAAGACCATGAACACTACATATGAGAATATGAAGGAAGCTTGTTCTGTTCGCTCAGCAAAGTTTTCTCTTCTGTGTCCCCAGCTCTAGACATTTTTACAATTGGCACTTAAGGTTGGTCTGGCATACAACTCCATGGAACAAATGCTTTTTGCAGGCCGTAGTCCATATACGACCACCAAGAAAATTTTTGTTCCCTTCATGGAACCTAGGCTTGGTTTTTAAAGCGCTCATACAGGCATCCTTTGCTCCAATAGCTTAATTTCCATTGCAGTCCCCAGTGGATGTTGGAGGTTGCAGTACTTTCCTGCAAAGATCCCTTGTGTGTCTTTTTTAGTGATACTACGTCCAGCTCCCAATGTTATCCAGTTTCCAGGACAACCGGGGGGAAGTCCCTTCAAGCATTCACATGGAGTTACTGAGTATACAGCAGGAAGACTTCAGGTCCTGACACAAGTTGCTAAACAATGAACATACAAAGATCAAAGACCTGAGAAAAGTGGACAATACTTTTAATTTTGCCGTCAGGTTCATCTTCAATTGGTTCCCCAGGCTGATTAGATTGGTATGCAGGAGGTGCAGGAGGTGTGCCTTTATGCTCAGGAACTGGGGCAATCTCCTTCGAACTGAGGTGTGGCAGCCTTAAGGGCAGTTATGCCAGGATGTCAGTGAAGAGTATATAAGAAATGGCTAGCCATTCATTCAACTTTACAAGCTAGGCGTGCAGTCAGCAAGTTCTGCAAAGTTTAGGACGAGACATAAATATTTTTTGTCTTTGGCAGATTTTTTGCGATTGTCAATGTTTCTTTTGATGTGTTCTTTCCCACCCATTTATTCAGCTTGTTAAATCCCATTGTGTGCTGATGTGAGGTATGGCCAGGAGTATGGAAAATTGTTATCAAATACGTAATTTTCCTTTCCTGGCCTATCCTCCTATCAGCACAGGACTCTCTCCCTAGATTATTGAACATGTCAGTGGGGGAGGGCCTGCCTTTTATTCTAGATACAGATGGTAATGTGGGACTCCAGAGGATTTGTTAACTCATTGTGTGCTGAGCCTGGATATTCCATGTTTTTGTATGTATATGCGCCCATTCCAGAGCTCTATATTGTATAGACCAGTCATAGGTAGGGGCAGTGACTTTTGTTTGTTGTATTTATGTCATTGTGGTCAGGCAGTGCACTGGCACCTTTGCTTCCATGTGCTGAGTGTGCAGTGTGCTCCTGCCTCTTTAATGAGGGCTGGGCTACCTCCAGTCACCTGCCCCTTATCTATCCATCAGCAGTCATGTGCTCCTACTGAGGAGACTTAAAATGAAATGTTATAGTTGGGACTGAAGTATACAGAGAGCCTTGACGGGGCCTGCAGCTTACACATGCATTTTCAAATGTGTGCAACTAAACCTCTGCTTTTACCATACACTGTTAGACAGGGGAATTTGGTTGGTTGCTGATTGGTCGGTAAGTTTGAGCCTGGATATTCCATGTTTTTGTATGTATATGCGCCCATTCCAGCACTCCTTATTGTATAGACCAGTCATAGGTAGGGGCAGTGACTTTTGTTTGGTGCTGACATGAGGATAGGCCAGGAAAGGGAAATTACAGTAAGTATTTGATAACAATTTTCCATAATATTGCGTTAAACATGTTGTAACGCAATTAAATATATCACAAAAAACTTGCAGTAACTCAATGAAATATACAGTTTTAAACTTGCAGTAATGCACAGAACTACTGTATATGGTATTAAACTTGCAGTAACGCAATGAAATATACAACGTTAAATTTGCAGTAACGCAATGAAATATACAGCATTAAACTTGCAGTAATGCACATAACTATATGGTGTTAAAAAATGGTAAAGGGAAGCACTCACATTGCCACATCTGTAAATTTAGAGAGGGAACAAGAAAAATGGTGCTCATAGAGTCACCATAAGGCCAGACTTTAAAAGCATGAAAAACAATGGAGAAGTAGAAAATATATATATTTTTTTGAAAAAAGTACCTGGTATAATCAAGTGTTAAAAATTGATAAAAATCATATAAAATTATACAATTTGTACAGTGAGCCCTTGTGAATCAATGTGTTTCACCATTAAGCTTCTTCAGGATACGATCAAGGTTCAAAGAAGTAACAAAAAGAGAGAACAAGTCTCACTGTCATAAAGTGGACTTGGCCTCGTTTGCAAATATCCAATGGCCAGGGTGTTTCACGCCGGCAATATTTAATATATGTTGAATTCCAAAGGACTGCAGAGAAATGATCAGCAAACGGCTAACTCTAATTAATGTCAAGATTAGAAGGTTACTGAGCAGGGGCCAATGGACGTCTCATATGGCATCAAGCAAAGGACCACATCAAAAAATGACGAAAGATAGAAAGGAGTACAGCCAACACGGAACTCCTAAATGCTGATGGGGTGTTGTATATCCCAACTGCATACTATGCCCATAAGGGAAGGATTTCGATGGTCAGAGGAACGGATATGCCCCTGGGAGACAGCCGTGTTACTTTTTTGAACCTTGATCTATCCTGAAGAAGCCTAATGGCAAAACGTGTTGATGCACAAGGGCTCACTGTACAAATTGTATAATTGTATATGATTTTTATCCATTTTGAACACTTTTGATTATACCATGTACTTTTTTCAATAAAATATACATATTTTTTCTACTTCTCCATTGTTTTTCAGGCCTTTAAAGTCCGGCCTTATGGTGACTCTATGAGCACCATTTTTATTGTTCCATATATGGTGTTAAACTTGCAATAACACAATGAAATATGCAGCGTTAAACTTGCAGTGATGCCTAGAACTATATTGTGTTAAACTTGCAGTATTGCAATGAAATATACAGTGGTAAACTTTCAGTAACGCAATGAAATATACAGCGTTTAACTTGCAGTAACGCACAGAACTATACTGCATTAAACTTGCAGTAATACACTGAAATATACAGCGTTAAACTTGCAGTGATGCACATAACTATATGGTGTTAAACTTGCAGTAACACAATGAAATATACAGCGTTAAACTTGCAGTGATGCACAGAACTATATTGTGTTAAACTTGGAGTAACGCAATAAAATATACAGTGTTAAACTTGCAGTAATGCACAGAACTATATTGCATTAAACTAGCAGTAACGCACAGAACTATATGGCGTTAAACTTGCAGTAATGCAATGAAATATATGCCATTAAACTTACAGTAACACACAGAACTGTACTGTGTTAAACTTACAGTAATGCACAGAATTATATGGTGTTAAATTTTCAGTAACACATTGAAATATATGGTGTTAAACTTGCAGTAATGCAATTAAATATATGGAATTAAACTTGCAGTAATGCACAGAACTATAGGGTTTTTAACTTGCAGTAACACAATGAAAATATACTTTGTTAAGCTTGCACTAAAGCAGAGAAATGTACTGCATTAAATGGCACATAACGCACTGAAATATACTGCATTAAACTTGCAGTAATGCAATAAAATATACTGTGTTAAACGGTCACTACACTCACACTGACTGAACTAGTCATTTTGAATAGTCATCATGACAGCGTCCAATCATGGCTCTGACAGTGCTCTGTGCCCTGATTGGGCAAAGCTTTCATTGCTTAAGCCAATCAGGTGTTTCAATGCACTGTGCGGTGTGGAATGCATTGTGTTCGTTCGGCAGGCTAAACAAAAGGCCGAACGACCTGAAAATGTGGTTGTTCAGCGAACAACCGAACAGCCAAAGTTCGGCCCAAACTTGGCTAAACTGTTCGCCCATCCCTACTGTCAATCAATTTATAGGTCAGATCCTGACTGATGGCAGCCTATTCTTGCAGAAGAATTGGAGCTTGTCAGAATACATTTTTTTTGGTTTACCTGCCTCTTGAGGATTGACCACAAGTTCTCAATGGGATTAACATCTTGGGAGATTTCTGGTCATGGACCTAAAATTTTGATGTTTTGTTCCCCAAGCCACGTAGTTATCACTTTTGCCTTATAGCAAGGTGCCCCATCATGCTGAAAAAGCAATTGTTCATCACCAAACTATTGGATGATTGGGAGAAGTTGCTCTCAGGGGATGTTTTTGTACCATTCTTTATTCATGCTATGTTCTTAGGCAAAATTGAGAATGGGCCCACTCTATTCACAGAGACACAACACCACACATGAATGGTCTTAGGATGCTGTACTGTTGGCATGACACAGGACTAATGGTAGCGCTCAGATTTTCTTCCCTGTAAAAAAAAAAATTCAGGATGCCCCAAACAATCAGAAAGGGGATTCATCAGAAAAAAATACTGTGGTGCCCTTATACAAACCTAATCAGACACAAACGTCAGAAGGCATGGGACTCCCCGTCATTAAAGATTACTACTCTGCAGTAATACTAGACCAGCTAAGACACTGGTTTAAGACCATTTTTGCAAAGCAATGGAGAGATACAACAGGGAACTTGAACACTTTTTACTTGCCCAATCCTTTATAGATATGCAGCATAAATTTCAACACCCAATTATTTCAGCTGCTTTGTCAACCTGGCAATATTTTCTTAAATTTTCTAAGAACTACACCTCCACTATATTTGCCCCTATTCCTTTGGAGATCTTCCTTTTTTTAATACCATTCTTGTCTCCCAAACACCTTCCACCAATCAAAAGCTCTCCCTTATTGGAGATTGCACCAAATAATGTGCTCCCCCCATGTAAGGCCTTTCAAGAAACACAAGATCCCCTCTAATGGGTAATTTGTTTACATGCCTTCATACCTTCGTCAAAAATCCAACCTAACTATATGATTACCTACACAAGCATGGTCATTTTGGACTTCAAATGTAACAAATTTAAAAGGGATTGTACTTTTCTATAACCTTTTATAGTCGAAAAACACATTTAGCAAAAGCGCAGCCTTAAAAAAATGGGAACTAGACTTGTGTATGACCTTTTCTGACACGCAGTGGATGCAAGCTATCCAATATAATCACAAATCATCAAGATGCATAAACTACTGGGAACTGTCTCAAAATTTTCACCACAGATGATATCTCACAACTGTCCATTTGGTTAAATTCTCTAACATAGATGATTATAAATGCTATAGGGGATGCTCTCAAAAAGGGTCCCTTCTCCACATTTTATGGGAATGCCCTCATATCATTAGCTTTTATAACAAAATATTATCCTTGATATCTGACGCCACAGGTTGCCTGACACCTCCTCCCTCACCCATTACTATTCTTAGCATTGGTATATACAAATTTCCACATGACTATAGGCCACTGGTTATGCAAATACTATTTGCAGCCAGAATAATGATTGTCAGAAAGTGGAGAAGAAATCCATCCCCAAATATATAAGATGTACACCTTCAACTAAATCAGTTTGTGAACCATGAAAATATTCTGGGACTTCAATCAGACGCTCTCAATTTCTTTTTACTGCATCTGGGAAAGATGGTTGAAATGCCAATGACTGTCTCCAATCAGTTAACCATACAAGAATAATCACAGCCCTTTATATGGGAGTTGCAATGAAGCTTATTTGTAACATGGAAAACATACTAGCTAGACTGAGCTTGTTTAATATTTAGTTTGAAATTTAGCTGATATAACTTCATGGTTTGGTGTATTTATATGCCTATCTGCCTTGTTTCTTTCTTTTTACTTGAGATTTCAGATGTTTGTTACCTATGGATATCTCTTTAAAACTCAATAAAAACATATACTTGTTAACCCCCCCCCCCCCATAAAAAGGACCAGAAGTTTCCCTAAAAAGAGGACCCCAAACACACCTCCAGGCTGTGTAAGGGCTATTTGACCAAGAAGGAGAGTGATGGGGTGCTACCTCTTGAAGCTCATCAAGAGAATGCCAAGAGTGTGCCAAGCAGTAATCAAAGCAAAAGGTTGCTACTTTGAAGAACCTAGAATATGAAATATATTTTCAGTTGTTTCACACTTTTTTGTTATGTATAATTCCACATATGTTAATTCATAGTTTTGATGCCTTCAGTGTGAATCTACAATTTTCATAGTCATGAAAATAAAGAAAACTCTTTGAATGAGAAGGTGTGTCCAAACTTTTGGTCTGTACTGTATATATATATATATATATATATATATATATATATATATATATATATATATATAGTCCATCAGGCTTAGGGCCCTCAGTCAGAAAAGTATGGGGACAGGGGTGGAGGCTTTTCTCACCCAAAGCGCTTTGAAGCCTCCTGTCTCTAGACCCTCTGCTGGGAATTACAAAAAAACATAGAAAACCAAAAACTGTTTTTCTCTACCTAGAACACTATTCTAAATCCCACACATATGTGAGACCCATGTGTTATCTTGAATCCCACTATTACAGTAGCAGGGTAAAAGATTGGAAGTGGCAGGCAAAAAACATGGTCGATTAACAGACCAAGGTTAGTGCAGGTAAAAGGCAGAAATGTGGTTCATAATCCATACGGCAGGCAGAGGCATAGTCGATAAACATTCCAGGGATTAGTTCAGGTGAAAGGAAGAAATGTAGTGGATAAATAATGCAGGCAGAGGTATAGTCGATAAATAGGCCAGGGTCAGTTCACATGGAAGGTTGGTTGAGGCAGCAGGCAAATAATCAGCACAGATATTGAAAATGGGGAAATTACAGTCTGTTAGAAATAAGGGCTAATATTTTAGGGAATTGTGATAATGTCTGAAGTATTCTCCAATGCATAGGCCCAGTTGGATAGGACATTGGGGACAATGAACATTGGTGTCTTTCCTAACTCTGCGGCACGCTCAACATTTCTTTTGGCGTCTTCTTCTGTTTTCTGATGGTGGAATACTCTCAGTGACAATTTCTTTGATAAATTTGAGGAAAGTGTTGGGTCTTTCCGTTGACTTTTGATAGGTGACATATGTGTTAAAAATTACCAAATGGAAAAAGTAAATTGCGACTTTTTATTCTTTCAAAATATTTTATTTTCAAATATTAAAGTACAGGGTAACATTTACAACAGCAAGTCAGAAAGGTAAAATCAAGGTACAGAATGGAAAGTGGGATGCAAGACATAACGGGATGATACAGTAGTCTGAGGTGGCGATTTGTCTTAAAACCAAGCAATACACTAATTATTCTTTAATTGACCCACTGGAATAGTTTGTCTTGTAAGATATTCACCTCTCATCTGCACATTTTCTTCAAAGTTGGAGGTCCTAAGGTTATCAACGAGGCCTCACCAGACGGGGAAGGGGAGAAAGAACACCCAACCCCCAGCACCCCAGATGGGAACACACTGTGACAAAGGGTGAGGGCCCCCCACTCCCCCCCACCATGGAGAACCCCTAACTAAAACTTTCTTTCTCTAGGGGAGACCCCCAGTAATGTACCAATCATAGTAATCAGATACCCTGAGAGAGGAAAGGGATAGCAAACAAGAAAGAGAGGACAGAGGAGAGGTTTGGGGGATGGAGAATGATTGTAATTGTGGATACACTCAGGCTTGTCTTCCGTGAAATTCCACTGTGGATGGTACACATCTCTCTTATCCCTCCACTTTACTGCCAACACTTCCTCATTCCTCAGACTTGCTTATTCCCCTTTGCAGCCTGGTGGTGACTAGACGCTGTGAGAAGCCCTGCCTGTTTGTTCTTGTTGTACCGCAGGCCGAAGTTTTTTCAATGTACAGGTGGCGGAAAAGTGGCAAACTGGTATAATTAATTTTCCATGTAAATTGGGCTTGTGCAGAATGAAAACAATTTATTTTTTGTTTCGATTAGTTATTTACATAATATTGTTTAGTTAAAGCGGGGGTTCACCCAAAAAAAATATTTTTAACATTACATTCAGCCGAGTTGTCCTAATGACAATCGGCTGTTTTTTTTTATTTTATCCCCGTACATACCGTATTTTCACCGCCGCTTCTGGGTATGTCTTCTGCAGGACTGGGAGTTCCTAATTGATTGACAGGCTTCCGACCGTCACATACTGCGCGTCACGAGTTGCCGAAAGAAGCCGAACGTCGGTGCGCAGGCGCCGTATAGAGCCGACTCGCAGTTCGGCTTCTTTCGGCACCTTGTGAAGTGATGCATGCGACGGTCGGAAGCCTGTGAATCAATTAGGAACGCCCAGTCCCGCAGAAGACATACCCGGAAGCGGCGGTGAAAATACGGTATGTACGGGGATATAATTAAAAAAAACAGCCGATTGTCATTAGGACAACTCGGCTGAATGTAATGTTAAAAATTTTTGGGGGGGTGAACCCCTGCTTTAAATTCATTTAATCTGTTTAATTTGTTTTTGTAATTCATTTAGTTTATTCATATTCAAATCAATTAAACATTTTGGAATTCAAATCTTTTTCAAATCAATTTCAAATAGTTTTTAAATCAATTTCAAATTGTTTTCAAATCAATTTCAAATAGTTTTTGAATTTGAATAGTTTTTAATTTTAAATTAGAAACATATTTCAATAGTTTTCAAATTTGAAAAGTCTTTCATTTTTCAAAGAGAATAAAATATAATAGAAAATAAAGGAATAAAATAGAAAAAAATACAAAAGAATATAACAGAAAATAAAAGAATATAATATAATGGAATAGAAACAAATAAAATAGGATAGATAGCATAATAAAATAATAGAATAGAATAAAATAGAAAGAATATAACTATATTTTGAAATTGGAATAGAAAAGAATATGATTAAAAAAAACAATATAATACAATAGAAAAAATATAATTGTTTCTCAAAATTCAAATATAATTCATTTGAATAGAATAGAAAATAACAAAACAGTATATAAAAAAATTGATTTTCATGTATTCTTTTCTATTCTATTCAAATTTGAATTGATTTTATTAGAATTTTGGGAAATGGTTATATTCTTTCTAGTCTGTTCTATTCTAACGTTTTTTAATTCTATTATTTTTCTATTTGTTTATCCTATTCTATTATTTTCTATTCAAAATAAAAAAACATAGATTTTCATCTATTCTTTTCTATTCTATTCAAATTTGAATTGATTTTATTTGAATTTTGGGAAATGGTTATATTCTTTCTAGTCTGTTTTATTCTATTATGTTTTAATTCTATTATTTTTTTATGTGTTTATTCTATTCTAATATTTTCTATTCAATTTTATTCTATTCAAATTTCAGAAGATGGTTATATTCTTTCTATTCTATTCTGTTGTTTTGGTGGCTGTATAATGGATGACACTGATGGGCTTCAGGGCAGATACACTGGGCTGCCTAACAGGTATACTGATGGGCTGCACAACATGTAGTGATGGGCTGCATGACAGGTACTGCTGGGCTGCACGTCAAGTACTAATAGGCTGCATGTCAGGTACTAATTGGCTGCATGTCAGGTACTGCTGAGCTTCATGACAGGTACTGCTGGCAGGGCAGCTATCAGAAACACAGCTTTAGACCTGGGCCCGACCCCCCACATTCTCTCATCTTCTCTCTCCATCCGAGAGCTGAGAATGGGGGAGGGGGGTGCTGCCGAAAATTAAAGTGTTTTATCTCCTCTCCTATCTCCAGCAGCGACTTGAGAACCAGGGGGGGGGGTCAAATCGGTAATACAATTTAAAAACATTACCATTTATTTTAACTTCATAATGACCTAATAATTTGTTCATGAGGGAGGAGCTTTAAAGGGCCTTGGTAAATATATCTTATACAACTGGAAATATGCTGGTAAATAATTTTCACATTAAAATCACATTAGTAGAAAGGTTTACTATTTATTATATACGGCAGCATAAACTGGATGTCTTTCAATTACTTACTAAACATTTTCCTAATGTCATTTTAATCAGAACGACTTTCTCCTTACTTGTACTCTATTGCCTTTTCTTCTAATCATGTATTGCTTTCTACTTTTAAATAAATGATTTCAGGCTCATTTTGCAAATAAACTATTCAGGCTCTCACTATGCATATGTCTTCATTTTAGAAGGCATATGTTTTAAAAATGTTTACATTTTCAATTCTTTCAGTGGAATAATGGCTTTCCATTAAAATGTTTCATGACTCATGGCTGAGCTTTAGAAAGTAAAAATATACAGAATGAGACTTAAGCAGCAAGTTCAAGTAAAACTAGCAAGGTATATTGCCAAAAACATTACCTAGTTAATGTTTATGAAGCATGATTCATATATACACGTCTGTCTTCAAAAATATAAGAATAATTCACAAACTTCCAGAAACCTGAAAACACTTAGTTATTAATAACCAAGCTTTACTTTATGATGAAGCTTAATGCCTATTATAATATTTCCTTTTAAAACAATTTCTAGTGTTGCAATTCCCTAATTCAAAATAGAAAATGACATTACTTTATTAAATGTAAACCCACATGTAAACACTGAATTGCATGCATTTTATTTATTGATTAGATGAAATGACATAACCAGCAATTCAAATATATATTCTTGGCTGTTACAAAGTATTAGTAAAGTTTTTATACAATTATATCTTTATTCAAGTGTATTTAAACTCACACACACTTAAACTAAATATGATGTTGCACGTGTACTGTAGTGTCAAGATGCATTTTTTTTTATTTATTGATTTTATTTGTCTGGTGATTCTAGCAGCAATGTATACACAGTCTTTGCCTTTTGGCTATGCTTACTTAGTTAATCTCCAGAATTTCCTCACACTCACAAATTGGAATAATTTTTTGAGGATTGTTTCACTCAATTTTGAATTTCATGCACAGTATACATAAGACATAAAATACCTTTTTTGTATTATATCCTCTAAATAATATAGTTCTGATAAAAGTTCAAAGACTTTTAAAACATAACTTTAGCCCATGATCCCCCCCCCTCAAATCCCTCCTTGGGTGTATAAAAAAATGAAAAACCATATAAACAAAATAATTCTTGCAATCTTCAGGTCAGTCCTGTGATATCAGTGGTCATTTGATGGCGGCAATGATTTACAGTCCTTTCCTCTGGACTGAGTGGTGCTTACATACACTATAAGTACCACTCATTTCAGAAGAAATTTTTTTCATTTTCTATATTTTCGTGTATTTTCTCACTTTTTTTTAATATTGTTTCCTCCCTGTGTTATGTGAGAAAGTTGGTAAATTTGTATCCTATATAACATTCTTTATTTATACAGCAAATGTAACTAAGGGTTCAACAAAGGCTTCAAACGTATTTAAAAAATATCTATATCCACAAAAAAAATCTTAATCATAAAGCTGAACCTCGAAAAGATTTCAAAAATTCTTTTTTATATTCACTTGTCCTTGTATGCCGCGTACACACAGTCAGAATTTCCAATGGAAAAAGTCAGATGGGAGCTTTTTATTGGATATTCCGACCGTTTGTATGCCCCATCAGACTTTTTCCATCTGAATTTTCGACGGACTTAGATAGAGAGCAGGTTCTCAATTTTTCAGACGAGAATTCAGACGGAAAAAAACACGCATGCTCGGAAACAATTCGACGCATGCTCACAAGCATTGAACTTATTTTTCTAGCCTCGTGGAAGTGTTGTAGGTCACCGCGTTCTTAACGCTCAAAAGCTCAGAGAACTTATGTGTGACCGTGTGTATGCAAGCCAAGCTTGAGCGGAATTCCGTCGTAAAAAACATCCAACTTTTTTCCAACGGAAAGTCCACTCATGTGTACAGGGCATTAATCATTTAAATTAAATGATGATTAATACGTCAATAAACAGTTATAGTGTAGTAAGTCAAAATGATGATATATAGTTATATTACACTTTTAATTGAGATGTTCAACATAAATAAATACGTCTGGTGTTTATTTCACATGGTTAGCAATGTTTGATTAATTATTCACTTTAATGTTGCAAAGTAGACAGAAATTAGCATTTTATGTTAATGAAATGCATTAGAAACATCACAGATATTTTTAACAGACTGTCAATCAATGCAATAAATGTAATAAATATATTCATACATTTGTATAAGTTTAGTTATCTTGTGTACACTATAGGCCAGATGTATAATGGAACTGATGGAGCATCTGTAAAAATGGTAAAACAATTGTTCATATGTGCTAGCTTACATAAAAGTTCTAATTGTAAAAAAAGAAGATTTAGAAGATTAAGAATTTTCTTTCCATCAATAGTGTGTTAGGGCACATTCAGTAGCTCTAAGTTGACCAGGATACTATAAATTACCATCTGCAAACTGAATGGCAAGGTGAATTAACTGTCAAAAAGCACAATAAGAGCCCATTCACACAGGGGCAACACGACTTTGGGAGGCAACTTGGACACGACTTGAGTATGAATCATCAGGCAACTTACAAGGCAACTTCAAGTTGCCTCCATGACAGTACAAGGCAACTTCAAGTTGCCTCCAGAACAGGAGGCTTTCCAATGGCCAATCAAACAACAATCAGCTCTGTGGGAGGGAGGGGAAAGGGAGGGGGAGGTTTGCCTGAGAAATGTATGTTCCTTTCCTGTATTGTGGCTTCAGTTAAGACAGCAACTTCTGAGGCGACTTTCATTGAAATCAATGGGTACAAGTTGCCTACAATCGCCTAGAAGTCAGATTGAAGTAGTACAGGAACCTTTTTTGAAGTCAGAGCGACTGCAGTAGTGTGCATTAAGACGGCTCCATTCACTTACATTGATTTTTTCATGCAGAGCGACTTGAGGCGACTAGGGGCGACTTGGGGCAACTTGAAGTCGGATCCAAAGTTGTCCCTGTGTGAATAGGCTCTAAGTGAAACTGCAATTGTTAAAGCAATTTTTTCAAAGTAGAAGAAACAATATGTAACAGAATCAAAGTTATGTACTAAGGGCCAGATCCACAAAAGGGATACGCAGGCGTATCTTCTGATACGCCGTCGTATCCCTGTTTCTATCTATGCGACTGATTCATAGAATCAGTTACGCATAGATATCCCTAAGATCCGACATGTGTAATGGACTTATCTTAGAAATCCAGCGTCGGGTATGCAAATTAGCACTTACGGAGATCCACAAAGCTTTTTCCCTTCGTTAAGTCTCCATAAGTGTTAGTTTGCCGTCGCAAAGATAGGGCTGCTTTTACAAAGTGTAAAGTTAGTACACCATGTAAAAGTATACCTGTCTTTCCCGCGTCGCTGTCAAATTTATTTTTTAAAAAAAATTTTTCCCGCCGCATCTCTTTTTTACCCGTCACGATTCACAAAACTCGGCGCAACGTAACGTAACGCAAAGCACGTCAGGGAAAATAGCGTCTGGAGCATGCGCAGTACATCCGGCGCGGGAGCGCGCCTAATTTAAATGGGACTCGCCCCATTTGAATTGGCCCGCCTTGCACCGGACGGATTTAAGTTACACCGCTGCAAATTTCCAGGTAAGTGCTTTGTGGATCGGGCACTAACTTGTGTAATTTGCGGCGGTGTAACTTAAATCACAAAAGTTACGTTGTGCCCGCTCGTTGTGGATCTGGCCCTAAGTGACTAGACTTCTGAGAACATCACAGCTTTCAATTACTACAGTACTGTATATACAGGATTGCTGCACAAAGGAAGATGACAAACTAAAATGATGCTGAATAAAATGCATTTAGAAAACAACACTACAGTATGCAGAAGTAACAAAACCAGAACAGGAATACACTGCAAAAACATGAGTGGGCAAACAGTATGCTGACACATTTGACTAAAAGGAAGAGAGAAATATGAAGTCTTCTGACAGCCAGTTGCAGGTGGAGACTGATAAGAAGAGTAAGAACAGTAGGATGAAAACCACTGATAGAGAGATATCCTAGGGCTACACAGGAGATTTTTAATCCTAGAGATTTAAAACTCCTGTGCTACTGCAGGAGATTTATGTGTGATCCAATTAGTCTCATGGAACAAATCTTTTTTTTTTTAAATATGTTTATTAAGTTTTCACATTTATATAGGTACAAACCTCTTCATGAAGGCATTACACATATTGCGATGTCATAAGAAACTTATTAAATAATAAACAACATAAATGCATGGAATAAATCATAACATGCAAAGTTAATCACCTCTATAAATAAAAGTAATGGAGGGGTGAGGAAGGGGAGAGAAAAAAAGGGGGGGGGAACTAAAGTCCACAAAGGGAGGGTATGTAATATAAAAGTTCAGGCTTTGATAGATGTAGCAGAGCTTGCCTGGGTTTAGTAGACTAGGTGGATAAAGATTAATAGTCTCCTTACCACTGTGAAAAGACCAATAAATAAGAGGATGTGACACAAATTCAGGGTGTCATCAGCATATGATATTCTGTAGTACTCGTAAAATGCTTCCAGCATGACCACATATCATGATAGTCCTCGGAGGATTCATTTGATAGGTGTATTAGTTCTTCCATGTTGGCAATATGATTGATCCTGCGGAACCAATCTGAAATAGTTGGCGGGGAGGATTGTTTCCATTTTATGGGTATACATAGTCTCGCCGCGTTAACAAGGTGTATGACTATGGTGTTTTTGTAGGTTGAATGAGAGAGAGTAGAATGGTGTAACAAATATTGTCCCGGAGTGAAGTCTGGAGAGAAGGAAGTTATGTGTGTTATCAGCCTGTGGACTTCCGACCAAAATTTAGACAAAGCGGTGCAATTCCACCAAACGTGTAACAAAGTACCTTGTTCAATTCCACACCTCCAACACATGGGTGAAGTATCAGGGTTGTATTTATGGATGGTTGAAGGAGTTTTATACCACCTTGAGTAAATCTTGTATCCATTTTCTTGAGTTAATACATTTAGCGTGCCCTTATGTATTCTCTTGAAAATGGTAGCCCACTCTTCATTGGTTACAGATATACTTAATTCCCTTTCCCAAAATATACTGGCACTGTCCTTTTGGATATCAAAATTCGAGTTGAGAAGAGTGTACATCAAGGAAATCAAGTGTTTCTGGGGGGAACCCCTGAGGCATACAGATTCAAACAACGTCTTAGTTCTACACCACCCTCCCATAGTATTGATTTTCTGGAGAAATCTAATGACCTTGTTAAAGCTACAATCAGACAAATTGCATTCAGGATTGTTGGATCCGAATATATCATATGTAAGTGGATTTTGGTGCGAAAAGAAATCTGATGCCCTAAGCGTTACCGCTGTAGAGTTGCCTAGAGTTGCATAGTCTGGAAGAGATAGCTCCAGATTATGAGTAATTGGAGTGATCGGTCCGTATACAGATGATAAATCTAACATCTTGCATAAGTGTCTGAAGATCTTTAGTGACGAACCTGTCACCGGATGTGCCTTAGTACTGTTCGGGATTTTTCTGACAATAGTCCATGGCAGGTGTTTGATAGGTACATTCGCAGGTACAGATTTCTCCTCTAATTCTATCCAGTCTTTAGAAAGAGCGTGTACATGCCAATCAACTATCCTGGATAGGTGGCAAGCCCAATAGTACTTGCGTAGGTCTGGGACTCCTATTCCACCCATAAGCTTTGGTGTCACTAATTTGTCCCATTTAATTCTCGGTTGTTTACCACCCCAGATAAATTTCATGCTAATTTTCCTAAAAGATTCAAAAAATGGACCCGGGATGGTTATGGGAAGGGTCTGGAAGAGGTATAAGAACCTAGGGAGAATGTTCATTTTAATTACGTTTGCTCTACCGAACCATGAGAACATGTTCTTATCCCACCTTAACATGTCGGATCGAATTGTATTTAATAAAGGTACAAAGTTTTTGGCATACAAGTCCTTAATATTGGGAGTCAATTTGATTCCTAGATAAGAAAGATGTTCGTCCTCCCATGTAAAGGGGAAGTTCAGCTTACATAGTTCCACCGTGGCAGTGGGTAGTGAGATATTGAGAGCTCTGGACTTGGCAAAATTAATTTTCAGATTGGAAATATCATTAAACATAGAAAAATCATTAAGTAGATTAGGGATCGTGATTAAGGGGTTGGTCAGAAACAGTAGCACATCGTCGGCAAATGCTGCCAATTTGTATTGTTTGTTTCCTATGTTGATACCCACTATATCTTGGTTTGCACGTATTCTGCAAAGGAGGGGTTCCAGTATTAGAATGAAAATTATTGGTGACAATGGGCATCCCTGGCGTGTTCCATTCGCCACGGAGAAAGCTTCCGACAGGCAACCGTTGACTTTGATTTTAGCTGTTGGGGATGAGTAAAGAAGGTTTATGAATTGCAACATGCGCTCTTGGAGGCCTAAAGATTCCAATGCAGCATGCATGTAATCCCAAGCAATTCTGTCGAAAGCTTTCTCCGCGTCGAGGGAAAGTAGGAATCCGGGAGATTTCGTTTCACTAAGCCAATTTTGAATGCACAGGGCCTTGATGGTGTTGTCCCTGGCTTCTCTTCCTGGTGTAAAGCCCACTTGGTCTAATGATATCAGGTTGTTTAGAAGGGGTAAGAGACGGTTCGCTAGAATTTTGGCATACAACTTGATATCCACATTCAGGAGAGAGATAGGCCTATAGTTGGTTACTAGGTTCTTATCTTTGTTAGGTTTGGGTATCATCACTATGTGAGCCTCGAGAAGGTCTCTAGACGACGTCCATTGAGCAGGGGGAGAGTTAAAAGTAGATATAAAGTGGGGAAGTAGAGAGTCCTTGAAAATTTTATAGTAATTGACTGTGAAACCGTCTGGACCTGGGCTCTTACCCATATTAAGTTGGTTAAGAGCTGTAAGGGCCTCTGAGATTTCTAATGGTTTATCTAAGTCCCTTGCTGCCTCTGGATTAATTGATTTAGGGCAATATGAGTCGAGGAAGTCAGTAAGCATTTTTTTCCTCAATTGCGGGTTTATAATCGAGCCTGCAGATCCTAAGTTGTATAAATTAGAATAATATAACTGAAATTGTTTAGCAATGTCAGATGAGCGTGTAAATTTGTTGCCTTTCGAGTCGACAATAGAGTGGATATTGTCAAATTTTTTGCTTGAAGCATTTAAGGTATTGGCCAGTAATCTACCTGTTTTATTGCCGTATTCGTAGAAGAACTTCTGCGAATAAATTTTGTTGCGTTTAATTTTCCTATCTAATATTTCAAGCAATTCTTTTCTAGTGTTGAATAATTCGGTGAATACAACTGAATCGAGAGATTGTTTATGGGTTTTTTCCAAAGCCTCTATCCTATTTGTGAGATTCTTTATGAGTTCCCTTCTATCCTTATTGCGTTTTGCCATTATGGAGATCAGTTCTCCTCTGACCACACACTTATGAGCAAGCCATATTGTCGGAGGGTTCACATCATTTGTTGAATTTTCTTTAAAATAATTAGAATGTAAAGATTTTATCTTCAGGACCGTGTTCGCGTCGCTGAGTAGCGAATTGTCTAATCTCCAAGATTTTCCCAGAGAGGGCTTGTCCCCAATTGTTATACTCATAGAAATGGGATTGTGATCCGAAAGGATCATAGGATCAATGGAAGCATCATCTAGTAGTTCTAGATCCCCTTGGGAAATAAAAAAATAATCCAACCTGGAGTAAGTATTATGTGGGGGTGAGTAATATGTGAAATCTCTTGAAGACGGATTTAATGTTCTCCAGGAGTCGTGTAAGGAAAAGCGATGCAATAATCCCTTAACTATATTTAGTGTTCGATATGGGGTTTTGGAAGATCCAGATGATGTATCAATAACTGGATTTAGGGCCAGGTTGAAATCACCTCCCATTATCACCGTACCACTAGCGAATGCTTCAAGGGACTCCACCATCGCTTTATAAAAAGAGGCGTGGAGTCTATTGGGGGCATAGATGTTTATTAGCGTGAAAGTCTTATCAAAAAGTGAGCCTTTCACAAATAAGTATCTACCTTCTTTGTCAAACTTCGTATCCAATACATGGAAGGGGCAGTGTTTTGAAATTAGTATAGAGACTCCTCTATTCTTGGAATCCGGGTTAGTGGCGTGAAAAATATGTGCAAATTTCTTATCTGTAAAAGTAGGAATATTATCTGTTCTAAAGTGCGTTTCCTGCAGGAATATTATATCAGAGTTAGATCTTTTCAGCATTAGTAAGAGTTTTGATCTTTTCTCTGGTATATTGAGGCCTTTTGTATTGATGGAATAAAATTTGATTTTCCTTTTTGATACAATAATATTGCCAGTGGAAGAAGACATGACAAGCACTATGAAGAGGATTAGCTACAAAAGCCTGAGGGGGGAGAAACAGTCAAGGGGTGACTAGGAAGGATAAACTAGAAGAATTTCTTGTTTATTATATTCAATTAAAAGAATATGTATCGAGTAAATCAAGTAGAGGGGAAATTGAAACAATCGAAATATAACAAAGTATCAATGATCCTCTTTCAAGAGGAATGAAGGAAAAAAAATATTGGATGTAGCAAAGTTTTTCTGACCTATTCCTAAAAGGAAAAATAGACAGAAATATTTGCTACTTGGGGGTTGAAAGGGCGAAGCCCAAAAACAACAACCAGAACCATTCGACTGCCCGCCGCCACAGACCTGTTAAAAATATCTAAATTAAAGTAGGACCAGTATTAGGCAAAAACATTAAAGCAGTCCTAGAAAGCAATCTAAAGGAAAAAGCAGGTTAAATATTTCTGTAGCCTTCTGGATAACAAGACCTGCAATCCATACAATAACATCAACATCACATAACTAATTGGGGTCAAAACATACTTTGAATCAAAAACAGTCAACAGACCCATCAATTGAAGAGAAGCAAACCACGTTATTTACACAACATTGTAAATTTTTGCGTCTCATTCTTTTTCTTTTTTATTTTTTTTCATTTTTTAATTATTATTTCTTTATTTTATTTTTATTTTTTGTTAAAACTTATATCGCCAGGACCACTCTAAAACCTGGACTAAGGTTGTCTATTTCTCTTCTTCACTTGATGGATATATATGACATGTGAGAATAGAGATTAAAGAGAAAATATTGTATTAATTAATGGGAGAAACAAAAACATATAATGTCACAACATATCACTATTCCTTTCTTGGTCTCCTGGAGCGCGGTGACGATGTTGATCGAGGATCTACATTCAGATCTAGGGAGGGATCCTTTCTGTTTTCATTCGAGTGGGAACGACGTCTCCGAAATTTGGATTGGGTTGTCTCCATGAAATCCTCCTTATTAGTCTCTCTGACCGGGATTTTGCAGTGAAATTCGGCATACCAATTAGGGAGTTCAATAAATTGAATGTCCATTGCCTTACAAAATGCCTGGAGGTCTTCTGGGACTCTCAGAATAGCAGTGTGCCCCTGGTTGGTAGCCTGCAGACCGAATGGGAATCTCCATTTGTAAATAATTCCCTTGTTGCGCAGTTTATCCAATAAGGGTCTCAGATCCCTTCTATTTTGGAGGGTGATTTGAGACAAGTCTTGAAAGAAGGATATGGAGTGCCCTTCATAAGTGAATTTTGCTCTCAATTTGGCATTCCTGAGAATGTTTTCTTTAAGAATAAAATCATCGACATGGCAGATCACGTCCCTAGGAGGGTCATTCGGTCTACCTTTTGGTCTTAGCGCTCTATGTAGACGCTCCATTTTGATGACCGTGAGCGGGGGACGTCCTAGTAAGTCATTAAAAATCCCAGTAACGACTGGGGTAATGTGGTCCACATCCACCGATTCGGGGAGTCCCCTAATTCTCACATTATGGCGTCTACTTCTATTTTCCAAATCTTCAATTTGGCGATTCAATTCTCTGAGTTGGTACGTGTTAGCATCAGTCTTGTTATTTACATGACGCAGTGCAGTGCTTTGTTGCGCAGTTACTAATTCTACTTCTTGTACACGCGCTGTAACTGCGCGTATTTCCATACTCAACCCTGCAATAGCAGCCGACAGGGTCGTTTTAATATCTGCTGCTACCGAATAAAGGTCATGAAGACTGGGGGTCAATGTTAAATCATGCGGGAATGTATTTTCCCCTCCGTTGAGCGGGTTTACCGGAATGTCATTGGTACCTGTAGCAGTCCCGCTAGCTCCCGTATGGAGGCTTTTTGATTCGGCCATTATATTCAAAGGCGTGTGGGATCAAAGTCCGAGAACTTGCTCAAAAATCCTCGGAAAGGACCCGGAGTTGCACCGAACGAATCTCCAAGTAATTGGGGAGATTTCCTGTGTATTCGGGGTGATCGGTCTTCTTACCAGCACCTACAGGATAAGCATGAAGTCCGCGGCGGCAGGAGCTCCCCGTTCAAGCTGCCATCTCTAGGCTCAGCCAAGCCACGCCCCCCCATGGAACAAATCTTATGGGATATAGTTGCATGGAAAAATTACCCCAAAATCTCCTAAAAGAGTGCTATATAAACAATTAAATAATTAATCTCCTACTAATCACTAATAATTTCTGCTACATACAGGGTTCAGGAGTGTGCTACGTACAAAGTGCAGGGTGCAGGAGTGAGCTACGTACAAAGTGCAGGGTTCAGGAGGCACACATCTGCCTCCACACCTCCTCAGCGCTCAATATCCCTCCTGCAAAGAAAACCTCACATCTGTACTCTCTCCTACCTGGCCCAGCTCTAGTACCTCCCCGTGTAGGCAGCTCCCTATCTGTGTAATGGGCTGCAGTTAGTACCTCCCTGTGCAGGTGCATCAGCTCCAGAACCAGTGAATTTACTTCTGCCCTAATGTAATATGCTTTATTTCACCATAAAAAGCAATTGCACTCACGTGTAAAATGTATGCTTTAAGATGGTTTTTAAAACACTGCCTCTGTTCATACCCACTATTGTGTGCAGCACATCCTCAAAGCCCGCCCTCAGGATGCAGCCCACTGGATGGGGAAGTACACAGCTAGCGGAGCTGTCAGGTACCTCCACCACTGACAGGCTATGCCAGAACGACAGCACAGTTCTCAGTTACACACAGAGCCAGAGCCGCTGGGGAGACTGAGAAGTGTTTGCGCCTGCTGTCAAGGAGATTGGGTGAAAAGGAGGTGACAACCGGCAGCAGCAGCTGTGCGGGCAACATGACAAGCCCTGGCAGGCCGAATCCAGCCCACGGGCCTTGAATTTGCCACCTATGCTCTAATCTACAGCTAATTCCACGATGTTCCAAAAACTGTCATGAAGGAACTGGCTGAAATATTTCATCCCACTATCAATAACTTGATGAAGGAGGATGCCCAAGAATTCCTGTTAACAAACAGAGAGGTAAAGAGTGCCACAAGCACGAGGAAGGGAACAACAGGCAGGAAGAAACAATTCCTATAACCAATGCCCTTTTTAACCGATTTCCACCCAGCCTATTGTACAATGATGGCTGGATAGAACTGCTCTTGTTCTGAAAGGTGGTCATATAACGTCCCCCCACTCCTTGTGCACAGCATGGCAATTGGTGGTGACCTGTGTGCCTTGGACACAGAGCATCACTGCTCAGGGTAAAGAGCCAAAGCTTTTGGCTGTTTACCATGTGATCAGCTGTGTTCAATGACATCTGATAACATGTAAACAAATGCTAGTTATTGGCATTTACTTTCCTCAGCGCTGCCACTGTCTGGGAAAAGGAAAGCTGATAACTGTCTTTCCTATGACAGGGGACATTTACACTGAAAATCAGGGTACTGATCATCAGTGCCCTGATCATCAGTGCATCCCCATCAGTGCCAATCAGTGTCTATCAGTACAGCAAATCAGTGCAGCATATCAGTGCCCATCAATGCCATCTTCTCAATACAGCCTCATCAGTGCTCATCAGTGCCTCCCCATTAATGGCCATCAGTGCAGCTTCATCAGTGCAGCCTCATCAGTACCCATCAGTGCAGCCTCATATGAGTGCCCATCAGTGTAGCCTCATCTGAGCTCATCAGTGCAGCCTCATCAGTGCACATCACTGAAGTAGAAAACATAATTATTTGCAAAAATTAACAACAGAAACAAAGAAAAACAAACTTGTTTTCAAAATTTACAGTCTTTTTTCATTTGTTAAGCAAACAATAAAAACCTAGTGGTGATTAAATACCACCAAAAGAAAGCTTTATCTGTCTAAAAAAAATGATTACAATTTCATATGGATACAGTGGTGCATGACTGTGCAATTGTCATTTAACCACTTAAGACCCGGACCAATATGCAGGTTAAGGACCTTGCCCCTTTTTGCGATTCGGCACTCCGTCGCTTTAACTGACAAATGCGCGGTCGTGCGACGTGGCTCCCAAACAAAATTGGCATCCTTTTTTTCCCACAAATAGAGCTTTAGTTTGGTGGTATTTGATCACCTCTGCGGTTTTATTTTTTGCGCTATAAACCAAAATAGAGCGACAATTTTGAAAAAAATGCAATATTTTTTACTTTTTGCTATAATAAATATCCCCCAAAAAATCTATAAAAACATTTTTTTTCCTCAGACTCGGTCCTAAGCTTTGTGACCGCGCCCTCAGGACCCGCAGTCCCTATCGGCCACCAGAGCTGAGGAACGGGGAGAGGTGTGTGTAAACATACCTTCCCTGTTCTTCACTGTGGCAGTGTCATTGGTCGTCTGTTCCCTGATGTAGGGAAACACGATCAATGACATCACACGTCCAGCCCTGCCCCCCTACAGTTAGAAACACATATGAGGTCACACTTAACCCCTACAGTGCCCCCTAGTGGTTAACTCCTAAACTGCAATTGTAATTTTCACAGTAAACAGTGCGGGCCAAATTCTCAAAAGAGATACGCGGACTTAACTAAAGTTTTCTAAATTTACACGGCGCGTATCTTTGCGCCCGATCTTCAAAACGAGTTAAGCCTAGATTTCCGGATTTTCCGTCCTACCTAAAATAGTTACACCTGCGCATCCCCGGGCGCAAATTACGCTAGTCTCGCCACTGTTTTTGATAGGCAAAGATGCAAATGAGGGAGTTAGGGCGATCCTCAAAATTAAGTGTGTGCAGCGTATTTTCCGCCCTGTGCGCACCTGTTAGTTTCCCTGTGTAAATTTCCACATTATAAAAGCAGCCCTAATTTTACACATGCCGTGGAAGGGTTTGCTGAAGGTAGTGACTAGAGCTATAGTTGTGAAGGATCTGTCTGGAAAAATGCCTGGGGCATCAATGATTCTGACGGCACTTGCCACCTTACAGGCACAAAGGAGGAGGAGGGCACAGAGGAGGAGGATGAGGGCACAGGAGAGAGTTTATCGGCCACGGCGTGATCTGTTTCAAACGCCAGATTATGAAGTGTATGGCAACTACAGGTTTGATAGGGAAGCCATGCCTTACGCCTTGGAACTTAAATGACATAAGTTAGGTAATACTACATTTGCACAGCTTGCACAGGGTAGGTATCACATGGGTAGGTACAGAGCATGATGGGACTGTGAGGCCTATATAGGTCCGATGAAAGCAGCGCACCTGCCATTTCAGCGAGAAGAGCCGGCGTGTCAACATCTGGAGAAGTGAAGAAGATGACGTCACAGCCCAGAAGAAGAAGAATACGTCACAGCACGGAAGAAGAAGATAGACGTTCAGCGCTGAAGGAGAAGGCACCGGACAGCTGGAGGAAGAACCGGGGTGCGCCGAGTCAAGAACGGAGAGCGGCGAACATAGAAGGAGACCCCCGGAGAGTTGAGAAGACCCCCCGGATAGCGGAGAAGACCCATCGGGATAGCGGAAGAAGAAGCCCCCCCGCCGAAGACGCCGGAGGAAACCCGCCGGGGGTGGGGGCTTTTTTAAAAGCGACCCCCCCCGGCGGTGGAAGAGAACCAGACGGCGGCCCCCACCCACCCGAAGACGTCAAAGAAGAAGCTCCCCCTGGTAGAAGAGCTAATACAGAAGACAGGGGGAGCCTCCGGAGCAGAAAAATAAATTATTTTAAAAACCCTTGTGTGGTGTGTTTATTAACTTTGACATTTTTCCTACAGGTGAATGGTTAGGGGTACGATGTACCCCATATCCATTCACTTAGGGTGGGGGCCGGTATCTGGGGGCCCCCTTATTAAAGGGGGCTCCCAGATTCCAATAAGCCTCCCGCCCGCATACCCCGACAACCAACGGCCAGGGTTGTCGGGAAGGGGCCCTGTCCTCATCAACATGGGGACAGGGTGCTCTGAGGTGGGGGGGCCGCAGTGCGCCCCCCTGCCCCAGAGCACCCAACCCCCCCATGTTGAGGGCATGCAGCCTGGTACGGCTCAGGTGGGGGGGGGGTCCTCGCTCGTCCCCACTCCTTTCCTGGCCGGCCGGGTAGCGTGCTTTGGATACGGGTCTGGTATGGATTGTAGGGGGACCCCCTACGCTGTTTTTTCGGCGTAGGGGGGGCTCTCCTTACAACCCATAACAGACCTAAGGGCCCGGTATGCTCCTGAGGGGGGAACCCATGCCGGATTTTTATTTAAAATCCGGCGGGGACTTCCCCCTCAGGATTCATAACAAACGCTGCACACGTGTAGAATTGGCGGGAATCCAAGTCGGATCTCCCGTCGCTTCTATGACGGCTTTGTCTCTATCGCGGCAAGCCAGCTCGGCGCTGGCTCCCGCGATGGGGCTCGTAGGTGCTCAATCTCGCCGAGAAAGGGAGCGAGATTGACACAATATCGCGTGCACCTACTGTAGGTGCCACAAGTACTTGTAGCCAATCTGCTAGCAGTACTCCACCAATTTATTTTAGCAGGCGAATTTCCCTACCCCAGAATTTTCTACCAAGGAAACTCACTGAATTCTAGCCCCACGACAGAAGAGATTCCTAAGATGACGTCAGCAGATACAGGTTCAAGCAACCATCACCAGCATCTGTGTTATATGGTTCAGGAATATCTAGGGTCAAGAGCAGACTTGGAGACCTTTCCAAAAGAGCATCGACTAGGTTACTGGGTCTTGAAGATGGACCACTGCCATAACTTGCTCACAATGCAATCAAGATACTGTTCGTCCTGAATCCAGCGTGATTTCTGAATGCACATTCAGTGCTGCTGGAGGGTTTGTAACGGATCAAAAAGTGTGCCTGTCCACAGACTCTGTTAATAGGCTCACATTTAAGAAAATTAATCAGTCCTGAATCAACAGCTATCAAGCCCTTGATGCCGATGTAACTGATTGAATTTTCTATGGATCTGGGATCCCTTGAAGACTGCCTATGCTGCCTATCCTATTCCTCCTGAATCTTGATTTATTTATAAAAATGCTTATTGGGAGCGCATCCATTGATAACATCCTGTGATTACGAAACGCGTCTGGAAGGCTACGCAGTGACGTCACCACGCTGAGGAGCAGGGCTCCTTGTATGCCGGCCGGCAGTTGTTTGGATTTTACATGCTATTTTAAAATCTTATGTTTGTTAGTATATCTCATCTTTTAATAAATCTTTTTTGTAAAACGGAGTCACGCTATGGTGCACCTCTCTTTTATATTTTAACCGATCACATTGGCTGCCATCGAGTGCCTGTTGTTAACCTGTTCCATCCGGGATTCCTGAGGAGTTAAAGGCTGCGGCTGGGCTATAGCCAAATGCTCGATTTGCTTGCCCTCTGGTAAGCGGCCTGTTATTCCGGTGGAGGGTTCACCTATATTGCTTTACATGTCACTTGGTGGTGTGGATCGTAGGACATTATCTGCAGTGATTTAACCTACAGGAATTTTATGCTTATCACCCAAGTGTTATGTTTTATTTCCTCACGGACTTATACTATCTGAGAGTGATTTATGTTGCAAGATACCTATATATGTACTTTTTTCTTTATATACCATGTTCTCAAAATTTCCTATCAAGAGTGTTTAATATTTGTGGTGCGGCTTTTTGTTTTTTGTTAGTCTATTACGATACCGGTCCTCTAATCTCTGGACCTGAATCGAGTCTAGAAAGTCCATTTCAGATTGATTCATTGCTTTATCATTAATACAAAGCTTTATGTAAAATTTGTGAAAATCTCCCATAATACAATGCAAGTTCTGGGACAAAGTACCTCCTGATATCCTAATTTTGGGTATGGTGTGGGAACGAAACTTGGGGGACTTTCTCCCTGCCAGCATAGATTCTGTTTTTTCCCTCTGATAATACTGAGCTTCGCTCCATCTTAAACTTTTCTCTGCTTTAGAGGTAAGGGCCAGGTTAAGTTCAGTACGAGCCTCATTTAATTTATCTGTAGAAATAGACTGAGTGTCACATTAGTGTCGTCTGCTCAGGGACAAAAATTCTCACTCCAATTTCCGCATATCAAGCTCAGTGTGATTGCAAACATAGTCACAAATAGCCCTTTCAACTTCAAGGACCCTAATGGGATAACTAAGAATGGATTAATTGAGCCTCCAGCATCCATTGCCTTTCGGGCACGAGGAACATTGAATGACCAAGACAGAGGAATGGTCCCACCAGACAGAATCCCTACTAAAGGACTTGGCAGTCAGAGGTATATGGGATGCTGAAATAAAGATGTGATCAATCCTAGAAAAAGATATGTTGGGGTAGGAGAAATGAGTGTAGTCCTGCATCGTAGGGTTGATTTCCCTCCAAATGTCTACCAGCCCCTGTTGATAAATTATCTTAGCGATGCATAAACTTTGTTTAGAGGTGACGAGTAAGGTGACCACCAAGAGGCTGTGCCTTATTCAAACCCTCATCAAAAGCTACATTATAATCCCCATCAAAGATTACTGTGCCTTCCACTAGCAAGCCCAAGGTCTGAAACAGAGTGAGAGAGGTGGGCCTGACCCTGATTTGGCGCATAATAAGATACCTGGTTCCTTATATTCCGAAGCATGAATTTACATCTCTGGGAGAAAAGAATCGCCACCCCCACCAATCCAGTGGTACTATTTCAGTCCTTAACAAGTCCTCAAAAATTAGAAACAATGTCTTTAAAATGACAGAGCTCATTTCTTTTAGGATCCGTGGGTGGATGCCATCTGGCCCAGGTGCTTTATCCACCTTTATTTGTTCAAAATATTTCTGTACCATATCACTTTTGAGCCATTGTGGATGATTCAGGGCTGTGTCAATACTATCCCAATTATGGACTTGAGCTCCCCCATGCTCCTTTGTATACACAGAACTGAAGAAAGTATTTCATAAATTTGCCTTCTCTTTGTCCCCAGACACCCACTCTAGATTATTTTGTAAAGGGCCTACATGCTCAGACCTGACCCCTTTACTATTAATATATTTGAATAATTTTTTGGGGTTTGTCCTACTATCTTTTGCAATCTGTCGTTTGTTTTGTATTTTTGCGTCCTTGATTTATTTTTGACATATTCTGTTATATTCTTTGTAACATTTAACCACTTGACAACCGGACCTATTTTGGCACTTCTCTCCTTCATGTAAGAATCACATTTTTTTTGCTAGAAAATTAATCAGAACTCCCAAACATTATATATTTTTTTTTAGCAGACACCCTAGGGAATAAAATGGCGGTCATTGCAACTTTTTTTCTAACACGGTATTTGCGCAATAATTTTTCAAATGCCTTTTTTTAGGGAAAAAAACTGTTTCATGAATTAAAAAATAACAAAACAGTAAAGTTAGCCCAGGTTTTTTTGTATAATGTGAAAGATGATGTTACGCAGAGTAAATAGATACCTTACATGTCACGCTTTAAAATTGCGCACACTCATGGAATGGTGCCAAACTTCAGTACTTAAAAATCTCCATAGGCGATGCTTTACATTTTTTTTACAGGTTACTATTTTTGAGTTACAGGGGAGGTCTAGTGCTAGAACTGTTCCACACGCTCGAATGCATGCGACAATACCTCACATGTGGGGTTTGAACAGCGTTTACATATGTGGGCGGGACTTGCATGCGTGTTCGCTTCTGCGCGCAAGCTACCAGGGACAGGGGTGTTTTCAAAAAACATATTTTCATTTTATTTTTATTTTTTTGATCACTTTTATTCCTATTACAAAGAATGTAAACATCCCTTGTAATAGGAATCACTGTGACAGGTCCTATTTATGGTGAGATGAATCAATAAGACCCCATGCTTAAAAGTATGAAATTGGTGAAAATAAATTCACTGATCACATGCTGACAGCGGCTTTGTTTACTTCCGGGTACTGGGCGTGATGTCATAACGTCGCGCCCGGGCCTCCGACGGTCATAGAGATGACTGGTGACCATCTGGTCACCAGTCATCTCTATGCTTCCCAGGCAGCGCCGGCCGATTCGCTCTCCGGGCCCCCGATGGCACGGGAGAGCCTGGGGAAGCACCAAATGGTGGCGGGAGGGGGGGTGTCCCCTCCCGCCGCCTATAAGAACGATCAAGCGGCAGAACTGCCGCTTTGATCATTCTTATAGTGCACAGAATCGCCGTCTGAAGAAGGTGATATCTGAATGATGCATGTAGCTGCGGGCATCATTCAGATATCACCGCACAAAGACAAGGACGTTAAATAACGGCCTTCGGTCATCAAGTGGTTAAACAATAATAGTGTTCCTTAATTTTTTTTAAATCTCTTTTCATATTATTTATAGCTTATTTTACTTTTTTTTAACCTTTAAAACATATTGCCCATGGGAATATACTTTGCATACTTTGCCAGGGGCCTCAATATACTGGACCATAACATTGTCTTATAATAGGGTTATACATTTTAGCTCTTTAAGGCCTCGTACACACGATAGGTTAACCAGAGGACAACGGTCTGAAGGACCGGTGTCCTAGGTTAACCTATGAAGCTGACTGATGGTCCGTCATGCCTACACACAATCAGTTAGAAAAACGATTGTGTCAGAACGCGGTGACGTAAAACACAACGACATGCTGAAAAAAACGAAGTTCAATGCTTCCAAGCATGCGTCGACTTGATTCTGAGAGTGCGTGGATTTTTAACCGATGGACGTGCCTACTAACGATTGTTAGGAATACATAGGTTAATTTTAAAGCAAGTTGGCTTTTTTTTTAACCTAAGGTTAAATAACCTATGGGGCCTACACACGATCGGTTTGGACCGATGAAAACGGTCCATCAGACCGTTGTCCTCTGGTTAACCTATCGTGTGTACGAGGCTTAACTGTTCCAGCAGTGCCATTAATCCAGTAAATTTCTGGGTAGCTAAAATCCCCCATTATGATCACTGTCCCAGCCCTTGCAGCCTTTTCTATCTGTGCTGATCTGAGTCTCCACCTTATTATTATCACTGGGAGGTCTATAACAAACTTCAATGATAATCTTTGTAGTACGCAAACCCATGTACAGTTCCACCCATAATGTTTCCAATGAGCTACATCATGCCATTCCAACCTACACCATTGGACATTGCTAATTGTTACTCACGACCATTCAGGATACAGTTTGGCGTAATTGGCGGTGTGACTCATGTTTATTAGGCATTTTGTATATTGCGATTTATTTTAGCAATGCATGTCTATTTTAATGGAATTTTTGTAATACAGAGTCCATTATAATGTTTCAAAGTTAGTATTCCAGGAATATTAATAGCCCAGCCATGTGAAGAATGAAGCCAAACTTGGCAGACTTCTGGCATTGGTGAACACTTTAATTCATTGTCATATTTTGTACACTTATGTTGCACTTTTTTTTATGTTAGTACAAACAGTAGCATTTCCAATGGTTGTTTCTAACATGGGAACCTTCATATCACTTACCATGGCCCTCCCCTATCTTTCCCCAGTCTACCACTGTTTTGTTTTATTATTATAGAAATTAAAGATAACTGAACATTTTAAAGAAAAAAAACAAAACAATATTTTCTACTTCTATTATAAAACATATCCAATATATATATATATATATATATATATATATATATATATATATATATATATATATATATATATATATATATATATATATATATATATATATATATATATATATATATATATATATATATATTGGCCAAAATGTATTCTACTACATGTCTTTGGTAATAAACAAATCCCAATAAGTGCATATTCTTTGTTTTTTTGGAAAAGCTGCAAACTATGGTATATATACTGGAAATGATGCACCTATAGATACTATACTGTAATGGTAGTAATCAGCAACTTATAGTGTGACTGTGATAGGGTAGTGAGAAATCTGGTGCTAACAGACACTGGCTGGGAAGGTCACTAACTGACACTGGTGTTGCTAGTGACAATAATACAGTGATCAGTGATAATACTGTACACTGACTCTGTACTAATGACACTGGCTGGGAAGGGTTAACATCAAGGGGTAAAACAGGTGTTAACTGTGTGCCTAACAAGTGTCATTTATGTAATGTGTGCTGCTTTTACTTACTAATCTGGTTGTTTTTCCAGAGTTCTGTGTGTTTGTTAACACAGAACTCTGTGTATTTTTGGAAACAGCCAATCAGTAGGTTTCAGCCAAAATCATTGGCTGAAATCTTCTGCCAAACGTGTGCTATGTTCAATTACAGTGCAGGTCAGCAGGGGCCAGCAGGGGGCAAGCACATTTATGCCCCAAACCGGCAAGCAAGACAGCAACATAAATGTGTGTTGCTGAGCCGGCACCTGCCACACACTTGCAGTTTATATACTGTGAGTGGTTGGCAGGAGGTTAATTCATTTGGTTCAAACAAACTACTTCCTTCACTTATAATTTCATCAGCTATCAGAGCTATATAAACTGTATATAGCATCAGTACTGTGTTCCCATCCAACTTCCAGAGCAAAAGCTAAGGTGGAGAGAAAGTCTTGTATTCATTTATAAAATATAAAGCTTCCTCTAAATGAATGAGCAATGCTCAGCCAGACTAGATTTTGGAAGGAAGGGACGTCCCTATATTTCTGCCAGAACACAGGGCTGTATACTGTATGTAGCCAATGCTACACAAAACATATTCAGTGGTAACAGCTGATGCAGGTGTTAGTCAGCTTGGTCCAAATAAACTATATAAAGTAAATGGAACCTTGAGCTCAGCTTTAATTGACCCAAATGTGCAGATCAAAGAAAAATCCCTGTATTGTTACAGAGCATTTATAAACAAAGCCTAAAAAACAGGCTTTGTTTTAATATAAGAGCACTGTTGGTGTTTCTGCACCACAAAATGACAGCTGGTTCAGGAAATTTCTGATAGCTCTGGAGCCACAGCAGGAAGGATGGGCCAAGCCATACCAAAGTTAGGAACTGGCAGTAGTGGATTTTATATCTGCTTGGAGTTTAGTTTTAACCAAGGGAAAAACTATAATGTAAAAGGATAACTTAAACCATAAATAATGTAAAAGCAGAAAGCTGAGTGATACATTCATTTAAATGCTAACATTCTGACAACTATGAGTCTGTTTAAAAAAGCAAAAAAAAAAAAAAAAAAAGGAAAAGAAAGATAACGGACAAAGAAACATGTTGATTGACACAGAGCAAATTATTCTAAAAAATTCCTTATAAAAACACATTTCAAAATACCTATTTCTGCTCTTTGAAATAACAAATAAAGCAGCAACCATTAGCACCATGTTTGTCTCAGATATTAAGGCTTGTTAAAAGTTAGTAATGATCTATCTTAAAACACAAGTGCTTTGGAATGCATTGTGATCTTTAACCTGGTATTAACTACAAGCTGATTTAGTTCACTGAATATATCATCATGGTTTCTGAGCTGCAAAGGAGATGGATAAAGTAGCATCAGAACCTGCATGTTTATAGATACAATTTTAAGACATTTAACTGCTGCCCACCAGTGGCTCCTTTTAGGGAATACACAATGAAAATCAAAAGTTGGGTTAAGTAAAAACTATCAAGAAATAGGAATACAAAGATTTCAGGATAGCCTTTTCCCTATCCTTTTTTATGTTAATGTAGTATCATATTTGACATATTCTTTTTTAATGTATAAAACATGTCTGAGTTGTTGAAGTATCCCACTGTGTTTCCAGGCATTTAAACATCAGATAAATAGTTTTCTTTCTGTTCTGTGAGACTGGATGAGCTGTGAGAATAACTTCACAATTATTTATGTACCGCTGGTCAAATCAGGTAATTTCTTTATGTATGAATGAATGCAGGATATATGCTCTTCACAAACATCTGCAAAATATATATTTTTCTATATAGAAAATATTAGGGCTTTCTATTTTATACATGCCAAACCACACTAAAAAAGATTTTTTATTTTTATTAGATAGCAATACATTTATCGTTAAAAATAACGTTTTTGTTTTTCCTTTTTACTATATGAATGCTGCTGTTTCTTTTGATTCCTCTGGTTATTGACACTATTGAGACTCTATCTTGCTGCTGGTATATATTTGACCAGCAGATTATGCTAGGCCTTAGAGCTGTAGCAATGCTTAAAGCGGTGGTTCACCCTCCTTAACATCAGTCTAGCATTACATTCGGCATAGTAGCGCGAGCTACAGTATGCCTATCTGTATTTTTTTATCCCCGTACTCACTGTGCTATTGCACATTGAAGATTCCGACTCCCGCGGGGAATGGGCGTGCCTATGGAGAGGGAGGATGATTGACGGCCGGCTCTGGCACGTCACGCTCCCCGAAGACAGCCGGAGTAGGTCTCGGCTCTTCACGGCGCCTGCGCACAGGCTATGCGCAGGCGCCGTGAAGAGCCAAGCCTATTTCGGCTATTTCCGGAGAAGCGTGACGTGCCAGGGCCGGCCGTCAATCACCTTCTCTCTCCATAGGAACGCCCATTCCCCCGAATCTTCAATGTACAATAGCACAGTGAGTACGGGGATAAAAAATGTAAGACCGGCATACTGTAGCTCGCGCTACGATGCCGAATTTTATGCTAGAATACATTTTTTTTTTTTTTTTTTTTTAATAGGGTGAACCCCCGCTTTAACCACTTCCCTACCGGCCCATAGTAAAATGACGTCCACAAAGAACCTCTGCCGTTCTAAGTGGACGTCATATGACGTCCTGGGCTTTGTGGGGGGAGATCTGAATGATGCCTGCAGCTAGAGGCATCATTCAGATATCCTTCTAAACTGCCGGCGATTCTGCACAACGTAAGAACGATCATAGCGGCGGTTCCGCCGCTAGATCGTTCTTACAGGCGGCGGGAGGGGACATCCCCCCCCTCTCGCCGCCATCCGGTGCTTCTCCGGGCTCTCCCGTGCCATCGGGGGCCCGGAGAACGAATCGTCCGGCGCGCGCAGGAAGCATAGAGATGACTGGTGACCAGATGGTCACCAGTCATCTCTATGACCGTCGGAGGACCCGGGCGCGATGTGATGACGTCACGCCCGGGTCCCCGTAAGTAAACAAAGCCGCGATTGCGGCTGCTAAGCAACCACAAGCATGAGATCGGTGAATTTTTTTTCACCGATTTCATGCTTTCCAGCCTGGAGGAGAGATGTGGGGTCTTATTGACCCCGCATCTCTCCATAAAGAGTACCTGTCACACACATTCCTATTACAAGGGATGTTTACATTCCTTGTAATAGGAATAAAAGTGATAAAAAAAAAAAAAAAATTAAAAAAAAAAGTGTAAAAAAAGAAATAAATATATAAAAAAAAAGAAAAGAAATAACATTTATTTTTTTAACGCCCCTGTCCCCGGTAGCTTGCGCGCAGAAGCGAACGCACACGCAAGTCCCGCCGACATATGTAAACGCCGTTTAAACCACACATGTGAGGTATCGCCGCGTGCGTTAGAGTGCCAGCAACAATTCTAGCACTAGATCTCCTCTGTAAATCTAAACTGGTAACCTGTAAAAATTTTCAAATCGTTGCCTATGGAGATTTTTAAGTACCGAAGTTTGGCGCCATTCCATGAGTGTGCGCAATTTTAAAGCGTGACATGTTAGGTATCTATTTACTCGGTGTAACATCATCTTTCCTATTTTACAAAAAAATTGGGCTAACTTTACTGTTTTTTAATTTTTTTAATTCATGAAACAATTTTTTTTCAAAAAAAAGGCGTTTGAAAAATTATTGCGCAAATACCGTGCAAGATAAAAGGTTTCAATGACCGTCGTTTTATTCCCTAGGGTGTCTGCTAAAAAAACATATATAATGTTTGGGGGTTCTGCGTAATTTTCTAGCAAAAAAATTATGATTTGTACATGTAGGAGAGAAGTGCCAGAATAGGCCTGGTATGGATGGGTGTATAACTGCCCGGTATGGAAGAGGTTAAACATATAACATATCACAACTGTCAGGCCTTAATAAAAGCTTTCCTATGTGGATAGCAGTGTAGGACAATTTTAAAAATGGACCTCCTGAATCAAGTGAAAAAACAAGGTGTAAAAGGTTCTAAATATAGGCTGCAAATTAATGCAGTAAGGTAAAAAACCTTCTGCCTTTAGAACCACTTTAAGTTCAATAGGAGGTTAATCCATGGGTTTTGGTTCGCACCAGAAAACGCAAACAGGCAAAAAGTTCTGACAAACATGCAAACCCCATTAAAGTCTATGGGACCCAAAGATGAAAAATCAACAGTGCTCATTTAAAGGGCTTACAGTATATGCAAGTTATTGCCATAAAAAGTGTTTGGGGACCCGGGTACTGCCCTAGGGGACATGTATCAATGCAAATTTTTTTTTTTAAAACTACCACTTTTTCAGGAGCGGTGATTTTGATATTGCTTAAAGTGATACAATAAAATTAAAGATTCCTTTAAATATCGTACCTGGGGGTCCCCTTAGTCTTTAACCACTTGCCGACCAGCTACTTATTATCCGGCAGCAGGTCGGCTCTATTGTACAAATTGCTGTAGCTGTACGGCAGCTCGCGCAGGCGCAGTTGTGGGAGCGTGCCCACGGGTTAGGGGGACTCAATGTCGGCCCGCAACCTGCGATTGTCTAGTACAGTGGCAGAATGGGCATCTGCCTATGTAAACTAGCAGATCCCTGTTTTGACAGGGGACAAGACATAGATCTACTGTTCCCAGTCACGTCTCTGTCATGTCCCTGGCAGCCCAATCCCCTCTACAGTTAGAACACACCTAGGGAACACACATAACCCCTTGATCACCCCCTAGTGTTTGGAAAAGACTTATGTCCCGTACACACGATCGTATGTTTTGACAGCAAAAGTCCCATGTGAGCTTTTGAATGGAAATTCCGACCGTGTGCATGCTCCATCGGACTTTTGCTGTCGAAATTTACGATCATGTGTACGGGGCATAAGTATTTTTCCAAACTCCATGAAATAACAACTCAATATCTTCATTCAATATCTCCCTGTAGTTCAAATGGAGCGGCGGCTGCCTGCTGATGCTGAGACTTAGTTGCTTGCTGCAGAGTGAGGAGAGTAGGAACACCAGTGGCCAGGCGCCCCTAGGCAGCAGGGTGCCCTAGGTGGCTGCCTAGTTTGCCTAGTGGTAGCACCGGCCCTGAAATCTAGGAACCTTTTCAAAAGCCACAATAAGCTAAATGCATATCCTATAAGCTGAACTCTTATGCCGCATACATTTTTTAATGGTCTAGAAAAAAAAGTTTATTTTTTCAACCCGATTATTGTTAAACCGGCCTTGACTACACACGATCGTGACAAAAAAATGCTCTAGCAAAGCGTGGTGATGTACAACACATACAACGGCACTATAAAGAGGAAGTTCCATTCGGATGGCGCCACCCTTGGGGCTGCTTTTGCTGATTTCGTGTTAGTAAAAGACAATTTCCGCTTTTCAGTCTGTTACAGCGTGATGAATGTGCTATCTCCATTACGAACGGTAGTTTTACCAGAACGAGCGCTCACGTCTCATAACTTGCTTCTGAGCATGCATGTTTTTTTCGCGTCGTTAAAGCCCACAGACAACCATTTTTTATGACGTTAAAAATGACAACGTTAAAGACAACGTGAACATTTAGAGCATGTTCTAAATTGTTAATGCCCATTTATTACGTCGTGAAAAATGCTCTGGAGCTCACACACGATTGTTTTTAATGACATAATTTATTTTTTATTTTTTACATCCCGAAAAATGGTCGTGTGTACGCGGCATTAGAAGTACATATTTAATCTGGTTGAAAAATCAGTCCATCCAGTTCAACCAAAGTCAAATGGAAGAGAACCCCCAGATGGGACTTTAAGGGCAACAACTCAATAGTACAAAAATAATAATAATTTATTCATAATTTACAAATATACAAATGAATAAAACCACATAAATAGTGCGTTGGTGCATAAATTCCCATAGAGCCCAACACGTTTCGGGACAACGTTCCCTTCGTCAGGGGCTAATATCCAGGTGGGATCACACTATATAATGCAAATAACATAATTTTAGAATATTATACATTAATACATTGAATGTCTGTACATAAAAGCGAACACAGTAATCACATGGTATCCAGATCAAACCAATCACAACACTGTAATGGCCTATTGCTGAACCAACGTGCCCCCCAGAGAAGGCAAAGATAACCCCCCAAGAATCCAATGACACACAGGTAAGAGGGGTCCCCCAAGAAGCTCCCAACAGATCCAAAAGGCGCCAACCTGGTGCCCGCGCCAACCTGGTGCGGGCAAAAAAGCCGCAACACCACGCTCCTCAGTTGTCATTCTCAAAATCCCTTGAGTAAACAACCCCCAAACCTAGCCCCTATAACAAACCCCCATTCGAGAGCCTAAAAAACCCTCAACTCATACCTGAGAATTAAGAAACTGGTCCAGAATGGTCACTTGTATCACTTGTAAACAGCACTAAGCAGTCAATACATTTGGTCGCGCTATTATCTGTGTAAAAAACATAAACAGCAAATACTTTCCATCAGTATTGATCAAAAGCATAGCCCCTTGAAAGCATCCAATGGGAAGGCTTAATAGAGCTGAAACATATGTTCCTAGGATGTCACATACCTCAACAAAACCATCTGGGATTTGGATAGCATCATCGACGCCAGCCATGACAAGCAAGCCGAATGGCGTTGATGGTTAAATAGGAGATGAGGGGGAAGGGGTGGGAATAGGACATGTGGTGTCACAACGCGATTGCGTCCGACGCCACCAAGCACCGAGCACAGCAACAGGGACCCGCATCGTCATGACGTAATCACGCGCGACGTCACACAGCAACCGAGCATAGCAAACAGCGCCACCGTCCTATATAGTGGGAAAAACAAATTGTGTCCAGGATTGAGAACACAGGCAGCGTCATGTGACTAGCCACGTCACATATACAGCAAGCAGAAAAACTGCAATTATACATCAGACAGGAGGCTCATATCTTATGCATTATCTTTCTTTAATAATGCCCATAGCAGAAATACAGTAAACATTTATTGTAACTTAAAAAATTCAAAGAACTACCCTTCCCAGCAGTCCCTGGGCCAGTGTAGCCCCTCCCAGACCGTAGCCTATATAAGGGACTGTCTGAGGTAACCTATTCCTCTTTCTTTCTGCTCATAGCCAGAACTCAGATAAGTACATTACTCTATGTTTATAATTTTTATGTAGGCTTGCTTGTTATTTGGTTATCAGCAGCCTTTTTAATTTGTGTAGATCCTAATGTCACATCGTCTTTCCACAGGGTGCTGGTGATCCCCCCCCTCCCACCCTGGCTTTTATTACAGCTACGGAGGTTTTTCCCTCCTCCGCTATTCCCTTCAACTTCCACCTGTATCTGTATATACCCTCTGATCCCCTCAGACCTTCATCTGTGTGTTGTTCTATCAACCTTCTGTCTTATGAAGCACAACTGATATTTCTAAAAATGATAAACGTTTAGTTTTTGCTGTATGCTTTTCCCACTTTGCTATCTGTGCCACCTGTTTTGTAGAGAACGTGGTTTCCTCTGATGTGTACATCTTACAGTCATTGGGCTTCTTTATTTGTTTATTTTACAATATACCGCTGCTTTGCTTCTTTTGTTTCCCCCCGGTGCGCTCTGCACACTGCTCGTTTTCTGACTGGAGGTAGGACGGCGCCATTTTAACATCTCGGCGCCTTTTTTCCTACCTCCCTTCTTCTCCTTCTCCTCAGAGCATCTCATCTCTGAGGGGGGCGTGGCGGTGAGGATCTCCCTGCACCAATCGCGCTATTGTCGCGAATCGACGGCGCCATTGCTGCGGACCTGTCCTGGGGACCCCATCCTCCGTGTGCTAGGCCGTCTCTCCCCATCGCCGCCACGCCAGGGTGCGGGCGGCTGTATGGTTGGTGTAGATCTCACTGATCTATGCGAATCACGTTAAGCCGTAGTCTCGCGAGACTACGGCCCCGAGCCTCACGTCTAGCTCCCCTTGTGGTGGGGAATATCTCCCCTCATCTAACTTCTGTCACTCACACCTAGCTGGTGGGGAATTCCTCCCCTCCCCTGCTTCTGTCACTCCTTCACCTTAAACATCAGTTCTTGTTCTGGGAATTTATTCCCCTGTAGTCTATTCTACATATAATGAATATATTAATACATGTAAATAGATAATAAATTTAAATAATTATACGAATGAATAAATTATTGACTTATTAAATAAATATAAATAAATCAATGAACATAAATGTCTATAAATAAATAATTTATACAATCTATATGATTGAATAAATAAATAAATATATAAATATATATAATAAACAAATTTTAAAATATAAACTATTAAACTATACTTTATATATAATTGAATAAATAAATACATATATATATATATAAATAAATAAACAATTTATAACAATAATTGAATGAATTATAGAAATTACTATACAAGTTATAGTACATAACTTCCGTATCTTCCTGTGCTGCACGGCCGTGCTGTCCGCAGACAGCTGACTCCTCTCCTGTGGCTGGCGACAGATCCTTTACTCCCTACTGGTGCCACTGAAGTGGTGGACGCAGCCCTGGAAGGCCCTACCTACCTCAGTGCTGCACTGGTTCCTGAGCTGGTCGGTAGGTCCGTCCAGACTACCAGGGCATCGGTTGTTCCAACCCACATGCACCCCTATGTCCGGATCTCCCGGCAAGGATATAACGCCCCTGAGTAGGGCATGGCGTCCCGTATGCGCCGTCACATTAATGTGGCCTCCGTCTCCCCGGCAGGGGAAGTAATTAACATGCCCCAGGCAGTACCCTCCCAGGACTGCCGACCCATTGACTCCCCAACAGGGGAAGTAAATAACATGCCCCAGGCAGTACCCTCCCAGGACTGCCGACCCTCTGACTCCCTGGCAGGGGAAGTACATAACATGCCCCAGGCAGTACCTTCCCAGGACTGCCGACCCACGGACTCCCCGGCAGGGGAAGTAAATAACATGCCCCAGGCAGTACCCTCCCGGGCCTGCCGACCCACTGCCTTCCCAGACTCCAATCGACCCCCGAGCCTCGGGGAGATGCACATGCAGAGGCAGCGATCCGCTAGACGGACTGAGCCAGACTCCTCGTGGACTCTTCCAGAGTCGTCCGCGGAGTACGAGGCGGCTAACACCTTTGAGTCTGAGGATGAAAATGATGATGATAATGATGATGATTATGTGAGCAGTGGGCACATGGCGCTCCATGACGACGCCAACCCTAGGTCCCAGGGTAAAACCTTATTGGACTCTTGTGGAGTACCATTTTTCGATCAGGAGGTGATTGGCCACCCACACTCCGGTGACTGGGCACCTCTACCTGAGGTGATCCAATAGATCGAATGCTGGACCCAGAGATCGATCGGTACGCTAACCGGACAAGTTGAGGGTGGAATACTCACCCTTCCATTACCAAATACGGTGGTGCTCACTCCAGAGGTGGATCCCATAATCATTCAGTATTCCAGGAAGGGAATAGAGAGGGCCTTTGGGACCTCACAGTACTGGGTCTTAGATCTCTGGACCTATCACCTAACCCTACGCCTTAGTGAGCAGGCTACCGCCTCTGTAAGCCGGTTGACCTAGCACAATGGGATCACGCTAATTGATGATATCTTTAAGACGGTAGGACAAATGGAGTTATATTACCAGGCGTATACCTGGTTCACCATCCCATTCGGTTTTTCAAACCTAAACACTGTCCTAATGGACTCCAGGTTGCTAGACCTTGGACCAAACAGCCGATAGTAGAGATGGACCCGCTCTCTTTGAACTTCCTCAACAACATCTTCCCGATCAGGAAGAAGAAAGGCGGTTTTTCGTCCGGTGGGAGCTTGAGAAATCTCACCAACTTACTGCCCTGTGGAACAAGGGTGAGGTTGAACATCTACTTGAACGACCTAATTCTAATGGCTGGTTCCCCTCGCCTAGCGAGCGAACACGCCTCCTGGATGGTCGGATCGCTTCGCGATCTGGGACTCCTCATAGATCACGAACACCTATTATCTCCTCATTTCAGGAGATAGAGTTTTTGGGGTTCTTGGTGGACACCAACCGAGCGATCCTTCGGCTACCCATACCCAATTAGCCGCCATCCGCAAAGACATCAGTATCATGCTGGGCAGCAGCGGGTGTCCTTACGCGGACTGACTCACTTAGTCGGCCTGTTCCCGGTGTCAATCCAGGCCACTCTCCAGCCCCTCTTCACTGTCGAACCCTCCAGAGACTCGAGACTCTACATCTTCGCTAGGGGCTTCGCTATACAAACTAAGTGAAGCCATGGTGGACCTACGGTAGTGGTTACGTCATGCCGTCAAACGGAACGGCGAGACATTTTCAACTCCTCACCGGATTTCGTCATAGGGTCGGATACCAGCCGCCTCAGCTGGGGTGCTCGGTGCAGTCCCTCGTCCTCCGGTAGGACGTGGTCCGCAGAGAACCCTCGGCTGCACATCAACACGTACACCTCTGACGGCCTTTTTTGCCATCGGAAGTCTGTTGCCACGCACGTCCATCTGATGTGTGCTATTGCGTTCGGACAACGTACCCGCAGTCCGGTACGTCGATCGCTTGGTGGGCCCCTGATCCAGAATCCTAGCGGATCTAGTAAGACTTCGGGCACTTCTGCCTGCAATGCAACATCGTCCCGATTGCGGGATATGCCACAGACTATCCCTATAGGGTGGCAGATTGGATTCTCGTTACCGGACCGATTCCAACGATTGGCGACCGCACCGGTCAGGGTCCCTGATCCTCGCTCACTTCGCGGATCCTTCTCTATGGACCTGTTCGTTCCCCGTATCAACCACCAGTTTCCGCGCTCTTACAACCGGAGGCCGGATCCGGAGGCGCACCATGTGGACGCCCTCCACCAAACGTGGTCACAGGGGACACATTACGCGTTCCCCTGTTCCCGGTGACCCTCAGGGTCCTCCTTCACTTAGCGAGCCGTAGGGCATCAGTCGTGCGGTTCACTCTGTGGTGGCCGACGCAGCCATGGTTTTCCCCTCCTTCTGAGGATGACGGTGGAACTCCCCATGTTGTTTCCTCATTCCCCCCACCTCCTCGCTGGTCCGAACGGGGATCTGCACCCTCTACCCACGAAGCACATCCTACCTCTCCTCACATGGTTAGTATCGGGGTTCCGGTCGCAGACTACGACCTTTCGGGAACAGCTAGGGATTCCCTGCCTTGGACTGGGCCCCGGGACTAGATCGGCATCTCGATCTACCTGGGGACTCTGGGTTACTTGGTGTGATCAACGACGGGTCGACCCCGTTCAAGCGCCAGGGTCTGTAATAGCCAATTATCTGGCGGACTCTTTGGATCCGTTGGTGTGTCAATTTTGAAGGCGTTAAGTTTAAATCGCCCAATGTACCAGCACACTTGGGATTTTTCCAAGGTCATGATCATGTTCTCGGGCTGGGGGACGTTGACACTCTGTCTTGAGGTTACTGTCTTTCGAGCTTACTGTCTTCTTGTGTCTGATTTCCATCATCGTGGGTCAGACGTCAAGGCTTTGGACATATCCAGGCGTCATTCCTCGCCTCAGAGACTCAAGTCTTTTTCCGTCGTGCGTTGGACCAGACGGTACTTCGATCGGTTTTCTACCCGTTCTTCCCCGCACATCCACAACTGTATGTGGTCCGCTGTCTACAGACTTATATGTCCTTGACAGCCTCGCTGCGATCTTCGCAAGTCTTTCAACTCCTCGTTTCCTACGTTAATCCTCTCTTCCCGGTTTCCTCTGTGACTTACTATAGCGGCGGACTGTTGTCAGCGACCGTTTTTCCGCCAATCCCGCTTTGAACAGGAGGTACACATATCTATGTCAGTGTTGTGGATTATTTTGATTGTTATTGGTCATATGCATTGTTATAGCTTTGAACTTGCATAAGATATGAGCCTCCTGTCTGATGTATAATTCGAGATTTTCCTAGCTTGTGACGGAAAATATTAATTATATGAAGACAGGAGGCGAGTATCTTCCCTCCCAACCCAACCCTGTCACGAGGTTGTCTCTCTCTCGTTCTAGACTGATGAACCACGCACCCTGCAAGTCGGAGGCTGGTACGCCCCGGGAGTTCGTTTTCACTATCCCCGTTGGGATTGCTGTCCGTTTCGATCCATGGGTTTAGTTCACCGCAGATGGAAGTTCCTACTGCGTTCCAGATCCGGAGTCGGGATGCCGTTGACTGAATCCGTTGGTCCATGTTCCTGAGGACAACTGACCGGTCGGCTCCGAATGGTTTGGGTTTCCTATAGTCCCCGTTGGGATGAAGTTGGTCCGGATGAAGTTGGTCCGTGTTGGCCTTGTCCTTTCGTTTCCTCCAGATTCGGATGTTGTGTTCCGGTCGGAAGGTTCCCGGCAGCCGCGGAGATGTCTAATTGGACTTTCGGTTCCTGTTTACACTAATTTTCATGAAGAAAGAGGAATAGGTTACCTCAGACAGTCCCTTATATAGGCTACGGTCTGGGAGGGGCTACACTGGCCCAGGGACTGCTGGGAAGGGTAGTTCTTTGAATTTTTTAAGTTACAATAAATGTTTACTGTATTTCTGCTATGGGCATTATTAAAGAAAGATAATGCATAAGATACTCGCCTCCTGTCTTCATATAATTAATATTTTCCGTCACAAGCTAGGAAAATCTCGAATTACAATTCAAGGGGACATCACATCCAGCCATACCTCTTCGGCTATTCTATTAACACTTAACAATGCCAACCCAACACCACCAATCTGACAACCACCTTGTATTAAGGAGAGTAAGAAACAGGTAGTGAGAGGGTAATGTAGCATTGTATAAAAAACATGAGGAGCACGGCAGGGCCCGCCGCCCACACCCAAATGGCACCACATAGACCCGGGCGCAAAGCGACAAGACACCACACACACACACCCCAACCCCCCACAAGAGAGAGTGGGGGTGAAGTGCCAAACCCCACCGCATGCACCCGCCAATGCAAGCTTAGCCCCATGGCAAGCAACCACCGGAATTCCGGAATGGCAGCACACCAGGCCACAAAATGGGCCGCCCCCAAACGGAAGGTGGCCCACGTGCGCCGGGTGGGAGAAAGGGAGATAACCCCCCCAAGAGTCACTTCAGTCAACCCAGGGAACACGCCAGCCCAACACAGCCCAAATCAGAGCAAATGTGATATGTATGCACACCTTAAAAATTACAAAACGTAACACACAAATGGAAACATACAAAAAAAAAGGGAATCATGGAACAAATTATATCTAATAAATAGACATAACAAGGGTGTCATCACAGAATACACAGATTCAAGAAATGGATTAGAACAATATAACAGTAGAATCACTTTTTTTCACATCCTCCCGAGGCAAAGTCTTCCAAGAAGGGCCTAAAGCTAATTTGTTTGTTTAATCCAGGAGGCATGGTAGCCCCAAGGTCTGCAATCCGGCAGCTCTCCCGCTGGAGCAACACCTTATTCCAGTCTCCTCCCCTGGAATTCAGATGAATCCTATCCAGGATCAGAAACTGGATCCTGGGAACTGGGAAACTTTCCCTTATGTTGTTGTATAACATGTCTCCCCAATGGGAGCTCAGGGTTTGCCATTTTCATGGAGCTTATGTGTCTAGAGGCTCGCTTGTAAAATTGCAACTTTGTTTTGCCTACATAGAATCTATCACAATGGCACGTCAGAAGATATACCACCCCGTGGTATATCATTAAAGAAATGGCGAGGTCTGTACGGGCGTCCTTTGGTTAAAATATTGTCCTAAAGGATATTCATATATTGACATACTGGACAGCCCCCACATGTGAACGTACCCATTCTTTTGCATGGGTCTCTATGGAACAACTGGTCCTTAAGAAAGGATGTCCGCCGATAAGTAATAGCGGGTGCCTTGATCACAAATGGGCCCAGCATAGGATCAATAGACAACAGATGCCAACACTTGGTGATAATACCCTTTACTGCTTGGTGCTGGTTATGATATTTTGTGATGATCCTTACTGTATCAGTCTCATCACTTTTCTTTTTCTTAAGACCAAAGTTCGTGTCTCTCCTGTCCATTAGCCCGTCTGAAAGCTTTTTTCAGACAGGTATGTGAATAGCCTCTTTGTAAAAGCCTATTCCTTAAGGCTCCAGCCTCCAAGAGAAAAGTATCCTGGCTGGAGCAATTGCGCTTCAGCCTCAAATACTGGCTATATGGAATGGATTTAACCAGAGCCTGAGGGTGTGAGCTTGTCACATGGAGGACAGTATTTCCAGCCGTGGATTTCCTGTACAGTCCACTTGACAGACTTCCATCGACATTTTTTGTCAAAGTTACGTCCAGGAAAGTAATGCTCGTTTCACTGGAGGCAACAGTAAATTTAAGATTGAAGTAATTTTGGTTCATAATGGAAACACACTCCTAATCAGCTTCTGAACCTTCCCATAATAGCAAAATATCATCAATGTAGCAGAACCAAGCCGCCACATGATGAATCAAAGGTTTGACCAATTATTCACTGGACAGAAATTACTTTTCCCACTCCCCAAGGTACAGGTTGGCATACGATGGGGCACAAGAAGTCCCCATCGCAACCCCCTGCACCTGGAGGAAGTGGGAGCCGTCAAAAGAGAAGACACCATGGCCCAGTATAAATTCAAGAGCCATGATGATGAATTCACCAAGCTTGTGATCTCCCCTTTGTAAGGGGGAAATTACATGTCTGATGGCCGCTAACCCCAAATGATGGGGAATAGAGCTGTAAAGAGCTTTTTTATGTCGATTGCGACCAATAAAGCGTGTTCAGACACATGAAGACCCTCCAAGTTCTGTAGCAAATGGATGGCATCCCTAACATATGGGGGTAACAAGATCACAAATGGTCTCAAGTCGGTATCAATATACACACCCAAGTTTTCAGTAATGGCACCATTACCTGACACAATCGGTCTCCCAGGAGGGTCCAACAAATTTTGGTGGACCTTCGGGAGACAGTAAAATGTCGGCACCCTAGGATGCTTGGTCCGTAAGAATTCCCAAACATCCTGATTGATGACGCCTTGGGAGAAGGCGCCATAAATCAGGGCATAGAACTGCATTTCAAATTTCGAAATACTGGCCTTGGAAATAGGTAAATACCAGTCTTTATTAGATAATATCGTGACACACATATTTGTATACTGGTCATTCGTCATCATGACAATATTACCTCCTTTATCGGAGGGCTTAACTGTCAAAGAACAACAATTTTTTTTTTCCAAAGCTTTACATTCACTACGAGTCAGATTACCTAATGGCTCCGATTTATGTAATTTCTTAATTTCAGCTGTTGTAAGAGCTACAAATGAAGCCAAATTGGGATTGGTGTGTAAAGATGGAAACCTATCCGATTTATTCTTCAATATGCCCACCGATGTGTGCAGTACATCAACAGTACCAGATTCTTGCAATAGACTCTCCAAATCCAGTGCATCAATGAGGTCCAGGGGGTCATAGTCGTCCGAAAGGGACATAAGTACCTCTAGGTCCTCATCATGCCGTGAGGTCACTGGACGTGGAGTGTCCTTCTGTTTAGGGTAAAGGCTATTAAAAAGCAATTTTCTAGCAAACAAGTTTAGGTCTTTAACCACTTACATACAGGGCATTTTCACCCCCTTCCTGCCCAGACCAATTTTTAGTTTTCAGTGCTGTTGCACTTTGAATGACAATTGCACGGTCATGCAACACTGTACAAAAATGAAATCTTTATATTTTTCCCCCCACAAATAGAGCTTTCGTTTGGTGGTATTTGATCATCTCTGCTTTTTTTTATTTTTTGCGCTATAAACAAAAGAAGAGCAACAATTTTGAATAAAAACACTATATTTATATACTTTTTGATTTAATAAATATCAACATTTTTTTCCTCAGTTTAGACTGATATGTATTCTTCTACATATTTTTGGTTAAAAAAAATTGCAATAAGCGTATATTGATTGGTTTGCGCAAAAGTTATAGCGTCTACAAAATAGGGGATAGATTTATGGCATTTTTATTTATTATTTTTTTTTCCTAGTAATGGCGGCGATTTGCGATTTTTATTGTGACCATGACGTTGCGGCGGACATATCGGACACTTTTGACACGTTTTTGGGACCATTCACATTTATTCATTTATTCATTTAGTGCTATAAAACTGCACTGATTACTGTGTAAATGTGACTGGCAGGGAAGGGGTTAACACTAGGGGGCGCTAAAGGGGTTAATATGTTCCCTGGGAGTGGCTTCTAACTGTAGGGGCAGGGGGACTCACAAGGGGAGGAGACTGATTTGTGTTCCTCTGTTCTGGGAACACACATCGGTCTCCTCACCTCTGACAGGAGGTGGACCTGTGTGTTTACACACACAGATCCACACTCCTGCCGTAGTTGCCGGAAATCGCGGGTGCCTGGCGGACATCGCGACCGCCGGTCACGTGGACCCGGTGGCAAGCTTGGCCGCGCGCGCCCGCCTAGCGGCCCCAATGCACGGGACGTCATATGACATCCACTCTGAAGGACGGACAGTTCCTGCCGATGTCATATTATTATAACCTCAAAAGTGTCCAAACGTGCATCCGGACAAAAACTTAAACCTTTCGATAATACTGCCTTTTCTTCGGGTGAGAGATCATAATCGGAAAGATTGATGATGTCCATGCCGTGATCCACGCATAAAACATCATCACCACATTCCGTTTCTACGTCCCCGATACTGCGCTCAGTCCCTGTGGGAAAAACCCTGTGTCATTGGCTTGACAGCCAGTGGTTCGATGTCCATCATGGGACAACTGTACACCAAGATGCTGAGAGGTAAAAAGACCTACATTAGAAGACCCAAAAACCTGAGTAGAATAGTCACTACGTAACGTGAATCATAGTTACTACACGTCCCAGAAGATGAGGTAGAAATAGAAGGTTGGGTGATCTGTTTCTTAGATGCATTTAAATTCTCCCCGGAAAGTGGGCGCTTAGGTTTGTTGCTCCTGTTCCTAGTATGGTTTTGAAAGGAGTTCATTGATGAGTTAGAGCCCCTATTGGACATTGATTAAGTCAGTTCCTTACTCTTATTGGGCTGAGTAGAATGGGTGGATTGCCAACTGTAGGCCTTACCCTCCTGGAAGGACATCTTGTCCCTCCATAACTTCCCTTTTTTTTTGCATAATATTTCAATAGTCACCTGATCGAGACGACCCTTAATCTTTTCTTCCTGATCCTTAAAAGCAGGAAGGCCTAAAAATGGTTGTAACTTAGTATATACCTCATCAATGTCTTTCTCCAATAGTCCGGTTCGTATCTTATACTCCGCAAAAAGTAACTGCATCATATTAGATGTACAAAGCTGCAAATTACTTTCCCATTTTTTACGGAACTCCGGATTGATATTATCAATCATGGGAAATATTTGGATGTGGAGGCCATTTGGGTTGATGTTCTCAAAGCTTTCCACATGCCAAAATAAGGCTTCCTTCTTTTCTACTAATCTACCTAGTTGACCACAGTGAGAAGCCAACTCTGATTGAATCGCCTCTCCTTTATCATGATTCCTGGAATACCCTGTCATCAGGTTATCCCATTCCTTGCCCTGAAACATGATGAATGGAGACGATCTACACACACTAAACCAAAAACCGTGTTCTCGCACTAAAATATAAACAAGACAATCAAAATTCAAAAAACATATAATTATAACTCATAGTAGTAATTTCTTAATCAATAAGTAACCTTTAAATTATCAATTTTGATGTATAAGAGGGGAAAAAGGTTTAATGGGTATCTACTACCCTAGATATAGAACATAGAGCAAACATCAAAAAAGATCTGTTTGCCTTACCAACATGCCTGGGTTAAGTCAAATGGAAGAGAACCCCCCCAGATGGGACTCCCAGTTTCCCAGGATCCAGTTTTTGATCCTGGATAGGATTCGTCCGAATTCCAGGGGAGTAGACTCGAACAAGGTGTTATATTGTTCTAATCCATTTCTTGAATCTGTGTATTTTGTGATGACACCCTTGTTATATCTATTTATTAGATATAATTTGTTCCATATGATTCCCTTTTTTTTGCATGTTTCCATTTGTGTGTTACATCTTGTAATTTTTAAGGTGTGCATACATATAACATTTGCCCCGATTTGGGCTGTGTTGGGCTGGCGTGTTCCCTGGGTTGACTGAAGTGATTCTTGGGGGGTTATCTCCCTTTCTCCCACCCGGCGCACGTGGGCCGCCTTCCATTTGGGGGCGGCCCATTTTGTGGCCTGGCGTGCTACCATTCGGGAATTCGGGTGGTTGCTTGCCATGGGGCTATGCTTGCATTGGCGGTCGCATGCAGTGGGGTTTGGCACGTCACCCCCTGCTCTCTCTTGGTGGGGGTTGGGGTGTGTGTGTGGTGCCTCGTCGCTTTGCTCCCGGTTCTATGTGGTGACACTTGGGTGTGGGCGGCGGGTGCCGCCGTGCTCCTCATGTTTTTTATACAATGCTACATTACCCTCTCACTACCTGTGTCTTACTCCCCTTTATACAAGGTGGTTGTCTGATTGGTGGTGTTGGGTTGGCATTGTTAAGTGTTAATAGAATAGCCGACGCTGCCTGTGTTCTCAATCCTGGACACAATTTGTTTCTCCCACGATATAGGACGGTGGCGCTGTTTGCTATGCTCGGTTGCCACGTGATGCTTGGCGTGATTACGTCATGACGACGCCGTACGTCCTGTTCCCGCCCCTTCCCCCTCATCTCCTATTTAACCATCATCACCATTCTGCTTGCTTGTCATGGCTGACGGCGATGATGCTATCCAAATCCCAGATGATTTTGTTGAGGTATGTGACATCCTAGGAACATATGTTCCAGCTCTATTATGCCTTCCCATTGGATGCTTTCAAGGGGATATGCTTTTGATCAATACAGATGGAAAGTAGTTGCTGTTTATGTTTTTTACACAGATAATAGCGCGACCAAGTGTATTGACTGCTTAGTGCCGTTTATAAGTGATATCCGTGACCATTCTGGAATTTGACTAGTTTCTTAATTCTTAGGTATGAGTTGAGGGTTTTTTAGGCTCTCGAATGGGGGTTTGTTATGGGGGCTAGGTTTGGGGGTTGTTTACTCAAGGGATTTTGGGAATGACAATTTAGTTTATATATCATATTTTATTTTAGAACTGAGGAGGGTGGTGTTGCGGCTTTTTTGCCCGCACCTGGTTGGCGCATTTTGGATCTGTTGGGAGCTTCTTGGGGGACCCCTCTTAACCGTGTGTCATTGGATTCTCGGGGGGTTATATTTGCCTTCTCTGGGGGGCACGTCGGTTCAGCCATGGGCCCTTACAGTGTTGTGATAGGTATGATCTGGACATCATGTGATTACTGTGTTCTCTTAGTGGTTTTATGTACAGACATTCAATGTATTAATGTATAATATTCTAAAATTATGTTATTTGCATTATATAGTGTGATCCCGCCTGGATTTTAGCCCCTGACAAAGGGACGGTGTCCTGAAACGCATTGGGCTCTACTGGATCCTCGTGGGAATTTATGCACCAACGCACTATTTATGGGTTTTTATTAATTTGTATATTTGTAAATTATGAATAAATTATTATTATTTTTGTACTATTGAGTTGTTGCCCTTAAAGTCCCATCTGGGGGGTTCTCTTCCATCTTCCATTTGACCAGGGATGTTGATAACAAAAACAGATCGTGTTTGATGTTTACTCTAAGTTCAACCAAAATATAAAAAAAAAAAAGCTGACACAAATCGAAAACCTCCATATACAAAAGATTGAGAGCTGGTTCTCAAATTTTCCAACGGAAAAAATTCCTATCTGAAAAATCTGATCGTCTGTAGCAATTCCGATGCGCAAAATTCCGACGGATGCTCGGAAACAATTCAACGCATGCTTTGAAGAATTGAACTTCATTTTCTCGGCTCATTGTAGTGTTGTAAGTCACTGCGTTCTTGACGGTCGGAAGTTCAGAGAACCGTCAAGAGACCGTGTGTATGCAAGCCAAGCTTGAGCGGAATTCCATTGGAAAAAACATCCAAGGTTTTTCAGAACAGAAAATCCATTCACGTGCATGTGGCATAGGAGGAGAAACCAATCAGGAGTTCATAACTGGCAATCCTTGCCACATCCCAGAGAAAATTTGGGAAATAGGGTGCCCCTTTTAGGTATTTTATGGGCAAGTGAGCAAGAATTAAAGAAAGTACTTTCGTAAAAAAGGAAAAATGTATAGAATATACATATATATATTGAAAATGCAGATACACTTAAAAACAATGCATTTGAACACGATCAAATAGAACAGCAACTGAATACTGGAACACACTAGCCTCAAAAATAGAGGTTACAGTAAATGTGTGGTCACAGATGATCCCAACATGTTTCGGAGATGGGAGGTTTAGGTATTCAATTCCTTCTTCAGGGGTTTAACAGGCTGTTTGTTCTATTCAAAAAAATGTACATACAGGAAAACGCATAAATATAAATATGAATGAATACAGCAGATAAGCAGCAAAACATCAATTTGTGGGACTTGAAAATTCATCATCATGTCCTTAGAAATACAGTATACATCAGACGTTCACAAATAGGAGGGCTTGCCTCTCTGCATTCGCTCAATTGCATGAGGGACTCTGGAAATCATGAGTGAGTCTGAAATAATGTGTCTCACATTCACCAAGGGTGATGGATTCTCTAAGAGGCTTTTTTGTGGACAGTATCACATGCTGGGAGCCTTGCAGCTTCACCTTGGCCAGAAAACAGACCAAAAGTCGCAGAGATCACCATAAGATGGGAAACCAATCTATCATAAAAAATATATATGAAAATATATATATATGATCATGGTATCAGAGAGTGAGTGAAAACTTAATACACAACTATTTATAAGTAGTAAGTAATGGGTAAGTACTGTATGTATATATTCACTGCTATGTAGTATCTAGCAAGATCACATATACAGTATATATTTATATGTATATATTTTATGCTAGATTGGTTTCCCACCTTATGGTGATCTCTGCTTGCCCATAAAATCCCTAAAAGGGGCACCCATTTCCAAAAGAATAATGGAGTTTGGGGGCATAAATAAACAAGCAATGCTGTCAGCACTGCAGCTTTCAAATTAAGCTTATATGCTGCATAGTAGGTGTGCCAGTAGTAACCATGTGACCACAATGAAGGATTCAGTTGTGGAGGAGGATCAGCAAAAATTGCAAGTATGATCTCAATTCAGAAAGTAATAAAATTCCTGTTAGCTTTAATCGACCCAAAGCCTAATAGATATCACTAACCAGCTGCAAGCGTTACACACGTCTCATAAGCTTGTGCACATAGACAAAAATAGTAAATTATATGCTGCGCTTTGGAATATTACACAATAAATGTGTGCTGAAGATTAAAACAAACACATGTAGTGTTAATGTGACATATGTGACATATATGTGAATCAGGAGTCAAGTCCTGTGGAAAAAAGTGTGGGAACTCCCACCCAAGATCCACTCCCCCACCAAAAAAAATAAAAAAGATCAGCTCATATGCATATATATTTCACAGAAAATACTGGTGCTGGCCTGGCTGGTCTTGGTACTGGCCTGACTGGTCTCGGTGCTGGCCTGGCTGGTCTCAGGTGGCTGGCTGGCTGGCCTCAGGGTACTTTGTACTAGCTAGGCTGGTCTTAGGGTGCTGGCCTGACTGGTCTCAGTGCTGGCCTGGCTGGTCTCAGTGTGATGGCTGTCTGGCCTCAGGGTGGTGGCTGGCTGGTCAATCTATATATCTATATATATATATATATATATATATATATATATATATATATATATATATATATATATATATATAGCAGGGAACAAAAAGGGCTTTTTTACAGCTAACTGCACACACGGTGTCAGTTTGTGAGTGTCAGGGCAGAGTGTGTGTGACGGTGTGAGGAGAGGAGATGGGGGCTCACCCTAGCGTTGCTGTGTGACTCCACCTCCACGTGATGTCACACACAACCGGCCACATACTGTGAAGGACAGGTGGCAGGCAAGGTCGGAGCCTGGAGGAGGAGCTCAGAGTCTGCTTGACTCAGTTCCCCTGCCCCTGACAGTGACCCAGAATCGCCGCTTAGTGAAGGATCGACTCGGGCGGCTCGGCTGCTCGAGGCTGCTCTAGTCATGCAAAGGGAACGGCGTTCCTGCTGTAAAAAAAGTGCAGGGACGCCGTTCCCACAGGACTCGAGCCCTGGATGTGATATGACCAAAATAAACAAATAAAACATTAATTATAAAGTGCTCATGTGCATCCAAGTGCTTTCTAACACAGATATAAGTGTCCGTGGTATATAGGGAACACCACTAGTACCACGTTAAATAGAAAAAATGCTATTGTGCAAACACAAGTATTTTTATAAAACAATGCTGTGACAGTCCTGTTGAAAAAAGTGCATATGCGTGGTATGCAGTAATAGCACTGCTGACATGCTTATAAATCCATGCGTCTGAAAATGATTGACAGGTGTTGCAGATCTTGCATTGGTGCTCTCATTCCAGTGACCCCCTAGGTATTAAATGCTCACCTTGGAGAGCGCGACTTAGCGATTATGCTCAGTCAGTACACGCTTGTGAACCACCCCTGGGTTCTATGATGGTAACAAGATCCTGGGCTTCCCGCGCAGTATCTCGGGAATAATGGGGAATAAAAAGCCTTGATAGTGTGATATCATTTTAAACATTTTATTAAACAACAACCCCCCAGTGGGGTACTCACATGTACCAGGTGCGTTAGTGCACCACTCTGTGTATGGCATAAAATATTAAAGCGGCTGGTTTTGAAATGGTGTATGTTTCCTCCTAAGCAGGTATACTGTCTGTTGTGACGTCCTGGGATTCACGCAGTGTGGAGCGCGTGCGCGCCGCATCACTGGGGACCGATGCGCGAGCCCGGTGGCTGCAATGTCTGCCAGGCACCCGCGATTGCTCGTCACAGAGCCAGGGACATGAATCTCTGTGTGTGAACACAGAGATCCACGTCCTGTCAGGGAGAGGAGACCGATGGTGTGTCCCTTGTACATAGGGATACCGATCGGTCTCTTCCCCCAGTCAGTACCCTCCCCCCACAGTAAGAATCACTCCCTAGGGAACACATTAACCCCTTGATCGCCCCCTAGTGTTAACCTCTTCCCTGCCAGTCACATTTATACAGTATTCAGTGCATATTTATAGCATTGTTCTCTGTATAATTGTGAATGGTCCCAAAATAGTGTCAAAAGTGTCCGATGTGTCCGCCATAATGTTGCAGTCCCGATAAAAATCACAGATCGCCGCCATTACTAGTAAAACAAGATAATAATAATAATAATAAAAATTGCTATAAATCTATCCCCTATTTTATAGACGCTATAACGTTTGCACAAATCAATAAATATACACTTATTGCGATCTTTATTACCAAAAATATGCAGAAGAATACATATATAAACTGAAAAAAAATTGTTTTAAAAAAAAAAAATGGGGATATTTATTATAGCAAAAAGTACAAAATATTGTGTTTTTTTTTCTAAGTTGTTGCTCTTTTTTTGTTTATCACGCAAAAAATTCAAATTGCAGAGATGATTAAATACCACCAAAAGAAAGCTCTAGTTGTGGGAAACAAAAGTCATCAATTTTGTTTGGGTACAGTGTTGCATGACCGCGCAATTGTCAGTTAAAGCAACGCAGTGCCAAATCTCAAAAATGAACATAGAAAAAGTGCATAGGAGGAATAGAACAATGGCGGGACTGTAGCGGTGCTCAAAGTAAACACATATAGAATAGTAAAGTAAATTTTAATAATTTATTAAAATAGATAGAGTGACATCAAGCTAAATAGCACAATATAGACCCACAAGGGCCCACTAAGTACATAGATAACCTGAATCGGTACAGTATTGATTAAATTTTTTTTCCTGTAACAGACAGCGAAATTTGTGACAGGGATCGCAACCAGATTGATAAGACCCTATATATTTCGCCCGGTTGGGCTTCTTCAGGGGTATGGTTGAGATCAAGATTTCGATTCTAATGATGGAATACAGAAAAAAATATAAGTTTACAAACATTCAAAAACATGTACATAAATAAATAGTATCATCGCTCTGCCAGTCTTCATCACAAAATGCCAACCTGCTGGTCCGTGGTGGGAATAAACAGAAGGGGTGCAGATACACCCTAGTCACATCACATGCCAGTTAGATAAGGCCGGGTGACATAAGTTGGCAGCCAAAACAAGGGGAATCCCGGGCAGGAGAAACAATAGCCCAATGGCGGACAGTGCTGCGGATGGAGGTCACACAATCCCCGACCACCGGAGAGGCTGGGGGGCACTAAGAAGACACAGGAACACGCTAAGGAGAAAAATAGTACTATCAAAACATATTCAATGAAGTGTCTACAAAGAACATACAGAGGGAACTAAGTATAATATTTATTCACGGTGCTTGATTAAGCATATAAATCATCTGTGAAAAATCCACCTAGGTAGGACGCGGTTGGTTCACCAGATCTATACAACACTGTTCCAGAAAAATATATGGTATAAAAATCAACCAAAAAAGAAGAAACGAAGGAAAAAGGCATAGAGAATTAGTATAGGTATTTATCATAAAGGACCTCAGGCATACAGCTGGTCCACATTGAAATCAAAAAGAACTGTTTGGCAACAAGAAATATTTCTAGTAAGCCACAGTAAAGATTAAACTAAATAGTATCCTTTGGAACAAAATGTATCAAAGGAAGTAAGAATAAAGAACATAAGTATAAACATTCAATAGAGTAGATACAAAGTATACAAAGACACAGCAAAAACAGAGTTCAAATGGATCAACAAAGAAGATGCTGACATGGAATACCTGGTTAATCAGCGCCAGTAGCATAGGTGGTTTCACAGGAGTGTAACAAGCACACTGAAGCTCCTCAGCGAGGCAGGGTCCATATATACCCACTAGCCCCTCCCACACGTCCGCGCGTCACAGGGGGCGCGATCGGATGTGAGTGGACACACAGTGTCAATGCATAGGCTCCAAGGGAGAGCTGAGAAACAGCCTACAATCCCCAGCATCCCCTGGGTTGGAAAGCGAGGAAGGCCGAGTGAACGGCCAATCACGGTGCGCCAGTGGAGGGGAAAACACCGCCGAGTGATGCAGCCAATGGGCACTACGAGTTGTCCAATGGCCGAGGGCGGGAAGGGGCCGGACCGTCGATGGAATGGGCACTATTCAGCCGTCCCAGGGAGAGAAACAAGGACAAAAAAACGGGCTCTCAAAGGTGAAGCCCTGGGGTGTCCAAATGGAAGGGGACAAATAAAAGGACCAAACACCCGCCGCAGCGCCGACAGGGAAGATGTCCTGCAGAAAAGTAAAAGGGGATCCCCTAGTGCTAGAAAAAACATGGCCATAACTTAATGAATAAGGAAATTATCCCAGACAAATGCTAACAAAGGCAGGGATACACAAGCCCTCCACATGAGACAGCAGGGTGGCAGCAGTGCATGCAAAGTAGCAGAACGATTCACATCATCAGTTTACAAACAAAAATATACACATGGTTCAAGTGATAATTACAGTACAAAATGGATACATGACAATCATAGAATAAATGTCGTTAATTCATATATACCAGGTAAAGGTGACAAAATACCTTGGTAGCCCAAGGTAGAAAGTAAGGACAGTGGGGAAAAGAAGGATGAGAGAAGGGGCAAACAGGACGCAAAGGGGGAGAGAAAGGAAACCAGAGAAGAAGAAGGGGGAGGAAAAAATAGGAGGGGAAAGGGGGAGGAAAAGAGCAAAAAAAGGGGGGCAGCAAAACAAAGAAAAAAAAAGGAAAAAAGGAGGGTGAGAAAAACCAGATAGAACAGACCAAGGGAGAAAAAAGAAACACAGGAGGGGGACAGGGAAACATAGAGACAAATGATGCATGATGGAGGCATCATGAAATCCCTGCTGGAAGACCCCAGACGGTCAATTAGAGGCAGCAAGGCCAGCCCAGAGGGAATAAATCTAAATAAATAACATAAAATGGGAATTCACTATAAAAAAGATTTGAAGCTGATATACTCATTCAGCCCCGGATATTTAGTGGCATTTAGGGTTTGTATCCACTTGGTTTCAAGTTGCAAAAGATTACGGTCAATGCCCCCACCCCTAACGTGTGTGGGCACATGTTCCAAAGCAGCAAATTTGACCATATTGGGCTCAAAATTATGTTCATGTTTTTGAGCCCAATATGGTCAAATTTGCTGCTTTGGAACATGTGCCCACACACGTTAGGGGTGGGGGCATTGACCGTAATCTTTTGCAACTTGAAACCAAGTGGATACAAACCCTAAATGCCACTAAATATCCGGGGCTGGATGAGTATATCAGCTTCAAATCTTTTTTATAGTGAATTCCCATTTTATGTTATTTATTTAGATTTATTCCCTCTGGGCTGTACTGAATAGATAGCCTTGCTGCCTCTAATTGACCGCCTGGGGTCTTCCAGCAGGGATTTCATGATGCCTCCATCATGCATCATTTGTCTCTATGTTTCCCTGTCCCCCTCCTGTGTTTCTTTTTTCTCCCTTGGTCTGTTCTATCTGGTTTTTCTCACCCTCCTTTTTTCCTTTTTTTTTCTTTGTTTTGCTGCCCCCCTTTTTTGCTCTTTTCCTCCCCCTTTCCCCTCCTATTTTTTCCTCCCCCTTCTTCTTCTCTGGTTTCCTTTCTCTCCCCCTTTGCGTCCTGTTTGCCCCTTCTCTCATCCTTCTTTTCCCCACTGTCCTTACTTTCTACCTTGGGCTACCAAGGTATTTTGTCACCTTTACCTGGTATATATGAATTAACGACATTTATTCTATGATTGTCATGTATCCATTTTGTACTGTAATTATCACTTGAACCATGCGTATATTTTTGTTTGTAAACTGATGATGTGAATCGTTCTGCTACTTTGCATGCGCTGCTGCCACCCTGCTGTCTCATGTGGAGGGCTTGTGTATCCCTGCCTTTGTTAGCATTTGTCTGGGATAATTTCCTTATTCATTAAGTTATGGCCATGTTTTTTCTAGCACTAGGGGATCCCCTTTTACTTTTCTGCAGGACATCTTCCCTGTCGGCGCTGCGGCGGGTGTTTGGTCCTTTTATTTGTCCCCTTCCATTTGGACACCCCAGGGCTTCACCTTTGAGAGCCCGTTTTTTTGTCCTTGTTTCTCTCCCTGGGACGGCTGAATAGTGCCCATTCCATCGACGGTCCGGCCCCTTCCCGCCCTCGGCCATTGGACAACTCGTAGTGCCCATTGGCTGCATCACTCGGCGGTGTTTTCCCCTCCCCTGGCGCGCCGTGATTGGCCGTTCACTCGGCCTTCTTCGCTTTCCAACCTCCATCCGCAGCACTGTCCGCCATTGGGCTATTGTTTCTCCTGCCCAGGATTCCCCTTGTTTTGGCTGCCAACTTATGTCACCCGGCCTTATCTAACTGGCATGTGATGTGACTAGGGTGTATCTGCACCCCTTCTGTTTATTCTGTTTATTCCCACCACGGACCAGCAGGTTGGCATTTTGTGATGAAGACTGGCAGAGCGATGATACTATTTATTTATGTACATGTTTTTGAATGTTTGTAAACTTATATTTTTTTCTGTATTCCATCATTAGAATCGAAATCTTGATCTCAACCATACCCCTGAAGAAGCCCAACCGGGCGAAATATATAGGGTCTTATCAATCTGGTTGCGATCCCTGTCACAAATTTCGCTGTCTGTTACAGGAAAAAAATTTTAATCAATACTGTACCGATTCAGGTTATCTATGTACTTAGTGGGCCCTTGTGGGTCTATATTGTGCTATTTAGCTTGATGTCACTCTATCTATTTTAATAAATTATTAAAATTTACTTTACTATTCTATATGTGTTTACTTTGAGCACCGCTACAGTCCCGCCATTGTTCTATTCCTCCTATATATTTTTGGGATGAGGTGCATTTGCTAATTAAGTTAATTTTTTAGTCTAGACTAGCCAGATCCTATCCCCCTTTTTTCCAAATAGAAAAAGTGCAGCGCTAAATAACTGATAACAACATTTTAAATAAATTTATTGTAGACAGCACCACATGTATCCACCGCAATAAAAAAAAAACAAATGAAAAGACTGATTATGCAAAAAAGTTCAAACATTCAAATATCAGGTGAATAAACACAATCTAATTGTGACTATATAGAGAGAGTTGATAAAAGATCCACCACCGTATGTCATAAGGCTTCCCAAAAAGATTAAACCCAGATAAGCGTACACTCACTAGGTCAATCAAACTTTAAAGATCAATGAACCACAGGAGAGATATCACAACCGGCTCAGATACCAAGAGTTCTGTGATGAAACTTCTAGGTCAATCAGGCTTGTAAGATCAATACACCGCAGGGAGGAAATCCAACAGGTACAGGTACCAGGAACACAACGATGGGGCTTCCAATGATATATCATGTATTATAACACCCAAAAGATTATGTTGGTAAAAATATGGAAAAAGAAAAGAATAGGGGCGCACATAGCATAATTCTGCAGGATATCTCACAGCATTTATTTAAAAGAAATAACACTCACATTTGAGGTGATATAAAAAACGCTTATAAAAATCGATAATAACAGTGGCATTAGTAGTCCTTCTGATGCGTTTCGTTCTAAGGAACATCATCTGGGATACTGACCCACTGTTGCAATTTCCCTTATATAAATAAAGAACCCCCTTAAACAGATTATGGCTCCAATGGAAGATCTGCAAAAACGAATTGCCACTTGCGGGTTTACCAAAATGGAGTCTATGGCATGTGGTTCAAGCCTCATTCTAAAAGAAATAACACTCACATTTGAGGTGATATAAAAAGCGCTTATAAAAATCGATAATAAAAGTGAAATTAGTAGTCCTTCTGATGCATTTCGTTCTAAGGAACATCATCTGGGGTACTGATCCACTGTTGCAATTTCCCTTCTATAAATAAAGAACCCCCTTAAACAGATTATGGCTCCAATGGAAGATCTGCAAAAACTAATTGCCACTTGCGGGTTTACCAAAATGGAGTCTATGGCATGTGGTTCAAGCCTCATTCTGAATGAAAGCCTGAAACCGGAAGTGAACACATAAAAATGCCGCACCAGAAGTAGTAAAACCTTCGGTATGAGCTTCACAATATTGGCACTCCAAAGGAAGACACACTACATGCGATTCAAGCCTCATTGAAGTGAAAACCATAAAACCGGAAATACGTGCACCGGAAGTTGTCAAGCCAGCGATCCAAGCCTCACAGTACTAGCGTTCTAAAGGGGAGGGGGACAAAATCCATCCTCATGTCATTTGTCCCACTATGGCCAATAGGCATCATCATAAGGGAACTAATACAGTTTGTGTATTAAAACGGATGACGGCCGCAAACACACTACCTGCATGTAAAAACTCCCCACCAAGTAAGCAGGCTAGGCTGTTAGCATGATGATAATGTTTAATAAAATTTTAATAAACAATAATTAAATAAATTAAATAAACTAAAAGGTAATAAATTATAAATATTTCAACATGTATTGAATGTATGCAGGCTATGTTAATGCCTGTTCATGCAAGGGGTTCTAAAAAGTGACATGAAACATTGTGTGGTAATAAAAAAAAAAAAAAATGGACAACTTGTATGTGTCCAATATTAGTTAAAAAATGTAATTGAAAAAGAGAGCCATAATTGAATATGGGTGTTCCTTGCACAATTAAGTATTTGAACATTAAATGAGAAAGATGAAGGTGAAAAGTGGAAATATATATATATATATATATATATATATATATATATATATATATATATATATATATATTACCTAAAAAATGCCTAATGAACCCAGAATCAACTGACTCTATGATTTATTTATGAATGCATTAATGTCCCACTCAACATTGAGGCCATTAGTTGAGTAGGACTGCAATTCATAAATCCAATAAGTTTCTAATCACTGCCTATAATGTCTTGGTACAGTGTGTTTATTATCATCACCTAAGATTTTAGCTACATGTTCACCTACTCGTATGGAAAATCTCAAAAATGGCCCGGTCTTTGGGATGCCAATTCTTCCAAGGCTGAAGTGGTTACTCAAACTCAGCTCACGGCAAAACACCAAAGGGCACAGCAGCTAACAGACCTTTTAGATACCATAACAGGACTGGAAAACACAAACAAAAAAGACCCAAACCCACCAACTAGTAACAAATTATGGCAAGCCAGTAGCGAACTTAGATCCCTCCTCAACGCCAGACATGCTAAACTATTACTCAAAATGCGAGCCAACTTGTATTCCCATGGCAATAGAACCGGCAAGCTATTGGCAGCACTGATCAAAAAACACAACATTTTTAATAAATGCCATACATTTTACACTCCACCCAGGGCAACAGATTGTTGCACCTCCGGGACATTGCCAACGCCTTTAAAAAGTTTTATTATATATTATATATTATACAACTTGAAGGATGATCCCTCGGTGAAACAACCCACAGATTTAAACAATGAAAACTTTCTTGCTTCTCTCCACCTGCCCAAATTATTGACAATCTCCTGGCGGCCCTTAATGCTCTATTTACAGTAAAATAAATCACCCAAGTTATCTCAACAATTCCAAATGGCAAAGCTCCAGGTCCAGATGGCTTCTCAGCCGAGTACTACAAATCATTCACCCAAACTCTAAAGCCGTGTTTACATGACCATTTTTCATGTCATGGAAAAAAACTATGTTTTTCTCTACGTGATTCTTGTCAAGTCTGCCTTGCATACACACGGTCGTGAAAAAAAATGCTTGAGCAAAGCGCGGTGATGTACAACACGTACGGCGGCACTATAAAAGTGAAGTTCCATTTGATTGGCACCACCCTGTGGGCTAATTATGCAAATTTCCCTTCTCATAACTTGCTTCTGAGCATGCATGTTTTTTTCCCCGTCATTAAAGCCTACACACAACCACAATCGAGAAAAATGTTCTGGAGCCTACACACAATTGTTTTTAATGACCAATTAAAAAAACTGCATTTTTTACGTCATGAAAAACGGTCGTGTGTACACGGAATAACTCCTTATTTATGCCACACATTCAACGTTGCTGTGTACTCGGGTGATTTCCTGAAATGTTGTCAGCCAATATCATAACATTACCCAAACCAGAGTAGGAGCCAGTTTCACCACAAAACTTCCACCCAATTTCGCTACTAAACATCAATCTCAAGATATATGCAAAATTGGTGGCCCAGAGATTCGCACGTATCATGCCAAACATTATTCACCAAGATCAGGTAGGCTTTACCATGGGTAGAGAGGCACCCGATGCCACTCACAAAATTATAAATCTTATTCACGACTCTGAATCCAAAAAATGTCCCTGCAATTTTTGTAGCGCTAGACATTGAAGAGGTCTTCGATCGGATCCACTTGGGATATTTAAAAAAACACTTATGAGATTTGGATTCCATGGTAATATTTTGACAGCCATACTAGCCCTGTACTCTATACTTCCGCCCGAGTATTTAAGGATGGAACCTTCTCTGAACCCTTTAAAATAACTAATGATACAAGGCAGGGATGTCCTATCTCCCCTTTAATATTTGCACTAATGATGCAGCTACAGCTCCTTCTAATAGAAGGAGCTGTAGCTCTGAGCACGTAGCCTGCTAGCCTTTTCTCTCCCTATGTGGAAGTTCTCCCAGATGTGTTCCTGCATTCCACGCTGGTTCCGGCTTCTTCCTGGTGACTACAGAACATTCTGCAGACTGACCAAATGACACAGCCTCTCGCAGGGACCGTATCTGGACACAGGGACACCCCTAGGGACTCCAAAACACAGATGAGCCTATGATCTTCTCACTTCTTGTAAGTGTGCTTGTATACCTTGCCATTAAAGCCTTGCTTTAATACTGCACCTATTTGGTGCTTCCGAGCGTTTTCCCCTTTGTCAGAATTATAGTAATGCATATTCTCTTTGCTGCCAGATTAATGATAATAAAGAAATGGAGACAATCTAATGTCCCTAATATCTCAAATGTCAAAACTCACCTCAACCTGGTTAAAGAGTATGAACAATTTTCAGCCTCAGTTGTGAAATTCAGAAACTCTTGGGAGCCATGGCTCCAAATCCAGCAAACCTTCAGACAAAGTCTCTCTAGTGCGGGCGTCACTAAATGACGGCCCATGGTCTGGTTCCGGCCCCAGTGGCCATTCTACCTGGACCACAGCCTCGCCAAGTAGTTTCCTGCGTCTCCCTGTCACCGGCTCACCCGAATGCCTGCCGCTATACACACAGCATGGTAGGCGCGGCAGGTCCATGCCTTCTCTATTCTCTGCCCTGCCCCCTCCCACACTGCCTGTCTAAAATCACACAAACATGAAGCACGATCGCGCTGGACAATGGGCGGGACTTTTTAAGTTAAAAAGTGGGTGATTGGTTGCTAGGCAGTTGGGCGGTCCCAGCAATAAATCACTCACTTTTAATGGGAAAGTCCCACCCATTGTCCAGAGATGCCACACTTCATGTCCTGTGTGAATAAGGTAGGGTTCTGTGGGGAGGGGGTGTGTGGTGTGCAGTGCTGTGCTGTGCTGTGTATGGGTTTGATATCGAGAGAGGTCTGTAATGGGGGGTCATTCTGTGATGGGGGTCAGTCTGTGATGGGGGTCAGTCTACAATGGGGGGGTCAGTCTGCAATGGGGGGTCAGTCTGTGATGGGGGGTCAGTCTGTGAGGGGGGTCAGTCTGTGATTGAGGGGCTCAGTCTGTAATTGGGGGGGATCAGTCTGTGATTGGGGGTCCATCTGTGATTGGGTGATCAGTCTGTTATAGGGGTTCTGTGATTTGGGGGGTCAGTCTGAGATAGGGGATCAGAATGTGATGGGGGTCTGTGATTGTGGGGGTTTCAGTCTGTGATGGGGTGGTCTGTGATTGTGGAGGGATCAGTCTGTGATTGGGGGGTTCATCTGTGATGGGGGAGCCAGTCTGCAATGGGGGGGCAGTCTGAAATGGGGGTGCCTGTGATTGTGGGCGGGTTCAGTCTGTGATTGGGGGGGTTCAGTCTGTGATGGGGTGGTCTGTGAATGTGGGGGGGGTTCAGTCTGTAATTGGGGGGTCCATCTGTGATTGGGTGATCTATCTGTGCTAGGGGGTTCTATGATTTGGGGGGTCAGTTTGACATAGGAGGGTCTGTGATTTGGTGGGTCAGTCTGTGATGGGGGGTCTGAGATTGTGGGGGGGTTCAGTCTGTGTTAGGGGTCTGTGATTTGGGGGTCAGTCTGTGATAGGGGGATCAGTCTGTGATGGGGGTCTGTGATTGTGAGGGAGGGTTCAGTCTGTGATGGAGTGGTCTGTGATTGTGGGGGGAGGGTTCAGTCTGTGATTGGGGGTCCATCTGTGATTGGGTAATCAGTCTGTTATAGGGGTTCTGTGATTTGGGGGGGGTCAGTCTGAGATAGGGGGATCAGAATGTGATGGGGGTCTGTGATTGGGGGGGTTCAGTCTGTGATTGGGGGTTCAGTTTGTGATGGGGTGGTCTGTGAATGTGGGGGGGGGTTCAGTCTGTTATTGGGGGGTCCATCTGTGATTGGGTGATCTATCTGTGCTAGGGGGTTCTGTGATTTGGGGGGTCAATTTGACATAGGAGGGTCTGTGATTTGGTGGGTCAGTCTGTGATGGGGGTCTGAGATTTTGGGGGGTTAAGTCTGTGATAGGGGGTCTGTGATTTGGGGGTCAGTCTGTGATAGGGGGATCAGTCTGTGATGGGGGGGTTTGTGATTGTGGGGGGTTCAGTCTGTGATGGAGTGGTCTGTGATTGTGGTGGGAGGGTTCAGTCTGTGATTGGGGGGGATCAGTCTGTGATGGGGGTCTGTGATTTGGTTTGTCAGTCTGTAATGAGGGGGTCTGTGATTGGGGGAACCGTCTGTGATTGGGGGGATAAGTCACTGATAGGGGGGTCTGTGATTTGGAGGTCAGTCTGTGATAGGGGGTCTGTGATTTGGGGGGGGGGTCAGTCTGTGATAGGGGGTCTGTGATTTGGGGAGTCTGGGGGGTCAGTCTGTGATGGGGGTCTGTGATGGGTCAAGTCAGTCTGTGATTTGAGGGGTCAGTCTGTGATGGGGGGTCAGTCTGTGATGGGTCAGTCTATAATGAGGGGTCTGTGATTTGAGTGGTCAGTCTGTGATGGGGGGTCAGTCTGTGATGAGGGGGTCAGTCTGTGATGAGGAGTCTGTGATTTGAGTGGTCAGTCTGTGATGGGAGGGTCTGTGATGGGGGTCAATCTGTGATGGGGAGGATATCATGTGGAGTCATAGCACCAATATGACATTCGGACCTCCGCTGGAAGACATTTTTTCGGACCGGACCCCTGTGAATTGTAATTCACTACCCCTGCTCTAGTGTATACATCTGTAATGGAATCCCTTTTTGTAATCTTCTGCCATCGCAACATGTTAAGAAATATATTTACTTTTGCTAGTCAACAAACGTAATATATGTTTTGCATAATATCTGTGTCTATATGTTCACTTTCTGTTACACTGTTAAACCTTCAAGCAACATTTGAAATTGTAAAGTGCTATTAAACTTTGTAAAAAAAAAACAATACAAATCTTTCTAAATCTAAAAATACAAAATGCATAAAAATCAATCAAAGGAATGTGGTTACTGCGCTGGTCTAAATGCGCGATGACACAAAATGGTAAATTAAATCTAATACAATAAAGTGCTGAATCCAGTGCAGTGATATGCGTGATAAAACACAATAAATAACTATACAAATAAATAAATAAGTAAATAAATTGCAATATCCAGCTGTCACAAGCGTGTACTATTGCGTAGTGCTAAGTGCAACTACTGTGCCGCCAAACAAGATTTAAATAAATAAATAATTAACAGTAAAAAATCTCACAAGCATGTGACTAAATAAATATCAAAATTTCATTCTGTTAAACATATGAGATATATACGTGATACTGTGTGCAACTAGTTTACCAACAAACAGATCTGAATTAATATAAATATATATATATAAATATGGATACAAAGTGCAAAGTCATAACATATGTGCAAAAAGCTTTTTAAAGTTCATGTGCCTGTATAACACAACTCCAAAGTTGCCTGGAAAACCAGCAACTTGTCAGTTTGGAATCCAGTAAAGGGAAAAAGTTTTGTGGTAATTTGTCCTGGAGTTATATCTCATACATCTAGGGTGCAGCTATCTCTTCCACCCGACGGAAACAAGTGCTACCACCACCAACTGCTGAAATACACACTCACCAGACCCCAGCTGGTAATAAGCCCAAAGCCTTATTCCGTTATGATCGATTGTGTCCTCTTTTCCTCTCTCACAAGATTTTCCTTTGTGCCTCAAAAAACAGGGGGCTCATCATAGTATAGTATGTTTTAAAAAGGTTTATTTCTTTAAAATATTTAAAATCAAACTACTCACAAAGGAGGTGCTTTAACCAGCACCTGGTGTATTTGGCAGTATCGGGTTTGGACAGCCGCTCACCAGCTTGTCTTTGGGTTGCGCGCCCGGCTCCTGCTACACTTGTGGTTCCGCTGGTCAGATGTACCCCCTCTGTGCGTTGTCCACCTGGCTTCTACGCGTTTCGCAAGTCTGCGTCATCAGGAAAGCTGGTGGATATTGATAGTGCAACTGTATTTATACTCTCAACTATTAATTCAATGAAATGGCGAAACCGGAAGTGGTTCCGCCGCCATCTTGGCTAAACCGGAAGTATCCCGACCGCCATCTTTACTACTGTATGCTCTCAGCTATACTCTCAGCTGTCAATTGGGTGGAATGGCGAAACCGGAAGTAGTTCCGTCGCCATCTTAGCTGTACCAGAAGTGCTCCGGCGGCCATCTTTACTGCTGTATGCTGGACAGTACTGTATACAGATCGTTGGGAGGATGTTTCTACTGGGTGGCTGCTATGTGTTATTGTGCAGCAAAGCCCACGCTAGCACACCACTGCCGCCGTTACCTCCCCTTTGTTGGTCTACCTCCCCTCTCTCTGTTTTGATCTGGGAGTTACTGAATCGAAACCAGATGTGCCCGTTCCGCCATTTTAATGTCTGGCATATGCTACATATGTTGTATGATTCCTAGTACCCTCACTATTTCTACCGGAAGTGCCCGGTCAGCCATATTGGGTACTGGATTCCGCCCTGACTTGCTATGTGCGTCTGTGCCCGATGCTGCCATAGACACCTTACAGAAACACATCGACATTTATCGTATAGTTCTTATTGCTATTGCCCTTAAATGTCAAAAAACCTTAATATTGGGGGATACTTAAAAACAGTAGAGCAATCTCTCAAACCATATGACAAATGGGTGGTTGCATCTATAATGTTATTACTAAATTTTTTCATCAAAAGTACGTAAAATAATTTGAATACAACAATAAAAAATTTAAATTAAATTAGAATTGATTCTATAGGTGCATAAATCTTTCGGAAGCATATATATAAATTTGGAAGCTGGGAATGACTAAAATGAGTGTGGATGCATACCCAAATTCTATGTGAGTATGGATGCATGCTAAAATTGTGTATAAGCCATGTGTCAATAATCTTCCAGAAAACAATTGACATCTAGTTCTACATTCATTCCCTTAGGTCTGAGTGTCTCCATTTTATAAATCCATTCTGTTTCGTTACGTGAAACCTCCCTTCTCATATTAAAATTTCTTCAGTTCTGTTCTATTTTGTCAATAGCATAAATTTTTAGTTTACTGGGGTCTTTATTATGTTTTTGTTTAAAATGCAACGAAACACTATGGTGTACGAACCCCTTTTTTTTATTCCTAATGTGCTCCCCCATGCGCACTGACAGCTTCCTAGTGGTTCTACCCACATACTGCAGCCCGCACTCGCACTCCAGCACATAGGTGACATGCGTGCTACTGTATGTAATAAGTTTCTCTATTTTAAATTCATTTTTATTAGTGTGGGATTTGAAATGGCTGATCTTCCTAGGCCCTTTTGTTATGCGGCATGGTTTGCACTTCCCGCATCTGAAAAAACCCTTCTGATCGAAGAAGGTGGTCATTTTCTTGGGAGGGTCCGGTACATTTTTTACTAAGGTGTCTCTGAGTCTTCTGGCTCTCCTGTATATGAATTTCGACTTGGCAGGTAGAATTCTGTTGAGATCTGCATCTCCCATAATAATGGGCCAGTATTTGGTGATGATTTTTTCAACCGCTAAATAGTCCGCGCTAAAACCAGTCACAAAGGTGACATCATTTCTTTCTGTTGGTTTATGTTCCTTTTGTTTCAGCATATCAATTCTGTTCATGGAGCCTACTTCTGATCTTGTTTGCTCCAACCTTTTTTTCTCATATCCTTTCTCGACAAATCTGTCGATAAGTATATTTGTTTGCGAACGGTAATCCTCTATGGAGTTGCAGTTTCGTTTAATTCTAATAAACTGCCCCTTGGGTATAGCCCGTTTCCACTGGGGATGGTGGCAGCTACCGTATGGAATGTACCGGTTGCGGTCCGTTTCCTTAAAGTGTGTTCTTGTATGTAGTTCTTTCCCAGTTTTGAATATTTCCAAATCCAAAAACTGTATTACGTCAGGTTGGACGTTAGTGGTAAATCTGATTCCATAGTTGTTATTATTGATATGCTCAACGAAGCGATTCAACTGCTTTCGATTCAGTAACTCCCAGATCAAAACAGAGAGAGGGGAGGTAGACCAACAAAGGGGAGGTAATGGCGGCAGTGGTGTGCTAGCGTGGGCTTTGCTGCACAATAACACATAGCAGCCACCCAGTAGAAACATCCTCCCAACGATCTGTATACAGTACTGTCCAGCATACAGCAGTAAAGATGCCTGCCGGGGCACTTCTGGTACAGCTAAGATGGCGGCGGAACTACTTCCGGTTTCGCCATTCCACCCAATTGACAGCTGAGAGTATAGCTGAGAGCATACAGTGGTAAAGATGGCAGCCGGGATACTTCCGGTTTAGCCAAGATGGCGGCGGAACCACTTCTGGTTTCGCCAGTTCATTGAATTAATAGTTGAGAGTATAAATACAGTTGCACTATCAATATCCACCAGCTTTCCTGATGACGCAGACTTGCGAAACGCGTAGAAGCCAGGTGGACAACGCACAGAGGGGGTACATCTGACCAGCGGAACCACAAGTGTAGCAGGAGCCGGGCGCGCAACCCAAAGACAAGCTGGTGAGCGGCTGTCCAAACCCGATACTGCCAAATACACCAGGTGCTGGTTAAAGCACCTCCTTTGTGAGTAGTTTGATTTTAAATATTTTAAAGAAATAAACCTTTTTAAAACATACTATACTATGATGAGCCCCCTGTTTTTTGAGGCACAAAGGAAAATCTTGTGAGAGAGGAAAAGAGGACACGATCGATCATAACGGAATAAGGCTTTGGGCTTATTACCAGCTAGGGTCTGGTGAGTGTGTATTTCAGCAGTTGGTGGTGGTAGCACTTGTTTCCGTCGGGTGGAAGAGATAGCTGCACCCTAGATGTATGAGATATAACTCCAGGACAAATTACCACAAAACTTTTTCCCTTTACTGGATTCCAAACTGACAAGTTGCTGGTTTTCCAGGCAACTTTGGAGTTGTGTTATACAGGCACATGAACTTTAAAAAGCTTTTTGCACATATGTTATGACTTTGCACTTTGTATCCATATTTATATATATATATTTATATTAATTCAGATCTGTTTGTTGGTAAACTAGTTGCACACAGTATCACGTATATATCTCATATGTTTAACAAAATGAAATTTTGATATTTATTTAGTCACATGCTTGTGAGATTTTTTACTGTTAATTATTTATTTATTTAAAGCGGATGTGCCACTAAACAAATATATTAAAAGCCAGCAGCTACAAATACTGCAGCTGCTGACTTTTAATATAAGGACACTTACCTGTCCTGGAGTCCAGCGGTGATCGCAGCAGATGACGAGCCGATCGCTCGTCACCCTGCTGCTCCCCCCTCCATCCACGGTGAGGGAACCAGGAAGTGAAGCGCTCTGGCTTCACTGCCCGGTTCCCTACGGCGCATGCGCGAGTCGCGCTCCGCCCGCCGATTGGCTCCCACTGTGTGCTGGGAGCCGAGTGTTCCCAGCATACAACGGGGGACGGACGGGAAGCGGAGAAAAAACCCGTCCTTTGCCCGTATCGTAGGGCCGGAAGTGGGTGCAGATACCTGTCTGTAGACAGGTATCTGCACCCCCCTGAAAGGTGTCAAATGTGACACCGGAGGGGGGGAGGGTGCCGATCAGCGGGACTCCACTTTAGAGTGGAGATCCTCTTTAAATCTTGTTTGGTGGCACAGTAGTTGCACTTAGCACTACGCAATAGTACACGCTTGTGACAGCTGGATATTGCAATTTATTTACTTATTTATTTATTTGTATAGTTATTTATTGTGTTTTATCACGCATATCACTGCACTGGATTCAGCACTTTATTGTATTAGATTTAATTTACCATTTTGTGTCATCGCGCATTTAGACCAGCGCAGTAACCACATTCCTTTGCTTTCACTTATAAACCTTTTTGGAGGTTTACACAGTACCGCAGCAGGTCAATATAATATAACCTGTTTTTTGCGCCGGTGACAATCACATATATAAAAATCAATCAACTTACAAATAGTGATGAGCCGAACACCCCTCTGGTTCGGTTCGCAGCAGAACATGCAAACAGGCAAAAAATTAGTTTGAACACCGTTAACCACTTAAGGACCGCCTAACGCCGATATACGTCGGCAGAATGGCATGGCTGGGCACAAGCATGTACGTGTACGTCCTCTTTAAGTGCCCGCGACCCTGTCCGAAGCTCCGTGATCGTGGCCGCGGGACCCGCGGATCCGATCGCCGCCAGAGTCCCGTGATCGGTCACAGGAGCTGAAGAAAGGGAGAGGTGTGTGTAAACACACCTTCCCCGTTCTTCACAGTGGCACTGTCATTGATCATCTGTTCCCTGATATAGGGAAAGGAGATCAATGACGTCACACGTCCAGCCCGCCCCCCTACAGTTAGAAACACATATGAGGTCACACTTATCCCCTTCAGCGCCCCCTAGTGGTTAACTCCCAAACTGCAATTGTCATTTTCAAAGTAAACAATGCATTTTTATAGCACTTTTGCTGTGAAAATTACAATGGTCCCAAAAATGTGTCAACATTTTTGGATGTGTCCGCCATAATGTTGCAGTCACAAAAATTGCTTATCGCCGCCATTAGTAGTAAAAAAAAAATTATTAATAAAAATGCAATAAAACTATCCCCTATTTTGTAAACGCTATAAATTTTGCGCAAACCAATCGATAAACGCTTATTGCGATTTTTTTACCAAAAATAGGTAGAAGAATACGTATCGGCCTAAACTGAGGGGAAAAAAAAGTTTTTTTATATATTTTTGGGGGATATTTATTATAGCAAAAAGTAAAAATATTGCATTTTTTTCAAAATTGTCACTCTATTTTTGTTTATAGCGCAAAAAAAAAATGCAGAGGTGATCAAATACCACCAAAAGAAAGCTCTATTTGTGGGAAAAAAAGGATGACAATTTTGTTTGGGAGCCACGTCGCACTACCGCGCAATTGTCAGTTAAAGCAACGCCGTGCCGAATCGCAGAAAGGGGCCTGGTCCTTTACCTGCATATTGGTCCGGGTCTTAAGTGGTTAAAGTCTATGGGACAGGAGCATGAAAAATCAAAAGTGTTAATTTTAAAGGCTAATATGCAAGTTATTGTCATAAAAGGTGTTTGGGGACCCGGGTCCTGCCCCAGGGGACATGTATCAATGCACAAAAAAGTTTTAAAAATGTCAGTTTTATCGGGAGCAGTGATTTTAATAATGCGTTTAATAAGTGAAACAATAAAAGTGAAATATTTATTTAAATTTCGTACCTGGGGGTGTCTATAGTATGCCTGTAAAGTAGCGCATGTTTCCCATGCTTAGAAACGTCTCTGCACAAAATGAAATTTCTAAAGGAAAAAGTAATTTAAAACTACTTTATACTTGATGGGTACGAGCAATACAGATAATAGTCATTGAAAAAAAAACAGCATGGGTTCCCCCCTTAGCCCATTACCAGGCCCTTTGGGTCTGGTATGAATATTAAGGGGAACCCTGCACCAAAATTAAAAAAAAAAAATGGCGTAGGGTTCCCCCCAAAAATTTATATATATATATATATATATCAAAAATTTATATCCAAGCACGCAACCTGGCAGGCCGCAGGAAAAGAGGGGAGACGAGAGAGCGCCCCCCTCCTGAACCGTACCAGACCACATGCCCTCAACATGGGGAGGATGTCCCCATGTTGATGGGGACAAGGGCCTCATCCCCACAACCCTTGCCCAATGGTTGTGGGGGTCTGTGGGCAGGGGGGCTTATCGGAATCTGGAAGCCCCCATTAACAAAGGGCACGCCCAGATTTCGGCCCCCCATGTGAATTGGTAACGGGTACATTGTACCCCTACCATTTCACAAAAAAAGTGTCAGAATGTTAAAAAACACAGGAGACAGTTTGGGACAAGTCCTTTATTAAAAGGAAAAAAAGAAAAAAGAAAAAAAAAGTTTCAATGATGTAATCCACTCTCGAGCGATATGGAAGGAAAAAAAACCCTGCCACTAGAATGATACCGCCTCATAGGTGACGTCCAGGCTAACGGCGCTCTGCTGGGTTGACAGCTCTTTTATAGATGAGGGTGGGGCCACACATCATGTGCACAGGTGACCCCGCCCCCTCTCTGACACAAGGAGAAAGCCCAGGGGTTACCCAATGACGTTATGGGTGACCCCGCCCCCTCGTATGCAACGTGGGTTTCCTGTGATGTGCAAGAGGGGGCGTGGTCTCCCGTACACGTCATTGGGTAACCCCAGGCTTTCTCCTTGCATCAGAGAGGGGGCGGGGTCACCCACGCACATGACATGGGGCCCCGTCTTCATCTATAAAAGAGCTGTCAGCTGTTCTAGCAGTGTTTTTTTCCTTCCATATCGCTCGAGAGTCGATTACAATGTACCCTGTTACCATTTCACACAGGGGGGGCGGGATCTGGGGGTCCCCTTTGTTAAAGGGGGCTTCCAGATTCTGATAAGCCTCCTGCCTGCAGACCCCTACAACCACCGGGCAAGGGTTGTGGGGATGAGGCCCTTGTCCCCATCATCATGGGGACATCCTCCTCATGTTGAGGGCATGTGGCCTGGTACGGTTCAGGAGGGAGGCGCTTTCTCATCCCCCCTCTTTTCCTGCACGGCCTGCCAGGTTGCATGCTCAGATTTTTGGGTGAACCCCACGCCAAAAAATGGCGCAGGGTTCCCCTTAATATCCATACCAGACCTAAAGGGCCTGATATGGAATTTGGGGGGACCCCTACACTTTTTTTTCATACCAGACCCAAAGGGACTGATAATGGACTAACTTTTGATTTCTCCCATAGACTTTTAAAGGGTGTTCCGTGGCTTTTCGAATTTGCCGCAAACATCCCAAATTGTTTGCTGTTCGGTTAACGGGCGAACGGGCAATGTTCGAGTCGAATTCCTGTTCGACTCAAACAAATAGCCCATCCCTACTTACAAACAAGGTTTGCAAGAAAGCTCAACAGACAGGGATATAGACTCTCCAAGGCAGGGTACTTAAGAATTAAAAAGGCAGAGAAACTTCAAATGCTATATTTGTCACCATGCATTAACTGCAGAGGAAATTCAAGTTTTACAATTAGGCTTAACCTTTTGTCCTGATGCAAAGATATTCATCTTTTTGCTCGACAATTAATGTTTAAGGTCTTATATCATAAGACACAAAACATTGATCTTTAACTCATCCCCCCAGTCATCTCATCATCTCTGGATGTGGATGTTAAACAGAAAATGCAAGCAGCCTTATTGATACATATTTGAGTCCCCATGTGATATTGCTGTTTTCCTATGTACAGGATACCATCGACCTTATTAAAATAACTGAGGGCATTTTTGTTCCTGAACATACTTGGCTTTTTGCCATTGACATTGAGAGATTATATAATATGATCCCGCATTAGTTGGGACTATGTGTTATAGCAGACTACGTAAATGGGCCAACCTGACTATAAATATAATGAGTTTATATTGGATATTCTGAGATTTATCCTTACAAGGAATAGTTTCAGGTTTGGTTCCTCCCACTACCTCCAGGTAGAGGGGGTTGCGCCCTATTATATGCCAACGTGTACCCGGGGGGGGGGGTGGAAGAGGAACCTATTTGCGATGGAGGACATCAGTAAGTATCTGGAGTATATAATTACCTTCCATCGATATATTGATGATATACTGATGATATGGCCAGGCACCCACATGGATTTGATTGAATTTATTTACAATGTCATGTGATCAGAGATCTATTACCTTTCTAAGACATAAAAATGTTGTTGAATCTGATGGATCACCTCTTTATTCAGGAAGCCTGGCAACACTATTTTACATGCCTCTAGTTCCCACCCCCAATCCTTGGCTAACAGCATCCCCTATAGTCAGTACCTTAGATTAAGGCAAAACTGTAGTAGAGATGAGGACTTTCAAATTGAGGCAAATCATCTCTATTCACATCTACGCAAGAGAGACTATACTCATAGTATACTAAAAAAAAGCTTTCAACGGAGCTAAAGCTCATGTATGTGATATCTTGATCTATAAGAAAAAAAATAAAACAACTTCCCAGTTAGTGAGAATAATTACTTCTTACACAAAACAACACAAACAAGTTATAAACAAATGTTGGCCATTATTATTGTCCGATCCTATAGTAAGTAAATATGAAGAAAATCAACCGCAAATCACATATAGACAAGCAAAATCTTTAAAAGACCATTTGGTCCAAAGCCATTATAGAGTCTATGTAACATCCACTATGACCACTACCAATTTATGCCTAATAGTGATGATATAATACTGCCTAACAAACAAATTCATAGAATTAGACATAGAGTAACTTGCCAGACCCCTGGAATCATATTTAACGGCTTGCGACTGCCTCACGCACATTTACATTGGCAGAATGGCACGGGCAGGCAAAGCAACGTATATATACACAACTATGTGGCCATGTCTGCGGGACCCACGGACTCGATGTCCGCTGGTGTCCCACGATCGGGTCACAGAACGGCAGAATGGGTGGATGCCCTTGTAAACAAGGCATCTCCCTGTTCTGCCTGGTGACACAGCACTGTTCGCCTGCTAGTTCTCATCGGGAGTAGCGATCAGTGACGTGTCACAGTAATCCACTCCCCCTAACAGTTAGAATCACTCCCTAGGACACACTTAACCCCTTCCCCGTCTTCTACTGGTGTATCCCTTCTCTGCCAGTCACATTTATACAGTAATCAGTGCTTTTTGATCGCTGTATAAATGTGAATGGTCCCAAAATAGGGTCAAAAGTGTCCGATGTGTCCGCCATAATGTCGCAGTCACAATAAAAATTGCAGATCACCGCCATAACAAGTAAGCAAAATTAATAATAAAAATGCCATAAAACTACCCCCTATTTTGTACACGCTATAACTTTTGCACAAACCAATCAATATACGCTTATTCTGATTTGTTTTATCAAAAATATGTAGAAGAATACATATCGGCCATAAACTGATCACAAATGTGCTTTTTTTTTTTTAATGGGAATATTTATTATAACAAAAAGTGCAAAATATTTTTTTTTTCAAAACTTTCATTCTACATTTGTTTATAGCGCAAAAAATAACCACAGAGGTGATCAAATACCACAAAAAGAAAGCTCTATTTTTGGGGGGAAAAGGAGCCACGTCGCACGAAATGTGCATGTAGTTGTTTCTATGTTGGAAAAACTAAACGTCCCTTTCTGAAGCGAATCAACAAGCATGTTTTCCTTATTAAAAAACTTAAAATGGAAACTCCAATTAGTCGTCATGTTGGTCTGTTTCATGGTTTTAGTCTGCACACCATAGAATGTATGACATTGGAACATATTTCTACCAATGTTAAAGGACGTAATGACCAAAAACCTTTACAGTTGGAATCATCCAAAAGCCACAACTTTCCATGACTAAATGAAACACTAAGTTACAAACCCTGTGAAAGATACCTTTGTCTGAAGGATATATTTCCCCCCCTTGTTCTATTTTGCCTCCTTAACCTCTTCTTTTCCTCTTTTCCCTTCTTTCCCCCCATGACACCCCCACCCCCTCGCCACCTCTCCCTTACTCCCTTTCTTTCCCTTCTTGTCCCTACCCTTTATCCTTTCCCCCCCTTTTCCCTTTCCTATTGGTCATTGCTCACTCACATCTAGGCACACTCTACAAGTGTACCCCCTCTCTTTCCTTCCCATGAACTTTGGCCTTTGAATTTGCTTTATAAAATAAAACTTTAAGTATTATATTATTTAGTGTTGAAACTGATTTTGCCATATAGTTCGTACTGCATACTTAACCACTTGCTGACTGCCTCATGATGATATACGTCAGGAGAATGGCACGGGCAAGCAAAGTAATGTACCTGTACACTACCGCTCCCTGTGGGTGGGAGGGGGGGGGCAGGTGCCTGAGGCAGTTGGCTTTGTTACAGAAGCGATCCGTCCTGAGGGACAGGAAACTGATTTATGATTTTTTTCCGAATTTCATACCTTTCTGAGATTATCCTTCCTCTTGGGCATGGTTAAAAAGAATGAAATTCGGTCATATTGGTCCACTGACCCAATTCCCCATATGCCCCTGTTCTCTGCCTCCATTGCCAGGGCACGATACAAGAAGATCTTGGGGTTCATGCATTTCAATGATAGTGAACTCTGTCGTCCTCCGGGAGACCCTGGATACGATCGGCTCTACAAAATGTGCCCCCTCGTTAACCACTTCAACAAACATTTTGCAGCCTTATTTACTTCCGATCAAGTTGTCTGCATTGATGAGTCCCTAATTACATTTTCTGGCCGCTTGTCTTTCAAACAGTATTTTCCTAGCAAGCGTTCCAGATATGGGGTCAAGGTGTATAAGCTATGTGACAGGGCAACAGGCTATACTTAGAGTTTTACAGTTTACGAGGAAAGCAATAGAGCCGGGGAAGTGCCCAGACTACATAGAGAGCACTGGCAAGATTTTTCACAAAAAATGCTTTTGAAAAATCGCTGCGCAAATACTGTGTGAAAAAAAAATTCAACACCCACCATTTTAATCTGTATAGCCTTTGCTTTAAAATAATATATAATGTTTGGGGGTTCAAAGTAATTGTCTTGCAAAAATATTTTTTCATGTAAACAAAAAGTGTCAGAAAGGGCTTTGTCTTCAAGTGGTTAGAAGAGGTGATGTGTGACATAAGCTTCTAAATGTTGTGCATAAAATGCCAGGACAGTTCAAACCCCCCCAAATAACCCCATTTTGGAAAGTAGACACCCCAAGCTATTTGCTGAGAGGCATGTCGAGTCCATGGAATATTTTATATTTTGACACAAGTTGCGGGAAGAAGAAATGTTTGCACAAAGCTGTCACTAAATTATATATTGCTCAAACACGCCATGGGCCTATGTGATATCCTTTAGGGCTTTTTTCTAAGCCCCCCTTCTATTGCCTCTTTGCTTTTTTGAACCATAAAACATGTTATATGGGACAGTCTGCATGTTGTCCTGTTTGCCCTTGAACACCTGGGGTGTTCATACAGACACCCAGGGCATCTGATCCCTTGCTTCCTGCATCTGGTCCTTGCCTGGAGTGAATGTTTCTCTCCAACCACCAGAGGGAGCATGTCATGTCCTACTGCGAACTAGACATTAGGACCCAGTGGTGAAATGATGAGCAGCAGATATTATGCAGTTTGCGCATGCACAGTGCAGTAATTTTTTCCGCATCCACCCTGGTTGGCCGGATAGGTGGTAGTTAAGGCCGCTTGATGCTGCTGGAACCACAGGGACACACATGCCACTGCAGGATACCAGGTACTTGTGATATGACAGACTGTTTCTATATCCTTGCATATCAGCATTGAATTGAACATCTTAGTGCTTCTTTTTCTCCCTTTTTTTGTCTGGAAATCTGGTAATTTTCAGGTAATTTGAACGCTTCATGTCAGTGATGTTTTTCTCCCACTGCATATATTTCAAGCTCTTTTTGATCTCTTTGACTTTTTAAGTCCTAGACACAAGTATTCTGCTTTGGAGAGTCTAGGTCCCTGTTTGTTGAGCTTTCTTGGAAACCTTGTTTCATTTTTATAACTTTTTGTATTTTTGCCTTTTAATGATTTATTCCCATATTTTGATACATGACCTGATTACATTGCTATTTAAATTTGTGTTTCTTATATAATTATATAATATAACAATAATAAGTTGTGTTTGATATGACTGTTTTATATATTTTTCCCTCATTGGAAGGGTTGTACCTCAAGTGGACAACATCCCTTGAGGAAGCCCAGGATGTGGGTGAAACGTGTTGGAAATTCCATCTAAGGTGCTGTATGCATAAAAATTATGCTTTATGTACTTGCCATAATTGTTTTTATACAATTTTTTTTTTTACATAAAAAAAATTGAGATTGCTGTAACTTACTTGCACCTTAAAAACCACATACGTTCTTCTGTATCTATTCAAATGGGGAATGTGGGATAGGGGATGTGGTGCTTCAAATAGTGGTTTGTCTATAGTAAAAAATCTATTCTATACTCCAATTATGCACAGGAAAATCTCCAGTATTAAAATCCAGATGAAAATACAGAGCTGAACCATTTTTAGAGCCGGTTCACACAGGGGCGACTCGTCAGGCGACTCAGCCGCCTGACAAGTTGCATCCCGTTCTGTACAATGGAACCGTTCTAATAAGAGCAACTCAAGTCGCTCCGACTTAGAAAAAGGTTCCTGTACTACTTTGGAGGCGACTTCCATTGACTTCAATACAGAAGTAATTTTGCAAGTCGCCTCTGAAGTCATCTGCACTTCGCCTTGCCTAGTCATGTGGCAAGTCGTGCCGCCCCAGTGTGAACCGGCTCTTACGAGTCTTAGTTTAACTCTGATAGTGTGGATTATATAAACACCAGGAAAGTTAAATTTTAATCTGCCGATTTTCCTGTGTGGCCTAGAGGTGGCCTTGGTATCCCCCTCAATCTATCTTCAGTGCTCCATTCTTCACTGCAGGTCTTGGGTAAAATATGCAGCCAACACTTGTGTGAGCCTCCCTAGTAGGGGAATAAGGAGCATGTAATAAACAATGTAGCATATAGAGTACAGAGGCTTGAAGTACTGTATGTAATGAACATAATGTAGTGGTCAGAATTATGTGACATACATTATGCAGGGGTCAGTATCTAAAAGTATGGGACTTATAGAAAAGCTTATAGGGTAAAGCAGTCAGAGGTATGTAACAAGAAGCACAGGCCGGGATTCAGATACATTGGCGTATCTTTGAGCGGGTGTAGCGCATCTCATATGCGCTATGCCGACGTAACGTAGAGAGGCAAGTACTGTATTCACAAAGCACTTGCTCCCATATGTACGCCGGCGTAGCGTAAATGGGCTGGCGTAAGCCCGCGTAATTCAAAGTAGCAAGGCAGTGGGCGTGTTGTATTATAATGAAGCGTGACCCCATGTAAATGCATGGCTGATCGAACGGCGCATGCGCGCGCATGCTCAGAATCACGTCGCAAATACTCCCTAAGATACGTCGGCTCAATGCTTTCGACGTGAACGTAACCTACGCCCAGCCCCATTCACGTACGACTTACGCAAACGACGTAAAATACGACTCTGTTCCGACGTTTCCGACGTCCATACCTTAACATGACTTACCCCTGCTTTATGAGGAGTAAACTTACGCTGGACGTAAGCCTTACGTAAACGGCGTAGCTAAATCCGACGGGCGCAAGTACGTTCGTGAATCGGCGTATCTAGATCATTTGCATATTCGACACGTAAATCTACGGAAGCGCCCCTTGCGGCCAGCATAAATATGCACCCAAGTTGCGACGGCGTAAGGAGACTTACGTCAGTCGTATCTTGCAAAATTCAGGCGTATCTCAGTTCCTGAATAAGCGCATAGATACGACGGCGCACATTTGGACTTACGGCGGCGTATCTGGAGATACACCGTCGTAAGTCCATTCTGAATCCGGGCCAAAGTGTACAGAGTATGGTTGTCAGAAGTATGCAACATACACTTTGCATTTAAAATTCCTGACCTCTTTAATCTGTTTGTTGGGCCGTACATTATATAAATAGAGAAAAGTATATAGAGCATGCACTAATAATTGATAGTAGCCCACTGCATTTCCATCCCTGATATAAAGAATGTATACAAATCCCCAGTAATGGGGTGTGGCATGGGATTTTATGGATGCATGTTGGGTTATTATGATGAATATTGAAATATTTAGATAATAAAGTAATCATCAAATTGAAAACCACAGAAATCATTCAGAAATCTTAGTATTACAAAAAGTATAAATGTTTAATAATAAATACAGTCTGTTTATACAAAAGCACATATAAAAAGATCACAGTAAAGGAGAATTACAACAACGTGCAACAGCTTTCATGTGTGTCCCATGCTAGTAGTCCTACATGTTTCGCCCTACAGGGGGCTTCTTCAGGGACGCACGGACATAGAAATTAATCTAAAATAGATAGAGACTTCATAAGTAAACATAGAAATATGCGTCATAATTCAACGCAAATGCCAATATAAATTTCTCAGAAATTTGTTACAAACAACAAAAGAAAAAAAGGGGGGGGGGACCAAAAAAGAAAGAAAAATTAATAAATATATATAGAGATATGTACATGTATGTTATAGAATAAATTGGATATTCACAGATATCATCATTGTCATAATCTTCACATAAACATGAAGCAGGTAAATACCTCCAAGGTAATCACGAATCCTCCTAGTGAGTGAAGTATAAACGTCCCAAGTACAACAAGATGGACTGTTGTGTCAGTGATAGACAAGCAGTGCATCACATTTGACCCAATTGAGCCGCGTCCAACCAATGAACCTGATGGGAGAGTATATATAGAAGAGTGGTCTGAGCAGTCTATAATGATTTCTGTGGTTTTCAATTTAATGATTACTTTATTATCTAAATATTTCAATATTCATCATAATAACCCAACATGTATCCATAAAATCCCATGCCACACCCCATTACTTGGGATTTGTATACATTCCGTACATTATATAGTCTCGACCACTACACCCCCACCGTACAGATCAAATCTTCTTTCCATGATAAAAATTCAACCCTGTGAAAAATGCTACTCCCTCTCAAGCACAAATACCCCCTCTTTCCCCCAACACAAATTCCCTTTCCCTCTTTTCATAGCACAAATCCACTCCTCATTTCTCCCCACACACAAATCCCCTAGCAACAAATCTTTACCTCCTCTCCACAAGCACAAATGCCCACTCTCTCTCCCCTCTCTCCCAAGCACTCCCTCTCTCTTCCTTCAAGTACAAATTTCCCCCCATCTCTCTATGCTCCGCCAAGCTCAATTCTACTGTTCCCTCTTTCTCTTAAGAAGAAATATCTTTCTTCTCTGTTCCAAGCACAAATCTTCTTTCTTGCTCCAAGCACAAACTTTCCCCCCTACTCCAATTGCCAGCATAAATCTTTCCCTAGCACAGATCAAGCACTCCTTATTCCCATACAAATTGACCTCCATAATCTCACTAGACCCAAGTTACATAGCAGAATCCAACTCTGGAGGGCTACAGGGGGAAAATGGACAGGATTGGTTCATTTATATGCCGCAAAAACCCTCCTAGCTAGGTGTACAGGGGGCAATATAGTATAGGGCCAGGTGGCAATTGCGACCCCTGTACGCTCCTGTCCCGTTTATTTCTAAAAAATTGTTTGTAAATCTATGTGTGAGTATATGTGTGAGTATATTTAAATAGTTTCCAATATGCCATGATATTCAGATTAGAATCAAGGAATGCTGCTATGCTGCATATACAGACAGATTTTACTGTTGTGGGTTTAGTAACACTTTAAGGCCTCGTACACACGACCGAGTTTCTCTGCAAAAACCAGCAAGAAACTTGCTGGGATTTTTTTTTGCCGAGGAAACCGGTCGTGTGTACATTTTTCGACGAGGAAACTGTCAAGGATCCCGTCGAGCCAAAAAGAGAGCATGTCTTCTTTTTCCTCGATGGGAATGGAGAAACTTGCCTTGTCGAGTTCCTCGACAGCCTAACAAGGAACTCGACGAGGAAAACGATGTGTTTCGCCCGTCGAGTTCCTCGGTCATGTGTACGAGGCTTCACTGTGTACATATTACACAGTTAAAGTGTTACTAAACCCACAACAGTAAAATCTGTCTGTATATGTAGCATAGCATGCTTGTTATACTCACTGTGAAACTTAAGGGGTTAATCATCTGCGTTGTGTAAAAAAGACTGTTTTATCCTGTATGATGCTTCCCTCCTGCACTATCTATCTGGGGAAAGCCTGCTAACACAGGCAGAGTAGCCAACCTGCACATGTCTTTTATGCTGGAGAAAATCATTACTTGTTCTAAAGATAGCCAGGTCACATGATATTGGCATCACACATGTGGGCATGTATACTGGTTGAAGTTGAAATCTCCTCCTACCCGAACTCTCAGCACTAAAGAAACTGTGCAGTTTATCACTGACAGCGGTATATATACAGATCAGCCAAAAAGGTATATAGTGGCAATATTTTAATGTAAAAAAAAAAGATTTATAAGCTGTGGGCACTGTGTAGGGGGGCAGATTAACTATTTTCATATTACTGGGTTTAGTACACTTTAGTACATTTTACGCATGCAGTTAATAAGCATATGTTTTGCTTGTAGTTAATGGGCAATATAAGCCTAAAACTCTTGAGACCTTGCAAAAGGTTTGTTATTATTAAACATAGTTGTGTCATTCCTTTTAAAACTTGTGACAATACCTTGAATATTGTATGGAGATTGTATCAAGCTAGATTTACCTCATTCTCAGATGGTTTTCTTCTCAGTGGGAAGTAGACACAAGCCAGGGAAATATTTAACAGAATATGAATAAAAGCATATGGGGAGAAAAAAAAACCTACAAAGTTTGGACAGCCAATATTGTGGAAGGCATTCTGGTGAACTGCCACCTGCACCCGCTGAACACAGGGATCTGAAGTTGACATTGATCGATTTAACAGTAGGAAGGTGTTAATGATATGCAGCTTTGATGGCTGAGCCACTTCATGCTCATTTGCATTTCCATTCATCATCTCAGCGTTTACCATTATGAAGAGATTGCCAGATCTAATTAAAGTCTGGGCTAACAAGGTGACATGGGAGCTCAGTCACTTCTTATACTGAAGAAAACATGGGAAACTTTCCAGCAGGAAGTACACTAACCTTACACCAAACCCAATTAACTTAATTTCTAACTAAACCATTTGAGGCTCCTTGATTTGAATGAACTAAGTGCCTGGAATATACCAATACAATATTTTCCTTGTTGACATCTGGGGTATCGAAGGAGCTGTGACCATAAGCTTAAAGTAACGTAACAAGAGGTGCTAAATAGTATATATATATATATATATATATATATATATATATATATATATATATATATATATATATATATATATATATATATATATATATATATATATATATATATATATATATATATATATATATAGTGTAAGGTACTGTCCAACAGGAATATGGATGGGTGTGTGTAGGTTTTTCACATACACATGGTTTATTGCTGATGGGTAACATGGGTTATTGCAAAATCATGGTGAGTTCTGGCCTGGGCTCTGGACCCTGGAGGATTTGTGGGACATTTGGTGAGATAAAGCCTGCATTCCTAGGTCCACTCTTTCCTGCCCACAATCCTTCAGATATATGAGCTGAGTTAGTCAGATGAACAGATGTTTTGTTTGTTTTATGCTATGAACTTGCTGAATAAAGCTCTCCTGCATTAAAACTGTGTTTGTTTGCTGCCTTGCTGAATAAAAATGCAAGAAAGACCTGCTTTGACTGTTTCTACAAATCCCTGCCCCATGCTTGATTTGGCACGGTACCAACTGAGCCTGTCCCTTTTACTTTGGGGTTACTTTGGGGTTGAATTATTAAAGGCAAATAGATTATGCACTTTGCAAGTGCAGTTGCTCCAGAGCTTAGTAAATGAGGGGAAGCTCTGCTGATTTCATGTGCACATCAAAATGCTGTTTTTTAATTTTCCTTGCATATGATTGGGTATTCTGTGTAAAGTGAAGCTTTACCTCATTTACTAAGTCTTGGAGCAACTGCACTTACAGAGGTGCCACTGTCCTTACACAGTCTATTTGTCTTTAGCGAATCCTCCTCTATATGTCTGTTTTACATAGAAAACTGCTAATAATACATTAATAAAATATATGTTATTAAAAAATGATTATAAAATATGGACACATGTTAAAAAAGGGCACTTACATGAATTGACCAGATTTTATAATGCTTATGACTAAATGAGGAGCTACATTACACCATACAAATACATTTTCTGCTCCTTAGTGCATGAGGCCATATTTGAAGTTTTTTAGTGGCCTTATGAAGGACCTTATTCAAATGATTTGAATTGATACATTTTTAAAATGAAAACTTAGATATGCTGAACTTTTTATCACATCTCAACATACTAGTTGGAAAGGGCTCTATTGCACACTATATATTTCCTCACATACACATGCATTTTGGCTGTGCTGTAAAAATTAACAAAATCCATAGCAAGGAACCTAGTGTGACTGAACTCTTAAAGTGACACTATTATCTGCTAATTCATGGAAAACTTACAGTGCCCCCTAAAAGCCCACCTCCTAGCCCAGTAAACTTACCCATCAGCACTCATCTCACCTCCCTGCTCTGTTGGAGTCCTAATTTATTTCAAATCAAGTGCATCTTCCAAGTCTTGGAAAGTCAATCACCAAGCCTGACATTTTTTACATGGGGTAGTCACATCATCCACTCCACAAGAGCTTGTTCTCTTTTACTTTAGGCATTAATAGGTAATCAAATAAATAAATAAATACATAAATACATACAAAAATAAATAGATAAATAATAAAAAAAAATAAAAAAAAATTGTGTGTCTGATTCTATACCTCCCAAACCTCAGGGACACATACTGTTGGAGCTAGTCACTAAGCCCCACCCCCACACATGCCTTAATAACCCATAGATATATAATTATTTGTTAATTGCAATTGCTGATAACTAGAGTTGATCGGACACCTGGATGTTCGGGTTCGACGGGTTTGGCCAAACTTCGGAAAATAGTCCGGGTTCGGGACCCGAACTTGACCCCGAACCCGAACCCCATTGAAGTCAATGGGGACCCGAACTTTTGAGTACTAAAATGTCTCTAAAAAAATGTTGGTAAGAGCATGGCAAGTACTCTGCAAACAAATGTGGATAGGGAAATAACTTTAAAATAACATGAAATACATAAAAAAATTAAAAAAATCTTGACCTAGGAGGACGAGGTCCATATGGAGTAGGAGGTTGAGGTGGCGGTGGATGTGGCGGTGTAGGTGGAAGCTAAAGTGTTTATCTCACACGTACAGGATATGGAGGAAACACTGCAAACAATGAAGGAAACACTTCAAAATATATTTTTTTGCCCTAAATGGGTGTTTTTCGAATAGCAAAATAGAAGAACAGTATCTAAAGTGTTTATCTCACACGTACAGATATGTAGGAAACACTGCAAACACTGGAGGAAACACTGCAAACACTGGAGGAAACACTGCAAAATATATGTTTTTGCCCTAAATGGGTGTTTTTTGAATAGCAAAATAGAAGAACAGTAGCTAAAGTGTTTATCTCACACTAGCAAAATAGAAGAACAGTGTTTACAAAGTGTTTATCTCACACATACAGATATGGAGGAAACACTGCAAACACTGCACTGCACTAAAACACTGCAAACACTGGAGGAAAAAAAATGCAAACACTGGAGGAAACAATGCAAAATATATATTTTTGCCCTAAATGGGTGTTATTTGAATAGAACAATAGAAGAACACTAGCTAAAGTGTTTATCTCACACGTACAGATATGCAGGAAACACACCAAAAAAAATGTATTTGCCCTAAATATTTTTTTTTGAATAGCACAATAGAAAAACAGTATCTAAAGTGTGTATCTCACATGTACAGATATGCAGGAAACACTGCAAAACCTGGGGGGAAAACTGTAAAATATATGTGTTTGCCCTAAATGGGTGTTTTTTGAATAGCACAATAGAATATCATTAGCTAAAGTGTTTATCTCACACGTACAGATATGGAGGAAACACTGCAAACACTGGAGGAAACACTGCAATTTTTTTTCCCTAAATGGATGTTTTTTGAATAGCACAATAGAAGAAAAGTATCTAAATGGTGTATCTCACAGTAACATATGCAGTGCTGGTGTAATTTGATTTCTGAAGCAGGACTGACTATTATATATTTCTCTCTCTACAAGCAAAACCAGGAACCTTTCCCTAAAGTATCTAATGCAGAGTATCTCACAGGAACATATGCAGTGCTGGTGTAATTTGATTTCTGAAGCAGGACAGTCTGACTCCTATATATTTCTCTCCCTCAGAGCAGCAGCAGCAGCCTTTCCCTACCCTATTTAAAGTAGAGTGACGTGCTGTGCTATGTGCCGCTAGCTTATATAGAGGCTGGTCACATGCTGGGTCACATGCTGCACTGGCCAATCACAGCCATGCCATTAGTAGGCATGGCTGTGATGGCTTCTTGTTCACACAAGTAAAACAAATGGTGATTGGCTGCCCTGCAGCGCGCCATTACATTGCCGAACACCGAACCCGAACTTACAGTAAATTGTTCGGGTCCGGGTACCAAAAACCCAAAAGTCCGGTACGAACTTTACAGTTCGGGTTCGCTCAACCCTACTGATAACCAGCTTGTGCAACAATTATCTTAAGCATGTACCTTAAGAGGTTCTAGATCAAAATGAGCAATTAACCCTGCAAAGGAGTTCAGGTTTACTGGAGTTGGGCTTTAACCACTTGAAGACTAAACCTTTTTTGGCACTTTTTGTTTACAAGTTTAAGACCTCATTTACACCTGGCCGATTTGACATGTCAAATCGCATGCCAAATTGGAGCCTATTGGCAGCAACTGCACCGTCCAAATTGGTGCAACGCCGACTTTGCATGAACTCGCACAGATGTCTCTGAAATCCGAAATCAGACTAAATCAGACTAAAATGCCGGTTTGAAATCGTGCGAGTTCAGCTGAACTACTATAACCCCCAAACATTATATATTTTTTTTCTTTAGCAGACACCATAGTGAATAAAATGGTGATTGTTGCAATTTATTATATCACACAATATTTGTGCAGTGGTTTTTCAAACATTTTCTTTTAAAAAAAACATACACTTAAATTAAATAAAAAACATTTTTGTTGTGTTTTTTGGTAAAATATTTTTGGTAAAATATTTTTTGGTAAAATATGAAATATGAAGTTATGCTGAGTAAATAGATACCTAGCATGTCACATTTTAAAATTGTTCACGCTTGTGCATAGGCGCCAAACTACAGTACCTAAAAATCTCCATAGGCAACGCTTTAAACATTTTTACAGGTTACCTGTTTAGAGGAACAGTGAAGGTCTAGTAGTATAATTATTTCTCTCGCTCTAGCGTTTGTGGCAATGCCTCGCATGTGTGGTGCGCTTCTGCATATGAGTACGGAGGTATAGGGGCGCTTTCCATTTTTTAGTTATTTATTTTTTTACACTGTCCCTTTATTTTTATCACTTTTATTCCTATTAATGTAAACATCCCTTGTAAAAGAAATAAGGATGACAGATCATCTTTATGGAGAGATCTGGGGCCAAACATACCCCAAATCTCTTCTTTACCTTTAACCAGTTACTAACCGCCCTATAGACGATATACGTCTACAAGGCGGTTGCTTAACTCTGGGAGGACATCCATGGACGTCATCCCAGAATCACGCTCCCACGCGCCCTCTGGGGCGCGCACGCGGGAATGTCCGTGACCGCCGGGTCCGGAGGATCCCGGCGCATCACGGATCACTGTAAATCGCCGCTAATAGCGGCGGTTTACCACGTGATCGCTCCGTCCAATGACTTTTTTGTTTTTCTTTAAATGCCTCAGTTCTTTTTATGGAAACAGTAGAATGATGGGTTTTACCAAAATGCTGTACATTTGTTTTGTTTGTCTACAGCACATTCTCCCAAAAGGATTTTGGCTTCTTCAGGTCAGGCCTCATACACACGACCGAGTTTCTGGGCAAAAATCAGCAAGAAACTTGCTGGGAGATATTTTTTTCCAGAGAAAACCGGTCGTGTGTACATTTTCGTTGAGGAAACTGTCGAGAAACATGACGAGCCAAAAAGAGAACATGTTCTCTATTTCCTTGACGGGAATGGAGAAAATTGGCTTGTCGAGTTTCTGGACGGCTTCACAAGGAACTCGACGAGCAAAACGATGTGTTTCGCCCGTCGAGTTTCTCGGTCGTGTGTACGAGGCCTAAGTTTTGGAAAGCTCCAATCTGTTTTTTATGTTTCTGTGTCAGCAGTGGGGTGCTCTTGGATCTCCTTCCACAGTGCCCCTTTTCATTCAGAAGGCAACGTATAATGTGAGCTGACACAGTTGTACCCTTTGCCTGAAGGTCATCTTGAATTTGTCTGGAAGTTGATCAAAGTTCTTTATCCACCATTCAAACAATCCTTCATTGTAATTTTTGATTATTTTTTTTTCTTTTATCCACGTCCAGACAGATTACCTACAGTGCCATGGGATGTAAATTTCTTGACAATGTTGCACAGTGGACACAGGACGATTAAGATCTCTGAAGATGGACTTGCAACATTGAGATTGTCCATGCTTTTCCACAATTTTCATTCTCAAATCCTCAGACAATCCTTTGCTGTTCTTTCTCTTCTCCATGCTCCATGTGGCACACAGAGATACACAGAAATACTTGTTGTACACAATAGTATACAATAATTTTGTCCTATGTATTTTTAGAGTTTTGTGTGGAGTGTGCCAAATTTGGCTTTTTGCTTCTCCACTTTTTTGTGCCATACCAATACAATCAAAATAAATAAACATGAGAATGTTTTGTGGGAAAAGTGGTACTTTATCTGACAGAAATGCAGGGGTGCCGATATTTTTTGCCATGACATGTGTGACTTCCCATGATGCAGCTTCAAGTCCCTGGTTACATCAGCAGTACCTCAATAAACCATGAGGAAAAACAGAAATTGTAAATAAAAGTAAAACATGGTGGAGATTCACTGATGTTTTGGGGTTGCTTTGCTGCTTCAGGCACTTGATATCTTGATCATGTGCATGGCATTATGAAATCTGAAGACTACCAAAGAATTCTGGGGTGAAATGTAGGGCCCAGTGTCAGAAAGTTGGGTCTCCGTCAGGTCATGGGTCTTACAGCAGGACAATGACCCAGAGCACATATCAAAATGCACCAAGAAATGGTTTAAGACAAAGCACTGAAAAGTACTGAACTGGTCAGCAATGAGTCCAGATCTAAATCCCATATACCACCTGAGGAGAGATCTCAAAACAGCAGTTGGGAAAAGGATCCAAACTAAGAGACCTGGAGCAGTTGGTGAAAGAAGAGTGGTCCGAAATTCCAGCAGAGAGGTGGAAGAAACTCATTGATGGTTACAGTTATTTTAATTCAAGGGGTGTGCTACCAAATATTATGCCTAAACATTTGTATTTGCAACAATTTTCTGGGCGAAGTGGTGCATTATCTGCCAGGAATGCAGGGGTGACAATATTTTAGGCCATGACTACTATCTATCTATCTATCTATCTATCTATCTATCTATCTATCTATCTATCTATCTATCTATCTGTAGATCCCCATTGCTAAACATTTTGAAAGGTGTCTTTGATGTAATTTATGATAAGGGTGAAGCTCTGTTTTAAAGTGGAGCTTCAGCCATAAACTTTTTTTATTTTTTTTAATTCAACAGCTACAAACACTGTAGCTGCTGACTTTTAATAAGGATACTTACCTGCCCAGAAAGCCAGCAATGTCTACTCCCCGAGGCCGTTCCGTCCATCAGATTGGGTGATTTTGTAACTAAGGAAAACCGGCAGTGGAGCCTTCAGGCTTTACAGACGGTTTTCTACTGTGCATGCGCGAGTCACATGGCACTTTGTGAATGGCCAGCTTGTCTTCTGGGACACACACAGGTCCCAAAACGGGGAGAAGGAGGAGGGCTTGCCACAGAAGAGGACATAACGTCCTGTGTGGCGGCCAAGATGGAACGATAGTACACATGTAGTTGAAAAAAAGGTAGGAAGGGGAAAAAATTTATGATATCCAAAAACAATTTGTGGAGGGAATTCATTGTGGATTTGATTCTTTAGTTTAAGACTACCTTGCAAAAGTGGGTGGAACTCTGCTTTAACATTTTGTTAAAACTTTGTGAATCACTACTGCTTGGACCAACAAGAAGGGAACACCCGTGAAAGCTGTTCTGAAAATATAAGGTCTCATTCACATGAGCTTACCAATCCATACACCCATGCGAAGGCTGTCTTCACCTATGTCAGATTCACAAGTGTTCCAGCTCCATTGTTCAAATCAATGACAGCTGACTGGCTGTATGGACCTCCAAGCACATTGAACCCTGCATAGATGTCTCTTAAATCGCGGCCGAAATTGCGGCAAAATCGTGGCAAAATCGCAGTCGCGAAATCACGGTAAAATCGCGATTTTACCGTGATTTGAATTTGCAGCAGTGTGAACCTAGCCTGAAACATGGAACAGGATGAGGCCTAAATGTTAGTGCAAATAGAAAAATCATAACAGCTCAATATTTTATGTAGGAATAAATGCATATTTATTTAGTCCACACTGTTGTCATCAGAGTGCTAATGAATAATAGATGCGTATGTAACACTACCCCCGGAGGAGCTGCTGGTTTATTTTGGGTGGCATGTTACCTCATGGCTCTTTCCCCGGCCTAGGGGTGTATGGTGCATATAGCAGTAACGGAATGTCCATGACAGGTGTCTTTTGCTGTGCTCTTTATTACCCAGCCGGGTAAAAACATTAAAACTTGTGATGAAGAGTAGAGGTGAAGTAGAAGAAGAAATAGCAGGCTCAGTCGCAACAATAGGGAAACAGTCCTGCTTCCAACAATGCATTGTATTCTCTGCCACTCTAGCCAGAGTGGGTATATTATAACTGGACAGGCCCACTCTCACTGACCTGGCAGCCAGAGTACCGCTCGAACTTGAAGGAAAAGTCTCTGCCACAGACCCTCCTGAAATTGACTCAGGGAAAAGCCTCTGCCACAGGCCCTCTCTGTGATTGTGATTACGGAGATGATCCTCCTTGATAGAATTGTGTCTGGAACTCCTTCAGATAGTTTTCAGGTACCGACTGAGAGGTGACCAGTCTCTCAGTGTCCGGCTACCTCAATCCCCGGTGGTTTGTTGAGACCCTATTGGATCGCCAGCCTCTCATTGGCTCTCCTCAGATGGACTCCCCACCGAACAGCTATCCCACTTGGGATCTTCAGGATTGGGAACCCAGTCGATCACTGGGCTCCCTGCAACAGCTCAAATGTTCCTGGACCAACCTGGTCCCAGGACCAGGAAGACCGCGTGGCACGCGCACCCCGGCCTGGAAGGCCATTACGCCGGGTGGCTGTGATGCGCAGTCACCCTAAAGGTGGGTGCCGCAATCAGAAGAAGGATCCAGACTCATGGCGTCTGCCCCACAAATACCCTCCCCAAGCATGCACAGCGAGGCTCAACTCTCCTGATTGGCTGCTGGGGAAGAGCACCCAAACCTCGACTCCACTGCTGCCACCCATCGCCCTGGGGTAGGAACTACACCCCAGTAACAACAGACAGCCCACAGCACAGCCAAGCTGAGACAGAGACCTGTTTTAAACATAATAATTGGATCAGTCAGGTAACACTTTGATCCCTCTCTAAATTTGACTAGCACTGGTACCTTTTAAGTAATCAGGCGCTACACATACACCAGCACGGAGAGAAGGGGGAGTAAAAAAAAAGTAAATTAGGTCTAATAACAGTTAAGTAAGAATTAATCAGGTAAACGCACAACTAAACCAAAAGAGGATAAATGCAATGCAGTGTGAACCCAGCCCTTAGGCTGGGTTCAGACTTATGAGATGCGGGAACCACAGTGATTCCTGTGTGGGATGGAATCGGATCCAATAGGTCTGAAATGCAATTAGAGTACGGAGAAGAAAATGGTTCTGCACCTTTTTGGTGCGGATTCATTACAAATTAAGCCATAAACATAATGTATGGCTCAATTTGCACCGCACTGAATTTGCATGTCATTTGTACAGGAATCCAATGTGACTCCTTTACAAATGACGTGATGTGGTACACCACATCAGTGTGAACCCAGCCTGAGATGTGGTTGTTGCATTAGCTTTAATTTTTAGGACTAATGTAGTGCACCCCCTAAAGAGCCACATGTAGACTGGCCCCTGCACAGCCAGACACACCAAATTTTCACAGGCACTGCAGAGTTAGGCCTTGTACACACGACCGGACAGTCCGCTGAAAACGGTCCGCTGGACCGTTTTCATCGGACATGTCCGGTCGGAGATTTCTGTCTGATGGTTGTACACACCATCAGACAGAAATGAGAGACAATCCGCGCGGACAGACAGCGCGGTGACATTGACCTTGTGCGACGCAGGAAGGTCAATGCTTCCACGCATGCGTCAAAGTCATTCGACGCATGCGAGGGATGGTGGCCGCTCGGACATGTACGGTAGGTACAGACGACCGAACATGTCCGACGGACAGATTCCAGCGGGCTGTTTCTAAACAAGTTTGGAAATATTTGCCCGCTGGAAAAAAGGCCCGGCGGGCAAATGTACGCTGGAATCCTGTCCGCTCGGGTGTACAGACGACGGAACATGTCTGCTGAAACTGGTCCGCGGACCAGTTTCAGCAGACATGTTCGGTCGTGTGTACGGGGCCTTAGAGAACAGTCTGTTGTTTTGTTATTTATTGAGGGATAATAACTTGGATAGGGATGGGAGGTTATGGGATGCCCGCTTGACTACAACAACTTCAGGGACAGCTCTTACTATATACAGTCATCCTTCTGCACTCACTTTCTTGCAGAACCCAGCAGGAACACTGTAAATATCTGACAGTCACTCAGTCAGATTAAAGCAATGACCCATTACAAGCAGAAACCCAAGGCCCCTTGGTTGTGCAGAGGAATTTCAGTGTCCAGCTTGCATCACTCATGTGGGTACTGATCCCAGCACCACCTCTTCAGGCACTGCCAACCCACTTGGCTGCAGATGCCAATTTGACTAGCCCTGTAGGCTAAGTTATTTCCACAGTCCTCCAGCCCACCTTTCTCTTAAGAGATCTCCCAGATGTGCTGACCTGCTCCTGCTTTCTTCTCTCCTTGCTCCTGTGCCTCCAGGAAGGGCTTCCTCCATGTTTTTTTGTAGGATCCTTCAAGCACCCAAGCTCCAGCCGAGGGTCACTCCTCCAGACTATGGGGCACCCTCAAGGACCACTGACCTCAGCACTCCATCTTCCTCTCGACTTTCTCCTGGCATGACTCATGTCTATTTATGAGGTGGCTTGCCCCCTGCCAGCCCTTTACTGGTGATTGGCTGAGGTCCTCATAAATATTCCAAGCAGCTCCTCCTAACCTCCACCCACTATGTCTGGAACATTCTCCAAATGTCCCAAAAAACAGGGGGTGGTAATAGAGAAGATGCTAGGATGAGTCACCCAGTCCTGAGTCACTAAACCCTGACCCAGATTCATGGCTCAGGCTTAGCCCTGAGCTAAACTTAAATTTTCTTACGCTAACAGCTACACTAAACCTAGCACTACTAGAGGGTGCTACACCAAGAACACCGATGAGACAGCCGAGAGCTCCCTGATTATCACTGCTTACATCTTTACTAGAGTTGAGCGGACACCTGGATATTCGGGTTCGGGTCCGAACCCGAACTTTAAAAAAAAAGTTTGGGTTCGGGAACCCGAACCCGAACTCCGAACCCCATTGTAGTCAATGGGACACGGACTTTTAGAAAAAAAATGTGCGGAGGTCCCCGCAAATTCAATAACCAGACCCTTAAGGTCTGGTATGGATATTAAGGGGAACCCCGCTGTCAATTTAAAAAAAAAAAAAATGACGTGCGGTTCCCCCTAAATATCCATAACCAGACCCTTCAGGTCTGGTATTGATATTAAGGGGAACCCCGTCGTCAATTTAAAAAAAAAAATGACGTGCTGTTCCCCCTAAATATCCATAATCAGACCCGTTATCCGAGCACGTTGACCTGGCCGGCTGCAGAAAAGAGGGGGGACAGAGTGTGGCCCCCCCTCTCCTGAACCGCACCAGGCCACATGCCCTCAACATGGGGAGGATGTCCCCATGTTGATGGGGACAAGGGTCTCATCCCCACAACCCTTGCCCGGTGGTTGTGGGGGTAAGCAGGCGGGAGGCTTATCAGAATCTGGAAGACCCCTTTAACAAAGGGGACCCCCAGATCCTGACCCCCCCTTTGTGTGAAATGGTAATGGGGTACACTGTACCCCTACCATTTCATGAAGGAAGTGTAAATTCTTGTAAAAAAAAAACACACACACCGTAGAATAAAGTCCTTTATTAATAAAAAAAAAAAGAAAAAAACTCCAGCGGTGATAATCCACTCGTTCCCGGCTTCCTGCTCCAACGTTGTCCTGATCCAGCGACGGGTGCGGGTGATCTCCAGCGATGAGAAGATCCAGCGACGGATGCGGGTGATCTCCAGCGATGAGAAGATCCATCCAGAGAGCAGCATCGCCGACCTCCTCTCATCGCTGGACACATCCCAGCAAATGACGCTCTGAAGCTGTGACATTACTTATATAGGGGAGGCAGGGCCACCCGTCACGTGACCCCACACCCTCTGACGTACCCTCTGCTACGTCACTGGGGAAGCCCAGAGTCTTCCCTCTTCCTGGGCTTCCCCAGTGACGTAGCAGAGGGTACGTCAGAGGGTGCAGGGTCACGTGACGGGTGGCCCTGCCTCCCCTATATAAGTAATGTCACAGCTTCAGCGCGTCATTCGCTGGGCTGTGTCCAGCGATGAGAGGAGGTCGGCGATGCTGCTCTCTGGATGGATGGATCTTCTCATCGCTGGACCGGAGATCACCCGTCGCTGGATCTTCTCATCGCTGGAGATCACCCGCACCCGTCGCTGGATCAGGACAACGTTGAAGCAGGAATCCGGGAACGAGTGGATTATCACCGCTGGAGTTTTTTTTTTTTATTAATAAGGACTTTATTCTACAGTGTGTTTTTTTTTACAAGAATTTACACTTCCTTTGTGAAATGGTAGGGGTAGGAGCTGCGGTGGCTCAACGCGATTGGCTACATGTGAATTGAGTTTGGTGGTCTCAGCCCGGCTCCCGGTGGGTGTGCTATGCGAGGTAAGCCTGCGCTTAGTATGCCCACCCCCCTTCCCACAAAAAAACACCAGGGTCACAAAAAAACACCGCCCGCATACCCCTACAACCACCGGGCAAGGGTTGTGGTGATGAGACCCTTGTCCCCATCAACATGGGGACATCCTCCCCATGTTGAGGCCCCATGTTGAGGGCATGTGGCCTGGTGCGGTTCAGGAGAGGGGGGCCGCACTCTGTCCCCCCCTCTTTTCTGCGGCCGGCCAGGTCAACGTGCTCGGATAACGGGTCTGGTTATGGATATTTAGGGGGAACCGCACGTCATTTTTTTTTAAATTGACGGCGGGGTTCCCCTTAATATCCATACCAGACCTAAAGGGTCTGGTTATTGAATTTGCGGGGACCTCAGCGCATTTTTTTTCCCAAACTCCGATCCCGGACCCAAACTTTTTCCTATTATTCGGGTTCGGGTCCGGGTTCGGGAAAAACCCAAAGTCCGTACCGAACCCGAACTTTACAGTTCGGGTTCGCTCAACTCTAATCTTTACCCAGTCTCCCTTCTAAGTTTGGTTACTTCAGCCATCTTGATTGGCTAGGCCAGGGGGATGTAACTCCTGCACATGCACATGGGTGATAATTCACCCCAGCTAGCCCACACATGGATCAAACTTTAGATGGTCCTTGTTGAAGCAGCCAAATTTCGATCCATGGTATGGTTGGGTTTAGCCTCAAAGACTACATCATAAATGTGAAAACATTGAGCTGCTTTCCATTAGATGCAGCACCCATAGTGGGGACCTCTTTCTCCTCTCCATTGTCCCAGCCCCGATAACATCTCTCTTGATATGTTTGATAAAAAAATTGCTTCTTTCTCACATTCTGTGGTTAATTTACTAAAGGAAAATAGACTGTTCATGTTGCAAGATAATTTAAAGAATAATAATAAAAAAATAAAGTATTTTTGCTTGCACAAAATTGAATGGTAGAAGTTAACAGAGCTTACCCTCATTTGCTAAGCTAAGGTAAAATTCCCCTGCAAAGTAAATACTTTATTTGCCTTTAGAAAATCAACCCTCTATGTCGCAAGAGCAGTTCCACCTAAAATTGCCCCCATGGAACATGTTGCAATATGCTTTGGATGGCCAGATTCTGCAAGCAGCAGCAAACGACCTGCTGACAGCTTACACTAAACAGATTACATGTCACATTGATTGATGGGGTCACCTGTCAATGCAATGACTAATAATGTAAGTATTTCCTACCGGGCTAGTGAAATTAAAATGACTGTTGTGAAATTGTGATACTGAACTAGAAGCGAAAAGAAGCTTTACAATAGCTAAGGCATGCCATACATTTATACATTTTCGTTATCATTCAACCAGCGGGCTGACTGAAAAAAAATTTGGCAAATTACTCCCTCTGTGATATTGTGTTCTCACAGCAGTATGACATGTTTGGTATTTTATTTAATTGAATTGTTTGTTATTAATTGTTTTCTTTTTTAAAAGGAAGCTTTACAATCACTATAAGCAATAAACAATAAATAGATTACATTTCAGCCAGTTCAGCAGAGACATGCTGAATTTCGATCCATGTGGGTTCACCCTGGTTGTACAGAAGTTAATATAGCTATTGACTTCTGTACAACCATCCTGCTGTTTTTTTTCTCACACGATCAGTGTCACCAGCTATACAGTTAGACCCCATACACACTAATAGATTTTTTGCAGATTTTGTCTTCAGATTTACCAAAACCATATAATATGAGGTCAAACCTTAAGAGTTTCAATTTGTATTCAGGCAGGCCTTTGCACTACATGGTTTTGGTAAATCTGAAGACAAAAATCTGCAGAAAATTGAATAGTGTGTATGGGGTCTTACCTGCTCTGTGCAATGGGTTTGCGCAGAGCAGCCCTGATCCTCCTCTTCCCGGAACCCTTGCTGATGCTCCTTGTTCCTTCCCCCATGAGTATCCCCACAGCAAGCTGCTTGCTACCTTCTGAACCCCTTCTGTGTGTGTCGATAAGACATCAGTGGGAACAATGAGGAGCCAGACAGCTGAGAGAGCCTTGGGTCTCATGCACATTGCTAGATCAAGATTGGGCCCAGGTATGTATTTAGGGGGCTGCCGGGGGAAGTTGCATGCAGAAGGTTTTTTACCTTGTTGCATAGAATTCAGTAAGGTAAACAACCTTCTAAATTTCAGTCTTTAACACTTCAATTCAGCCCAGATTTCATTCCTCTGCTCTTATTCAGCCCTTAAGAAGGGGAACCCTTGTGACTCCACAATGCATGTGTTTCTTTTGATAAATTGAAATAAAACTAATCTGGGACTTTATAAGTGGAGTGGCACGTCTATTCTCTACCTGGTTTGTATGTTTCTCCAATGACTATCCATACAAGTCATGAAAAAAAGAATTGCAATATAAAAATTCACAGATAAAAAACAAAAAAAGAATGACCATGTAGAGGCATGCAGCTTACCAGGACAGACATGTAACTCCCAAGTGGACAGCGGACACCAGCACATTCCCGACAGCTTGACCATTGTAGACCTAGCCTCTCTGCCTCAGGAACTCACAGTGAGCCGGGCTGGATGGTGCATTCCAGCTCCCACTTCAAAGCAAAGCCTAAATTATTCAAGGGGGTTTTAGCCCATGTCTCCACTAAAATGGCACATCCCCCCTCTTCCAGCTCACTTTTACAGTGCCAGCCTTCAGCTTCCAACACAGGCCCCCGGGGAAGAGGGAGATTCAGAGGTGGGTTTCGCCACTACCTTGACTACAGTCACAGAGCACATCTCCCCTCAGGCTCTTTTGAAAACATTTTAACAAATGATGCAGAAAGCTCTTAAAGTGACCTCAGGCGAAATCACTGATTGCCTATTCTGTAAAATACGCGACCTGGCACAACATACATCTGATCTCGTAGATCACGTAGACACCCTTGAAACTTTTGTTCAGAGTAATGATGATGAGCTGGAAGCAGTTAAAGAAGAAAATCTGACCTTCCGTTCCCACCTTTATCACTTTGAAAATAGGGCACAACAGTCCAATATAAGCATTCAAGGCATACCATGCTGGACCTCCAGTCTACTGCCACTGTCCTCTTTCAAGAACTAATGCCTTTAATTCTAATTGAGAGGTTTGAGGTGGACCAGGTTCATCAGGCTCTTACACATTGGAAACCTGAGGAACCACCTCATGATGTAATATTTAAACTATAGTATAATACTATAGTATTATGACACTGGAAAAGGAATCCCTATGCTTCTGGCTCTATACATAACTGTTGTATACAGACTTGGCTGCGCTAACCACAGCTAAGTGTAGAGCCATGAACCTCAAACAGCTCTTCTAATTTAGCATTGGATCCCTTAGTGGAGTTTCCGCTTTGCACTCTATTTCTCCCACCAGGGGAATAACTTTGCTTGTTGTACACTGGGAGAAATTTTATGTGCACTAGTGGATGTCCAGCTGGCTGCCTCTACATGTCCTGAAAGCTCACATCTAAGTTCGATCCCTTGCTCCCCATCACAGCCTGGCACCATTTGCACTTTTTTCCCTACCATTACCTACCCATGTTTCCTTGGCACTTCTGCCTTATTCCCCTACAGTGCACCCTTTGGGCAAGCTCGTAATTATTTGGTCCTTATGTTATGATAGCTTCCTCCTTCTGAGTGCTCCTGGAATTCTATGTCTGTAGCAAGATGCATTCTGTCCTCACTTGCGAATGACTTACTGCAACGCCTCCTTTAAATATAATATCAAACTCAGCCTGATTTTATCTGTTAAACCCTAGGCCCCAAACTAACTCTGCCTCTTGTTGGCTACATGGACACGTAGAGCATCTTTATGCCCTTTATTGGACCCCCAGCACCTCCCCTCTTAGGGAAGGCGGCACTGGCGAGATTTCAGCTTGCCTGTTGTTTTTTTCCACACTAAGCCGGGCCGCTGCCTATTAGCACTTGATTACAAGCTGCAGTTGCCCATGTTATTTCAGTTAATTTCTAAATGTATGCCACGATCAATGTTTATGTTCACCAGTTAGCCTTTGAGCAGTTTAAAGTTTTGACATTGCCTGCACTCTCCCGGGGGTTAGCCACTGCAACCCCAATTCAACTGAATCCCTGGGTAACCCCACTTAGGGCATCAATGTTGTATTTTTCCTTTTCTAGGACTTGTTCTCATTCATGTTTTTTACTGCTAATCCTCTTTTTATACTGGCCCCTTCCCCCCTTGCCTTCTTCTACCATCCCTCTACTTTAGATCCCTGGCTCTCCTTATTGACTCATAAGCTATCCAGTCCCCTACTGCACCATGACACCCCTTAACACGCTGACCTTAACCACTTAACCCCCGGACCATATTGCTGGTCAAAGACCAGAGCACTTTTTGTGATTCGGCACTGCGTCGCTTTAACTGACAGTTGCGCGGGCTTCCAAACAAAATTGGCGTCCCTTTTTCCCCTTCACAAATAGAGCTTTCTTTTGGTGGTATTTGATCACCTCTGCGGTTTTTAGTTTAAGCGCTATAAACAAAAATAGAGCGACAATTTAATTTGCTATAATAAATATCCCCCAAAATTATATATATAAAAAAAACAAATTCCTCAGTTTAGGCCGATACGTATTCTTCTACATATTTTTCGTAAAAAAAATCGCAATAAACATTTATTGATTGGTTTGCGCAATAGTTGTAGCGTTTACAAAATAGGGGGTAGTTTTATGGCATTTTTATTAATATTTTTTTTTTACTAGTAATGGGGACGATCAGCAATTTTTCAGACACTTTTGACACATTCTTGGGACACACTATCAATATTTCCATCAATATTTCTTTTACTTCCATCCTCATCAAATATTTCCTATGGAAGAATGGTCAAACATTCCCATAGACACACTCCTAAACCTTGTAGACAGCCTTACCAAAAGAGTTGAAGCTTTTATAGGTGCAAAGGGTGGACCAACTCAATATTGAACCCTATGGACTAAGACTGGGGTGCCATTAAAATTCAGGTGTCCCAATACTTTTGGTAATATAGTGTATCTGGTACCTCTAAAGAAGGCCGACTTCCATGATGCCCCAGATATATTTGTAAGCACAGGCCCCATACACACCATAGAATCTATCCGCAGATAAATCCCATCAAATGGGTTTCTGCGGATAGATCCTATGGTGTGTACACGCCAACGGATATTTATCCGCAGAGAAATCTCCCCTGGGATGGATTTCCAGCAGATGGATATTTGCTGACATGCACAACAAATCCATCTGCTGGAATCCATTCCAACGGATGGATCCGCTCGTCTGTACAGACTTACCGGATCCATCCGTCTAAAGGGATTCCCCGCACGCGTCGTAATGATTTGACGCATGCGTGGAATTCCTTATATGACAGCGTCGCGCCCGTCGCCGCGTCATAATAGCGGCGACGGCGCGACACGTCATCGGCAGAGGATTTCAGCGTGGATTTCAATGCCATGGTGTGTACACGCCATCGCATAGAAATCCTCTGAAATCCTCGAGAGGATTTATCCGCGGATACGGTCCGCTGGACCGTATCTGCGGATAAATCCTCTCGTGTGTATGGGGCCACAGAGTCAGAGGGTTAAGCAGATTTGCAAAATTTCCACATATTTGGCGATTATGAATTTAGGCAGAAATTAAGCATAGAAAGAAAATTTAGATTGTGAAAAACTTCCATGATTTGAGGATTTTCACACTTTGGGGTTTTATAGAACAATTGCTATATAAATAAAGGGAAGTGATTTGTGTTATTAGAATTGTACAAACTTAAGCCATTTTGTGATATGAGCAATTATAGAAATAGCATGCTAAAAAACAAAAAGTTATTGGATACAGTGAAGTTGGATGAGTAGTCAAGTCAAGCATATTCAGTACAACTTTGTAAGGAGAATATTTAATTAACTAAAGCAACAGAGAGAGGAAAGGTGACTGTGAGGGTCATGCTGATTGTGGGTTGTGTTAAGTTTGGGTTAAGTTTTTTAAAGTATTAAAGCAAGTGGAAAAAATGGCATTGTGTCAATTGGCCACTTCATTTATATTGTTACAAAAATGTGGAAAGGCAAACTTGGTGGTGAAATGATCGGGTATTGCTGTGTGAGGGGGCCTTATCCCAACAAATGGTTTTAGGATCCAACTGCTCAATAAAAGCTTTTACAATCTGGATGCAAAGGGATGCAATTATAAAAAATTGCAAATGTTTCATCATTTTAGCAAGAGTACCAAATAATACTCTGAATATTTGTAATTGGTGTGTAATGTCAGTTTCTGTTTATTGCCCTTTTCTGGGTAAATGTAATGTTTCCTAAGGCTTCATATACACGACCAAGTTTCTCGGCAAAAACCATCAAGAAACTTGCTGGGATTTTTTTTTTGCCGAGGAAACTGGTCGTGTGTACACTTTTTGACGAGGAAACTGTCGAGGATCCCATCGAGCCAAAAAGAGAGCATGTCTTCTTTTTCCTCAACGGAAATGGAGAAACTTGCCTTGTCGAGTTCCTCGACAGCCTAACAAGGTACTCGACAAGGAAAACGATGTGTTTCGCCCGTCGAGTTCCTCGGTCATGTGTACGAGGCTTCACATTTGATCCCAAGATAAAAATAGCCATAAGAATGTTTAACCATAAAAGTTAAGGAACATTCACAACCATTTTTAATGAACAAAGTTTTTTCGACCTGATTCTTGTCAAGCCTGCCTTGCCTGTACACGATCGTGAAAGACAAATGCTCGAACAAAGCATGGTGACGTACAACATGTACGACAGCACTATAAAGGGGAAGTACCATTCAGATGGCGCCACCCTTTGGGCTGCTGATTTCCTGTTAGTAAAAGTTTGGTGAGAGACGATTTGCGCTTTTCAGTCTTCATGCTTTTCAGTCTGTTACATTGTGACAAATGTGCTATCTCCATTACGAACTCTAGTTTTACCAGAATGAGCGCTCCCGTCTCATAACTTGCTTCTGAGCATGCACATTTTTTTCACGTCGTTAAAGCCTACACACAACGTGAAAAACGACAACGTGAAAAACGGTGCTAAAAATAGAGCATGTTCTAAATTTTTAATGGCCATTTTTCACGTCATGAAAAATGCTCTGGAGCCTACATACGATCGTTTTTAATGACATTTAAAAAAAATGCCATTTTTCACGTCATGAAAAACGGTCAGAAAAAATGGCAGTGCTAAGGCACCAATGCACCTTTTTAAAAACAACAGAATAAAATAGCAAGTTTAAATTCCCATACATTTTAATAGTGTTTGGCACTAATGAGGTTTGTGGACGTCAGGTTTGCCAAACCTCCTGCAAAGTGAACGTTGCTTCTATAAGATAAGTCATATGACCCTACATATGTTGTAGTTTTTCCTTTATGAAATGGTGACGCTCATTATTGTTGCCAATTTTTACTGTGTGACTTCCTGTCCTATGGGACCCTGTCAGTGACAAAGTGGTACATCAAACCTAAATTCAAGTTTCTTCCTTCCTTGCTGTGTCAGGACTTTCTCAAACCCCAAGATCAAGAGTCTGACATGTAGGTCACATTCATCCCTGCTGACCTACTGTATCTTGCTGCTTTCCTGAAGAAGTTCAGAATGCAAAATACTGTATATCATTCCTTAGCTGCCACCTTCTGGGTTTAAGGGTGAACTTCTGGTATGATCTTAATTGCATAGATATACGGGTTCAGCTTGTAAGCATGCATATTTTATACCTGAAAGATACCTAGAGTTGAAAATTACTGTAGTGTTCAGCATTACTACAGTGATTGCCCCAGTGGTGTAGCATGGGTTGTTAGCACCAGAGCAAGGTAAGTAATTTGCACCCCCTAACCCATGCACTTTTAGCACTCCCTGAGTCCCATCCACTATTACAGTATTAAACTGTGGCAGTGGAAATGAAAAGGGTTCCTCCACTCACAGCCTGAGACTCAGACTGGCTACCTTTTCCTTTAATATTGGTTGAATATGAGATATCTCAGATTCAACATATAATAAAAGGTTGTGGGCAGCCATTCAGAGGTGCAGGCTGTAAATAACGAGTAACCCTCATTTACAGTAGTGCAGGCAGCCAATAATAACCCCAACATAAGGCAGGGGGAATTATAGAAGAGACACCTGGGGTGGGAGGAGGGAAGTGGTGTCCCTTCTTTCCGCATATTTTGTTTACCCCCTTGAATCAAGAGAAATATAATTTTCAGTGCAAACATTAACAATATCATGGAGCAAATGAAAGCAGTATTAAACCCAAAACCAAAAATGTAATATATTGCAGCTTACCAATACTTAGATGAGGTGGTTGTATTTGTTTTCTTTTTTTAGGCTTTTTATTTTCTGTTTTCCACTGGTGATCTGGACAGTAACACACCTCTTGTATTAGAGTTCCCCCACTCTGGATGAGGGAGCAACAGATACACCTTTGGACAGCAGTCTATAGGGTAGGGAGGTGTGTGTGTGTGGGGGGGGGGCTGGTATTGTTAGATATTCTAGCATGTTTAGGTACACTAAACAAATTGTAGACAAACTCCAGTTCACACTTTATAATCAGTTACAGAAAAACAATTCCCTTTGGGTTAAATGTTTTACATAAATAAATGAAAAGTGATCAATGTAAGGACCTCTGCCAGTGTTAAATGATTTTATTTAACTCTCTAACTGCTGCATCTGCAAAACAACTAATTCTTTTGAAAAACAACAGACTTACTACCATGATCACCAAATGAAAGTAAAATAAAGAAAACCTAAAAAACATTGCGGCCACCACATATAAGAATTGGTAAGCTGCGATAATAAAAAATGTTTGCTTTGGGGTACCACTTTAAGCGGATAAATTTAATAAAGTCATTCTGTTATACTATTATCCATTAACATAGGTAGATGATGGGAAGGAAGGATTTTAATAAACAGACAGGGTAAAGCTATTTCCAGTGCTGGAAGGGAAAAAGAGGGGGCAGAGAAAGAGATTGAGAGCTGAGACCAGGGATGATCAGGAGGATGGAGCAGCAGCACCCATCCGAGGAGAAGAGCAGGTGGAGAATGAAGCTACAGGTTTTATAGTGGGAGGAACTCAATGTTGCACCCGGGGCGAGCAGACAAGCTGCCCCCCCCATGCTACACCACTAATTGCCCCTACCTTCTTTGTCCTGTGCCAAGAAGCTGCCCCAATGCCTGCTGACAACATGGGCTCACTCACTTGGCATCCCCAAGACTCACAGAATGCCTTACATTGTTTTATTTTTATGAAGACATTCTATGATTGGATGAGGTGGAAAGTAGGGGAAGTAATGTCATCTGCACCTCCTCCAATCAGAGAAGGCCTTGAATTCATAAAAAAAAAAAACTCAAACTTCTCTGATCACTACCTCACTATGGTCTATGTAAGCTAACAGGCACTCACTCAAATATAGATCAGGTAATATATTATATTTAAGATTATCATGGTGCTGGAAGTGCCCTACCCCGTTTGAAACTATGCACCAATCAAAATAGAAATTATAAGACGCTAATGATAAGTAAAAGTCAAAGTTATACAGTAACTAATTTTTTACTTGGATGTTGAATCCAAACCACATTGAAGTCTACAGGAGCAGAATGTTAACAAAAACAGTAGTGGACATTGTAAAGACTAATAGGCAAGGATTGTCAAAAATGACATAGGGGGCTTGGCACAGGCCTGATGAACATACTGTATACCAAAGCAAACTTTTTTTTTTTTATTCTGTTTGGCAGGATGCAATAATACTGGTAATTAGTAAAGGGCAACAATAAAAATGCAAAACTCCTTAAAATAACATACCTGTGGAATGTCATGAACTTGTCTATGAGGTTGTGCATCTATAAAATAAAATAAAAACTTACAACAAAACTGATATAACCCCTCTTAGCTGTGGTGCACAAATTATGACACTCTGGGTATTATTGTACGTAATGGCATGCTATTGATGAATGCTGGACCACATTTGGATGATGCAACTGACTATATGACATTGAGTTACTATCTCTTCAGGTATGAGACAGTTTAACAATTTTTTTGTCGAGTTACATGTTTATCATTTCTCTGGGAGATTGACAAGTATTTTGGATCAACACATGATCAATGTCATAGAAGTTAAGTATATATTATGTGAATATTAATTTATGAGTTTGACATTTATATAGAAAATTACAATAGACTTTCTGGTGATTTAATCCTCCAATGCTTTATTGTTTTGAGAAAATGACGGGTGATAGAATAAAAAAGTGCCCATGCATCATGAAGAGGTAACATGCCCTAGCAGGTGAAGGGAAAGATGCCCCTGCACTGGTGGTCTGAAAAATAATCATCGTAGGTCAGTGAGAGGTAAAAAGGTTTGTGCATCAGTAGTTGATGGAAGGCCCTGAAAGTGCTATAATTTCTCCATGGCTTCACCTTTCTAATTCAGTGGTGGACAGCTTGGTTTGGCAGCCACCCATTCATTTCTTTGGTGGGACATTTTCTACTCCCACATAATCTGAGGCAGTTAGGGAAAGACTAAAACCCAGGAAGTGAGAGTGTGTTTGACCTGCCTCAATCTATTTTCCAGGCTTCAAATGCTTAAAGGGGTTGTAAAGGAAAACATATTTTTTTCATAATAAGCATCCTTTACCTGCAGACATTCCTCTTTTCACTTCCTCATTGTTCGTTTTTGCTCAGAAGTTGCTCTATTTCTTCTCTGTTCTGTTCACTTCCTGCTTGTCTGATTGTTACTCACCACCGTGAAGGGAGGCTTGACGTGCTCGCCCCCTCCTGGGAACTACATCTGTGCGGCAGGACGCTATCTACATGTTAGAGACTTCAAGGAGGTGTGAATTACTGGGCGTGTCGCAATGCATACTGGAAAATGTAGTTCTTACATGAACGAATGCAGCAAACCAGGAAGTGAATGAGAGAACAGAAACTAGAACGCCGGAGGTGTTATAGATGAAGGAATTTAATAGGTATTTGCTAGTTTTTTAACAGAATCGTTACACTATTCTGTCTGTCTACCTTGCAGACATTAATTTTAGGCCAAATTTTTTTTTTCCTTTACAACTCCTTTAACAACTAAAAGCATTAAAGGGGTTGTAAATGATTTTTTCCCCCTAAATAGCTTCCTTTACCTTAGTGCAGTCCTCCTTCGCTTACCAAATCCTTCAATTTTGCTTTTAAATGTCCTTATTTCTTCTGAGAAATGCTCACTTCCTGTTCTTCTGTCTGTAACTCACCACCGTAATGCGAGGCTTTCTTCCTGGTGTGGAGAAAGCCTCTTGAGGGGGGAGGGGGCAAGCAGGCAAGTCAGGACACTCTCTACTTTGCAGATAGTGAAAGGAGCTGTGTGTTAGTGGGCGTCCTGACACTCCTGCTCGCCCCCTCCCCCCTCAATAGGCTTTCTCCACACCAGGAAGAAAGCCTTGCATTACTGTGTGGAGTTACAGACAGAAGAACAGGAAGTGAGCATTTCTCGGAAGAAATAAGGACATTTTGAAAGCAAAACTGAAGGATGAGGTAAGTGAAGGAGGACTGCATAAAGGTAAAGGAAACTATTTAGGGAAAAAAATGTTTTCCTTTACAACCCCTTTAAGTCTTAAGCTGGCCATAGACAGTTCAAATCTGCTGAACCTTCCGAAATTTGAACCATGTATGGGCAGGTTGATTGTACCCAATTTGATCAATCAATCAACTTGGGTAAAACCAGCATGTCAGATTTTTCATGTGATTTTTGACAGCGGCTATAGGCACTAGAAATAATCACTGTGCCACCCCTTCCTGCCAGGAGAATACAATTGTTCCATGAGAGGGATTGCCCCATTAACATTATGCCCTGTACACACAATCAGAATTTCCAATGGGATAAAATCTGATGGAATTTTCCGTCAGAATTCCATTCAAGCTGTCTTGCATACACACTGTCAGACCAAATTCCGACCGTCCAAAACGCGGTGACGTAAAACACTACAACGAGTCAAGAAAAATGAAGTTCAGTGCTTCTGAGCATGCGTCGACTTTATTCTGAGCATGCGTGTTTTTTTCTCCGTGGGAGTTCCACACAGACGATTGCAATTTCCGATAGGATTTTTTTCCATAGGAAAAAAATAAAACATGTTCTATTTCTAAACTCCGACGGTAAAAAAGTCTGATGGGGCCCACCACACACGGTCTGAATATCCGATGAAAAAATTCCGTCAGACTTATCCGTCAGGCATAACTGTGTTGATAGGGGAATCTAGCAACCTGTGGTTGCAGGAAAGAAAATTGCTTAATTTATGGCCAACTTAAACGCCATAAACATGTACAATTTGTAGTTTTCCTCAGAGACTTCCAATGGATATTGCCAATTAGCCAATAAGTCTTGAATGTGACGAATGACAATGATAATTGTTTATGGCATTGAAGAATAAAAGAAAATCAGACTTTAGCAAACACTGTTTGGACATCTCCCTCAGTTCTGATAAATCTAATAAAAGCAAGAATTAATTCCATTAACCAGATGGAAAAAATATTTCACTTATTATACAAATCTTTACAATTATATACTAAAAAATGTGACTCCTGGTTCTCACTTGGAGATGTATTGTTCAGAAATTCAAATAGTTAAATAGGGATGTTTGTTCAAATTAATATTTTTATATTGTTTTATTATTTATTTTTTTTCATTTTATATATATATATATATATATATATATATATATATATATATATATATATATATATATATATATATATATATATATATATAATTTAAACTTGATGGAATGTATCAAAACATTTTCACTTATTATACAAATCTATACAATTTTATAATAAAAAATGGGACTCTTGGTTCTCACTTGGCGATGTATTGTTCAGAAAAGCAAATAGTTGAATAGAGATGTTTGTTCAAATTTATATTTTTATATTGTTTTATTATTAATTTTTTAATTTTATATATATATATATATATATATATATATATATATATATATATATATATATATATATATATATTTATACTACTGTACAGACATCTATTTGTACAAAACCCTCGATATAATGTATCAATATATATTCTACTAATAATTATATAACTGAATAACCTTTATGTTATTTTTACTGCAATTGAAACCTCTTATTGTACCACAATTTAACCTCAATGAAAGTTTGTAAGCAAAAAAAAAAACATTTACCATAAGTACAATTTAGGGATAATGATTAGCAAGAGCAACACCTGATGGATTCTGTGAAGCACTATAACTCTTGAACACTTAGGCCCCTTTCACATGTGCGGACTGTATGTCCGCATTTTCATCCATCCGTTGCGGATGAAAACAGGACATACATTGGTCCCTATGTGATTGCAGGTGTCAGCGGATGACCATCCGCTGACACCCGTAATCACCCGCCTCCACAAAGCTCAGTTTTTTCGGACGGAAGAAAATCCTATTTTCTTCCATCTGGCGGATCGGATCGGATGAACACGGACATACGGTCCGTGTTCATCTGATCCCCCCATAGGGGAGAGCGGAGGAAAGACAGGGCAGTCCCTGCACAGTGTGTGGGGACCGCCCTGTCAGCCGACGGCTCAGCGGGGATTTTACGGAGGATCCCCGCTGAGCTTTACGGACACACGGAGGCGGATCATTACTGATCTGCCCCGTGTGAAAGGGCTCTTAAGCTGGCCATACACCATACAATTTTCTTATTCAATTTTCTTCAGATTTAACGTCAACTATATAGTACAAGGGCTTGCTTGATTGCATACAAATTAAAAGTGTTTAGGTTTGACCTCCTATTATATGGTTTTGGTCAATCTAAAGAACATTGGTACAAGAAAATTGTATGACCAGCCTTAGTAGGACTGAAATGAGGTGTCCATTCAAGTGAAAAAGTGAAAATGTGAAATATCTGATGATAGAACCAAATGGCCATGAAAAAAAGACAATGCAGAGGGAAAGAGTGCATATTGACTCCAGAAACTTAAAATAGTGGAAACTTTTGGGTATCAATCTATAAATGCTTTCACAATTGAAATTGAGTATCTGTTTTCATGAATATGTGAAATTATTACTATTTTGGTGTTTATTTATTTTTTCTCTCAATAGAACACATCAGCATTTTTTTTATTGCACTAAATATACAGGATGGTGTATTCTTTTCTTTTGATACAAACAAGACCAGATGGGCAGATAAAAAAAAAAACTTATCATCATCAAGAATTAATCCAGTGTTTCATTTTATAATATGTTCCAGTGCAAAAGTAATGAAGTGTACATTTTTCATCTGTTCATTTTTAGAAAATGACAATGTCACTGTCTCGAGTCTTTAAAGACAACAATGAAATTACTTTTTATGTTTTCCATTATCATTACGAAACTGTGCTAACATAAAAACATATCTTATTTTAAAAATATGAGCCTACTTGCATCATGAAACATTAAATCCTCCATCCGGGCATCTTTACAACTTCTATTCATCTATTTAGAGATCCAACCTTTGCTACATCAAAAACAACAAAATCACTTCAGGGGGATATACTGTTGATCTTTTGGTTTTCTTCTATTCATGTGTATGATATTATGGAACTATGATTGTGGTTAAGACACTGCCTCTCCTTTTCATGTGTCATGTCACATATTTTTTTCTTTGAATGGTTCAATTAGACCCCTCCATTTGTCAGATATGTGATATAAAACAAACAAAAAACAATTCACTCACACTATACTGAAACTACTGCAAAAGATACCAATTCGTTATAATTAACTAATAGTACTTTGAAATGAAGTGTAAAGCCTCCTGCACACAGGAATATGAAGCAGGTTAATGAAAATTGTTGGCATATTTCTGCACCCGGGATACACAGTGGTTGTAAGTGATACTTGCATAAACCAGCACATGTGTAAAGCCATAAACCCTTGGATAAGACTATCTGCTTTCAAGGTTGAACGCCCATATGTAATTGTAACAAGATATGCCCGTAAGTGTGCCAAAAATAAGTCTATCATCCTTTTTATATAAGCTTACAAATACTATAATGCATGAATTTTATTTTTTTGCACGTTTATATTTGGTAATATTATTTAACATTTTGGCTTTAGTATATTTGTATAAACAATTTAAAGAGGAGCTCCAGGCTCCCCCCCCAAAAAAAAAATCATGAATATAAAGACTTTTACCTTTCCAGGGATCCAGCGATGTCCACACCCGAGCCAATTATTCAATTGGCTTCAGGTGCAAGCAACGGCATTTTAGGTAAGGAAAACCGTCAGTGAAACCTTTCTGCTTCACAGATGGTTTCCTACTCTGCATGCACAAGTGGCGCTGCACTATGTGAATGGTCCCGCAGTCTTGACCTGTGTGTACCCCAGAAGGCTGTGGGGTGGGGCGGTGGGGTGGTAGAGGAGGACAGAACATCCTCACAGATCCACAAATAATAAATGAAGCCTGATGTGTTGCACCAATCCTGGCTTTCACAAAAGACTGTGAGGGTTATTTACGAAAGGCAAATCCACTTTGCACTACAAGTGCAAACTACAAGTGCAAAGTGTACTTGAAATTGCACTGAAAGTGCACTTGGAAGTGCAGTCACTTTAAATCTGAGGGGTAGATCTGAAATGAGGGGAAGCTCTGCCGATTTTATTATCCAATCATGTGCAAGCTAAAATGCTGTTTTTTATTTTCCTTACATGTCCCCCTCGGATCTACAGCGACTGCACTTTCAGTGCAATTTCAAGTGCACTTTGCACTTATAGTTTGCACTTGTACTGCAAAGTGGATTTGCCTTTAGTAAATAACCCTCTGAGTCTTTAAAAAAGACAGGATTAGTACAAGGCAGGCAGATATTATCCTGCTGGGTGAGACAAGGAAGCCATTTTTCTGGAGTTTTGTGTATGAAATACCTTATGTCGATTTATGCGCTTTCTACCAATTTATATGTGAGTGGATCTTTTTTTGTAAATAAATATTATTTGTCCCTTCTCATTTGTGTCTTTATATGAGGATACCCACTGGAGGAGTGGAGGAGACAGCTTAGAGAACCAGAAACATTTATGGCATCTATTGTATGTAAAGCTCATTTGACCCTTATGTTATCATTGGAGTCCATACAATAAGATGAGAAGATTTAGATTGCTCATGACACATTATGGGATTTGCCTTAGGAGTGAAAACAAGCTATAATTATTGCACTATTTATTTATTTGAATCACTAGCGGATTTGATATATATTGATGTATTGTGGATATTTGTATTTATTTATGAAGAGCACTTCACTGGTAGCAGCCTTTTGCTTTATATATATTCTTTATTCCTTCCTTTTTCATCTATAATGTTTATTCACACATTTAGCTCAGGGATTTTTTTCACATTTGTATCATTGTCACGGATCACTGCAGAGATCTGACCTGAAAGTGGGAGCGGGAACTTGTCAAAACCAGGTACCCCCCCCTCAAAAAAAAAAAAGTGCCAAATGTGACAGTGGGGGGGGGGGGGGCGGGTGTCTTAGGAGAATGCAAACAAACAGAACTTCCCCTTTTGGCATTCATGTAATGCTGTGCTTCTTGTATAAGAAAACACCAACACAATGGTTGTGTCTGACTCATTGCATTGCTAGTAGGGTTGTCCCGATACCAATACTAGTATCGGTATCGGGACCGATACCGAGTATTTGCGGGAGTACTTGTACTCGCACAAATGGTCCCGATGCCTGGCCGAATACTTTTTTTGTATTTATCAACATGTTCTATGAAAATTCTTTGAGTTTTTTACTACTGCGTGACAAGCAAATAAAACATTTTTATTCATTTTTACTAATTTTTATTCTTTTATAATGTCTTGAGTTACAGTTCTTCATAATTCTAAAGAAAATATCCTTAGTCTGTATTGTGGTTTGAAAACTGTCACATGACATTTAAAAAAAGTATCGGTATTCGGTATCGGCGAGTACATGAATAAAAGTATCGGTACTTGTACTCGGTCCTAAAAAAAAGGTATCGGGACAACCCTAATTGCTAGTGAATAGTCTTTAAAAATAGTGGGGGTTTTCTTATTCTGTGCAAAACCTTTTTTCAGTTCAATATACAATGAATACAATTCACTATTATATTGTATTGGCATTGCATTGCCCACATCGTATTGTGAAGTGATAAAAACGTTTTTTTTTTTGGCAGGGTGGGGTGAATCCAATTGAAGCAACTGCATGATGATAACATGATGATAAAGTATATATGGAATGATACCAACTTAGTAACAGATCTGTTTGCTTAGGAAATGCCAGGTTGTATACATTCATAACAGAATTGACAGATACAAATTACAGGATCATTACTAAATCCCAGCATGTTTTGCTCATTTTAGAAACAGGAGATGTGTCCACTACTCTTAACAATGCAGTAAGTTTCCATTCTGTAAAAATAATAGTGGAGCACTTACTTTTATTCCTACCTATTTTAACTTAAATGTTTTAGATGTAATGTGGGATATGAATATTTATTTCCATTTTTCGGATACTTGTTTAGAAATTAATGTTTATATGTAACAAAAAATTTAAAGATGATTAAATTAAATAAATATGGGATCCAAAACGTAAAATAAAAAAATAGTTTTAATATGGATCAGAAATATGTCTGCAATTTATATAAAGAATGCTAATATACTTTGCTAAAAAAAGCCTTTCAGTGATATGTTGTTACAGTGATATTAACAAACCAAGCGAACAATATTTATCCTTTTCTAGTTTAGCATGATTAAATATCATGCTCTTAATATATCCAGGTGGTGAGTGGTAGAACAAAAATTATTTTCAAAAACATGAATTAAAATACCAACAAACAAGTCAATATGAGCAAGCCGTGCTTAGAAAAGAAGCCGTTTGCTAGGATGTCATTTCACTTTGTGACTTCAAATCAACTGCATGTAAGCCCTAGAAATATGTTGCTGTCTTCGTGATAGTCAACAGCCTTTTGAGCGTGTAAAGCAAAGCTTTTTATCTTTGTATTTGTGTCCACACAAGTAGAATAAATAATGCAATAAAACCTGAAGGAATCCACCCCTCTGCTGCCCCTAAATAAATAAATAAAAAGATGCAATCGAATAAAATAAAAAATGACATGCAGGTTTGTAGATAAGTAGCATGTCTTTCCAGACTGTAAATTATACTGGCTGGTACTTCATTCTGTACTTGCTGTGGTTGTGCAATCATTAAATGTAACAAGCAGGAGAACAAAAAAGAAAAAGAAAAAAGTACAAAGTCTTCTGTATAAAAGAGAAGAAACTACTTTAAACAACTTGTTTTCCCTGGCTGCTTTTTGTGATAAGGGAATAGTCTTGTGAATGCTGTCAGCTTTGTGCCATATGTTCCAGGAAACCAGGGACCCTTGAAGAAGAGCCTCTGAATTATTGATCAATGATTAGCAAATGCAATCGAAATTGTATACTTGATGTTGTGCAGGGATTCATAATTTATGAGTGGACAAAATAGGAGGTAGCATAGGTAGTGGTAGGTGATTTCAGCCCCCATATTGATTACTTAAAACATCAGGAGGTAAGTGTAGTGTGACAGACAGAACAAAACCTGACAGCTCACTGCCTGTCCATCACCACAGATGGAGAGCTAAGGGAATAAGCTTTCTACAGAAGCAAATACATTTCTATTGTGTGTCTTTGATCATTATGCTGTTCTGCTAAACCAAAGGACATATTAGTAGGTAATTTATGTATTCTCTTACAATAAAAAATTGATAGCATCCGATTAGGTACCACTAGAGCTAAATATCTAGGCAGTTTGTTTCCTTAACAGTTGGACACGCATTACTGTAGAGGTATTTTGCACTGACTTGAAAACAAGGCCACATAGCATGTAGTGTCCTTTTAGTGAATGCTAAAATTTACTACATAATTGATGGGAGACTAAAGATAAGGGAATCATTTCCTTTATCAGGAATACAGAGAAAACATTATTTTAACTTTTTATTTACAAGATGAATAATTATTTTAAACACAGAACCAAATAATCTATTAAGTGATTGCAAATCAATCTGGTACAATAGAAAGATATCAGCCAAATATAGACTTTATGAGAATGCAATATTTCATTAATGCCTTATGTCTACTTTCAGCAGTTCCACAAGTTATATTTTAGTATTATTATAAAGTTTCCTGCGTGTTAATAAAATGATTAACCAATCAGAACCTGGTAAACAGACAGGTACATGAATCTGTCTGTGTCTGTACTGAGGTCAGAGTGTTCACACTGAACACGCCTTACTCAGTGCACTCACTCCTGTATTTCCTCACTGGTCACTACATCCTTCACACTGACAAGGCATTTATATTTAGGGAAGGCAGAGCCTTACAGGCATGGCAGTGGAATCTGCCCACTGCCATGCTCTGTCAATAAAAAGTAAAGCAGACCTGATAGAGAACTAGTCTATAAGTTCCCCATCAGGCTCCACCCACCCAGTAATAAGTTATTTCCCAAATATTGATAATGCCATATTATGGTAATGACATCACCTGTATCCCTGTTTCCATTTAGCTTTCAGCTTGGGAATCTCCCAGCTAAATGGGGGTGGTGCTGGGGATTCAGCTATGTGTGGAAGCTTTCACATACTGTATATGACAGCTTCCCAATACAGGAACGCTCCTCTCTAACTGCTGACATACCTCTGTACACCAGCTAAGAGTTGGTCTTAATTACCATCAGTTACCTAAAATTTGAGAACTGGCAGTAATTCTTTAGGAATTTGACACTGCCATAGCATCAGTTTTTTAAAGTGGTAATAGCAAGAGCTACCTAAATGAGTTGTGTGTGATGGTAAAATCACAAACAATGGTGCAAATGCTTGTGTAGCGGTACCCACGCAGGGGCTGCTTAAAGTAGTGGTCCATCTGTCACCCTGCCCAGCCCATCTTTCACCTCTCATTCACTCTTTAGACAATAACCAGTCATGTGTTTGTTTTTGCTGTTTTTTATTGAGAGGGTTTGAACTTGGATGGGTAAGGGGTTTATGCAATGCCCAAAGAGGAATAGCTAGATCAGTATATGATCAATTGGACCCTCTATGTACACTTTACAACTCCAGTCTCCTCCAGCACATCACTTGCTTGCAGACTGTTACTCTCTCTCTCTCCTGCACAACACTTCATTGAAGGTATAGCTAGGACATGGTTAGGCCGACACTGATACAATCAGACGTTAGCAACGGCCATTAGCAGACATTGACTGCGGGTACCTTTGATGAAGCAGCAAAAATAGGAAGTCTTTGGTCCTAGCTGACCTATGGTGGACTACTGCTCCCAGTCAGTCAGCTGCCTGACTCCACTGCCCATGACATCACAGTCTCTCCCACTGGCTCTACATCCATCTCAGACTGCACACTCCCAATCTGCTCTGGCGTGCCTCCCCAGCTCCCCCAACTATGCGTGCTACTCACCAACACCTGGTGGATCCCTCCTGGAGACTTTGCCTGGCAGTACCTTCCACTGTCCTTTCCTACTCCTGGTCAGAACATCCCTGCAGTTTTTACGAGGGTCCCTTCCACTCCTGAGCTCCAGGCCCAAAGTCACCCCCAGAATGGGGGGTTCCCTCAAAGACCCCGACAACTAGTACTCCATCTCCCAGTTCCTTCACCTGAACTCTCCTCTCCATCTGGGCTGGCCTTGGGTATTTAAGGAGGCCTGCCCCCTGCCAATTCAGGTTGGGGATTGGTCATGGCTCCTAAGAACACCCCCATAGTTCTCCACCTTTCTTCTCCTCCTCTCTTCTAAACTCCTCTAGAATAGATGATGCTCCCTGTAAGTCATCAACCTACTCTGAGCCACTCCTAGCCCACACAGATCAAAACAAACAGGCCTAGCTTCTTGCCAGGCCTGCCTAAATTTACCTGCACTACAAAAAAATCTCACCTCTAGCACGTACCTAGGTAGAGGGTGCTACACTTGTCTAAATTAGGATCAGGAAGTTCTTAAGGGAACTGCCACCAGAAATCTGTCAATAGGATTAGTTTGAATTTCACTGATAGCTCCTCAATAGATACAATACAGTGAGTGAGTGTTGATGCCCTAAGACAAAAAGTTTGTCACTGGCAAGATCACCAGGTAAATAGAAAGGGAAAAATCGAAAAAAGACTAAATCAATCACCATATTTAAGAACTCATAGGCATTATTATTTTAAATTTTCATTCTGGGTTTTAAAATACTTTCCTTGTCATGGAGAAGAGATCTAATGCAGCAACACTCAAAGAAACAGTTTAGGCACACTTTAACTTTGTAATTAGCAAAAGTGAATGCTGTCTTATGCCGCTTACACACGGTCGGAATTTCTGATGTAAAAAGTATGATGGGGTGTGGAAGGGTTCTATGCTCCATATCTGGTGAGAGTGTGAGTCTCTCCAGCCATTTTTGAGGGAAGTGCATGAGATTATTGCGCATGTTACTACTTATACACTAGACTATTCCCCGGCAAAATTCCTCCTGCATCATACGCACTTAACCAGACCTGAATACTTTAAATCCTTGGCCATGCATATGGTGAATGCAGCAAGGCTTTGCATTCCGGTACATTGGCGCTCCACACACGCTCCAACGATTGGGGAATGGTTCGGTAGAATCTCTAAAATTGAAGAAATGGAAGAACTAATTTATATCTCCCAAGAACGTATTCAGAAATGTACAAATACGTGGACATGCTGGACTCATTTTAAAACAACTCAACGCTTTCAGGCTCATAACTCCTAGGTTTTAGTTGATGCTGACCTGGCTATGCCGAGTAGACATTGTGGAGTCTAATTTAAGGAATCAATCTGGTGGAGAACCGTTGACACTGATGACCCCTCTTCCCCCTTCCCTTGACCCTCCCCCACCCCCACGTGTGTAAATTCCCCCTTTTTTTTCTGGCTTTTCCCTCCTCTCGCTTTCTCTCACTCTTTTGCGTTCTCTCTTTCTCTCTCTTTCTCCCTCTCTCCCTCTCTCTCTCTCTCTCTGGCTCTCTCCTCTCCTCTTTCTCTCTCCTACCTCCATTTCCATTTTCTTATTCTCTTCTCTCAATAGGGCACCTGTTGTGTTCTTCTTAACGGCCATATTGCGACTCTAAGCCAACCCCATGTAGTTGGTTTGAACTATTGATGGTTTCTATGGCCTTAAAACATTCTTGCAACTTTATTATTATGCCTTGTGACTCTACATAAATGTATGTTCATGTACGTTCATTGTATGGAAGACTCAATGTTTTGTTTTATCTCAATAAAATTCTTTATGGAAAAAAAAAAAGTATGAAGGGAGTTTTTCTTCAGATATTCCGACCGTGTATATGTCCCATAGGACTTTTTCTGTCTGAATTTCCGACAGACTTAGATAGAGAACAGGTTCTCTATTTTTCCGACGGAAGATTCGTTCGTCTGTATGCAATTAAGTATGCACTAAAAACCATGCATGCTCAGAATCAAGTCAATGCATGCTCGGAAGCATTGAACTTCATTTTTCTCGGCTCATCATAGTGTTGTACGTCACGGCATTCTTGATGGTCGGAATTTTGTGTGACTGTGTGTATGCAAGCCAAGCTTGAGCAGAATTCCTTTAGAAAATCTGTTTGTGTGCATTAGTTTGCATTTACCAAACATACATGAGATATTTACTGATTAAAAAGAAATTGCATAATGACCCAGAGACATTGTTGAATGCAAAACTTTGAATAATGAAACATTCTATTTTGCATGATTTCATTCAAATCTTTTTTTTTTTTTTAAAGTCCAATGTTTTTAACCAGAACAAATACCAACTTATATATAATTATGAGAAAAGGTGTCTGGGTTCATGTGGAATTCATTGAACCCATTGTGATTTTTCGAAAATTGTGAACTAAAATCTAAAGCAAGAAGGGATTTTCTTTAATATAACTTAAAGGAGTTGTAAAGCTTCCCGTTTTTTCACCTTAATGCACCCAAGTGTATCACTCGGGGTCGAGTGATACACTTGGGGGCTATGGCCCCCACTGTATCACACGGGAGCACGCCCACAAGCTAACCCCCTTGGGAAAGAGCTTCCCAGAAGGGAGTTAGCTCTTGCAGGGAGGACCCGAGACAGCTGCAGAGGGACCCCAGAAGACAAGGATTGGGACCACTCTGTGCAAAACAAACTGCGGAGGTAAGTATAACATGTTTGTTATTTAATAAAAAATTAAAAACAAACCTTTACTAACCCTTTAATAGGCAACATAAGGAAAACACCAATCCCTTCAATTACTGTTAGGCATTGTGGCTACTTACCCATCTGCCAGTAGCCCTCCCTGTCTTTTTCTGGCTCTTCCTTTTCCCAGTGGCAGCTTTTATTTTGGTTGCTAGGCAATAAGACCTGGCATTTCTCCAGTGGTGACAGGCAACATGCCTGCTGTGAAACAGGATGTGGCACCACTCCTACTTGTAGGCTTATACCCCAATTTCTGAGACAAAGGGACAGCTCCTCTCAGCACTTACATGCTGCCACCTTATACCTTCCCCAACCCTCTTGTCATTTTCCAGGCAACCAGGCTTGGCACATGTCCCTCTTCCTGGTATTGGTTACAGGTGCAGGATGGGACTTATTCAAAGCTCATCAGACTGTGCCTCTGCTCTTGTGATAGCATTCCTGCTTATCACATATGTCTGAACTGAATGCATGTCCTGCTACTAACCTTTGACTTACATTTACAGATTTCACCTAATGTCTGCTGCCTGTCCTGACCTTTTGCTAGGCTCACTCATTTTGCCTACAATCTGCTTCTTGCATTTATTTTACCGGTGCCCATCTGGTTTGTCTTCAACACTGCATGGTACATCTTCCCTTTTCTTACCTTGGTACACTAGTGACATTCTACAGCCAGAGTGTAGAGTTTTGTGCATTATGTTCTGGGCGCAACCTAATACCAGTAGACTTACCTGACTTAAGAGAAGGGGGGTTACTAAAGATGAAACTACACTTGCTTGCCATTTACTTTGATTGGAGTGTCTGTTTTATGACCTTACAATATCACAAGTCAACCAGAGAAATATATGTATTCCCGCACTTATGGTGTGTAGTATATAAATTATATAATGGGTTGCTGCTCTAACAAAGTGCTGTGACTTACGGTAAATTATAAAATAACTTGAATAGAGTGCTACCCAGAATTGGGGACCCTACCCCCTATTAAACTTTGTGATTAGTGTGTAAACCAAGTGATTCCTAGTAATTAGCAATATATGAATGAATAATACATGAATGCATCAACATAATCTTCATAGATAAGTCTGTGGCATAAGATCTTCATGATTGTGAAATAGAGTTATCCATCATGCCAAGGTGCTACAGATTCAAATAAAGTGCAGTTCATTCTCCCCTGTAGTGTGCCCACTCATTTACCAGCTGCTATGGACCCCCAAGGACAGGAGTCAAATGCGCTTTATAAGTATCCTGGGTATGTTGGTCCTTTTTGTCCTCCTCACTGGCTTGGCTCCTCAGCGTTTGAGGAAGTAACGTTCTCCTGCATATTTGTGGATAAAATAGCAAATGAGATCCACATAGCGTGATTCCATTTATTAATTCAAATCAACAGGTTAAAAACATATCCACTCACATTTGTATGAAGGTATGCCAGCATAGAAAACCGAAACCAGAAGTTCACATCGGCATGCATCTGACCGGCGGAAAATGACATCACCACCCGTGGTTAACTGACACATTTTGCCCCTCCCATAGGGCATTATCAAAGGTTGTCCTCTGGTAGTGTGGTGTGTTCACTTATAGTGTGATAACTCCTCCTTTTCCCAATATATAATTGGTTCCTATACAGTAATGCAATTTCCGTTTCCTCTTACAGCTTACCCTGGGTGTACTTCAGCTCCCATCTACTGGTGTATACTCCATATTACACCCAGATAGAATCTACTCATTTATTTGTGTTTATATGTGTTCCTGGATCATATGTGGTTGATGCATTTATGTATTATTCATTCATATATTGCTAATAACTAGGAATCATTTGGTTTACACACTAATAACTAAGTTTATTAAAGGCAGGTTTCCTAATTCTGGGTAGTGCTTTACACAAGTTATTTTATAATATCACAAATCAGACTCAAACGTCAAAGCATTGATTCTGCCCAGGCAAAACTAGTCACTCATGAACTCAAACATCTGACCCAGTGGCTCCCACGTAGTCTTCTCAGTTTGAACCAGAACCCAACATACACCCTCTACATTGTTTATCTGGGAACTTTAAAAACGTTTCCAACTCTGCTCCAAGGTGACCCACAAGCCTGAGCTTTTAGTTTGTCACACTTTAATCCTTCCTTAAAGTCTGTTGCTATTGCTTCAATTCTTTGGTCTTTCTTTACAATCCAGACCATAATCAAATTGCTAAAACACACCTCAGGCCCATCTGGCAGGGTAAACATTTGGCTCAACAGTACTCTTAAGCCCTGTACACACGATCGGTTTGTCTGATGAAAACGGACCGATGGACCGTTTTCATAGGACAAACCGATCGTGTGTGGGCCACATCGGTTTGAAAAAAAATAAAACATGTTTTAAAATTTTCCTATGGATAAAAAACTGATAGAAAACAACGATCGTCTGTGTGGAACTCCATTGGAGAAAAATCCACGCATGCTCAGAGTCAAGTCGACGCATGCTCGGAAGCATTGAACTTAATTTTTCTCAGCACGTCGTAGGGTTTTACGTCACCACGTTGGACACAGTCGGATTTTTGACTGATGGTGTGTAGGCAAGACTGATGAAAGTCAGCTTTATAGGATATCCGACAAAAAAATCCAGCGGATTAGATTCCATCAGATATCCGATCGTGTGTACAGGGCATTACAAATTCCAGAGATGGGCACCAGATTCCAGCTTGAATGACCAAGCCCTTTGTAACTAATTATGGCTGCATCTGTTGGACAGCTAAAATGACTCTCTAGTTTATTACCCCACTCCTGCCACATTAAAGGAAGCCATGGCCCTGTCTTATGACCAGTGCCCCCCCACGGGCTGCTGCTGTCAGTACTGAAAATTCCATGCAAACTTGATCCACTCATTCATTCTTTTCCTTTACTGTAGGGCCAAGACTTTTCCTTAACTCTAAGTCAGCCTAAGCCCTAGAAAAAGCAAACTGTTTGTCACAGCTGCTGTTTACTTTGTGGTCCATTCAGCATCAATTTTCTGCCTTCTTGGATTATGGTGTTTCCAGTAACTTTATGGATCTAGCCTTGTCTCCACACCTTCAGATCCCACTCCAACTAAGTAGAGATTAAGCTTTCCTTAGTTGCCATTTACAACTTCCCATTGTCATCTGCGTGAGTAACCCAATGAACATTAGGCTTTCCATTAGGAACTAGGACCTTGCATCAGGCAATATTTTCTTCTATGTCATCTTGTGTCCCATTTACCCCTTGACTCTTGGATGCTCATGGCTTCAATGTCACATGTCTTGAATGGACTGATCACCTCCTCGTGCCTCTTTCAATTCCCAGCTATCTTTGGACCCACCTCTACATGTATTGTGTCATCAATCTCCCTCATTTTCTTGGCTTTTCCAGGATCATTTTTATCAAAACTGCACATTTGGTGGCTTTAGCCAAGATCCCTTCAACAAACCAACTAGCATCTTTGTTTATACAAAACATATTCAGACTGCACAACAATACCTATTGTCTTTGATTGGAGTTCCTAAATAGTATCATTAGTAGTAACCCATTAATAATAGCCAGCATGGATTTATGAAAGTTCGTTCTTGCCAGACCAACCTGTTAACATTCTATGAGGAAGTGAGCTGTAATCTGGATAGAGGGAGGACTGTGGATGTGGTGTACCTGGATTCACCATAACATTTGATATAGTATCTCACAAAAGCTTTATTTACAAACTGAGGTCTGTTGGAATTGATGATGGTGCATGTACCTGAATAGAAAACTGGTTAAAGGAGCACGTCCAGAAGGTGGTGATATACAGTGTATCTTCTCAATGGTCTGCAGTTGTAAGTGGGGTATCCCAAGACTTGGGACCAATTCTGTTTAACTTGTTTATAAATTATATAGGGCAGCACAGCAGTGTAGTGGTTAGCACTTTCACCAAGCAGCAAAAAGGGTCGCTGGTTTGAATCCTGACCACAACACCATCTGCCTGGGGTTTGCATGTTCTCACTGTGCCTGCATGGGTTTCCTCCCACACTCCAAAGACATGCTGGTAGGTTAATCAGATTCTGTCTAAATTGGTCTAATTAGTATGTGTATGAATGTTTGTTAGGGACCTTAGGTTGTAAGCTCCTTGAGGGTAGGGACTGATGTGCATGTACAATGTGTATGTAAAGTGCTGCGTAAATTGACAGCACAATATAAGTACCTGAAATAAATAAATAAAATATAGAGATTGGTATAAATAGTTCAGTCTCCAAGCCTTGGAAAAAATGACCTTTCTAGAAGGTTCTCCAAATATTTATCCCCTTTCCCTGTCCACATCATTGGTATAAACCTCTCAGGCCCCGTACACACTGTCGGACAAAACCGATGAGAATGGACCGAGGTTCAGTTTCATCGGTCCAAACCGACCGTGTGTATAGCCCATCGGTCTGTTTTCCTTCGGTCCAAAATGTTAAAACATGCTTCAAAACCGAACCGATGGACCGCTGCCCGATCGGTCCAAACCGATGGTTAGTACAGAAAGCATCGGTTCAAAACCCGCGCATGCTCAGAATCAAGTCGACGCATGCTTGGAAGCATTGAACTTCATTTTATTTAGCACGTCGTGTGTTTGACGTCACCGCGTTCTGACCCGATCGGTTTTTGGAACAATGGTGTGTACACACATCAGACCATCAGGCCACTTCAGCGGTGAACCGATGAAAACGGTCTGTTGGACCATTCTCATCGGTTTGGTCCGACCGTGTGTACAAGGCCTCAGAGGTTGGTCAGGATGAAATAAATATTCATTACTCGCAACACTGTAACTTCCCACACTATCCAAAGAAGAACACTCCCAAGAAGCATGCAGAAAAAACAATGCCCTGGACACTTTAAGGGGTCTATTTCCTCTGATCCTTGGTGCCAACTGGTGGGCATAATGCAGTATTTACCTGATTGAGATAGTTAAAGGAAAACAATGCATTTTGGCCATTAGATGGAGCTACCGATAATAGGAAATCAACTGCAAAATACAGTCAGGATTTGTGAATTCTGGGAGAATGCAATTTATTTTTATAAATAGATCCCTAATTATTATGCGAATAAAGTGAAAGGATTTAAATAAACATCAACAATAAGTTTTCACAAAGGAGTGTAAGGTCTCAAGCAGCACAATGGGATGATCTCCTGTTTTTTCTCAATGGCTATAAAAGAGTTTACATGGTTTTAAGTCCAATAGCAATGTCTCTCAGCCAAAGATATATTACCCTATATTACTATTAAAAATCAAGTAAGAATTATTGTTGGAAATCTACTCAATCAGCTTTCATATTTTCATAACAGGTCTTTCACAGATCCCATTTTTACAATGCTATGAGTTGGCTTATCTGAAAAAAAGAAAAGATAAATGGTGATCATCAGGAAACCAGAATCATTACCTCTAAACTGACAAGCAGCCATATCACAACTTAGACACCTTAGATCCTCTGGAGACAGTTAATGTTTACATTCTTGGTCCCAAAAATCCACAAATATGCTCTATATGCTCGATACATACAAATTACTTAACCAGAGATTTATTGTTAGTTTTCAGTAGGAAGCTAGCCTTAAAAGCCTCTTATTACTTGTTTTAACTCTTACGTGGCCAAATTATTTAATTATATATTGCATGATAGATATATCTGTATTGTAAGTAAGCTATTTGTAAATGTACAGGGTAAATAAAGATTTTTAAAGTACTTAATATGCTAAAGCAAATATTGGTTTTAACATTATGGTCTGTTTTAGGATTCACCTAATGAAGAGTGCCAGGAAATCAATACAGTATAATCTAATTGTTATTGACCCCGAGTAAAGCTTAACAAGTAACTTCATTTAATTTATTTAATTTGTATTATGTTTTCACCAAACATTCATGCAGGTGTACTTTATATTACATAAAACATATTTTCAGTTATCTGTAAATTAAATGTTTTTAATATTGGAATCACATGTTATCAATATAAATAATGACCAACAGCAGACAGCATTGATCACCAAATTGTACCGGGTAATCTTTAAAGCTGAATTGAAGGCTAAACAAAAATAGGAGTTGTCTTACCTGCCAAAAAGATTTGCATTTCTCTCTATTCATTCATGAGATTTGCACAGCCTTGCCAGATAGCACAGCTACCCTGGTGACCGGATTTTTCTCAGCCACAGTTAAGCAACACAACATGTTGACCTCTTCACACCCAGTCTGTGATTGGAGATTGAAGGAGCAACAACTCAACAATGATGTATTTTCTCTGTTCTCTTCTTCTATCAGCATGTTTTTTTTCAGCACATGTGAACACAGAGCACACGCCTAAACCCCAAGTGCTGCCCCTCCCTCTCCCAATGGTGATTCAGAGGAGATAACAAGTTAAATGGAAAACTGTAGTTCTGCTCTAATGTTCTTTTTGAACACAAGCTTTTTTTTCCTGGTATACCCCCCATGCAGGTTAATTGGTGCAATCTCTTTCTGATTGTAAATGTTTGCACTTTGACACCAACTGTTGCAAGGGTTACCTGCATATCCTGCAACTAAATTAATGGGTTCTGGAAGACTTCTTGTAGCATCAAATGGTCAGCTCCTAACCCTTATACACACGCTTTGATTTTTGGACGACAGAACATTCTATTTTTGTGGCATGCTAGTCTCATGTCGAAAGTGAAGAGGTTACATTTCGTTTGACAGAATACAACGTCAGAAGTGACGTAATGTGTTGAATAGTTTTGTATGTATTCTTTAGTTTCTGAGCATGTGTAGTCTTGCTCTTACGATTTTTTTCATACAAATAAAAACGAAAATCAGATGTTGCGTTCACATCCAACAAGAATTTTATTATCTGCACATCCATCGTTTGTCTGACGAAAAAGTGAAATCAGCTGTTGAAAGCACCGTATTAACGGTAAGATTTGCGGACGATCGGTCGTCGTAACACAATTGGCGTCCTAAAATGAAAGCGTGTGTATGGGCCTTTAGACTGAATTTGGTGGGCTGGCCACTCCTGGACATATTAGCAGTCATTTGAAATCGACAGCACTTTTTTTTTCCTTCCAATGGAATCATTAAGTTCATTGAGATTTTTTTATATCCCATTTCAGACTCATAGGTGTTCCAGGTTAGGTGCCAGTGAAACGCCTCAAAAAGTAAGCAGGTGGATCCTGTCTTCTTTAAACCTCAGATAGAATCAAGTGCTGCAGCTGCTGCCCAATCCCCCCCCGCCGCAACAGCAGTATAGGGAGTTTGCCGTACTAGCTGTCAGTTTTCAAAATCACCATGGCTGTGCTCGGCTCCGCCCATAGGGCTGCATTGATCATTCACACAGCTCTGTGTGTGAATGAACTAGAAGTGCTGACATCCTTTGCAGCTTTCGGCTTGTAGTTCTAGCTGAACTACCACCGGACTGTGGATGGGATGGAGTTTATTGTCAGTATTTTTCCCACAATTTTTTTTTACATTTTTTTTTTTTTTTTAAGTAAACTTATCTTTTAAAGTGATGGTAAATGTAGGGATGTACTTACTATTTCAGGGGACAAATGTGCACTTTTGTAGATTAATGAATGCACCATGTACATTCTATGTATTATTTTTTACAAGTATATTATTCATTCATCTATAGGCACTTTGGATGAAAATCTAATTTTCACTGTCAAATATGTTGTCAACAAGTTTCATAATTACTTTTTCACATGAATGTACTGCATTTTTGTGTTTTTGCGTGGGTTTTTAATCATATTTATTTTTATGTGAGAATGCAGTTAACAATCGGGGCGGCCACAACATTTGGCCAGTGAGACAATATAAGAATAACAGTGCACAGCTTGTTAGAACCGTTTGAGAAAAATCTAACAATCTTGGGCCTAGAGATGAACCATATTAAGTACCTGAATGGATGTCGGATGGTCTTAAAATGATCAGCTAGAGGGAAGCGAGGGGGGGGGGGGCCCTAGGTCATTAGATTTGAAGGCAGATTTTAGAGGGTAAGACTACAATTGGAGTGTCATTAATTATCAATCTGGATTAGTACCACTGCATGTATTGATTGCTGGTCTGAGTAGAAAAGTTATGTCTACTCTAAACTTCTTCTGGTAGCCTCTGGATTACACAACTCCAACAAATGGCCTTAACAAATAGACCAGGAGTTTACCCCACCTTCCGGTTTACAATCTTCTAAAGGAACTGTGTTTATCTTGGAACAGAGTTTAGACACTCTTTAACATTTTACAGCATTCTAAAGTCAACATTGATCCAGTGTGTGTGATGTGAGGTTCCTGATGCTGGGCTTGTGTGAGAAGGAAAAGAAAGTGCACATACAGTACTATGTTTTGTTTACACAGATTAGGTGTTCTGTTTGGTGAACGGTTTGACCCGAGCATGAGTTCAGGCTGAACATTGGCTGTTCGCCTCGTCCAGGGAACACCCAGATTTGCAGGGTGTTCGCAGCTGACAGCTGAATAATATATATAAAAAAAAAAACATTTGCAGGTAAAAAAATAGTAAAAAGAAAAAATGCGGAGGGCATCGTGATTGATGTTGGGATGTTGGGTTTATCGGGGGACACTGTTTTTTTTTTTTAATAAAGAAATTGTCAAAAATGTGACACTTTTTTTTTTCCTGAATGGGTACCCCACACTCATTTACATAGGGTTGTAAGGAAGAGACCCTTATCCCCATCAATATGGGGACAAGGTGCTTTAGGACAGGGGGTGGCAGAGACAGTTTTTTCATTTATTTTGCTGTTTTTTTCTGAATACCCGGATGCCAGCAATTGCAACCGTGAGTCAATTTAAATGTGATTTGGCTAGTTTTTTTTTCTTTAGGAATGTAATTTTTGATGCTGCATGTTTTATACATGCTACAGATGTGTCACTTTACAGGCAGACTACTGGGACCCCCAGGCACAATATTTTAAGGAATTTTTCATTTTTATTGCTGCACTTTAAGCATCATTACAATCACTGCTCCATTAAAAATGTGTTAAAAAAATGCATTAATACATATCCCCCAGGACAGTACCCAGACCCCCATACCCATTTTTAACTACTTGCATATAAGCCTTCAAAATTGGCACTTTTTTCTAATGTTCGTCTCCCATAGACTTCAATGGAGTTTGCGGTTCGGGGCAGAATGGCCCTTCTCTAATTAGGTGGTGTTTAAATATACAGTACAGAGCGTTAGTGTTAACATTCAGATCGTGGGCAGAATGGGAGTCATTACTAGATTCCCCTATCCAAGCTCAACATTGTGAATGCAGGAATCCCCCCCTGCCAGCTGCTGTATTACGACAGTCACAGAACCTGCAGCGGCCTGAGAACCTGAACTGCCTCCAATTTAATTCAGTTACTGTTCTGTCACACAATTTCCACTGCATCAAATTTTGTCAAGCCAGGTTGTGCCTATAGAATGTAAAGAAGCGGTGTATGGCCAGCATTACTTTAGATTCATGGGATTGTTCTTCTTGTGTTTTATGACTGTCACCATAGAGTGCTTGATTCCCTTTTTTACTTTTATAATGCTTACTTGGTGCAGCTTAGTGAACAGTGCTGACTCTACTTAGTCATAATTTATGTTATCTATATTTGATTTTAACAATAAAACATTTTTTATTTATAAATAACTGAAAATATGCTTTACCTGTTGTGGAGTACAGCTACATACATGTTTGGTGAAAAGGCTGTACAAATTAAATAAATGAAGTTGCTTGTTATGCATTACACTGGGTCAATATCAATTAGATTATACTGTATTGATTTTCTGGCACCCTTCATTAGGTGATTAAACAGAAACAAACAGTTAATAATATTAAAACCAATGCTTGCTTTAGGATATAACATGCGTTAAAAGTTATTTAAATTATTCACTTCAAGTACTTGTCTATTAGCAGCACCCTTGTAGCCTTTATAAATTAACTATGCAAATACAATGGAACCTTGGATTTCGAGCATAATTTGTTTCAGAAGAATGCTTGTAATCCAAAGCACTCATAAATCAAAGCGAGTTTCCCTATAGAAGTCAATGGTAACTCAGATAATTTGTTCCACAGTGACTTCTATGGTATGCAGTACTGCATGTGGCCAGAGGTGGGGGGCACTGGGAAACCGCTCGGAGCCACACTGATGCATTTGGAAACACTCAAAGAGGCTCGGAAACACTCGCAAACTGAGTGTTTCCAAGCAGCTTTGAGTCCATCCGAGTGCATCCGAGCGGCATTAAATGTCATTGGCACCCTCGCACCTCTGGCCAAATGCGGTACTGCATTGAATCCTGCTTGAATCCTGCTAGTTTTTTTGAGACAACGCTCGCATACCGAGTCAGGATTAAAAAAAAATAATAGCTTGTATTGTGAAACGCTCATTTACCATGTTACTCGCAATCCACTGTACTGACTTCTTCATAGTCAGTATTTAGACAAACAGATGCAGTAGATGTGCCTTGAAATATCACACTTTGATGTACTAAAGGAAAACAGACTGTTGACTTAACACAATGCATAAACTAAGCACACTTACCTTTAGCACAGGTTCACACTGGGCTGCGGGAATGAAGCAGTGTGATTTCACTTCCGCTTGTCAGTTCCGATTTCAGACGTGATTACAGAAACATCAGTGCAGTTTCTGCACAGATGTCAATGTAAATTGCATCCTAAAATCGCAAAAAGTAGTACATAAACTACATTTTAAAATAGGTGTAGTGCCACAGATGTGGCGTCACACCAACTAGGACGGTGCCATTGCCGGCAATTGCCAGCAAATTTAAAAAATCTGAATGATAACCTAGGTACTTTTCTACTCCATGGGTTTGAAAGCGGAATTCAGCAACCCCCATAAATAAAGACTGATGCCGCGTACACACGAACGGTCAATCTGATGAGAACGGTCTGATGGACCGTTTTCATCAGACCAAACTGATCGTGTGTAGGCCCCATCGGTTATTTATCCATCGGTTAAAAAAGTTGAAACATGTTTTAAAGTTAACCGATGGATACCTAACCGATAGGAAAAAAACGATCGTTTGTAGGCATGTCCATCGATTTAAAATAAATGCATGCTCAGAATCAAGTCGACGCATGCTTGGAAGCATTGAACTTCAATTTTTTCAGCACGTCGTTGTGTTTTACGTCACTGCGTTCTGACACGATCGTTTTTTTAACTGATGATGTATAGGCACGACTGATCATCAGTCAGCTTCATCGATTAACTGATGGAAAAATCCATCAGACCGTTCTCATCGGATTGACCGATCGTGTGTACAGGGCATTACTTGAAGTAGAGTTCTACCCAAAAGTGGAACTCTCGCTTATACGCTTCCCCCCAGTGCCACATTTGGCACCTTTTAGGGGGGAGGGGGGAACGGGGGACCTGTTTTTCACAGGTCCCCTTCCCCTCTTCCGGAGATGGTGCCGAGCCCGATCTCCTGGAGATTCGGCCCCCCTCCTCCTTGCCTCACCACCAGGTCAATTAGAAGGCGCAGAGATGACACCCTTATGTTGGCGAGGATGCGGGCAGGAGGGAACCCATGCACACATCTAGTGTTAGTGCCCCCAGATACAGATATTCTGGAAAGAGGTCTTAGGTCTGATAAAAAAAGATCAGTGGGATAGAGGTGAAAAGTGATCCTTGGGTCACTGTACGACGACCCCAAGGAAAAAATATAGAATGTCCCTTACTTACTGAATGGAGCAAAGGCAGTTATACCAAAGATTTGGAAGGTAGAAAATGCTCCATCAGTGGCGGAATGGATCAGGGAGGTGGGGAAGATGGGAGATATGGAGGAACTATTGTCAATCCAAAATGAATGTAGGGCAAGATATGAAGAGACCTGGAGAGACTGGTTAGAGTTCAGGAAAACAGAAACCTATATTAAATCCTTAAGTCATTAGGGGGGCGGGGGCACTCTGTCACTTTATAAAGCGGGCAACTTATATTTAATTAGACCCACACACACGGGGATTAAAATGCACGATCTCTCGGAAGGGATAATTTTTTTAGGTTAAGGAATATGCACTCTAGATCAATACATCCCAACTGATTATTGCACTAGCACTTTGCCACTCTATTTTAAAAAACACAAATATAAGAGGCAGGACCCTTGGGGTCAGGTCCACATACACGTGGAGTTAATAGGCATAATTGTTTTGATTTTTTTTTCTCTTGGGCCATCTCTCTCGCCCTCTCCAGGAAAATACAAAGGAGAAGAACTTATAGTATAGAAATAATACTGGGAAACCCAAAGTCTAGATAAGATGACAGCACCATAGAGTAGAAAAGGAACCCGGGATCCGAGGTATCTCTTATGCAAAAGGGAAAAAAAAAAAAAAAAGTTTAAGATGGTTAAGGAGAACAAGTTGAGATCGGTTTTTGAATGGGGAAGGGTACTGTTTAAAAAAAAAATTGGGCTAGATTCAGTAAGGGCAGCGTATCTTTGTGCGGGCGTAGCATATGTTATTTACGCTATGCCTCCGCAACTTAGATGGGCAAGTGCATTATTCACAAAGCACTTGCTCCGTAAGTTGCGGCGGCGTATCGTAAATGGGCCGGCGTAAGCCCGCCTAATTCAAATGTGGAAGGGGGGGCGTGTTTTATGTTATTGTATGATGACCTGACGTGATTGACGTTTTTTACGAACGGCGCATGCGCCGTCCGTGTACATATCCCAGTGTGCATTGCTCCCAAGTACGCCGCAATGACGTATTGGTTTCGACGTGAACGTAAATTACGTCCAGCCCTATTAGCGAACGACTTACGCAAACAACGTAAAAAATAAAAAAATCGAAGTGGGAACGACGTCCATACTTAACATTGCGTGCGCCTCATAGAAGCAGGAGCAACGTTACGCCAAAAAAGCCTTACGCAAACGACATAAAAAAATGCCGCCGGGCGCACGTACGTTTGTGAATCGGCGTATCTAGGTCATTTGCATATTCTACGCCAAAAACGACAGAAGTGCCACCTAGCGGCCAGCGTAAATATGCACCCTAAAATACGACGGCGTAAGAGACTTCTGGTTTCCAGAATACGCTTAAATTTACGACAGCGTCAATTCAGAGTTACGACGGCGTATCGACTGATACGCTGGAGTAACTCTTACTGATTCTAGCTCTTTATGTATAGGTATGGAAGATGGAATGTATATGAAATGATTATGCAATGAAAATTAATAAAGAAGATTTATAAAAAAAAAGAAAGAAGGCGCAGCATGCTTCACGCATGCACAGTAGGGAGCCCTCTGTGAAGCCGAAAGGCTTCACTACTTGGTTCCCTTACCAGGAATGGCAGCCGCTGCTCCTGGGAGTTGATCCGAAGATTGGCTCAATTTTTTACCTCATCTATGTTTAGATTCCAAATACTAATATTGGGACTGTTATTGTTTCAGAGATACCAAAATTGTTAATAACTCTCTCTTCTAAAGACTTTCAAGGCATGTTTGCATCTTTCTGTGCAACCAATCTTCTGCATTTGTATAATTGTGTAAGGTATGATATAGAAATTATGAGCTATTAAACATTTTTGGAACTGAAATCTGGGCTTGTGATAAGAAATGCATATCACTTTGCAGGATAAAAGAGCTTCCATGTAAGTATGAAACCATACCGTTATTAAGAATTGTGAAGACTATTCTTACTGTGAGCACATTCTGCTCAAACATACTGATCATAATAGTGCTAAATATCAATCTATATTAGTTAAAGGCTAATTTCAGGAAAAAATAATAAATGCACATGTTTTGGCAGAAAAAATGTGCATGTATTATTTATTGCCCAAGGAGACTGTAAAGTATTGGACATGCGATCAGTGGATTGTGGGTATAATGTCAGGTTCCTGCAGACAAGTCCTATAGCTTTCTGCCTATAACTTTGTACTGGCTTTCTATTAGAAAGCTGCAGGGTTTGTTAATGAACTATAATGGTTAATTAAGAACTACAAGCTGTCTGGCGCAGTGGCAGATGGGAATTTGTAGTTCATTCATTTACAGATTCCTATGAATGAATGACGTGACAGGGGGCCTAACAAAGCCACTCTAATTTTGAAATGTGACAGTGGGTTCAGGGGGAGGAACCCCCGCTCACTATTATAAGAGTGATTTTAAGGAGCTGAGCAGGGCTGAAGCCTAAACACAGGTATAACTTTTACTGTGTTTTCTTTTAAAGCCAAGTGACTTTTATTTTTTGATGTGCAAAGATGGGGTGCAAAGGCATTACAACCCTGAAAAATGAACTACCCCCTAACAGTGGCGGCTGGTGCTCAATTTTCTTAGGGGGGCAGACCGCTGCCCCCCAGCCAGCCACCCCCAACATTTGATCGCTGCTCGGCCCCCTCATCGCTCATATGCCACATTGCTCGTCTGTCGCCGACCATGCCCCCGCCAGCCCCGCACTACCCCATCCAGGTCACAGCTTTGAAAGCTTCCCCTGAGTCTCCTCCCAAGTACCGGTGGTCTCCTCCTAGCCAATCAGGTCTTAGGACTCTCATGCAATTGGGTCTCAGGACCCGCTTCCTAATCAGCCAGGAGGAGATACAGGAAGACTATAGCAAATATTAAAGGGGTTGTAAAGGTTTGTTTTTTATTTTCTAAATGGGTTGCTTTAAGCTAGTGCATTGTTGGTTCACTAACCTTTTCCTTTGATTTCCCTTTTAAATGTTTTTTTTCTTTGTCTGAATTTCTCACTTCCTGTTTCTCCTCAGTAAGCTTGCCCCCATCATCCGAGCTATTCTGGCTGGGGGTTAGTCATCGTGCTTGCCCCCTCCCTTGGGACTACATCCCTGCAGAGAGACGCTGTGAACACAGTGGCCCAGATTCAGATAGAGATACGACGGCGTAGCTCCTGATATGCCGTCGCATCTCTGAGTTCTGACGGTCGGACCTATGCGGCTGATTCATAGAATCAGGTTCCGCATAGATCTCCTTAAGATCCGACAGGTGTAAGTGACTTACACCGTCGGATCTTAGGCTGCAATCTCCCGCTGGCCGCTAGGTGGTGTTTCGTTTTTTTGTACGCGACGAATATGCAAATGAGGAGTTCCGCTGATTCAGAAACGAACGCCCGCCCGTCTTTTTTTTTTTACGTCGCTTGCGTTCGGCTTTTTCCGGCGTATAGTTACCCCTGCTATGTGAGGGGTATCCTATGTTAAGTGTGGCCGTCGTTCCCGCGCCCAGTTTTGAATTTTTACGTCATTTGCGTAAGTCGATTCAGAATACGGCCGGACGCAAGTTACGCTCATGCTGAAACCAATGACATCCTAGCGACGTCATTTGGAGCAATGCATGCTGGGAAAAATCGCGGACGGCGCATGTGCTTTTGGATCGGGGCGGGGACGCGCCTGATTTAAATTGTAGAAGCCCCCTAGCCGCGGAATTTGAATTCCGCAGGGGGATTTACGATACGCCGCCGCAAGTTTTGAGGTAAGTGCTTTCTGAATACAGCACTAGCCTCAAAAACTTGCGCCAGCGGATCGTAAATCAGATAGATTACGCGGATCTAAAGATCCGCTAATCTATCTGAATCTACCCCAGTATCTCAGTCAGACTTTGGGGGCAATTTGAAAGACTTCTGTGCGGGTTCATGCACAGATGTCTATTGAAATTGCCTCTGAAGTCACCAAAAGTAGTGCAAGAACTACTTTTGGAAATCGGTGCGGTGCCACAAAGTCTGCGTCGTACTGATTCGGGTGGTGCCATTGTCGGCAATAGGCTGCTTTTTGGCAAGCGATTGAACATGTCAAATCGCCCCGCTATAAACAGGGACTTATTGTCAAAACTTAATTGAACAGGCTAAAGGTAAAAGCTGATTCTTTACTATGCACAGCTGCACCAGATTCTGTGTGCACCAGGTTTGGTAAATCTCCTACAAAGGATGTTATAGGGAGGCAGGGCTGGACTGGGCCAAAAATTTGGCCCTGGACTTCATCCAGACCGGCCCACTGGGGCGCTGCCAGGGCGTTAAAAAAAGTCCTCCAAGTAGCATCTTTGGGGCGGTGGAGGAGCGGTGTACAAACTGCTCGTGCCCATTGAAATGAATAGCTACCGCAGCTGAAGCGCCTGCAAAGCACTTCGGCAGCAGCGCTACATGGGCGCATTTAACCTTGAATTTGGCTGCTAGTGGGGGTTAAAAACGCCTGCTAGACGCCAAATAGTGCAGCTAAAATGACAGTAAAGTGCTGCTAAAACTAGCAGTGTTTTACCGACAATGCCTGCCCCAGTGTGAAAGCAGCCTAAGAGTCAGGGAGTGAATGAGACAGAAGAGGGAGCTGAGAGACAGAGGGGGGGAGCTGAGAGACAGAGGGGGGGGGAGCTGAGAGACAGAGGGGGGGGAGCTGAGAGACAGAGGGGGGGAGCTGAGAGACTGAGGGGAAAACTGAGAGACAGAGGGGGAAGCTGAGAGACAGAGGGGGGAAGCTGAGAGACAGGGGAGGGAGCTGAGAGACAGAGGGGGGAGCTGAGAGACAGAGGGAGGGGAGCTGAGAGACAGAGGGGGGATCTGAGAGACAGAGGGGGGAAGCTGAGAGACAGAGGGGGGGAAGCTGAGAGACAGAGGGGGGAAGCTGAGAGACAGAGGGGGAGAAGCTGAGAGACAGAGGGGGCAAGCTGAGAGACAGAGGGGGGAAGCTGAGAGACAGGGGGAGGGAGCTGAGAGACAGAGGGAGGGAGCTGAGAGACAGAGGGGGGAGAGCTGAAAGACAGAGGGGGGAGCTGAGAGACAGAGGGAGGGAGCTGAGAGACAGAGGGGGTGGTCTGAGAGATAGAGGGGGCTGATAGACAGAGGAGGGGGCTAAAAGAGAATGGGAATGAGAGACACAGGGACTAAGAGACAGAGGGGGGGACTGAGAGACAGTGGGGTCTGAGAGAGGCTATGTTTTTAAAAAACGGCCCACTGAGCCATCGGCCCACCGGGAAACTCCCTGTAGTCCCTATGGCCAGTCCATCTCTGTAGGGAGGTAAAGAGAGGGGCAAACAAATTGGGTCAGCGCATAGGGTTTTTTACACACTACCAGAAGAGGAGAGGACTTGATGTGCAAGGAGTTAGAGGGCTGTGCTATGGAACAGACTAGTCATTTTCTCTAGCAAATTCAAAGAGACATTGCAAATGAATAAAAAAAAAATCATGGAAAAGAAAAACAACTGCACATGAGCATTTAAAATATAATTGTTTTCTGTGTTTTTACTTGCAAAGTTTTAAGTTGATGACATGGTCTCTTTAAAGTGTTAGTTGACCTTTGCAGAAAAAAAGCAAAGGTGAACTTACACAGCACACCTACCCAGTACCTACCTCCAGAGATGCTGAGATGTCAGTGCCCACCTTGCTGGTGCAGCAGGCCGATGGTTGAAATCCCCACTCCTCTACCTCTTCTTTGTGCAATGCTTCAAGGATGGACCAGAGCAGTTTACTATGCAGACTAATCAGAATCACTCTATTCTGAAAAGGTGAACTGAAACTTTTGAGATATTATCCACACAAATAGTACATTGTTTTCAGTGAGTTGCCTGACTTATAGACAGTTGTTTTCCATTGTAAAGCAGGCATATGTAATAAGCAAAAATAGTTCCCATGTACATATATAAATACCAACTATACGGATACATGTATATGGTCTTTTAACCACTTGACCTCCTTAAGATTTACAATTTTTTGTGATACGACACTGTTACTGACTATTGCGTGGTCATGCGACACGGTACATAAACAACATTTGTGTCCTTTCTCCCCAAAAATAGAGCTTTCTTTTGGTGGTATTTGATCACCTCTGCAGTTTTTTTTTTTTTGCCAATAATTAAAAAAAAAAAAAAAAATATATATATATATATATATATATATATATATATATATATATATATATATTTTTTTATATATATTTTACTTTCTGCTATAAAACATACCTAATAATTAAAAAAAAAAAAATCTAATTTCTTCATCAATTTAGGCCATTATGTATTATGCTACATATTTTTTGTTAAAAGAGATCCAAATAAGTGTATATTGTTTGGTTTGCGCAAAAGTTATAGCATCTAGAAACTATGGGATATATTTATTTATTTATCTTTAAAAAATGTACATGTAATGGCAGCGATCAGCAACTTATAGCGGGACTGTGGCATTGCAGCAGACAAATCAGACACCTAACTGACACTTTTGACACTTTTTGAGGACCAGTGACACTAATACAGTGATCAATGCTAGAAAATATGCACTGTCATTGTACTAATTAAACTGGCTGGTAAGGGGTTAACATCGGGGCAATCAAAGGGTTAACTGTGTGCCTAGCCTGTGCTAGTTCGCTGTGTGGGAGGTGATTTGACTAGGGCAAGGCAAAGATCAATGTTCATGCTTTGCAGGAACACGGAATCAATACCTTCCCTTCTGACAGAATGGCAATCTGCCTTGTTTATATAGGCAGATTGCCGTTCTGCCTGTGTACTGTGTAATCCGTGGGTGCGGGTGGACATCGAGTCCATGGTACCTGTGGAACGAGTTGCCGGTGGCGCACGTGTGCCCCAGACCCAAAAGTATCAGATCACGCTCTGGTGCATGATCTGGCACAGAGTGACCACCCTGCCGCAGTGTATATACGGTGGGTGGTCCGCAAGTGGTCCGCAAGTGGCTAAAGCTCCAGTTAAGCAGCTAAATACGTGGTTGAAATACACATATAGGAACTATATTATCTGCCAAAAGAATTGGTAATTCTGCCCAGACACATTTGCAATTTGCACACCTCTGTCAGACCTACCAGGACACTTCACAGCTTTCATGTGCTAGCATGCTGTATTATTTATGTAAATACTCTGTGCTAGTAGTATAGTGAGGAATCAAATCACCGCACACCCACTTTGTATTGAGCAGAAGACCACATCTCCAATAAGGTTGCAAAAACATTCTTTGCAGTTTCTGCAACCTGACTGCATTGCTGTGGTGGAAAAAAAAATGGTTCTATTGGGCTATAAGTGTACAAACACATGGCTCTGTGGTTTGGCTAGGTCTTAGCTATTTACTTCTCTATGTCATTTTTACAAAAGTTTTCCAAACACAACATTTTTAGGCTCATAATTCTTATTGTTGTTGAAAGAATTTAGGCTATTACGCTGCTTTATTGCAAAAATTATGTAAAAACACATTTGTTTTTTTTTTGCCACATCTTGCCATGCTTTTGCTGTGTTTCCGGTGCATTTTGCACATGTGAATAATGACACTTGACTCAAAAAACGCACCAAAAATGCAACCGTGGGTGCATTTTTGATGCATTGTTGCAGCTATTTCGATTTTCCAATCATTTCAACAGAGAGGTGCCTTTTATGTAGATCTAAATTCATGACATCATGTTCAATACATTCCATGATTTCTAAGAGTATTAAATACCTAGAATAGCCTAACTTAATTTTTTACATTGCACAACGCAACAATAAGTAGGGTATAAAGCAATACAATTCATATAGAAATATATTTGTTGCATGTTTATAACAATACACTAAATACTGAAATACTTAATGCTCCCTTCATAACACTGAGAATAATGTCATGAATAGAAAACTGTTCATCATTTCAATGTGAAGCCCTTCAGACAGCTCGAGTCACCTTGTAATGAGTATTCTCTCCACAATAATCTCTCTTTTCTCGAAAAATGGTATAAATAGAATTACAACACAATTGCCTCCTTTTATCTGATGAATGTGAAACAGCAATTTTATGTTAGTATGCCTTTTTAGATGATCTATTGGACTTTAATAAAATTTGATCAATGCATTTAAGTCAAATTGAATTATATGTAAGTGGATAGGGTTGACATATGTTTCAATATCTGCGAGTGATACATTATTCTCTAGTGGGCATAAAATTTAATGAAATATAAATACCCATTAATCCTCATGTTTCAACCAATCAGTCACCGCTGCTCCTGCCTGCTGTTAGCAGAAAAAGGCCCAGAAAGTCATCTGTTTTATCTAAGCAGGTGCTCCAAACTGGAAAAGCATCAGAAAGCATGGGGTGGTAGGAACGCACAGGGTCAAGGGAACTGTGCCAAAGTAATTGTTGTCTACAATGCCAGTCGAAAAGCATAATAACATCCTAATTATCCTTTCATATCATTAGACATGAAGACTTTCCTGATGTTACACTGTCTGCTGCAGCTACAGTCACAATATGTCTTAACAAAATATATTGTTCGAAACTTGTTTTCTGTTGTGTGTACTAATAACAATTCAAAAAGTATTGGAGAAAAAAAAACTATTTACCTTAGAACTGTACAGGAAAAAGTAATACATTCTTGTTAAGCTGAGTCTGAAAGGTCTAAAGGTGAAACATAGATGGCGAGACTGATATCTCTGCACCGACCCATAACTATATGTTTTATTTTTAATTTTGTTATTGTGATGGTTATTGAACAAAGCAAAAGCAACATGATATTGTCTCAATATTTTCCCATTCAGATCACATTCAAACAAAAATGCATCTCCTCTCAAGCTCTAAAAAGTTTCCAAAAACCATCTACAGTATACTTCCCTCATCAAATCTAAGATAGATTGATAGTAATGCCTTACACTGTAAGTGTAAGTGGTCCCCAACCTTTGCGGCACCAGGGACCGCTTTTTGTGTAGCCACTTTTTTCTGGGCCCGGTGGGGAGGGGGGGGTGGGTGACATCATATAAAGAAGGCGGGTGGTTTGCGGAGTGTTACAACCCACCCTGCACTGTAATATAAAAGGGCCTGCACTGTAAAGATTATACTCCCCTTTATATCACAGTGCCCTTTTGTAGTTATGGTCCCCACATCACAGTCCTCCCTTCAGTCATGGCCCACATCACAGTCCTCCCTGCAGTCATGGTCCCTATCACAGTCCTCCCTGCAGTCATGATCCCCCATCACAGTCCTCCCTGCACTCATGGTCCCTCATCACAGTCCGACCTGCATTAATGCACCCCCCTTCCCCAATCATAGTCCTCCCTGCAGTCATGCACCTCCTTTCCCCCTCCCCCTCCAATCACAGTCCTCCCTGCAGTTATGCACCCCCCTCCAATCACAGTACTCCCTGCATAGTGCCAATTTTAATCGCTGCCTCCCCTGCAGTCTATGTCTATTCCCTCATGCTCCAGCAAGAGGTGAGCCCTGTCACGGACCAAGAATGAGAATAAAAATGATAAGCGCAATATATAAGATGAAAGGCAGGTGCTATATATAAATACGCAACCTAAAAAATAACAGTGTGCTATAGAGTGACACAAATGTCCCATACACTGATAATGATAATAATGGATGATCTTCGTGAATGAAATGGTGTTCTTCCAGTGATCTTCTAAACAGCTCTTCAAAAAGTGAGCTCACAGAGTGCTTACCTCCTTGTATAGATTATGGCTCTTTGGATATATGGCTCTCTGCTTTCACTGATGGTGTATATCGACTGTGTGTCTCCTGGGAAGATTCCCACAAACATGTGTCCCTCGGTGGTGCTCAGGATTTAAAAAAAAGAGACTTCCCATGGTGAAATGCGTCATAAAAAATGTAATAAAGAATAAAAAATATGCTTACAAAGGTAAAATTCATAACAAAATATTTCCACAATACTTCTGTTTTTTTCCTGGTAGTTCCGGCCCTTACATGTTACACCACATCACGTGGCTTCATATGAGCCCTTTTAAATTTTTTCTGTCACGGACCGCAGTATAGTTATATAGTTATAGTTATAGCCTGTGTGTATTCAGTAATTTCTCCCGAGTGGCCGACAATGTCAGCCTATTAGCAAAGCAGGGGGCAGGACGGCTGCAGATTGTGACAGAGAGCAAGAGCTGCCAAACTTATATTAACAAGTGGGAGATTGCCCACTTATTATTATGAAGAGTCTCTCGCTGCCTGTCACGATCTGCAGCCGTCCTGCCCCCTGCTTTGCTAATAGGCTGACATTGTCGGCCGCTCGTGGGAAAATGACAGAATACACACAGGACATACAGGCTGCTAACTATACTGCGGTCCGTGACAGGGCTCACCTCCTGCTCTGATGGCGGCCTGCTCGACAACAGGCCACGGACCGGTACTGGTCCGCGGCCCGGAGGTTGACGACCCCTGCCTTACAGTATATGACCCTAAACCACATACAGTCTTGCTAAATACTGCTGGTAATAATACTGAGTGTAATAATAATTAAAATTGCACAAAATATTATAAAATACTGCGAGACATTTGCCCCATTCCTAGCAAGTATAGTGCTATGCGTGTTTAAATGTTAATGCATTTTTATCACTGACAGTAGCAGCAACATGTTTACCTGATTTTACAGAAAATTCAATAATTTACTTGATTATCAGGGTTTGTGCATAACTTTCATATGTGGAACTAATTTAATTAAGAGTAATTTTAGAATTGACTCAACCACCCCGCCTGATCAATTGCACATGTCTATAACTAAAGGCTAAGTTCACATTTTAAAAACTAATATTAAATGCACATGTTTTTTTCAGACATAATAATGTGCATTTATTTATTTTTTTCTCAGAAGTCTGCAGAACTTTTACACACATCATCAGCAGATCAGGCTCCTGCAGACAAAGCCTACAGCTTCATTCTCATACCTGTGTACAGACTTTCTGTATAAAAGCTGTAGGAAATGTCAATGCACTATGAAAGTGCATCATTGACTACTACAAGCCATCTGCCAAAGTGGCAGATGGGACTTGTAATTCACATATTCACAGACTGACACAGCTGTGTGAGTAGTGCCCCGCAAAGCAGCAATGATTTTAAATTGTGATAGTGGATGTGGGGAGAGGATTTCCTGTCCATTGTCATGGAAGAGGTTGGAATTGGGGGCTGCAGAGACTGTTACATAGTAACATGTTAAACCCTAAATAAAGGGTGTAACGTGTTCCTAAAGGCGGATGCAGCCTTTGAATAGTAAACAAATACTGTGATAGAAGAGGGGCAGGCAGTTTAACAATGTAAACTATAAAGGTTTTAAAGACCCCTATTCAGTCCCCTACTCTCCCTGGCAGCCCTCCTCTTCACCTTTTCTCCAACACAGAGTGGTCTTCAGCGATGCAAAGAACAGCTTTAATATCATGGCATCATCACCATTTTCCACATTGTTGGTCTGTTAGTGCAAGAATCTGAAACTGCCCCCCACGGGGTCGGGTCCATGATGCCTTGCATTCACAGAAATGGATCAGTACTGTATCATAGCTTGTTAGAGCTCTGAAGAGGTAGTATTGTGCCCGGACATTTTTTTTCTTTTTTTTTTTAAACAGGCAGGGCATTCCTTTAAAAATCCTGGAATGGAATTGTATTTGTTTAGAAAGAAACACAATCAAGTTTTATTCTAGACATACATGCCCCAGTGCTTATTGATCACTACAATGGCAAAGCAGCCTAGGCTGCAGGAGCAGTGGGTGTAAAATATACATGTATTAGTCAGAATCTCACATTATTGTAAGTACCGTAACTCTACATTTTTCTATAAGCTAACCTTTTAGGAATGACCATATGAAAAACTGGCGGAACTTGATCTGAGAGTAGGCTACAGTAAAGCTGATCAGTATCAGGGCCAGTGGCGGCTGGTGCTCAAAATTTTTGGGGGGGCGCAAACGAAAAAAAACAATTGCAGCCTCACTGTACCTATCAATTGTCACCACTGTGCCATGCCATCAAATGCAGTCACTGTGCCATCAAAACGCAACCACTGTGCCATCAAAACGCAGCCACTGTGCCATGCCATCAAAACGCAGCCACCGTGCCATCAAAACGCAGCCACTGTGCCATGCCATCAAAACGCAACCACTATGCCATGCCATCAAAACGCAACCACTGTGCCATGCTATCAAAACGCAGCCACCGTGCCATGCCATCAAAACGCAGCCACCGTGCTATCAAAATGCAGCCACTGTGCCATGCCATCAAAACGCAACCACTATGACATGCCATCAAAACGCAGCCACCGTGCCATGCCATCAAAACGCAGCCACCGTGCCATCAAAATGCAGCCACTGTGCCATGCCATCAAAACGCAGCCACCGTGCCATGCCATCAAAACGCAGCCACCGTGCCATCAAAATGCAGCCACTGTGCCATGCCATCAAAACGCAACCACTGTGCCATGCCATCAAAATGCAGCCACCGTGCCATCAAAACGCAGCCACTGTGCCATGCCATCAAAACGCAGCCACCGTGCCATGCCATCAAAACACAGCCACTATGCCATACCATCAAACGCAGCTACTGTGCCATCAATTGTCACCACTATGCCATCAAACACAGCCCCCAATTGTCGCCACTGTGCCCCCAATTGTCGCCACTGTGCCCCCACTTGTAGCCACTATGCCCCCACTTGTAGCCACTGTGCCCAGTACACCCCCCCCCGGCACTTACCTTTATGGCTTCTACGTCCCTCGATGTCCCTCGTCCCGCCCTCGATGACGCTTCAGCCAATCAGGTTACCTGATTGGCTGAGACGCCTGTCAGTCTTATCCTCGGACGTATGGCCGGTACGCCCCGAGGATGAGCTTCAGGAAGCCGACTACAGCCTCAGGGCTGTACTCGGACAGCCTATCAGGGCCGCTGGCCCTGATAGGCACTTCCACACAGCCAGTCAGCTGCCGCTATTCAGCTGACCGGCGCTCAACTTCCGGCCAGCTGAATAGTGGAAGGCAGCGGCGAAAATATACAGATTCATACAGTGTATGAATCTGTATATTTTACTGGCTGTGAGCGAGCCAGAGGGGGCGGCGCTCCTGCGTCCCTATGGACGCACCGCCACTGATCAGGGCAACATTTTCTTGTAAAAAAAGATGGCTTTGTTTTTTTTTTTAATAAACCCATGTGAACACAATCTCATCATTAAAAAGGTGACCAATAGTTTTGTTTTCTAGCAGCTTTGAGACCAATACAAGTCACCAAAATGGCAAAGTTTCTGAATTATTAACTAAACTGTAACAAGCAAACATGGCAGGCTCAGAAATACATCCTACGCTTAAAGTTGAATTTTTGTCCCCCACCCTAAAACTAAAAAAAACTGAAAACCTGTTATCTTAACTACAACTCTGGTCATAAGACAGATCAGGTTCTTTGTTCTTCTATTCTGTAGTAGGGGAGGGCCCTTCTTGCAGTGTCCATGTCACTTCATGGATTTCATTGAACCTTTCAATTGGCAGATAAAACTGTCCATCAAAAGTCCTCTCAGGTTCTTTTATTAGTAAATAGGTGGTGTCATAATGTCTCAAGATAAGAGATTGCAACAAGGTCAGTTGGTAGGCCTGGACAACAGAGGTAGATGACAAAACTCTGCCAGTAAAATAGGTGCTGTCTGTGGAGGACCATGTGATTGGGAACAATTATATTGGAGGGTTTGCTTAAATGCTTTTTGAGATAACATAACAGCCACATATCATAGAGTGGTCTTGTTTTCAGTGGATCCCCTGACCGATAGACTTGCATTTTAAAGGATAAGATCAGCTTTGGGAACATGTTATATGTTCCATCCATTTTTTAGGGTGGAACATGTAACATGTACCCACTCCTGCATCTCTCCACCAGATCCCCCCCTCCCTGTGACAGCGGGTCTGGGAACTCCTTCCCACGCCTGCTGTCACAGGTTAAGAAGAGTGTCGCTTCCGCACTTCAGCTGCATCATTCATTCACAGAGTTCTGTAAATGAATGAACTACAAGTACTGACAGCCTTTGCGACTGGAAGCTTGTAGTCCTAAATGAACTGGGCACTGTTGAGCTCTCTAGTAGTTTATCGATTCTTCCTTTCTTTGTGTAACTGCATGCTCATATGAGGTACAAGCAGATAGTTTACACTGAGTTCGCGAAACTCGTCCGTGAATGGGGCTGGACGTAATTTACGTTCACGTCAAAACCAATACGTCCTTGCAGCGTATTAGGAGCAATGCACGCTGGGAGATTTCCATGGACGGCGCATGCGCCGTTCGTGAAAAACGTCAATCACGTCGGGTCACAGAACATTTACATAAAACACGCCCCCTGTTCCAAATTTGAATTAGGCGGGCTTATGGTGGCCGATTTACGCTAAGCCGCCGCACGCCGCAACTTATGGAGCAAGTGCTTTTTGAGAATACATCACTTGCCCGTCTAAGTTGCGGAGGCGTAACATAAAACGAATACGTTACGCCGCCGCAAAGATACGCCGCTGTACGAGAATCTGGCCCTATGTTTTTTGCAGGCCATTGTTTTCCCCAACACTTCTTATGTCTTTAGGTCAGTATATTAACAAAGACCAGGAGAATTATATGTTTAAATAAAATTCAAATATTGATGAGTTAATAAACCTATTTTATTGTTAAAAAGGCACATAAACAGTTACACTGTGTGAGATTATCCTCCTATTTATATATATATATATATATATATATATATATATATATATATATATATATATATATATATATATATATATATATATATATATATATATATATATATTGGTGATGCAAATCTGTTTCTTCAGTGTGCTGTACTGGCACATTCATGACTGCCAAACAAATATATTTCAAGAAAAAATGTGCTGAGGGGTGGAAAGATAAAGAACTTTGATTTATTCTATCAAATTTTAATACATTGTTTTCCAGACCTTTGCGGCTGGCAAACTGACACACTCTTAAAACATTAAAATATTTTACATACAAATGAATAATCTTTTTGAATGCACCAATACATCAGGTCTTTGATTATCAAACATTGCATTGTATATTTGGAATATGGTTTTAAGGGCACACACACACGTATATATCTGTGTGTGTGTTTGTGATATACAGTATATACAGTATACACTAAATCACCAGAAGTATTGGGACATCTGTCTTTACACATATATGAACTTTAATGGCATCCCAGTCTTAGTCGGGTTCAATATTTAGCTGGCCCACCCTTTGCAGATATAACAGCTTCAACTTTTCTGGGAAGTCTGTCCACAAAGTTTAGGAGTGTGCATATGGGAAAGTTTGAACATTCTTCCATTAGCGCATTTGAGAGGTCAGGCACTGATGTGGACAAGAAGGTCTGGCTTGCAGTCTCCACTTTATTTCATCCCAAAGGTGTTCTATCAGGTTGAAATCAGGACAGTGCAGGCCAGTCAAGTTAGTCCACCCCAAACTCACTCATCCATGTCTTCATGGACCTTGCTTTGTGCACTGATCCAAATCATTTGGTGGAGAGGGGATTATGGAGAGGGGTTGTTTTTCTTCAGTGGTTGGGCTTGGCCCCTTAGTTCCAGTGAAGTCGACTCTTAAGGTGTCAGCATAAAAAATACATTTAAAAAAATGTAATGCTCCCTCCAGTTTGGGGATGGACCCTTCCTGTTCCAACATGAGTGCGCACTAGTGCACAAAGCAAGGTCCATAATGACATGGATGAGCGAGTTTGGGGTGGAGAAACTTGACTGGCGTGCACAGAATACTGACCTCAGAACACCTTTAGGATGAATGAGAGGAGAGAGAGAGAGAGAGAGAGAACACCAGGCCTTCTTGTCCACATCAGTGCCTGACCTCACAAATGAGCTTCTGGAATAATGGTCAAACATTCCCATAGACCAGTGGCGGCCCGTGCATAGGGGCGCCCGGGCGCCGCCCCCCATCCCACAGTCAGTAAAAAAAAAAAAAAAAAATTTTTAAATCTGTCCCTTTAAGAATTTTTTTCCCCCCCAAAAATGGGCCTTATGTGCTCTTTGTCCGCGCGCCGGACGCTGGGAAAAGTGCTGTAGGAGTAGCGCCACGTCTGTGCAATCACGGGATTGCAGACGCGGCGCTACATTGGCACCAAAAATATGCCTTTGTGGCGTTCTCCATCGCGCCACTCGCTTCCGGCCCGATGGAGTGTATTGTTATGGCCGGGCGGGTGCATACACTGTCTGTGTGCACCCGCCCGTCTCCGTTGCTCGTTCCGACGTCACTTGAAAAACAGGAAGTGACGTCGGGTCAGCTCGAGCTCAGTGCGCCCGACCGTGGAAGAGGTAAGCCTGCCTATCTCTACATCGGCGGCCGCTTCACAGCACTATCCATCCCCTCCCGCGATTTCCACAAACTATTTTCTAATATCCACCCTCCACCCCCCTGCTTAATCCAATTTCCTTTTTATATATTTTTTAATATTTTTTTAAAATATTTTTTAATATTTAATATTCAGCGAAAATAATGCCAGGCAACAACCCCCCCCCCAATCAATGTTTTTTTTTATTTAATATTAGTTAAATATATTAAGCTTATTAACAGTTTATTTTTTATATTTGATTCAATTTAGCATTAAGTATAAAAAAAGTTTTTTTTTTAATAACTGGGGGGGGGGGGGGGGGGGAGGTGGTCTGGTGGGGTAGTGTTACCGCCCGCTGTAGTGTTACTTGTGCTGTAATGAATTTTTACATAGAAAAGAAATGTTGTTAATAAATGGGTAAATGAATTATAAAAAAAAGATTTTTCCAATAACGGTTATTAAAAAAATCTTTTTTTTATAATTAATTTACCCATTTATTAACAACATTTCTTTTCTATGTAAAAATTCATTACAGCACAAATAGCGGGCGGTAACACTACCCCACCAGACCACCCCCCCCCCCCCAGTTATTAAAAAAAAAAACTTTTTTTATACTTAATGTGCAGGGAAAATATCGGCCGTCAACACCACCCCACCCCCCGCTTGCAAATTGTCCTGCGACTTGGGACTGGAAAGTTGCAGGATAAGTTGGACCCGATGATTTCCAATGAGAACTGTTCATATCTGTGCAACTTTGAAGTAGTCCCTGCATTACTTTTGTCCCACCTTGATGTGACTTGAGGTCCATAGACCTCCAGAATACATAGGCATTGCTTCATGTCGCTGCAAAATTGCACCAAAAAATTGTGGCAGAATCTTGCGACTTTCAGGCTAATGCAGTCTGAAAGTTGCACAATTCTACTGCAATTCTGATGTGACTTAAAGGAGTTCTCTGAGCTAAAACTTTTAACCCCCGCTGTGCCCGGGCTGTAAAACTATACAAAATAAACCTTCACTTACCTGCCTACGATCCCCCGTTGTTCCGATATCGCCGTCCCGTTCTCCGGTCCCGGTCTCTTCCACTTCCTGGGGGTTGGTGACTCACAGTGCGCTCAGCCTATCAGCGGCCACAGCAATGTCCCGTCGTGGCCGCTGATAGGCTGAGCGCACTGTGAGTCACCGACCCCCAGGAAGTGGAAGAGACCGGGACCGGAGAACGGGACGGCGATATCGGAACAACGGGGGATCGTAGGCAGGTAAGTGAAAGTTTATTTTGTATAGTTTTACAGCCCGGGCACAGCGGGGGTTAAAAGTTTTAGCTCAGAGAACTCCTTTAAAGCAATGCCTGTGTATTCTCGAGGTCTACGGACCTCAAGTTGCATCAAAGTGGGACCAAAGTAATGCAGGGACTACTTTGAAGTCGCACAGATATGAACGGTTCTCATTGGAAATCATGGGGTACGACTTGTCATGCAACATTTAAGTTCCAAGTCGCAGGACAAGTAATTCCTGCAGTCTCTGGTAATCTTGTGCAGTATGTCCGCAGTCTCTGGTAATCTTGTGTAGTATGTCCGCAGTCTCTGGTAATCTTGTGTAGTATGTCCGCAGTCTCTGGTAATCTTTTGCAGTATGTCCGCAGTCTCTGGTAATCTCCTGCAGTATGTCCGCAGTCTCTGGTAATCTCCTGCAGTATGTCTGCAGTCTCTGGTAATCTTGTGCAGTATGTCCGCAGTCTCTGGTAATCTTGTGCAGTATGTCCGCAGTCTCTGGTAATCTTGTGTAGTATGTCCGCAGTCTCTGGTAATCTTTTGCAGTATGTCCGCAGTCTCTGGTAATCTCCTGCAGTATGTCCGCAGTCTCTGGTAATCTCCTGCAGTATGTCCGCAGTCTCTGGTAATCTTCTGCAGTATGTCCGCAGTCTCTGGTACTCTTGTGCAGTATGTCCGCAGTCTCTGGTAATCTTGTGCAGTATGTCCGCAGTCTCTGGTAATCCTGTGCAGTATGTCCGCAGTCTCTGGTAATCCTGTGCAGTATGTCCGCAGTCTCTGGTAATCTTGTGCAGTATGTCCGCAGTCTCTGGTAATCCTGTGCAGTATGTCCGCAGTCTCTGGTAATCTTGTGCAGTATGTCCGCAGTCTCTGGTAATCCTGTGCAGTATGTCCGCAGTCTCTGGTAATCCTGTGCAGTATGTCTGCAGTCTCTGGTAATCTTGTGCAGTATGTCCGCAGTCTCTGGTAATATCCTGCCCATTTCGAGTCCTTCATTACTAACAGTGTCATATTTTAGTTTGTTTGCACCGATCTGTAAGGCTGCGCTATATACCATGATTTGTTATGCTGGGGCTATATACTCTGTGCTGTGACGCTGAGCTGTATACTCCTGACATTGAGTGGAATACAGGGGATGGAGTGGTGGATTCTATAAGGGGTGTGGCTTATGAGAAGTGGGAGGGACCAAATGTGGAAGGGCGGGGTATTGCGCCCCCCCATCATAAAACTTCACCAGCCGCCACTGCCATAGACACACTCATAAACCTTGTGGATATAGCCTTTTCAGAAAATTTGAATTTGTTATAGCTGTAAAGAGTGGGCCAACACAATATTGAACCCTACAGACTAAGACTGGGATGCCAATAATGTTCATGTGCGTGTAAAGGCAGGTGTCCCAATACTTTTGGTAATATAATATATCTTGTATTATATACAGTATATACATATACAACTACACATATATATCTCTGTGTGTATACAGTGTGTGTGTAATATATATATATATATATATATATATATATATATATATATATATATATATATATATATATATATATATATATATACATATATATATATATATATATATATACATATATATATATATATATATATATATATATATATATATATGTACATGGTGTGTGTAATACATGCTACATGATTTTTTTTGGGGGGAAGGCTGTTGTATGTGTCAATAAGATGATTTCCCCTTTCTATTTGTCCTAATAATTATTGAAATCGAGAGCAAAAAGTGAGGTAAGATCCAAAATGGTATAACTGTCACCAGAAAAAGTTAACTCTTCTTATCAGGATACTTTTATTGGTGACAACAGTCACTGGGTAGCTCTAATATACATTTACTTCTCATCTCACTGGGGACAGGGATTTCAGGGAAATCCCAATGACAGAAAATACAAAGAATGGCAACTTATAAAAGGTTCTACGCTTTACGGTTTACAGTTGTAATTTAGCCAGTACTATATAATATGTAGTGAAGTTGCACTAATTTGGACTAAACTGCAACTGGTACCATATGTAATTTTATTTTCTGCACTCATTTTTACAATCATCATTTACCATTTGTCCCAGTGGACATTCTAAAAGAGGAATGCAACAATAGATAAAATACAAATACATACAATAAGAGAACACCTATGTTGTTGTCAGCACTGTCATATACATGTAGATGAGCTTGAAAAGGAAACAGGTGAAACACAAGCAAAGGAAACATAAATCAATAAAAATTCAATACTGATAAAATCTTTATGAAACGAAACAAAACAAAAAAAAATCAATACTGTGTATTTTTAAAGGAAATATAAACACTACATTACACTAACTAACTAGTCAAATTGAAAAAAGACACAAGTTCATCTAGTTCAATTATTTGGAAAGAAAAAAAAAAAAAACTCCATATACACAATCCTATACTCACAGTTAAAGTATGATCTAATCTGCTCCAACTGGGTAAAAATATATTCCTGATCCCTTAATCGGATATTCCCTGAATAAGCTAAGGTGTTTACCCCAAAATGTTAGCATCCAGTTATATTTTGTAATGACACAACACAACAAGAAACAATCGTACTTTTGACACTATGGTGAATTTATATAGCATATCTGCATACAAGGGAGTAGCAATGTTTGTTGAAAAAATTCACAGTTTTACAGTGTGTGATAAAAAAAAAAAGTTAACATTAAGCACAAGCAGTGCTGGACAACTGGACAATAAAGTGGTACAGTAGTAACGTCAGTAAAGAAAAAAAAAAGTCCACCTGCAACTTAATGTTAGCACTGCATACTAGCACAATATGGCATACTTACCTTAAAATTGAACCCTCCAGTGGCACGCTGTCACTGCTGACATGGCTTCTATATTTACCTTGTTTGCCTTCTGGGATAGCAGGCTCTGGCTGTATGACTGGCCGTCCCTTTAGAGAAAGTGACATCACCAGCAGCATTCCATGTGAATATCACCTAAACAATGCAAGTTTAGAAAATATTTACTGTACTTACAGGCAAGTCATATTATAGGCTTTACGGGACTTTACTACCACCATAATATTTAGAGGTAATGACATCAGGGGTAGTTGATCCAGGGAATATCCGATTGCCTCCCAGGAGATCAGAAAGGATTTTTTTCCCCACTTGAGCAAATTGGGTCATGCTGTATTGTTTTTTTTTTTTGCCTTCCTCTGGATCACCTGTTGCATTGTGTATATGGGGATTTTCAATATTGTTTTCTTGTTGCTTGAACTACATAAACTAGTGTCTTTTTTCAATCTCACTAACTAACTGTAACTGTGTAATCGGAGTGTGTATGTATGATCAGTGTATTTCTGCTATACAGTACATTTTTGATGTTTTATACCTTTAAGAATAAAGGGGGGGTAAAACTGCGCTAATGGTGTATAAATTAAAAAACAAAGTATTGAGAAGAAAAAAGCTGCGACACAAAAACATGTGATAATCATGTGAACAATGTGAAAATAATAATATAGTTGTGCTAAGATTATATATCTAAATATATAAACCAAAAAATTCAAGTGTGAAAATTCATGCTGATGCTGAAAAAAATTCACCTTGCAATAGTGTACAAACAAAGCCAAAAGTGATTACACAAAAACTGTGATATATAGATATCTTCAAAACATCTACTAACATGGTCAATATCCATGTAATAATCAGACACATATAAGAAAAGCACAATTCCCAGTGTCCACAGAAAAACGATAAAGATCAAGTCCAACAGGGAAAAATGGGATAGGGGTGAAGAGTGCAGGGAATGAGACAGCCATCCACCACCACCACAATGGATTCTTCCTCGTGCGCTGCACACCAAAAAAAAGGGGGGGACCCTTACCAGATAAGTTGGACCTCAGGTGACAAGGTCATAAGAGCTTAACAGATATACCTCTGCAAGGTTTAAGATCGCTGGACACCTCCTGAAAACCTCATCTCCGTTGCCACAGATGTCGGTGGAAGTATGAAGGGGACACTCTCTCCAGGATAGGCAGATCCGTAGGCGATATGGGGATTAATAAATAAAAAGCAGCAATAGTGCGTTATCTCTTAACCACTGCGTCGCTTTAACTGACAATTGCGCGGTCGTGCGATGTGGCTCCCAAACACAATTGGCGCCCTTTTTTTCCCACAAATAGAGCTTTCTTTTGATGGTATTTGATCACCTCTGCGGTATTTATTGTTTGCGCTATAAACAAAAATAGAGCGACAATTTTGAAAAAAATGAATATTTTTTTACTTTTTGCTATATATTTTTTTCCTCAGTTTAGGCCGATACGTATTCTTCTACATATTTTTTGTTAAAAAAAATTGCAATAAGCGTTTATTTATTGGTTTGCGCAAATGTTATAGCGTTTACAAAATAGGGGGGATTTTTATTGCATTTTTATTAATATTTTTTTTTTACTAGTAATGGCGGCGATCAGTGATTTTTTACGGTACTGCGACATTATGGCGGACACCTTTGACACATTTTTTGGACCATTGGCATTTTTATAGCGATCAGTGCTATAAAAATGCATTGGATTACTATAAAAATGCCACTGGCAGTGAAGGGGTTAACACCAGGGGCGGGGAAGGGGTTAAGTATGTCCCTGGGTGTGTTCTTACTGTGGGGGGGGTGGCCTCACTGGGGGAAATCACTGATCTTCAGTTCATACATTGTATGAACAGAAGATCAGCATTCCCCCCCCCCCTGACAGGACCGGAAGCTGTATGTTTACACACACAGCTCCCGGTCCCCGCTCTGTAACGAGCGATCGCGTGTGCCCCGGCGGCGATCGCGCCCGCCGGGCACGCGCACGGGAGTCGGGGGTGAGCGCGCGCACTCCTGGTAGCCTGCGAGAGAGCCGACGTAGAATGACGGGCTCTCATGCAGGAGAGCCAACCTGCCACCGTAGAATGACGGCGGCAGGTCGGCAAGCAGTTAAAAAGCACTGAATCGTTTCTTGGTAAATACGTGTAGAAAAACGATACAGGCAAACAAAAGATAACATTTAAAACAGCCGGCACAGCTAAAAAACAACCATACACCCGTGCTTCCTGGGTCACGTGGGGACGTGGTGACATTGGTATGTGGGGCGGTGCTACGTACCGACATCACCACGTCCCCACGTGACCCAGGAAGCACGGGTGTACGGTTGTTTTTTAGCTGTGCCAGCTGTTTTAAATGTTATCTTTCGTTTGCCTGTATCGTTTTTCTGCACGTATTTACCAATAAACGATTCAGTGCTTTTTAACCACTTAAGCCCCGGACCAAAATGCAGCTAAAGGACCAGGCCTCTTTTTGCAAATTGGCACTACGTTGCTTTAACTGACAATTGCGCGGTCGTGCGACGTGGCTCCCAAACAAAATTGGCGTCCTTTTTTTCCCACAAATAGAGCTTTCTTTTGGTGGTATTTGATCACCTCTGCGTTTTTTATTTTTTGCTCTATAAACAAAAATAGAGCGACAATTTTGAAAAAAAATGCAATGTTTTTTACTTTTTGCTATAATAAATATCCCCCAAAAATATATAAAAAAAATATTTTTTTCCTCAGTTTAGCCCGAAACGTATCCTTCTACCTAATTTTGGTGGGAAAAAAAATCACAATAAGCGTTTATCGGTTGGTTTGCGCAAAATTTATAACGTTTACAAAATAGGGGATAGTTTTATTGCATTTTTATTAATTATTTATTTTTTACAACTAATGGCGGCGATCAGCATTTTTTTTCGTGACTGCGACATTATGGCGGACACTTTGGACAATTTTGACACATTTTTGGGACCATTGTCATTTTCACAGCAAAAAAAATGCATGGAAATGACAGTTGCAGTTTGGGAGTTAACCACAGGGGGCGCTGAAGGGGTTGTGTGTGACCTAATATGTGTTTACAACTGTAGGGGGTGTGGCTGTAGGTGTGACGTCATCGATTGTGTCCCCCTATAAAACGGATCACACGATCGATGATGCCGCTACAGTGAAGAACGGGGAAGCTGTGTTTACATACAGCTCTCCCCGTTCTTCAGCTCCAGGGACCGATCGCGGGGCTCAAGCGGCGATCGGGTCCGCGGGTCGCGCGGTCACGGAGCTTGACCAGGCACGCGCCCGTGACCCCACGGCTGGGCTTAAAGGGCAACGTACATATATGTTGATGTGCCCAGCCGTGCCATTCTGCCGATCGTTGTGCATCGGTCCTTAAGTGGTTAAGAGTTAACGCACTATTGCTGCTTTTTATTTATTAATACCCATATCTCCTACGGATCTGCCTATCCTGGAGAGAGTGTATCTGTTAAGCTCTTATGACCTTGTCACCTGAGGTCCAAGATATCTGGTAAGGGTCCCCCCCTTTTTTTTGGTGTGTGGCGCAAATGGAAGAATCCATTGTGGTGGTGGTGGACGGCTGTCTGATTCCCTGCACTCTTCACCGCTATCCCATTTTTCCCTGTTGGACTGGATCTTTATTGTTTTTCTGTGGACACTGGGAATTGTACTTTTCTTATATGTGGTGTTATATATTCATTGACATCATGGATGTCTGATTAATACACAGATATTGACCATGTTAGTAGATGTTTTGAAGATATATATATATCACTGTTTTTGTGTAATCACTTTTGGTTTTGTTTGTACACTATTGCAAGGTGAACTTTTTTCAGCATCAGCATGAATTTTCACACTTGAATTTTTTGGTTTATATATTTAGATATATAATCTTAGCGCACCTATATTATTATTTTCATACCTATAAGAAGTCTGCACATTTAGAAACATGATTGAAGCGCTCTAAATCTTTTTTTTAACTTCAATACTTTTTTTTATTATTTCCATTCAAATACAAAAAAATACATATCCATATTTTGCAATCCATACATTTTATGTACATACAAAAAAATGTATTACATAGACAATATCCATTGATCCCATTCCCAACCCTCCCCTCCCAACCTCCCTCCTATCTTACTTCTAAAGTGCATACAAGTTTTATCCGTATTTCTTTCTTAATTTATCCTTTACAAGTTTTTCTCTCTTCCTCTTCTTCTTTTCTTTCCCTTTCCCTTTCCCTTCCCTCTCCTTATATTCCCTGTCCATTACCTTTATAAGATCCGGTCGCCCGTTCCTTTATCCTTCTCATCTATCTCGTTACTCTCCTTCTTCCCCCTCCAACTCCCCTTCTCTTTTTTTTTTAAAGTGAGTGCCCTATTTTACGCAAACAGTGCTCCCATATTGCTTTAATTTTTTTGAGGTTTCCATGTCTAATCCATGTTCCCCTCTCCTTCCCTATTGTGTTATTTATTACATTAACCCATTCCGTTACTGTGGGTGGATTTTGTGCTTGCCATTTTAATGCTATCAATTTCCTCGCCTGGAACAGGCATCTTATAACTGCTTCTAATATGTCCCTCTGCCCCATTCTCTCCTCGATGCAACCCAATAGGCATACCCTGGCCTCAAGTTCCAGAGTAGTCCCAAAGGTTTCGTTTATAATGTCCAAAATCTTAACCCAATATCTATGCAATTTTGGGCATTTCCACATCATGTGTATAAGGTCGCCTGTAATTTGACACCTGGGGCATTTATCATCTGACTTCCTTCCAAAGCTATATCATTTCTTGGGGGTATAATACACCCTATGGACCAAAAATAAATGGGAGACCCTTTGTGATGGAGCTAATGAGACCACTGTCCCTAATTCCAATATCCTATCCCATTGATCATTCGTTATGAGGCCAACATCCTCCTCCCATCTCTGTTTATTCCTACTCAACTTCCCTTTTCCTATAAGCCGATCACTGAACCGCTCATATAATTCTGAGATGAGACCTTTCAAGACCTCTGACTTAATTAATCTTTGGAGATGTGTAAGCTTTTGCCATCTTACCGTCTGTAACTTAAACTGGACTTGTAGTGCATGTCTAACCTGCAAATAGGTATAAAACATGAAGTTTGGAATACGATATTCACTACTTAGCTCTGAAAAGGATTTTAATGTGCATCCTGTGTACAATTGTACCAGTCTGGTTATCCCACGTTTATCCCATTCTTTTAACTTCCCCATGGCCAAGATTTCTTTTAAGTACTTATTTTCCCACAATGGGGAATATTCTGTTGGTCCTTTATAGCCCAAAGCCAATTTTCCTGCTTGCCATATTCTTACAATCATCTTTACTGTTGGACTTTTTACAGAGAAAGAGTTGGCCTCTAGGGTCTCTATTACAGATCTATGTGGGGACCCTATTAACATAATTTTCCCGCTTGCACTTCCTCCTCCCTCTATACTGCACCCCCCCAAATGCTGTAACTGTGCCGCCAAAAAATAACTATAAGGGTGTGGGACCGCCAGCCCTCCATTATTTGTTGGTAATTGCAGCATTTGGAGACTAATCCTTGCTTTTCCCTTCTTCCAGATTAGAGTCCTAAAAAGGGTCTCTATCTTTTTGAACCATAGGTTATCAATCCATACTGGGGAATTATGAAGTACATAGAGAAATTGTGGCATCCAGATAATTTTAATAAGATTACTACGGCCGGCCACCGAAAGTGGAAGAAGCGCTCTAAATCTAGTGTGCTCTTATTTTTCAGTTTGAGCTGGCAAGAGTGCCTCTGGTAAAACTGAAATCTGAAGCAGTGTTTTGAGGTCCACCCAAGCAGTTGGAATACAGAAAATGGAAACCTCTTGCTGTGAAGGAATGTGATGAGTATAATGATAACCAGAAAATGCCTCTTTTCGGATACCCCCTTCTCCCACGCATCCTGAAATATGCGGAAGTGAAGACAGACCAGAGGACAATCAAACTTTGACCATCACATTTTTGTACTCTTCTTGTATTTCGGCCAATCAGATGTGCTTTTTTAGGTTTACATTAACATAATAGTGCCGAATCATGCTGTGTGTGAAAAGAGTTTGGTACTGCCTGTAAAAAAACATTGGATAAGGAAGTAATTGAACTGAACAGATGTGTCAGTGAGTTACTCCCGGCGTGCATGCATTTTATCTATACTTTACAATTCGGGACATCAGTAAAAACTCTTTGAGGTTCTTAACCATTACATGTGCATGTCCACAACAGACTGTGAAGGTGTTTTGTAGTCCAGTCAGAGAAAGCTAAGCCTCAGGCAGGTCTGTCAACTTTGAAGAGGTTGTTGAGATAGCAAAGGAAGCATAATCAGCTCATCACAGGAAGTGTGGGGCTAACTGGATTTCTAGCACATTACTGAATTTATAGCAGCAGGTATTTTGCATGTACAGCTGTATTTACTGCATATGTTTTTTTATTTATGCTGGTCAGATATACACTCTAAAGCTGGCCAAATACTGTCTGATTTTCAGATATTCCTTAAAGCGGGTTTTCCGCTGGAAAAAAAATATTAAAAGCCAGCAGCTACAAATACTGCAGCTGCTGACTTTTAATATTATGAAACTTACCTGTCCTGGAGTCCCGAGCCGCTGGCAGCAGAGGAAAAGCGATCGCTTGTCACTTTGCTGCCCCCACCCATCCTCGGTGAGGGAACCAGGAAGTGAAGCATTGAGGCTTCTGACGTGGGATCTGACGTCCTGCCCTCAGTCTACCCACAGACTGTGTAGCCGGAAGTGGGTACAAATACCTGTCTTAGACAGGTATCTACACCCCCTCCCCCCTGAAATGTGTCAAATGTGACACCAGAAGGGGGGAGGGTTCCGATGAGTGGAAGTTCCACTTTAGGGTGGATCTCCGCTTAAAGAACTCCACATTCAGTGGGTGGCCCTGCCAGCCTCATGTCGCTCGACAAAAGTCAACTGGAAAATTGGGATAAACAGTGGCTGTGTCCACTGTGGGATAAATGTAAAAAATCTTTTGGGTTCTCCATCCATGCTAAACAGAGTGGACAGATGAATCTATCTTGGCAGCTATTGTATTCTGACAGCCGAAACCTTTGGCTGTTAGAATACTAAACAGTGACATCATTTGATTGGAGGCAGTCATGGGTGGTCAAACATTTTCCACCCAATTCCTTCAATTTTCGAATTGAAGGATGTAAGGCAGGAGGGTGTTGACAGGGCCCCCTATTGCACCACAGGGTGAAAGAGCTAACATTATATTGTTCTCGGATATTCACTGTGATTGGAGCATAGTCAACTTTATATAGCAACTGCAGATCTGGGGGTACAAGGTCTATCCTTGTTCTCCTGTAGGGAAAAAGCCACAGTATTTGTTATGGAAATAAAGATACCTTTCCTCTTGGCCTCTGCATTTGTAAAAAAAAACATATTAGTTTGACGGTATTAGAATGATATCCCCGTCAAACATTCCCTTCTTCCCATAAAGAAAGTCACCCAATATTCCACGAGGAGGAATATTCCTGGAATCGCCCAATAAGCCACACATGAGTCAGAGCTTATTGCTGGAACAAGACACTTTAATGGCAGCATGCTGCTGGTATATATGCAGTTTACAAGCTAAATCCTCAATCACAGAACAATGAACTCTCCACCCCCTTTTCACACACAGTGGGGGCTCCTATACAGATTATAGGCAGACACTTTGGCGCCGACTCTGAAGACACATTTCTTTAGATAATGACATCAGTGAAGGTGATTACTAGTTGTAACAGAATACGTTATCTAGACAGCTTGGCCCCGCATATAGAAAAGGTAATTACCACAATGAAGCAATCAGAATACTTAACATGAGCCCCTTATCTAATCACAGTAAACATTAAACACAGGTCTCATTCACACACACACTAGATCAATTACCCTTTCAAATAGGGAGCTGGCTGAGGAAGGGACATTAACATTTCAACAGAGGAATGAGTCACACCTGAAATCACCTGTTACCTCTAACACACACACAATTACTAGCAGGGAGAATTACACTGAAGCATATCCTTCACAATTAGGATATCATTTATTGGTGCATTTAGGAGGCTTATAGGCATGGAAGTGTGACACTTGAATGCAGAGGACATCTCTTTTCAATTTCTGTACCTCTGACCACATAGGTTTGTCTTTGAAGGGGCAGTTAAGCATGCGGAGTCAAAAACATTTATCCTCATTTTGTCAGTGGAAAGTTGATGCTAGGTGTAAGGCTGTAGGAGTATATGCAATTAGAGAATAAAACAGTTACCTCAGTAAGACATATCTCAATTGTGGAGTGAAGAAACAGACTCATAAACTTTCCACTCTGAGAGTGAGACAAATTACATCCAGTAAATAAGTGGTATATAATGGGGAACTATAACAGTGAAAAAGAGCAAGAATAAACAAAGCGTCAAATAAAAAAAAAACATGTGCCCAACACCTTTTTTTCTGAAGGCTCAGTTCATGATTAACATATATCTCTGGCAAGGGAAGAGAATAAGATGTGCATTCTCTAAACTGACTACCACTAGGAAGGCTAGAGGGAGTTGGATTGGTGCTACTCAAGGATTATCACACCGCATTAATACTTGCACAACTCAAGACATGGTTCCCTCAAAGCCCCAACACTAGGTGGAAGGAATTAGAAAAAATACAAATTAAAGGAGGCGACCGTTATCACTTTCTTCTAGCCCACTCGCAACACACTCTTTCACACTCATCACTCTCTCCTACTATAGAAGCATCACTTCAAGCCTGGTCAACATTACTGACCATGCCTACTCGAGACTTAATGACCGCAACGATTTCTCTACCTACCTATAGCTTAGCCCACATCATCCCAGACTTACACATCTCAAGTTTTGTGGAAAAGGGAATAAATAGACTTGAGGACGTAATGATTGGCCCAACCCCTAAAACCTTTAGAACGCTACAAATAGAATATAATGTGTCCAAATTAGAATTCTTCACTTATCACAGGATCACAGGAAAGGAAACAAAGTGTAGCGCTTAGACCATGTAAATTATGACAATAAACCTGGATGAAATGACAATGTAAATTATGCTTAAATATGGTTGCATGTGCAACTTTGACAGAAAGTGTCCATATGATTGAACCGAACCAAGAAAACAAGCAATAAACATTGGTGATCACGAAAATAATAATAATTATATTGGTGATCTCAAGAAATGTTGAAAATGAAAATTAGTCCATAAAGAGGATAGTTGCAGCCGGTGAAAAAATAAATCAACGCAGAAGATATTGCTGTCTTCCTTAAAGTGATGAAACACCTCCACCAGTGTGAATATCAGCTTACCAGAAGTGGTGGACTTGTGGGGACATATGTCGCCAGAAGTCAGACAAGGCTTTGGAATGACATTCCAGGATCCTGAAGATATAAGCTGGATAATGGACTCATCAAGTACTTCTGATACCAGGCAGCTTCAAAGAAAAATTTAGTATGGCAAAAAAGATTCCTGAGCAGTACCTCTCCAAGTAGTGTCAATGATGTTTTAGGAGAAAGAAGAGAAGGGTGGCCACATAGCGTAAAATTGTATAATACAAAATGTATTTTAAAACAGAAAATACACTCACATGTAGGCTGTGGATATCAAGCGTGTATACACAGATGAGGTGGCAGTGGAAGCGACCCGACGCGTTTTGTATGAGAATACTTCATCGACCCCAGATTAAGTATTCTCATGCGAAACGCATTGGGTCGCTTACGCTTCCAGTGCCACCTCATCTGTGTATACACACTTTATATCCACAGCCTACATGTGAGTGTATTTGCTGTTTTAAAATAAATTTTGTATTATACAATTTTACGCTATGTGGCCACCCTTCTCTTCTTTCTCCTAAAACATCATTGACACTGCTTGGAGAGGTACTGCTCAGGAATCTTTTTTGCCATACTAAATTTCCCTTTGAAGCTGCCTTGTATCAGAAGTACTTGATGAGTCCATTATCCAGCTTATATCTTCAGGATCCTGGAATGTCATTCCAAAGCCTTGTCTGACTTCTGGCGACATATGTCCCCACAAGTCCACCACTTCTGGTAAGCTGATATTCACACTGGTGGAGGTGTTTCATCACTTTAAGGAAGACAGTAATATCTCTTGCGTTGATTTATTTTTTCACCGGGTGCAACTATCCTCTTTATGGACTAATTTTCATTTTCAACATTTCTTACAATCACCAATATTATTATTATTATTATTATTTTCGTGATCACCAATGTTTATTGCTTGTTTTCTTGGTTTGGTTCAATCATATGGACACTTTCTGTCAAAGTTGCACATGCAACCATATTTAAGCATAATTTACATTGTCATTTCATCCAGGTTTATTGTCATAATTTACATGGTCTAAGCGCTACACTTTGTTTCCTTTCTTCGTTTTTGCTTTTTCATTCAAAATCAGCCGTGTTAGCAGCTGTACACTTTAGGCAGTGCAGTGTATACCACAATTTCCACTTATCACAGGATCACACACTTACTACGCTCAGACTTGAAACCATCAATACAGTTTCCTTGACAAGTCCTCCAATACTACTCTAACCCTACCACCAAGATTAAAGGCATTTCATTGTTCTATAATCTGTTAAATAACAAAGACATGATGTCCAAAACTTCCCATATGATTGCATGGGAGAGGGATCTAGACTTCTCTTACTCCCTAGATCAGTGGGGACAGGCGCTTTGCATCACATACGCTGCAACAAAATGTGTTAACCTGTGGGAAGTGTCACAGAATTTTTTTTAGATGGTATCGAATGCTCTACAGAATAGCCAAATTTTCCCCACACAGCTCTAACACCTGTTGGAGGAATTGTGGAGCAGTGGGAACACTGTACCACATACTCTGGTCCTGCCCGAAGTTAATCTCTTTCTGGAAAGTACAAATTACACCAGGAAACACATTTTTATCTTTGGACATAGATGTAGTTCCCTCAGAAGCTAGAACCATAACCGTTCACATCCTTTTGAGCGCCAGACTAACAATAATGCGACATTGGAAAGATCAAATGACTCATTCACTGAAGGAAGTGATAAGTACAGCTAATACCCATGCAGTGCACAAGATGTTATACGCCTTAACCCAAAATAATCAAAACAAAACCAATACAATTTGGGGGAAATGGGTGGATTGGTATACAAAGACGCAGAAGTGTTAAATAAGTTACTAAAGTACATATCGCAGTATTTCAAAGATACATTGCTCTGACAGTTTTCTTTTCTTTAATTTATTTATTTACTTTCTTGTTCAGTTACTTTAGCTTCTCTTTTATGTCTTCTTGATCAATCTTGTTTTACCACTTAGATTGTCACTAAGCCATCTGATTAACTAAAAGCACCAACCTTAACGGGAGAGGTGGGGGCTGCGACACTCCTACTCCACAGCATGATCCCGACAGGGGTGCCCGGGGGGGGGGGGTCGGCATTCCTCGCTCTTATATTTCATACGTTTTCTATCTTTATATCACTCAGGTATGTCTGTATGTCACTTACAACTTTATTACTGTGAAACCTTTTAATTGTACCACATATCAAAGAATTAATGTCTAAGTAACCTTTTTTTTTCCTTATTGTCTATATGCTATCTTTGTAAACTTGTTTAAATTCTCAATAAAAATTATTGATTAAAAAAAAAAAAAACATGTAAGACATCTCACATTGTAGCAAAACACTACAAAGGGCAAACAATGGTAATAGTTAATCAGAGGGAATTCCTCCCTAACAGGCACTTAAGGAAAAGGCAGCCCTCAGAACAATCATCCTGTTTTGTTCCCCCATGATGGGGACATTTGCTTAGGTTATCCCCTTGGAGAAACATCTGTAGACTTAGGCCCAGATTCACAAACGAGATACGACGGCGTATCTCCAGATACGCCGTTGTATCCCTGAGTTGCGCCGTCGTATCTATGCACCTGATTCTTAGAATCAGTTACACATAGATTTCCCTTAGATCCGACCAGCGTAAGTCTCTTACGCCGTCGGATCGTAACTGCATATTTACGCTGGACGCTAGGGGAGTGTACGCTGATTTACGCTTAGAAATATGTAAATCAGCTAGATACGCAAATTCACGAACGTACGCCCGGCCGACGCAGTACAGATACGCCGTTTACGTTAGGCTATTCCTGGCGTAAAGTTACCCCTGCTATATTAAGGCGTATATGCGGCGTACCAATGTTAAGTATGGCCGTCGTTCCCGCGACGAAATTTAAAAATTTTACGTTGTTTGTGTAAGTCGTCCGTGAATGGGGCTGGACGTAATTTACGTTCACGTCGAAACCAATACGTCCTTGCGGCGTATTTGGAGCAATGCACACTGGGATATGTCCACGGACGGCGCATGCGCCGTTCGTGAAAAACGTCAATCACGTCGGGTCATGGCTATTTTACATAACACATGCCCCCCTGTTCCAAATTTGAATTAGGCGGGCTTACGCCGGCCGATTTACACTACGCCGCCGTAACTTACGGAGCAAGTGCTTTGAGAATACAGCACTTGCCCGTCTAAGTTGCGGAGGCATAACGTAAATCGGATACGTTACACCGCCGCAAAGATACGCCGCTGTACGAGAATCTGGCCCTTAGAAGCAATCAACCCCCAATGGTAGGCTAGACAGAAACTGTTGGTAGCACCATATTTTGTGAGCAGTAGTTTAGCAGGATACCCTCATTTGTGTATCAGCTTATTACATAGAATTTTAGTAATGGATATCAGTTGATTCCATGCCAATATAGTATGCTATGAAAGTTCAGCTAATATGGTCATTCCAGAATAAGCATCAGGTAATGGACAATGCTGCCTGAAATACTGTGTGAGCTGTTCCTAGAAATGGATTCTAGCGATAACGGATTTAGGAAGCCTGTGTGCTCTATCCACAACAATTCCCCCCTCAGGAATAGTATCCAGCAAAGTTGATATAAGATTATTATTTAGGTACTTATATAGCGCTGTCAATTTACACAGTGCTTTACATATACATTGTACATTCACATCGGTCCCTACCCTCAAGGAGCTTACAATCTAAGATCCCTAACTCACATTCATATACTAGGGCCAATTTTAGACAGAACCAAAGCCAATTAACCTGCTAAACATATCTTCTTAAGTCAACAGAGTGCACTAAAAGCAGGCACCCACTGCCAGCAGAAAGACAAAAGATAAGAGACAGCTACATCTCTGGATGACATGACTGACAATGGATTTACACAGAGGGACATTTTTGTTTTTTGGGTGGGGGTGGTGTTTGCTAAAGGACGTCTCTCAAATGTGTGGTGTTTATTTACTTTACAAACGTTCTTTGTGAGTGAGTAACCAGGTAACCAGGGGTTGTCTGTTCACGTGGAGGGGGCAGATATCTGGGGGACCCAATATTTTATAGAGACTTTCAGGTTACAATAAGTCCTTCATGCACACCTCTAAATCCACTAGCCAGGTATGTGGGAAAGAGGCACATGTCCTCAATAACATGAGTCCTTGTCTTCAGCAACATAAGCCCCCCTGACAATGTACCCTCCCCATGTAAAAGGCATGTAACATGTTATGGTTCAGGAGACCCATCTACTGCCAGGTTACATTCTTGAGTAAGGGAAGGGTCTGGAATAAATTGTTAAGGGTACTCCACATTTTTATTGTGTTTTATTTATTTATTTTTGCATGGGTCTCCCCTTAAAATCCATACCAGACACCAACCTAGGACAAGGGTCTGGTTTAGATGAAGGCTAAGGAGGCCAGGAAATGTCATTCAGCAACCAGGAATTTAAAATGGTACTTTATAAATGCAACTTTTTGTCATCTTGCAGATGTGGCTCTTTACAGGCAGGTTTGCAGATTCCCAAGCAAGTTATTTAAAGAAATGTCCCCTTTGAAGCCTTAATACAATATATTTCCAAACAAGTTATTTAAAGAAATTGTGCATTTTAATGTTTCAGTTTAAGTCTCGTTAAAAGACAAACACCGAACAGTATGTTTTACTTTTTGTTGTTGACATTAATACATGTCACCCTGTGCAGTGCCTAGCGGCCCATTCTCTTTGTTTCCCAAGCCTTTGCCTATTAGCCTTCAAAATGGAGAGAACTGATTTTCAAGATTATTCTCCTATTGACTTCAGTGGGGTTCACATTGATAGTCACAATTCATGGATTTTGGGATGGGTTCTTCAAACCTGCCCACAAATCAATTTTCCCATCTATATGGAATGAAGTACCGAACAGATACAGAACAATTTCAGGTAGTTTACTCTACAAGCACAGGCCTAAACCAGGGAGGTAACCTATTGCAGCTGTGTTGCTCGACCACATCAAAAAAATAAATAAAAAATCAGATCACCTGGTACTTCTGTTTTGTAGGGCTGTATACATTTAAGGATGATAGGACAGAATTACAAATCTTTTGACAGGTACAACAGCTTTCTTACATACAGTATATTTTAACTGTGCATATAGTTATTTTCCTGGAGGATAGCTTTAAAAATATTTAATCTGTTGTTTTACAGCCTAGAATGCCTGAACAAGTTTGAAAGAAACAAAATCATTTTAAAAGAAATACAAAATTGTGCTGTTTATTGTGCTAAAAGCTTCCTAAAATAAATTGCAAACTGCAAATATGTATATTAGTAGCTCTATGAGTTTACCACTCAACCATTATTCACTCTTAATTAGGCAGTAATAGCAAACCAGCTTAATTTTTTAAACATTATTATACAGCTTAGTAATCATAAGCCATGCATCATCATCCTTCTCAAAAAATACTTTGCATAATTCTTGCTTTTTTTCTAGACTCTCAATATAGAAGTAATAGTTATTTTTCCAGCATGTGCAGAACAGTAATGACAACTCCATCACACATATTTCCTCACTTAAAAGGACTCTTTTGAGAAAAAAAACTTAAAGGCTCCCTTCAAAGATAAATACTCAATCCTCCTGCTTCCCCTCAAAACAGTTCACCATTTTCTGGTGTCCCACTAAACTCTATGGATCCTCCCACAATTCCCTACATCACTGCGGGACGCAGTAATGATGTAGTTTCAAGCAAATCAAATCATTGAGCACCGGGACCGGGAATGTGACACACCCACATGTGTCAGTTTCTGAAGATTCTTCATGGAAAATTAAGAGATTTCCCCTTACTGCTGCAGCAACCATTACCGACTGAGATTTTTTTTCCCACCAAAAGCATTACTTAGTGAAGGCCACCCATCCAATTACAGTATATAACTGATATTGCTACCCTTAAGTGACATGTATTGTGGTAGGTTGTGGTTATGTGATTATTATACCCACATTTTATACATTTTTATTGCATCAAAGGTTGGTTACTCCTCTTCACCAAATTTGCCCATAAATTCACATTTGCATTCTTTTAATTAACAAAAGGTTAGACAGTTTTCAGGGAAACTTTATTGTTAAAAATGCATAGTATTTCAGCTATATACACATTATATTCAGAAAGATGAACAGATGTGCTGGTTGTAAAACAAAAAAGTGTAGTGCTAATTATATGTGAAATGACCAAGAAATGAATCTCAGAAACATAGATAAATAACACCATAAGTGCTCAAATGTCCATAAATATGAATCAAAATTCACTGGAATAATTAAGTCCCATAGAAGATTCAGAAAAAAGTCCAACAATTTGTGATATATAGTTGAAAATAAAAAGTGTAGATGTGCCAAAACAATCCACCACCGAGGTAATTTTTAGGCTAACCGGATTGCGTGGACCCAAATAAGCGTATACTTAATGGGTCATGCAGGCTAGAAATAATGGTGTCCTGATTCCAGATATATCTTGAATAAGAGGCCGGAAGATGGTATCCAGTACAATGGGATAAGTGATATACCAGAGGGAAGGATCATCCCAGTATCAGCCAGTAATGATATAAGCTTGAGCCAACATTAGCATTACAATAACTCAGCATGTATAGGAGAAAAAAGAGAAAAAAAACGGAGATGCACATGGTTTACTTGGCAGCAAAAGAGTTTGAAGTTTACACTCACATTTCAGTAGAGTTAAATCAGGCATGTAACAACGTAAGCAGTAAGGTCAGCGGTTCCCGACGCGTTTCGATCTCTAGATCGTCATCTGAGGTGCTGATTGTGCTGGTTGTGACATTTACATTCTAAGCCTCACCCTAAAGAAAGTTTCCTGCAGGACAACACTTTAAGCACTAGTGTTGGGCAAATATTTTGGGCGGATCAAAAGTTCGGCCGGAACTTTGCCCATTTGAGTGTTCGCTGAACCCCCTAAATTTCTGTGCATTCGGCGGGCACAGTGAATATGTTGTTAAGGAGGGGGCCAGGAAGCAGGCTTAGCGTTCTTAACAACAGATGAATCATCAGCTGACAGCGGGCTTCCCCACAGACAACTGAAAGAAAAAAAATGTCAGTAAAAAAAAATGTAAACGGTGTGGGGTCCCCCCAAAGTCCATACCAGACCATTATCTGAGCATGCAGCCTGGCAGGCCAGGATGTTGATGGATACAAGGGCCTCTTCCCAACAACCATGGGGGGGTCGCCCCCCCCTACGGGAATGAGTATGGGGAACATTGTATCCCTCACTCATTCACAAACAAAAACTGTCAAAAATAAATAAAAATACTAGACAAGTTTTTGACAAGTCCTTTACTAAAAAAGTAAAAAAAAAAAAAAGCGTCCCTCAATGTTGATCTATCACGAAACACGATGGATCTACATCACGGGACAGTTTTTTTCTACTTTTTAAAATAAAGTACTTGCCTGACCCGAATGCTGGGTTGGTGACATCACGAGAATGTCACCAGGTGACCCCACCCCTTACCTATTTAAGGACCTATTTTTCTGGTCAGACGGCAGTGTCGTGATTGACGATGGATCTACATTGGAAGCAACATTGTTTTTTTTTTTTAAATAAATGTAAATAATAAAAGGAAATGTCAAAAACTCTTGTACTGTCTTTATTCACTTTTACACTTTTTTGTTGAATGGGTATCTACATTGGAAGGAACATTGTTTTTTTTTTGTTTTTTTTTTTAATAAAGGAAATGTCAAAAACTCTTGTACTGTCTTTATTCACTTTTACACTTTTCTGTTGAATGGGTGGGTACTATGTACGCCATACTCAGTCACAGGGGGGATCTTGGAGCCCCCTTGTTAAAGGGAGCATACAGATTCCGATAAGCCCCATAACCACTGCCCAGGATCGTTGGGAAGATGCCCTTATCCCCATCAACATGGGATACAAGGTGCTTTGTGGTGGGGGGCTGCCCCAAAGTATCCACTCCCCCTATGTTGAGGAAAAGTGGCCTGGTATGGTTCAGGAGGGGGGACCTGCTCGCTTGTTCCCCCCTTTCCTGGCTTGCCAGGCTACATGCTCAGATAAGTGTGATATGGATTCTGGGGGGACCACACACCATTTTATTTACAATTTTGTCATGGGGTCCTTCTTAAAATCCATACCAGACCTTTTTATTTTTTTATTTTGGTGTGGCGTTTTTTAGTTTTTTTTGCTGGCTGGCAATTGCAACCGTGAGTCAATGTAAATGTGATTTGATACATTTTATAAAACACAAGCCCTCTGTCTGCATTAGTTACCAATTATCTCAAGCTAGACACAAGCTGACAACTACTGTTGTCCCAGTACGACCGCCATCTGCGGGCTTTAAAATCGAATCACTACTATTATGGAAACACGGCAGGTAAGCTTTTAGCGAACCAGGTTAAGGAAAAGGTGTCCAAACAAAAAATTCCTTTCTCAAAGCCCCGATCCCCCAGGCAGTGACAAAACATATATAATTATTGTTTTAAACATGGCCCTTTTAAAAAAAATGAAAAAATGTTCCTTAAGTGCACTGTGCTCGGGTGTCGGACACAGTACCCTATGGGAAGCGCCATGACTATGCAGGTGAGGGACTCTGCTAGGTGCACCTGATGTAAGGAGGGACTCCACTCGGGGCACCTGATGTAAGGACAGACTCTGCGGCTGGCACCTGATGTAAGGACAGACTCTGCGGCTGGCACCTGATGTAAGGACAGACTCCGCTGGGGCACCTGATGTAAGGACGAACCCACTGGGAGCACCTGATGTAAGGATGGACTCCGCTGGAAGCACCTAATGTAAGGAAAGACTCTGCTGGGGGCAACTGATGGCATCTGGCAGGTGACACGCTCCCACTGATTCTGCATTATGGTGAGTAAAATGATTATACTTTATATTACAATGTAATAATATAAATAATTCACTTCAATCATCCTGACACCATAACAACCTTGGTGCCAGGATGATTTAAGCGCTAACACCAGGTGTTTGGAGTATCTTTATCTGCTGATTTTTTAACTTTCTGGAATACACATATTTCTATTGTTGTGTATGATCTGGGCCTGCTGTCCCTCCATCTCTCTCTCCCTCTCTCCCTTGCCCTCCCTCCATCCCTCGTTCATCTCAGATGCTAACCACATCACCTTAGAGCCACACCACTTTAAGTCACGTCCACTATTTCACTGAAACCATGCCCATTTCTGCCAAGGGGGAGCGGTCAAAAAGGAAGGGCGGGGTCTGCCCCCCCATCCTAAAACTTCACCAGTCGCCATTGCTATACAATCTATATGAGGATGACTCCACACATCAACTGACACCAGAAGGAATCACAGAGTTCTTGGACTCTATATTTCCTTGTCTAAATTGACACCCAAGGACCTACACAAAATAAACCAACCAATTACAATACCCCAAATTATTAATGTTATTAAACAACTTCCCCACAACAAATCACCAAGCCCAAATGGCTACTCACCTGAGTAATATCAATTGTATTCTGACCTACTTACCCTCCATCTAGTCAAGGTGTGCAATGCAGCCATGTCATCTGCTTTCTTTCCATCTGAGATGCTAACAGCTTCAATAGTTACACTCCCCAAACCTGTAAAAATGCCAGTCACACCACAAAATTTCAGACCAATATCCTTATTAAATGTAAAACTCAAAATATATGCCCAAATAATAGCCATTAGAATTGTACATATTTTGCCTTCTCTAATTAAACATGATCAAGTTTAATATCTGGACGTCAGGCAATTAGACGGATATTAAATCAAATCCATCATATAGAATTTACTGGCAAACCTTCTCTGCTTCTCAATTTGGATGCATTGTGTAAGGTACCTGTGGTAGGTAGTCTCCGAAGTGGAACTTGTGTGCTGAGGATTCAGGCGAGATTAGGTTGGCAACAGGTCAGGCAAAACGGTACACAATAAAAATCCAGAGAGTGGTGAGGCAGGCAAAGGTCATACACGAGCTGGTGATGAAGTACAAAATCAGCAGGCTAGAGAGTAGTCAGGGATTCAGGCAGAAGTTCAACACGATAATCAAGATCACAAGCATTCAGAACACCCAGGGAGCTAATCCACACAAACGGGCGTTGAGCGATCGCATCACTTCCTATTTATGGGATGCATTGATTGAAAATTGTCCACAGCTGGCAGCAGGTGGGGCTAGTGAGTCCAAGGTAAGGCTATATACTGCGAGGGCATTTCCAAAAGTCCAGATCTCCTCCGTAGCATAATAGGCAAGGCTGCAGCTGTGGGACCAGGAAGATCCCGGTTCAAACACACCCAGGACATGACACATTGTTGATATTTATCACAGGTCCTCCACAGATTTGGCTTCACAGGGGAGATTTATGGGGCGATTTCCCCATTGACCTTCGTATTCTCAGGGGGTTTGTTCTCCAAAAATGTTAAAATCATAAATGGTACCAGTCAAGGGTGCCCACTATGCCCTTTGATCTTTGCACTGCTAATGGAACCTCTTGCAGCAAAACTCAACACGCATTCACAAATCTTAGGTATAAACGCTACCCAACCCAGCTCTCTCATTACAGCTTTTATCAGTTTTATGTATGCTCTAGGGAATTGCAACAACCACTTACTAATGGATTTGTATGTATCTTATCTGAGCTTTCACTTTGTTGCTGTACTGCTATAAATATTTTTCTTTTGGGAGGACACACTCCTTATACTGTATATCCGTTGTTGGCTTTGTCAATTTTCATTGAAAACTGTTAAAACGCAATAAAAATCTATTTAAATTACAATGTCCTGCAAAATCTCGGCCACACAGAAACTCCTGTGATGCAGAGGATGCTGCTCTTTCTGGCTATTGTAACAAGTGTCCTCCTCCACTATTTCTACAATCATGTGATCGGATCACGCTTGTATTACGCTTACACTAGCGGAGCAGAACACTTCTCCTCCAATAAGGATATGGAGATGTAATAATAAGCTAATCAAAGATCCCAGTAACCATGTATTGCTCTTTGAGCATATTAGAGATTTTTCCCCTCAATAATACTGATTGGTATCCCACTGTACCCTCTGGAATGCCCATAAGCCATAAGCCATATATAAAAAAAAAATATTGCACTAAGGCTAAGAGGCTAAGGGCCAGATTCACGTAGAGCGGCACAAATTACGTTACTCCAAACGTATATCATTTAAGTTAGGGCGCCTTAATTTTGTGATGTAAATGCCGTATCCACAGCGCATTTGCGCCCAAATTTGCGCCAGCGCGACGTAAATACCGAGGCGTAAGGTGGGGTTATTGCAAGTGGGAAGGAAGTGGGCTTGCTCCATTGAAAGGAGCCGTGACCCCATGCAAATGAAGGGCCGGCCGTACTGCGCATGCGCGCACGAATATGCACCTCACTGGGCATGTGCAGAACTCGGCTCGGCGCAATCAGTGAGATAGGAAAAAGGCCAAGCATACTTTTTTTTAACAGAGATGTTTTATTGAGAAAAAAAAAAACAGGGTTACAGTGTCACATGTATACAAAAGCACAGCACAATACAAATATCAGGGGGAACTTGTAGGACCTATAGCAGAGCCGAGTCCCTAGCCGCTACACAATGTCAGGGTGAAAAACAGGATATCTAAACCCCCACTTGTACCATAGGAAGCATACCGGAATCTATATCAATGCCCAACCCCCTCCGAGGATCATACAGGAAAGGGGGAGTAATAGACCAAAGTGCCCAGAGAGGGGGGGGGGGCTGGGGGGAAGGGTGGGGGGAGAAGGCAATAAGGAGCAGCTTTTATTATACAGGAATAGTTCAGCAACCAAACCAGAAACCACATCTAACCCCTGGCATCAATCCACCCAGACCACACCTTGTCAAATTTCGCCGGGCACTGTCTGCTCTCATACGTGATCCTGTACAGCGGGAATACTTTATTGATAGACAGGGTCCAGGAATCCACCGTAGGCGGATCAGCCGCCTTCCACTTAAGGAGGATTTCCCTCCTGGCATAGAAGAGGGAGAAAGTAAGAAACAGCTTGGAGTACCTGTCCCCCTGAATCTCCTCCAAATGGCTCAGGAGGAGAACCAGGGGCTCCAACGGGATCTGCAACTGAGACACCGCGCCCAAGACCTCGGCCACCCGGCCCCAGTAGGGCTGAATCTTGGGGCAGGACCATACCATGTGCCAAAATTAGCCCTCCTGGACCCTACAGCGCGGGCAGAGGGGGTCCCGCTGGGGGAAAATACGAGCCAACCTTTGAGGGGTATAGTAGGCCCTATGTAGGAATTTAATTTGGATAAACCTGTCTCTAGCTGCTATAAGTGACGGGATGAACACGGAGACACATTCCTCCCACTTTTCGTCATCCAAGTCAGGTATATCAGCCTTCCATTTTCAAGTGTGCGGGTCGACCCAGAGTCATACGCTACCGTCAGATAAAGATAAAGGGTATACAGCGGGCGCCCCATAGTATGTGAAGTCAAGAGTCACTCGACCGAGTCTGATTGGAGTGTGAGTCTGTCCGGGAATTGGGACCCGTATGCGTGTCTAAGCTGCCAGTACCGGAACGTCCACTGCAGCGGAACCGAGTACCGGTTTCTTAGCTCCTGAAAAGTCATGAGAGTGCCGTTGGAAACAATATGTTTAAGGGTGGTTATCCCCTTACCAGCCCACACCGAGGGGTCGGGAAGAGAGTGGAAGTGGGGCAGGAGGGGATTACCCCAGAGAGGCGTATGAGGGGAGACATGGGAGGGTTTCGCGTATATTTCCCTAGCATCCTTCCAGGCCCTGATGGTAGTTTTCATGGGAACCGTGACCGACGGGGCCGCCCGGCAACCCCGGAATGCTAGGTTGCTCAGAGTACGAGCCCAGAACAGCCGCCTCCAACGTAACCGCCGGGTTCTGCTTGGGCTGGGCAAACCATCACCGGACAGTAACCAAAACGGCCGCCCAGTAATACAGCTGAAAGTTTGGAAGCGACAGGCCACCGCCTGAGAGGGGTAGGTACAACGTTTTTTTTTAGCTATCCTAGGGGTCTTACCCGCCCAAACAAAAGCCCCCAGCTGACTCTCCAGCTTCTTGAAAAATTCCCGCGAAAGGTGGACCGGGGTATTCCGAAAAAAGTAAAAAAATTTGGGCAAGAGTACCATCTTCAGGAGGTTAATCCTACCCACCGGTGTCAAAGGGAGCGAGCGCCACGCCGCGAGTTTACCTGTGACCTGTCTCATCAGAGGTTGAAGGTTTCGCGCCACGAATTCGTCCAACATCGCAGTGACCCTGACCCCCAGGTATTTAATTTCCCCTACCCATTTAAGCTGTGACCGAGAGTTAGAGCTAATAGGGGAGGGATGGAGTGAGAAGAGTTCCGATTTGTCCCAGTTGATGCGGACTCCAGAGAAGCCCGCAAAACGGTCAAATTGGGCCAGTGCCTTGTCAAGGGATCTGGATGAGTCGGCTAAGTACAGTAGGGCGTCATCAGCGTAGAGGGAGATTTTTTCGTGTAAAGGACCAACCCGTACCCCCCGTATCTCTCCGTCCGCCCTGATAACAGCCGCAAGGGGCTCTATGGCCAGCGCAAACAGACCCGGGGAGAGGGGACAGCCCTGCCTCGTGCCGCGCTGCAACGGGAATGGATCCGACAGACACGCATTTGTAGAGACCCTGGCCCGGGGGGCGTCGTAGAGAAGCCTGACCCAGGAAATAAACTGGGGACCAAATCCAAATTTGGACCGCCCACAGGTACCTCCACTCAACAGAGTCAAAGGCCTTCTCGGCTTCAAGAGAGGCCACCAGAGTTTGACCCGCGTCGTCAGCCCTAGCAATATGGGTAAAGACTCTCCTAAGATTAATGTCAGTACCCCTACCCGGCATAAAACCCGTTTGATCTGGGTGCACCAAGGCTGTGATAACCGTGTTCAACCTAATAGCCAGGACCTTAGCTAGCAGTTTAGCATCGACGTTCAGTAATGAAATGGGCCTATAGGAGGGGCAAAGGGAGGGATCCTTGCCTGGCTTTGAAATAACTACAATTACCGCTTCGCCCATGGAGGTGGGAAGAGAGTGCAGGCGGTCAGCAGCCACCAGCACCTCCCGGACCCTAGCAGCTAACACGTCAGGGTACTGTTTGTAAAGTTCTACGGGGAGACCGTCAGGTCCGGGGGTCTTGCCCAGCTGCATGGCCTTAAGTGCCTTAAGTATTTCAGGCCAAGCATACTTAGTTTGAGAATCGCCCTGTGCTTAAATTGCCCCAGACAAACACACTTCCCTTGCAAAAGTACATCCCTGTGTTTCCCTTCCTAAAGCAAGTGTCTTTTGCTCTGCTGTCTGTGGCTGTTTGTTGGTGAGTGTAGTGTTATATTAAAGATTTATTGTAGTAGGAGGTTGTAGTAGGTGTGTGTATTTTTGGAGTGTTTTTTGTGTCTGTTTCTTCTGTGTTTTTTGTTTGAATTTGTATTAGCTGTCTGCTTGTGTTTTTGTTTTTTTGCTGTCTGATTTTTGTGTGTGTCTGTTCTGTGTCTTTTTGGCTGTCTGTTCTGTGTCTTTTTGGCTGTCTGTTCTGTGTCTTTTTGGCTGTCTGTCCTGTGTCTTTTTGTCTGTTTGTTCTGTGTTTCTGTGTTTGTTTGTTCTGTTTGAATTTAGTGTCTGTTGCTGAGTGCTGTGTTGTGAGATGGCACCGAAGAGAAGAAAATTAAACTTCTGGGTGCAAGAAAAGCACTTGCTGGCCAGGGCGATCACCCAATTTGGGAGATTTTTGCATGGCCCCCGACAGCCGGGACGTCCCCCCGAGCCAGGAAAAGGGCAATAATCCGAGAGATTACTGATCGGATTCGCGCCCAGAAGCGATTCAGTTCGCATGCGCCGCGCTTTATAAGTTTTTCATTCATTCATTCATTCAATGCGGAGGGGGGGGGAACAAGGACCCCCAGTGGGATTCAGAAGAAGATCAACGATCTTAGGAGCCTGGTCCGGGAGAAGATGGCCAAGCAAGCAGCCCATGCCAGGGGCACTGGAGGAGGTCCACCTTGCACCGTAAGGTGGACTGAGGAGGAACTTGCGGTGACCCGGTGCTTCCACAGCCAGCAAGTGTTGGGCCTGCCTGGCTTTCAATCTGATGATCCTGTGAGGACAGGTAAGTTTTTTTGATTTCCATCTGGTAAGTAGCATGTGTGGGTGGGGGATATGTGCCAAGTGTGTGGATCCTCCAACCTGTGGATGTTGTGTGTCCTCCACAGATGGCCAGGAGATTTCTGGGCCATCAGGCCAGGAGGTTGCTGGGCCATCAGGCCATGAGGTTGCTGGGCCATCAGGCCAGGCTGCACCACCCCCAGGACAACAGGCTGCTGAGGAGCCCCAAGAAAGTCCCCAGGGCAGGGGAGTGGCCACACCTCACCTCAGGAGGAGGTTCAGGGGGAGGAGGATGAGGGGGGGAGGTTGTGGATGATCGGATGAACATTGCCAGAGAAGTGATGCTGTGTTGGGATGAGGATTCCCTTGTGGCTGACAGCAGTCAGGGCACCATCAGGGGTAGTCCCTCCCACTCCTCCCTCAACAGGGCTGCCCCCCCAGGGGGATCCCCTGCTCCCAGGCCACAAGCCTCAGCTGGAGGCAGTCAGGCCACTATCAGGGGTAGCCCCTCTCACTCCTCCCCCAACAGGGCTGCCCCCCCAGGGGGCTCCCCTCCTCCCAGGCCACAAGCCTCAACTGCAGGCAGGAAGGCCACCCAGAAGACCAGGGGGGTGGCCGAGTTCCTGCCTACAAATCTGCAGAGGGACCAGGCCCTTCAGACCCGCCATCTGGGTCAGGTCACCCGGACTTTGGCCCAGATGGAGGAGAGCCTGGCCTCCATCAAGGAGTCTTTCAGTGACGTGGGCACAAATACTGTCGCTTTTATAAATTGATTTTCTGAGCTGCAGGCCGCCACAGCAGGCGTGGCCCTTGAGGTGACTGCCCTGACCCAGGCTGTCCAGGACAACACCCAGGCTCTCCATGCCAATACGGCAGCCCTCACTGGGCCTGACCAGGATCGCCGTGGCCTTGGAGGGCAGGCCAGTAGGTGGGCAGCCACCCGGGGAGGATCCTCCTTCCCCTGCCTCCCCCCATGATGATCCTCCTTCCCCTGCCTCCCCCCATGAGGATCCTCCTTCCCCTGCCTCCCCCCCCATGAGGCTCCCCTGAGGGGCCGTGGCCGTGGCTCACACCGCCGCCATTGAGTTTTTGGGCGTACTTTTTTCTTTTTTTTTTTCTGTAATTTTTTGGTGACTCTGATTTGTTTTTTGTGTGTGAATGATGTATGAATGTGGGGGTGACATTCCTGGTGAAAAAGGGTGTCATCCTCAGTTTTGGTGGATTAGGGATCCCCAGGACCAGGGAGAAGTGATCCCAGGTCCATGTGAAAGGTGTATGAATGCACAGTGACATAATTGGAGCCGTGGCATGGCGTTACTGCTCCCTAATACCATGTGGTTTTCTTGGGTCTAATCCAATTAGATGTGCATGTGATGTGTCTGTGCTAGGGACCACAGTGAGTGTGCATTCATGCATTCTCATTGTGCCATGTTTAATGTGTGTGTTTACTGTGCAAAGATGCCTTCTGTGAGGCGTCTCCTGGCTGCTGTGCCCTCAGCAGACCGGGTAGAGTTGGTTGGGGGGGGGACTGTCTGGTTCGGGGGTCAGGTCATCACGTATGTCAATCTCCAGGCCCCTTCTCACTGCGAAGTTGTGCAGCATGCAACATGCCCCGATGATCTGGCACACGAAGTTTGGGGAATACAACAGGGTACCCCCGGACTTATCCAGGCATCGGAAACAGGACTTCAGGAGGCCAAATGTGCGTTCCACCACTCCACGGGTACGTATATGTGCAGCATTGTATCTTTCCTGTCCTGGGGTTTTGGGGTTCCGGTATAGAGTCATAAGATGGGGTCCCAGTGCATATGCAGAGTCACCTGGAAGGGAAAAGACAGGAGGATGTTAGTCATGCATGTGCCCCTCGTGATGTCTGCATCATGGGGGGGACAGTCATACCTGACACCCATGTCACTCACCAACCAGCCAGCTGTCCCCATACACGTTCTGTTCAAATTCTCTGGAGATGTTGCTGTGACGGTATATGTAGCTGTCATGGCTGGACCCTGGGTGTTTGGCACAGACGTGCCATATGAGGTATTGGGCATCCACTATCACCTGTACATTGATTGAATGCCAATGCTTCCGATTGCGGTACATGTGCTCTGTCTCATGGGGGGGCTGTAGTGCCACATGTGTGCAATCAATGGCCCCGATGGTGCGTGGGAATCCTGCAATTTTGTAAAAATCTGTAATTGTCTTCATTCGCTGGACCTCCTGGGAGGGTTTGATGATTTGGTTGGCCATGCGTCTCAGGATTGCAGGGACAACCTGGTGCACACATATGCTAATGGAGGATTGTGACATCCCAGCCACACCTCCACTTGTGTGCTGAAAAGAGCCACTGGCCAGGAAATGGAGTGTTGCCAATACCTTGATCAGTGGCTGCACTGCATGTGAGCGGTGTGTTGGGCTGGTGAGATCATCCTGCAGGATTGTGGTTATTTCCAGGATGGCTTCACGGCTGAATCTGAAGGTGCGATACACCTCAGAAGCAGTCATGCCAAAGACATCTAGGCGTCTGCAGTATACCCTCTCCTGTGCCCTCCTCTTCCTCCTCCTCTGTTCCCTCCTCCTTCTTTGCGCCTCTAAAGTCACTAGTATAGTTATGAGCATGGATGCCCCTGGCATATTGGCAGACAGATTGTAGTCCGGCAAGTGTGTGTGCTCAGCTCTTCCTTAATGGTGTTGCTTTAGCTGACCTTTACACGGCTGGAGCAAAGTTAAGGCACCTTTTATAAAGTGTAAAATTACTCCGGGAAACTAACAGATGCGCACAGGGCGTAGCCTATGCCGCACACACTTAATTTTGTGGATCGCCTTATCTCCCTCGTTTGCATCTTTGCCTAGCAATACAATGACGTGTCTAGCGTATTTTGCGCTCGAAGAAGCACTGGTGTAATTGTTTTAGGTAGGATGGAAAAAAATAGTTTTCAGGCATATTTCGTTTTGAGGATCAGGTGCAAAAATACGCGCGGCTCAAATTTCAATTACGCCACGCATCTAGAGATACGTTGGCGTAAGTCCTTTGTGAATCTGGCCCTAAGATCCCTTTTATCTTCCACGCCTCTACTAAGCATAAACTGCTCAATCCCTAACATACAGCGGATGCTTTTGCAGACTATTACAGCTCCCTCTATAACCTAAAGGATGACTCCTCCACACCGCAGATCTCAGAATCTGACATTACTCAATTTCTCTCCAGTTTAAATCTACCTACACCTTCACAAGCCCTTGTACAACAATTTAACACTCCCTGAAATCGAGAGTATTGTGAAATCCCTACCATCTGACCAATCGCTGTGCCCAGATGGGTTCACAAATGAATACTACTAAACTTTTAATACCTTATTGGCCCCATTTCTCTCTACCTTATTTGCTGCTTTTCAACCACAGGCTTCATTCCCGCCAGATAGGTTGTTATCGCCTATTGTTACAATCTCAAAACTTAGGAAAGACCCAACAACTACTCCTTCCAACTTCAGGCATATCTCCTTCTTAAATGCTGCTATTAAAATGTATGGGAAACTGCTGGCAAGTCGTCTTATGAATATTATGCACTCTCTTATTAGACCTGATCAAACAGGCTTCACTAAAGGGGAGGCATTTGACACTACCTGATGTATTTTGAACATTATAGCCTATGCAGAATGCACTCGAACACCCTCTCTGCTGATTTCTATAGATGCAGAGAAGGCGTTAAGTAGAGTGAATTGGGGATATATGTCACATACCCTTTGAAGGTTTGTTTTTCATGGCCCGATCTTATCTTCCATACTTGCTTGTATTCTTGTCCTTCAGTACAGGTATATATATATCAAATAACTATCCAAAACTTTTCTCATCACCAATGGAACAAGACAGGGCTGCTCACTCTCACCATTGACAGGTTTTAAATTCCGTAATAAGAATCATGTTATAAATCTATTTGTTGACGATGTTATACTACTACTCACCAACCAGTCCCTACATTATGCCCATCAGATTCTTCAACAGTTTAGCTTGCTCTCATGGCTTTCTTCTTGCCACTCTTCCATATAGGCCAGATTTGTGGAGGTCACAACTAATAGTTGTCTTGTTGTGAATCTCTGCAGCTCCTCCAGAGTTACCATGGGCCTATTGGTTGCTTGTCGGTTTAATGCTCTCCAGCCTTTTGGTTTAGGTGCATGCCCATGTCTTGGTAGGTTTGTAGGTCTGCCATACTCTTTCCATTTTTGGATGATGGATTGAACAATGCTCCATGAGATGTTCAAAGCTTGGGTATTTTTATTTAACCTAACCCTGCTTTAAACTTCTCCACAACTTTATCCCTGACCTGTCTGATGTGTCCCTTGGCCTTTATGATGCCGTTTGTTGACTCTAACACACCTCTGAGGGCTTCGCAGAACAGCTGTATTTTTACTGAGAATAAATTACACGCAGGTGGACTCTATTTACTAATTAGGTGACTTCTAAAGACAATTGGTTCCACTTGATTTTAGTTAGTAACTAACCCGCTGAAGCCCTTAGAGGTTTCTCTAAAAAACCTCTTTGAATGGGGAAACGTGTCACGTGTCTGCCCACGCCACCTCGGTTGGGGAGCTAGCAGGGTCCGGTGAAATGCACGCCGCCATGGAGGCAAGAGCATAGAGGCACCGCAAGACTTATTGGTGACATATCTGCAGCCCCAGTGTCGGGAGGCACCTTAAGAAAGAAGCCACTTGGCATTTTTTATCCATTTAAAAAAAAAAAACTGTATTATGCTATGGGCTTTTCTGTTTGCTTTTTTTATCTAACCTGAACTCCGGGAGTGAGGCAATAAGGAATTTCCCTGTCAAACGAGTATGTGTACAGGCACAATCCTGTCAACGCTATGTCTGACTTTCTTTTTCATTAAAGAAGTCAGGTACTTTTGGTAAGCGCATTTTACACTTTGGGTGAAGACAGAGGGGCAGATTCACGTAGAGCCGCATAAAATTATGCGGGCGTAACGTATCTGATTTACGTTACGCCTCCGCAACTTACACGGGCAAGTGCTGTATTCTCAAAGCACTTGCTCCGTAAGTTGGGGCGGCGTAGCGTGAATCGGCCGGCGTAAGCCCACCTAATTCAAATTTGGATCAGGGGGGCATGTTTTATGCAAAACTACTGTGACCCAACGTGATTGACGTTTTTGGAACGGCGCATGCGCCGTCCGTGGAATTTCCCAGTGTGCATTGCTCCAAAGTATGCCAGCCCCATTCACAGACGACTTATGCAAACAATGTAACTTTTTCAAATTTCGACGCGGGAACGACGGCCATACTTAACATACTTAACAATGTAACTTTTTCAAATTTCGACGCGGGAACGACGGCCATACTTAACATTGGCTGCGCCTCATATAGCAGGGGCAACTTTACGCCGGGAAAAGCCTAATGTAAACGTCGTAACTTTACTGCGTCGGCCGCGCGTACGTTCGGGAATTCGCGTATCTAGCTCATTTGCATACTCAACGCGGAATTCGACGGAAGCACCACCTAGCGGTCCAAAAAAAAATGCAGTTAAGATCCGACGGCGTAAGAGACTTACGCCTGTCGGATCTAATGGATATCTATGCGTAACTGATTCTAAGAATCAGGCGCATAGATACGACGGCGCAACTCAGAGATACGACGGCGTATCTGGAGATACGCCGTCGTATCTCGGTTGTGAATCTGGGCCAGAGTATATCTCAATCTTGTCAGTCCTGCTGCTGTCTGTACCTTTGCTACCACTCGTTATGACCCTTGGCTTGTTCTTCGACTATACTTCTCCTTGATCCCAGCCTGAAACCACTTGTTACCGACCTTTGGCTTGTTTACTGACTACACTTCTGCTTATCCCTACCTGCTGTATCTGCTATATGACCCCGGTTTGCCCACCTGAGGACTGTGACCAGGTGATAATTAGGATTAAGGGGTGGGAGGAGTTTTGGTTTTCTCTCTATTCTGATTGGTTGATGGTTATTAAATAATTTTCACTGTTACCCCATGTTTATCACATGCCTGACAAAGTGGTCCTGCGTGACTCTGAAACGTTGCACTCTTCTTATATTGTGATCATGCAATAAACTATCCGTTTGGACGCTACTTTGTGTCCATGGCGTGTTGGCAAATATCTACTCTGGTACTAATTCTAATACACAGAAAAACAAATCTCAACCATAAGGAGCTCTGGGGAACACTGGTTAGTATTTAGACTCTGCACTTCCAGTGAGTCTGTGCCATCTGCAGCAATGACCTGCTTTTGTACTACCCTATAGCTGATAGGTGCATGCCTCACTACTAGCTACAGGTTTCTGAGGCTGACCCCGAACCATTACAGCAGGATCTGGCCCAAAACATGGAGGCCATTGCAGCAGCTGCTGTGGCTCCTCTCATGGCGCAAATCACTGAGTTGCAAGTGTTTGGTATTACCTACCAAGAAAGGTTTTCCAAATGAAGTGAAAAGGCTACAAGAGAACATCTTTGAACTACATAAATCATTGCCAGGCTTACGTTCACAAGTTACTGCTGCTGTAGAAACTAGTTGACAGGCTGAACGCAGGGAAGCCTGTATTTGTAGGAGTCGTCGGGAGGTATTTAAACCCGGCCTCCTTTCTCCTTCTGGGCGTCGGTTTTCTGGTGTGAGCTTTGCTGCTCACGTATCGTCATTTCCGGTGCGACCAGTCAGGAAGTCGGGCGGCTGTAAGGAGGGGCTCCGAGTCTCCCCGCTTTCTCGTGCGGGGGATCAGGTTTGGTCAGGGGGGGGTCCACGGGTGGCCAGCTACCCCCATCTGCTATTTTCTTGGTGGATACTCCCTGTTGGGGTATTTTGCGGTCTCCGACGGCAGCTCACTGAGAGTCGCTCTCTATGACGTCACCCGCTCCTCGGCTCCTCACGCTTGTCCAGTTCCTTCCTCCCTCTCACTCCTCCGGCCACCCACGGTGACGTCCACGTGGTGCAGGGCTCCATGGAGGCCGCCCGCCTGTTCCTCCCACCCTCGTTACTGTTACTGTGGTTACATCGGGGGGAGGGGGGGGACCTCCGCCCGCCCGTCCGCCCGCTGTTTCTTTTCCTCCAGCATGCGGGGGGCCGCCCGCCGCTTCCTCCGGTGTTCGGGAGGGGGGGGCCCTCCGCCCGCCCGCTGTATTACTCTCTCCTGCAATTTCACACTAAGACAATTTCTGTGGGTGGATTGCTCCCCTAGATTTTTATTCTTGGCTGCAAGGGACTGCAGGCTGTGGCTTTGGAACTGAACATAGTGTTGAACTAAGCACACAGGATAGCCAAATGGTAAAATCAGCATTTTAGCAGTATATGAACCTCCTCTCTGGGGTCTCACTGGGAGATACTTTTTCATCCAACAAACAGTGCACTGTGTAAGAGGAGGAGCTGAGAGATAGCTAGATTCTATGATTGGACCAGGCCGTGCAAATAAAGCACCATGGTGTTGAACACTATGGATGTGTTTACTATCTGAAGTCTGCTGCTGTAATCCACTCCATTCTGTATGTACAGATTTCTATGTTTATGCTTTAAAATACTATGTTTTATATTATCGGCTGCAGGGAGCCGCCTGTCACTGGTCCATGCAGGTGCTATTAAATCTTCCTTCACCCTCCCTGGCTGAGCCTACTCCTCCGTTTGTGTCTCAAACGCTCACTCCAGTAGCACGAGGGGGGGGGGGGGGCGTCCATCACCCAGCTCTTATCCTGGGCATGTTTGGGGGTCTTGCGGGGGGCTCACATCCCGGGCCTTACTGGCGGCGAGAGGGGGTGGTGGTTCACCTTTCTGCTAGGTTTTGGTTGGAGTGGGCGTATGATCAGTGTTTCAGTTAGTGAGTGCATTTTTCAGTCAGGTTCGGTATGCGTTCATGTCTCGCTTCTCAGGCTTAGTCATGTTTCCAAGTTTTACGTTTCTCATGCGATGACGTTTCTCATGCGATGACGTTTCTCATGCGATGACGTTTCTCATGCGATGACGTTCTCATGGTGTTTTTCTCATGCGGTGACGTTTCCCATGCGATCACGTTTCCCATGCGATCTTTTCATGCGATCACGTTTCCCATGCAATCACGTTTTCACGCGATCACGTTTCCCATGCGAGCTTTTCATGCGATCACGTTCCCATGCGATCACGTTTCCCATGCGATCACGTTTCCCATGCGATCTTTTCATGCGATCACGTTTCCCATACAATCACGTTTTCACGCGATCACGTTTCCCATGCGATCTTTTCAGGCGATCACGTTTCCCATGCGATCTTTTCAGGCGATCACGTTTCCCATGCGATCTTTTCAGGCGATCACGTTTCCCATGCGATCTTTTCAGGCGATCACGTTTCCCATGCGATCTTTTCAGGCGATCACGTTTCCCATGCGATCTTTTCAGGCGATCACATTTCCCATGCGATCTTCTCACGCGATCACGTTTCCCATGCGATCTTCTCACGCGATCACGTTTCCCTTGCGAGTCAGGTCCTTGTGTGCACGTTTCTCATGCGATCATGTTTCACGTGGTAGTTCTCATGCGACTACATTTCACGTGGTTGTTCTCATGCAATCACGTGTCTCATGAGTCATGTCCTCATGTGTTTACGTTTCTCATGCAATCACGTCTCACACATGGTAGTTCTCGTGCAATTACGTTCACATGCGGTCACGTTTATGTGATCTTGGTTTTTCACGAGTCTTGTCCTTGTGTTTACGTTTCTCATGCGATTACAGTTCGCATGGTAGTTCTCATGCGACTACATTTCGCATGGTAGTTTTCATGCAATCACGTTTCTCATGAGGCATGTCCTCATGTGTTTACGTTTCGCATGCGATTACATTTCTCATGCGATTACATTTCACATGGTAGTTCTCATCCGATCACGTTTCATGTAATCAAGTTTCTCTTACGAGTCATGTCCTTGTGTGTTTACGTTTCTCATGCGATTACGGTTTTGCATGGTAGTTCTCATGCGACCACATTTCGCATGGTAGTTCTCATGCGATCACGTTTCTCATGAGTCATGTCCTCACGTTCTCAGGCGATTACGTTTCACATGGTAGTTCTCACGCAATTACATTCTCATGCGATTTACAGTTCTCATGGTAGTTCGCATGCGATTATGTTTCCCAGGGTAGTTTCTCATGCGATTACGTTTTTATGCGATTGCGTTCTCATGCGACCACGTGTCTCATGCATTATGTTGTCTCATGCATTACGTTTCATGCTAATGTCCTCATGCGATTGCGTGTCCTCATGCGATTGTGTGTCCTCATGTCGCATGTTTTTCATGCGCATGTCCTTATGCGATTACGTCTTTCATGTGATTGCGTTCTCATGCGACCACGTTTCTCATGCATTATGTTGTCACATGCATTACGGTTTTCATGCTCAGGTCCTCATGCGATTACGTGTCCTCATGCGATTACGTGTCCTCATGCGATTACGTGTCCTCATGCGGTTACGTGTCATGCGATTTCGTGTCCTCATGCGATTTCGTGTCCTCATGCGATTTCGTGTCCTCATGCGATGACGTTTCTCATGCGAGTTAGGTCTTCATGGGTTACGTTTCTCATGCGAGTCATGTTCTCATGCAATTTTTACATTTCCATGTTTCGTTTTACGTTATGTTTCTCTAACTTATTCATGTTCTCTAACATTTGCGTTTCTCTGGCAGGTTTCAGTGGTGATACAATTACATTGGTCATGTTTTCATATGTTACGCTTTTCTTGCGTTACGCTTTTCACACAAGTTACGCTTTTCAGACGAGATATGCTTCTCACACGATTACGGTTTTTTAAGGTATTTTATGTTCTCAAGTGTATTTTCGTTTCTCATGCAATCATGTTCTCGGGTGTTCACGTTTCCCATACAGTTTATCTCATGTTTTCGTATCTCAGGCTATTGATGTTTCTCATGTTTTTCGTTTCTCATGCTATTCATGTTCTCGAATGTGTTTGTTTCTCATGCAACCTTACGTTTCGAATGCAGGTTACAGTTGTGTTAGTTTCAGTTGGTAGTATTAGCATGTTCTTTTTAGATTCATGGTGTTCCACCGCTGGGGGGGTCACCCATCACGTCTATGGGTGCTTAAGGATTGAGATGTTCGTTTTTTAATTGGCTTGTACGGTGGCAAGTCTCCTCATCCGTTTCTCTTTTGTTTCATGCATCTTAACATTTCATTTCTCACACAACGACCTGACACGTCTTCAGGTTCATCAGGCCTGAGTGTACGTTTTTAATTTGCCTGCTACGTCTCAGGTTGCTCGGCCTTCGCATTTCATGGGATTGTCACAGTGTCAGTCCAGCTGCACTAGTTCCACACTTACCTACATTTTATTGTGATAGTCTGGGCATACATGTCACGTTCATATCCCCACGTTAGTTCATGGCCACTCTCCACTGCTGGGTACCGTCACGTTAAGGGTACTGTCGGATTGAGATGTTTCGTTTCTAATTGGCTTGTGCAGTGGCAAGTCCCCTCATCCGCTTCTCACGGCTATCATTACATTTTCGTACGTCATGTTATCTTACTATTTACATCACTTGCCTGACACACCTTCAGGTTCATAGGCTTGAGTGTTACGTTTTCAATTGGCCTGGTTTGCCTCAGGTCGCTAGGTTCTTGAGACTGACACGTTTTCAGTCTTGTGCTACGTAGTCGTTCCTGCTCTACGTCACGGAGTGTGTCAATCACGGACACCCGCGTAGGCAGGGGTTAGGGAAGGTAGGGTTTTCCTTGTCCTAAAGTAAGTTGGGGCTCGTTGGTCATGTGTTGTTTTTAACGATGTTGTTCTTGTTTGCAGAATTCATGTCAGGGGCAGGAAAATCAAAGATTTTGCTGCCATCCATCCTGCTCCGGTCACGAGGTTCCATACATGGTGGCAAGTCCTCTTGAACCTCCCTATATGGCCTTCTCTTTTGTTAGACGAAGCTTGATCTTAAGTCCTTTCCAGTTCAGCCTGGTAGCTCTTGACTCAGCCTGGGATATCTTCCAGGCGTTTCTATCTCAGTATCCTGGGTTCTTTTCTCACAAACATTCTTCTGTACTTACTTGCGGTTTGGTTCTTTTGCCACTTTTCCGACTCAACGGGTTTTTCAAGTTGGTGCCCAGCACAATCAGGGCGCCAGACTTTCGCGGATGTACTCAGAGATAGGCCACCCTCCTTTCCCTAGCACTCCCTTCCCTGCTAGCACAGGGCATGACACGCAGCCATTTCTTGCTGCCTAACTAGGGTAGCACTTCAATATTCACTCCGGGCCGTGCTTTAGTACAGGTGCGGTTCTGCTGCTGTATCTTCGTTGTTGAGAAGTTAGATTGGCGGTAGCCAGCTTTCTTTTCCAGACATATCCCAGTTCCACATGTCCGTCACAGGCATTCTTGCATTGGGGGCTTGTGGTTACATACGGTTACTTTCATTTCAATCTCTTTGCTAGCTCATTCTACTGTTTATTTTTGGCCCTTTTTAGGCATACCGACCACGTGACCCCGGCACACCTCAGGTCAATTTCCCTGTTTCCCCTCAGACCTTTCTCTAGCACGATTACCTGAGACTCTGAGTAGAAGTGGACAGGCTGAACGCAGGGAAGCCTGTATTTGTAGGAGGAGTCGGGAGGTATTTAAACCCGGCCTCCTTTCTCCTTCTGGGCGTCGGTTTTCTGGTGTCCCACCCACCCATCCCCTTTTTTCTTGCTATTTCTTCTTTTACTTCTACTTGGGTATGCCCCCTTTTAGGCATACCGACCACGTGACCCCGGCACACCTCAGGTCAATTTCCCTGTTTCCCCTCAGACCTTTCTCTAGCACGATTACCTGAGACTCTGAGTACAAATGCATATATGCCCCTTCCACTCAAGTTCAATGGAGACTGTCGCCATTACAGAGGTTTCCTAAATCAATGCCGCATATATTTAAAAATGCAAGCTGCTGCATTTAATTCTGAGTCAAAAAAGGTAATGTTTTTTTTATTAACCTACTGTCTGGGAAAGCTCTAGTTTGAGTCCCCCCTTATATAGAATAACACTGCTTCACTCTGAATAAGTTATCTTTTTTGTTCTCTATGAATCAGTTTTTTTGATAACTCTAACTACTGTGCTACTGCCAAAGCAAGGTTTGTTTGAGTACACAATTAAATTTCAATGTTGAATCTCAGATACCACCTGGAACATAGCAGTGCAAAAGAGTCAATTTTGCCAATGGCTCTCTGAACAGGTAAATTATGAGCTCACCAGGAGGTGGAAGAGGCTAATTATCCTGTAACTGTTCTCACTGATCATAAAAATGTAAAATGACTTTGTTCTGTCAAGAGATTTTAGACAAGCACATTGGTCACTGTTTTTTTTAAGGCTGATGTCTTATCCTGGATGTTGTTTGGGACTCTCCAGGAAAACAACTTTCAAAACAACTTTCTAAGGCATTTTTGAAACTTCTCAAAGCGGAGTATAATAATGACCCACTTCTCAATCATACACCTAAGGATATTAACCTGGCTTATGAGAATGGCTTTTGGATTCAAGTGCATCATCTCTATTTACCTCAATCTGCTCAGGTTGAAGCCACCAGGTTGGTTTATGATTGCAAACTTGGTGGACATGTTGGCGTTTCAAAGACAGAAGAACTTTTATCATCTTTTGGTGGCCTGGTTACAAGAAAGATGTCAAACGCTATGTGGCCTTATGCCTTACCTGTGCACTCAATAAGACACCCCAAGCTTCTCCTTTGGGGTTACTCCAGCCACTTTCTGTTCCATCAAGACCATGGGGGTCAATTTCTATGGTTTATTTACCTCCTTCAAAAGAAATTATCACTATGTTGGTGGCTGTCGACCGTATTAGATTGCTAATTTTGTGCCAGTTAAGGGGGTAACCACTGCTGAACAAACTGCAGAATTGAAGTTTAGGGAAGTCTTTAAACTACATGGAATCCTTGATGATTTAGTGTAAGACAGAAGAGTGCAGTTTACATAAAAAATCTGGAAAATCTTTTTCTCAGCATTAGGTGTTACAATTAGGTCCTCTGCTTTTCATCCCCAGCCTAATGGTCAGACTGAGAGAACCAATCAAACTCTGGAGCAGTACCTTAAATTCTTTGTCAGTTACTGTATTATTATTATTATTATACAGGATTTATATAGCGCCAACAGTTTGCACAGCGCTTTACATCAGGGAAGACAGTACAATCACAATACAATTCAATACAGGAGGGATCAGAGGGCCCTGCTCGTTAGAGCTTAGAAGCTAGAAGGGAGGGTCAAGTGTAACAAAGGGTAGTTAGCTGTGGGGGATGACCAGATGGACTCAAATGAAAATACAGTTAGGTGTGGGAAGGCTAGGCTTCTCTGAAGAGGAGGGTTTTCAGGGATCCTCTAAAAGCCAATAGAGAAGGAAATAGATGGACAGATTGTGGTATGGAGTTCCAAAGGCTTGGAGAGGCTCTGGAAAGGTCCTGGAGACGAGCATGGGAGAAGGTGATGAGAGACCTAGAGAGTAGGAGGTCTTGAGAAGAACAAAGAGAATGATTAGGTTGGTATTTGGAGACTAGGTCATTGATGTAGCTGGGGGCAGAGTTGTGGATGGCTTTATAGGTAATTGTTAGTAGTTTGAATTTAATTTGTTGGGTGAGCGGAAGCCAGTGGAGGGATTGACAGAGAGGAGTAGCAGAGACAGAGCGGTTGGTAAGGGGGATGAGTCTGGCAGAAACATTCATGGTGGACTGAAGGGGGGATAGCGTATGCAGAGGTAAGCCAATCAGGAGGGAGTTGCAGTAATCGAGGCGAGAGATGACCAGGGAGTGAATTAAGAGTTTTGTGGTGTCATTGGTTAGAAAGGGGCGTATTTTGGAGATGTTGTGGAGGTTGAGGCGGCAAGATTTGTGATTGAATGCAGGGGCGGGCTGGGGGGTTGGAGGAGTGGAGATTTCCCCCCAGGCCGCTTTGATTCCCTGTAAAAGGGCTGCTATGCGGCCAGCTCAGAACTGCGTGCTACTGCTGGTTTACAGGGCTGGATCGTGAATTTGTGGCTGAATTGTAGTTAAAGCGGTGGTTCACCCTCCTTCACATCATTAGACCATTACATTCGGCATCGTAGCGCGAGCTACGGTATGCCGGTCTTAAATTTTTAATCCCCGTACTCACTGTGCTATCGATGATTGAAGAATCCGACTCCCGCGGGGAATGGGCGTGCCTATGGAGAGGGAGGATGATTGACGGCCGGCTCTGGCACGTCACGCTCCCCGAAGACAGCCGGAGTAGGTCTCGGCTATTCACGGCGCCTGCGCACAGGCTATGCGCAGGCGCCGTGAATAGCCAAGCCTATTTCGGCTATTTCCGGAGAAGCGTGACGTGCCAGGGCCGGCCGTCAATCACCTTCTCTCACCATAGGAACGCCCATTCCCCGGATTCTTCAATCATCGATAGCACAGTGAGTACGGGGATAAAAAATGTAAGACCGGCATACCGTAGCTCGCGCTACGATGCCGAATGTAATGGTCTAATAAAAAAAAACATATTTTTTTTTTTTAACAGGGTGAACCCCCGCTTTAAGGAACACACTGATTGCTCCATCCCGTGCTGCAGCTGCGCTGTGTCCTGTGACAGGGATGTTAGCTGCACCTGTCACAGGGCTCAGAGTGTGTTCCGTCTTGCAGAGTACACAGTACAGCACCAATGGGAGAATGATCAGCTCTGCCTCCTCCCGCCCCTCTCTCCCTGTGCCAGCCCACACTCAATGCAGCCCGTGTCCTCTTAAGGAGATATGCGGGCGGGAAACATTGAAGTCGGCAGCCACAATATCACATCCTAAACATGAAGAAGACGCTGAGTGAGCCAGTGAGCCTCCTGCTGGGACTGTGGCTGTGCATTGTGCAAGTGAGTGAGCTCAGCTGTGACCAGACTCTCCCCTCCTCCCAACTCTGTCTCTCCCTCAGCCTTATCATTTAATCTCTTACCTGCCAGGCTTTCTTTCACTTTCTTCCTGCCCAGGACAATTTTTAGCTTTCAGTTTTCTCACACTGAGCCCAGGTTCATATTGGAGCGATTTGGCATGCAATTTGATATGTGGCATGCCAAAACAGTGACAATTGCCGGCTTTGGCACCATCCGAATCGGTGCAACGCTGCATCTATTCCATTTGCGGTGCCGCACCGATTCCCAAAAAGTAGTTTCTGTACTACTTTTGGCAACTTCAGGGTGCGATTTCAATATGTACAGGAACCCGCACAGATGTCTCTGAAATCGCACCCCAATGTCAGGACTGACATGTGAGTATGATATCGCTCAGTAGTTCAGCTGAACTCACTCGATTTCATTCCCAATGTCAGTGTGAACCTGGACTCTGAATGACAATTGTGCGGTCAAGCAACACTGTACCATATTACATTGTTCATATTACATTGTTCTTTTTTTCACACAGATGGAGTTTTCCTTTTGGTGGTATTTAATAACAATTGTTTTTTTTTATTTTTTTGCTAAAACATGAAAAAATACAGTTCGTTTTTTAAAGTTTTTTTGTAAATACCTTGCCTTGAAAAAGTATTCATACCCCTTGAAATTTCCCATATTTTGTCATGTTACAACCAAAAACATAAATGTATTTTATTGGGATTTTATATGATAGACCAACACAAAGTGTCACATAATTGTGAAGTGAAAGGAAAGTGATAAATGTTTTTCATGTTAATAAATATGTGAAAAGTGTGTGGGGGGGGGCATTTATATTCAGCCCCTTTTACTCTGATAACCCTAACTAAAATCTAGTGGAACCAGTTGCCTTCAGAAGTCACCAAATTGGTAAATAGAGTCCACCTGTGTGTAATTTAATCTCAGTATAAATATAGCTGTTCTGTGAATCCCTCAGAGGTTTGTTAGAGAACCTTAGTGAACAAACGGCATCATGAAGGCCAAGGAACACACCAGACATTTCAGGGATAAAGTTGTGGAGAAGTATAAAGCAGGGTTAGATTATAAAAAAAAATATTCCAAGCTTTGAAGATCCCACGGAGCTCTGTTCAATCCATCATCCGAAAATGGAAAGAGTATGGCACAACTACAAACCTACCAAGACATGGACGTCCACCTAAACTGACCGGGCCAGGCAAGGAGAGCATTCATCAGAGAAGCAGTCAAGAGGCCCATGGTAACTCTGGAGGAGCTGCAGAGATCCACAGCTCAGGTGGGAGAATCTGTCCATAGGACAACTATTAGTGGTGCTCTCCACAAATCTGCCCTTTATGGAAGAGTGACAAGAAGAATGACATTGTTAAAAGAAAGCCATAAGAAGTCCTGTTTGCAGTTTGTGAGAAGCCATGTGGGGGAGGGGACACAGCAAACATGTGGAAGAAGGTGCTCTGGTCAGATGAGACCAAAATTCTACTTTTTGGCCTAAAAAGAAAAACGCTATGTGTGGTGGAAAACTAACACTGCACATCACCCTGTACACACCATCCCCACTGTGAAACATGGTGGTGGCAGTATCATGTGGTGGGGATGCATTTCTTCAGCAGGGACAGGGAAGCTGGTCAGAGTTGAAGGAAAGTTGGAGGGTGTCACGTACCTAGTGGTGGAGCCCAACGTGCAGGAAGCGGCCTCTCGTAAGCCTCCGACTCAGGAGCCCCTGGTAGAGCAGACAGGGGGTCAAGAGTTCGGAGGGGCACAAGTGCCTAGTAGTTGGCTGAGTAGTAGCTGGAAGCGGCAGCAGGATGAAGCACCAAGGTCCTGGCAGGATGCTGGCAGCAAGCCGGAGTGGAGGTGCGACACTTGTGGAACAGGAATCAAGCAGGTGAGTCAAACACAGACGGACAGATCAAAGCCAGAGCAAAGTCCAAAGGGGTAGTCAAAGTTCAGGCCAGGTCGGTATAACAGGCGGGCAAAGACAGAGCCAAGGGCAGAGCAGGTGCGGTAGTCAGACGTAGCCGGGGTCAGAGGCAGGTTGTAAGCAAGAGAGGTCAGAGGAAGCCGGGTCAGGTAATCGGGATACAACAGGTACACAGGTGCAGATTCTTCAGGGAAACGCTGTAGACTGGACAGCAAGTTGGTGAGGGATCAGACTGTTTATATAGGGAGTTTTGGCACCAAACGCTGTCACCGCGTGCGCGCTCACGCGATGCGCGCGTCACCGATGCGCGCGCATGTGCGCGCAAACGCGCCGGGACCGGATTTTCCTGATACTGGAAGGTCTTCCATGACAGAGGGAGCCAAATACAGGACAATCTTAGAAGAAAACCTGTTGGGCCCCTTTAAACTTTCAGTTTTTTAGGCAGACCTGAATGGACACTCCATACAGGTCTATGGAGCGACGGATGTCAGTGGTGACATGTCCGCTGACATCCGACCTGCTTCGATCCGCTAAAGTCTGACAGATGGAAACCTTATTTTTCATCCGTCTATCGGATCGGATGAAAACAGACTCTACGGTCCGTCTTCATCCAGTTGCCCCATAGGGGAGAGCGGAGCTCTGACAGGTCTGTCCCTGCACAGTGTGCAGAGATGGAGCTGTAATCTGCCTGCTCAGCGGGGATCGAGTGATCACCGCTAAGAAAAGTGGAGACCGTACACGGACACGTCTGCGTGAAAGGGGCCTTAGAGTCTTCAAAAGACTTGAGACTGGGGGGGGGGTTTCAACTTTCAGCAGGACAACGACCCTAAAGTACAGCCAGAGCTACATTGGAATGGTTTAGATCAAAGCATATTCATGTGTTAGAATAGCCCAGTCACAGTCCAGACCTAAATCCCATAGAGAATCTGTGGCAAGACTTAAAAATTGCTGATCACAGACGTTCTCCATCCAATCTGACAGAGCTTGAGATATTTTACAGAGAAGAATGGGCAGAAATGTCCCTCTCTAGATGTACAAAGCTGGTAGAGACATCCCCAAAAAGACTTGCAACTGTGATTGTAGAGAAACCATCTCGCTACCATTTTTGGCTCAGGTCTTTCATTCAGACTTAATTCAATCCTAATATTGATTGATTCTACTTTACTACTTTAGATGCCTAATAAACATACTTATGTTCACAGCCTATACTTTTTATGGACCAATGAGGTCTCTATGGATACATCACAATACCTATGCCATGCCTGCTCTCCGTTTGGCCCCTGGAGGGGCCCCCTCAGCTCCCGGGTGAGGCACTTGCTGCTGCCGTCTTGGGGCCGCACACCTGCAGCCATGGTCAAGCTCAGTGGTGAGTATGGGGACCTACAACCCCTCCTACCCTGTGCCTTTACAACAAATACTGTGTCATATTGCCAAACCCCTGAAGAGCGAGCTGTATCTTGCGAAACTAGTCTAGTTGGGTAGTACGATGCCTGTGTACTCTGTCCAATATTATACTTGTGTATTAATATGTATTGTTCATGTATCCTTTCAATTGGCAATTGTTGGTGTTATCTATGTATGTAACAATTTTACTTGAATACATTATATACTATTAATTACTGTTATCTTTACTGGCGGAAACGTTACCCATTTCATTTAAAGTCCCGGGGCGAATCCTTTTGTTTTGACTATATGTAATAGGGATGGAAGTGTGTTACTGGGGACACCAGACCTTTCTTCTTTTTTCGTGATTGTAGAGAAAGGAGGTTCTACAAAGTATTGACTCCGGGGACGCCATGCAAATGTACCCCCACACTTTTCACATATTTATTTGTATCATTATCATTTTCCTTCCACTTCACAATTATGTGACACTTTGTGTTGGTCTATCACATAAAATCCCAATAAAATATATTAAAATTTTGGGTTGTAACATGACAAAATGTGGGAAATTTCAAGGGGTATAAATACTTTTTCAAGGCACTGTAAGTAATTTTTCTCCTTCACTGAAGTTCACTGATAGGGGCACTGATAGGCAGCACTGTTGGGCACTGATGGGTAGCAATGATGGGCATTAATGGGTGGCACTGAAAGGCAGCACAGATTGTCACTGATGGGCACAGACTGGCGTCATTTGCTGGGCACTGTTGGGGCTGCACTGTAATCAGTGCCCTAATTATCTGTACAGTGTCCCCTGCGAGGAGATGCCCCTGATCGGCTCTCCTCACAGGCTGTCATTTTCATGTGATTAGCTGTTATTGGACACAGCCAATCACATGGGTAAAGAGCCGCGTCATTGGCTCTTTACCAAGATCAGGGTCATGCTGTCATTGCTGTGTCATATTTGTCTTGCTTCATAACATCAATATCCATTATAAAACCCGGAGGGCATGGATGGTGAGCTAATTCGGTGGTACAATGGGCCACCCGACTGGACTTTCCCCCCAGGCTTAAGGCTGCCAGCCCTCCCCTGATTGAACGTAAGGCTTAAAGGACAGTTCAGAGTCCAGGACTACTCCTAGGACCTTGGCATGTGGAGGTGGGCTGATAGTTGTGCCATCAATATTGACAGAGAGATCAGGGGAAGAGGCACGTGGGGGAGGGAAAATTATAAGTTCCGTTTTGGATAGATTGAGTTTGAGGAAGTGGTGTGACATCCAAACTGATATATCTGATAGTAAAATAGTGATACGTGAGGAGAATGAAGGAATGAGTTGAGGGGTAGAGAAATAGATTTGAGTGTCATCAGCGTAAATGTGGTATTGGAAGCCGTGGGAGGCTATCAGCAGACCGGGTATATATTCATATCAATACTCAAAAGGGCTTGTTCAACTTTCAATTTGTTGAGGATGCCTGTGACATCTGCTATTAGTCGTGCTATTGCAGCCCATAAGCTACGTACGATACACAAAACCAGAGCATGTGAGCTAAATTGCCCACTTGACCACAACCCCTCCAACACAGGTTAGAGCAGGGATATGCAATTAGCGGACCTCCAGCTGTTGCAAAACTACAAGTCCCACCATGCCTCTTGCTCTGAGTGTCATGCTTGTGGCTGTTAGAGTCTTGCTATGCCTCATGGGATTTGTAGTTCTGCAACAGCCGGAGGTCCGCTAATTGCATATCCCTGGGTTAGAGGAATTGTTTATACATTTTGCCAACGTATAAGGGGTTCTGTACCATCTCAAATGTATCTTCTGGGCTGACTCCCTAAAATTAGAACATTCGGTATGAATGTAATTAGTTTTAATAGCAATTATCCACCGACTTTTTGTAGTCTTATTCTTTACTTTATCAGTTAAGATTTTAGTTAATTATGGCCTTCCTTTTCAGATGATACACAAGTGCATATACAGGTATTGTTCCTGTTCTGTATGTCCATGCCTCATCAGCTAATTTGCCTTTTGTATGAGAATTTTCTCTACATATATTGTATGGCATTGGGTGTTCATTTGTTTGTTAGAGTTAGCATTATTAGCAGATCTTCCTATGCGTTTGCCTATCACAGCTGAATAACATTGCCAGTATGACTGCTGGCAAACATATTCATAGGAGGCTGGCTTATACAAAAGGATCCTTATTGGTCTTTCTAAGCTAACTTGGCTAAGTTAGGCAGGCAGTATATTATGGTTACCAAGGCAGATTTCTGCCATAGTCTGAAAACAGCAAACAGACAGGGTTTAACTTGAATCCATGGTAGAACTGAACCTGAACCCCATCCCTAATTATCACATATTTATGTTGTACCATTCTTTTTTTCAGATTGTGCCAGTCTGTAGTTCATGTTAGGACTTTTAAGATTTTTAATCATTTAGGACAATTATACCAATAATATATATATATATATATATATATATATATATATATATATATATATATATATATATATATATATATATATATATATATATATATATATACAGTATATATATATATATATATATATATATATATATATATATATATATATATATATATATATATATATATATATATATATATATATATATATATATATATAATCTGATGACACAACTTTACTGTATTTCCTTTGTTTATATTTAATAACATTGTTAACTGCTTTCAGGTCATTCAACCTATTATAATGTCAGTGAGCATAAACGAAGCAGACTTTCACATAGCATTGAAAGGACACTCAAATGGCAGTCAGAAAAATGGAACTGTTCAAAGATATTTTCCATGGCTACTACAGATGTTTAAATAATGAAAGCAATAGTTACAGGTAAACAAAACATCAGAGTGCACATATAAGCAAGACAGCTAATCAAAGTCAAAGCTGCAATATAACTTTTGGACTCCTGCAAAGAGTCTGTGCATCTTTCAGATTTTTTAGTTATGATCAAAACACTTAAGGAAAATGAAAACAAAAAAAGTGAATATGAAGTCATTCTGAAATACTGTATATAGATCTGTCAAAATTCATAACAGTAATACTTTTTTCTTTTTTCTCTACTACTCACTAGAGCTGTCCCAGAATTTGTTTGAACTTTTAAAGCGGGGTGGTTTCTTTCAAGAATGTGTCATTGGCAGTCTTTTCTTTCTTCTGTGTGAATGGCAGACAATGTGGCATAATAAAAAGTGCAAAGAAGAATAAGTTAGCAATTCTATTGTTTTGGATTGTCTTACTTAGACCAAATGCAGCTTACTGAACAATAGCTTTTTAGCAAAAAAAGCTCTAGTTAGTCCTTGAAATGGCTTCTTCACATCAATCATGTAGTACAGAATTTCAATTTTATGTTTGCTGGTGTAAATCTAGAAGGCCCTTGATTATACCAGGCTCAGATTCAAAAGAAAACTCACAGAGAGTAACATTAAACGTGTGCAATGTCAGACAGGTCAAGCTGGCAAAGGCAAAGTAATTGAAAGCATCTCATAATAATGACACTATGTTGTAGTGAATTGAAATGGTGTTCACCTCCATGGGCCTGGGAGTTTTTCCTTTTAAATGTTATAATTAGTTGTGAAACAAGAACATGTAGTCTTCATCAAGGCTTCTATTATCTTGTTGGGTATCTGTTGCAGGGTGTTAAGAACAGGTACAGTATTTTGTAATCAATATGTTGGTGTTAATGTCCATATCATGTAGCACAGTAAAAATGGCTATGTCTAACATAATAACTCTTGGAAACTGGAACTAGCACTGTATTATAGGGATTACTTCTCACTAATACTTTGTAAACTCTGTGGTCCATAATAGGCTTTTTTAATTTTCAGTGTTGATTTTGTTGTATAAACAGTAGCTGCTAAATTATTCCTAATGCTAGGAAGCAGCATCATAGTAAGCTTTATTTAACTTGCTTAAAGCTTATACTGTATCTTACCTTCCATATAAAAACATGCCAAGGTAAAATTATAAAAAAAAGGAGAAGTTTTTACATGATGAAAAAAGACGTAATTGTATACCTAAATTTGCACAATTTTGTTTATGGACGCAAAAAATATACACAATAGAACTAGTTTGTGGCTGATAGGTTGTTATGTCTCATATAGGCTTAGTCAATCAGTGATGGGAATAGTACAGTTACAGTAATATGTTTAGGACTTTTAGTTTTCTTTCTTTGACTGATAACACACTTTTCATACTGTTAAATGGTTGCATTTGTTTATGTTAGGGAATAACAAAGATATATTCACATTTTTCATCCAACAGCTAGAACTATATGTAGCTGTCTCATTTGTAATATTTTTAAAGGTGGATCTATAGTGTTTTGCATGTATTTATGTTAAGGAATAATAAATAAAAAAATCTATCTCATTTAACAGCTAGAACTATAATTTCTGCATATTTTACATATACTGTATATGTACCCATTATACTCCACCAAACCTTTAATACTGTCCACCCTGTAAATGCCCATGGCAAATTAAATTTTAGATTGGGGCACTGAAAAAGCTGGAAGTTGTGATGATTGACCAGTATTATCAAAGCAACATATATCCTTTAAGGCAAGTTATAACGTAAAATGAATTTATGATATATAGTGGTTTGGTATTTAATTTAGGAATATTATTTTTTTCTTTTTGTAAGCCAAGAGGAATCACAAGGGTACTAAACGATACAACATTTTCGGGAGCGTTATCATTTTGAGAGTAGCTATTCTCCCTAATCTAGAGAGACAGAAAGACCAAAACACACTAAAGTCTCGGGGAAGAATTTGGAGGAAGTGGTTTGCCTCGTATATTTTGGAAGTGGAAGAGGGGAGTTGGATACCTAGGTATGCAATATATTGTTTAGTCCAGGAGAAAGGGAAGGTTCTATTAAAGCCTGGAGGTATAATTTGGAGACAGGTGTAAGGGTAACAGCATAGATTTAATTGCATTCATTTTATAGTAGGAGATGGCACTAAAGGAAGCAAGTGTTGCCTGCATGGATAAGAGGCATCTCAGTGGGTTTGTGACCATCAGGATGATGGTTTTTGCTCACTCTTACAGAAGGAGATACCAGTTATTGAGGGGTCAGAGCGGATTTGATTGACAGCAACGCGAGCCAATGGCTGCGCTGCTATCAATCTATCCAATGAAAAGCAGAGATGCCTGGGCAACGATCGATCGCGTTTGTGACGTGGGACTTCCAGAGCTCAGGTAAGTAAAACAGGGGGGCCTGGGGGAGTCCAGTAATCGTCTATGTTTTATCCCCTTAATGCATAGGATGCATTAAGGGAAGAAAACATGAACCTTTACAACCCCTTTAAGAAAGCCCCAATGCACTCGGTCAAATGCCTTCTCTGCGTCGAGAGAGAAGAAGAGAACGCACTTGATAAGTGTTACAGAGGTGAATACATTTAATTACATGTCTCGTTGAGTCAGGAGCCTGATGGCTGAGAATAAATCCAACTTGGTCAGGGTGTACTAAAAAAGTTATGAACGTCATGAGTCTATGTGCAATGACCTTTGCAAAGAGTTTTATGTCTGTATTAAGAAGAGATATTAGTCTGTAGTTAGCTGTAGATAGAGGGTCTTTACCTGGTTTAGGAATTGTAGTGATAATAGATTGTAACATACTATCAGGAAAGGAACCAGAGGACGAGGCAAATTGAAGAGGGTAGTTAGAAAAGGTGCTAATAAATCTGGAAATTTCTTGTAGTATTCGTTGGTAAATCCATCTTCAAATGGGGACTTATGTAAGAGGAGGGATTTAATTATGTCCGCAATCTCCTCCTCAGTAGGGATGAGCTTCGAGTTCGAGTCGAACTCATGTTCGACTCGAACATTGCCTGTTCGCCTGTTCGGCGAACAACGAACAATTAGGGGTGTTCGCGGCAAATTCGAAAAGCCGCGGAACACCCTGTTAAAGTCTATGGGAGAAAACTAAAGTGTTAATTTTAAAGGCTAATATGCAATTTATTGTCATAAAAAGTGTTTGGGGACCTGGGTCCTGTCCCAGGAAACATGTATCAATGCAAAAAAAAGTTTTAAAAACTGACGTTTTTTCAGGAGCAGTGAATTTAATAATGCTAAAAGTGAAAGTGTAGATCCATCCGTCCAGAGCGTAGCAGGCGAGCTCCTCTCTCCGCTGGACACAGCCCAGCGGAATGACGCGCTGGAGCTGTGACATTTCTTAAATAGGGGAAGCGGCCACCCGTCACTTGACCCCGCCCCCTCTGACGCACCCTCGTACGTCACTGGGAAAGATCGGTCTTTCCCTATATAAGAAATGTGTCTGTGTGTTTTACACTTTTTTACACTTCCTTCGTGAAATGGTAGAGGTACAGTGTACCCCATTACCAATTCACATAGGGGGGGGCAGGATCTGGGGGTTCCCTTTGTTAAAGGGTTCTTCCAGATTCTGATAAGCCCCCCGCCCGCAGACCCCCACAACCACCGGGTAAGGGTTGTAGGGATGAGGCCCTTGTCCCCATCAACATGGGGACATCCTCCCCATGTTGAGGGCATGTGGCCTGGTGCGGTTCAGGAGAGGGGGGGGGCCGCAATCTGTCCCCCCCTCTTTTCTGCGGCCGGCCAGGTTAACGTGCTCGGATAAGGGTCTGGTGTGGATTTTTGGGGGAACTCCACGCCATTTTTTTTTTAAATTTGGGGTGGAGTTTCCCTTAAAATCCACACCAGACCTGAAGGGTCTGGTATGGATATTTGGGGGGAACCCCACGTCATTTTTTTTTAAATTGACGACGGGGTTCCCCTTAATATCCATATCAGACCTGAAGGGCCTGTTAATGGAATTTGGGGGGACCCCCAGCTTTTTTATTTTTATTTTTTATGAATGAATCATCTCTGTAATTGCCAGAGCCGACAATTCATTAGAGCCGCAAAGCCGGTTTTAAATGCCTTTTTTTCTTTCAGAAATGACACTTTGTGCAGGGACAGTTCTATGTACGGGAAACATGCGCTTTTTCACATGCTGACTTTACACCCCCCCCCCAGGTACGAAATTTAAAGTAATATTACACTTTTATTGTTTCACTTTTAGCATTATTAAATTCACTGCTCCTGAAAAAACGTCCGTTTTTAAAACTTTTATTTTTCATTGATACATGTTTCCTGGGACAGGACCCAGGTCCCCAAACACTTTTTAGGACAATAACTTGCATATTAGCCTTTAAAATTAACACTTTAGATTTCAAATGTTCGAGTCCCATAGACTTTAACGGGGTTCTAAAGTTCACAAGAACATTTGGTGTGTTCACAAGTTCTGATGCGAACCGAACAGGGGGGTGTTCAGCTCATCTTTACTCCTCAGTAAAAGGTGTTGATAACTGATCTTGTTGTTTAGTAGAAAGAGTGAGGAGATTGATTGAGTTAAGAAAGGTGTACATTGCTGTGTCGGTAGGTTGGGGTGTAGTAGGGTCAGATGCGGTGCATATTAGCTCATTATGACTTTTGCCTTACAGGAGAAAAAAAATAAAATAAATTCATGCGGGTTTACAACCGCTTTAATATCCATACCAGACCTGAAGGGCCTGGTAATTGAATTTGGGGGGACCCCCACGCATTTTTTTTTTTATGAATGAATCCTCTTAGAATTGCCGGGAGCCGACAATTCATTATTGTCGCGAGTGAATTTTAAATGACTTTTTTTCCTTCAGAATGTCATTTTTTGCAGGGACAGTTCTAAGTACGGGAAACATGCGCTATTTCACATGATGACTTTACACCCCCCCTAGGTGCGAAATTTAAAGGAATATTTCACTTTTATTGTTTCACTTTAAGCATTATTAAATTCACTGCTCCCGGAAAAACAGCCGTTTTAAAAAATTAAAAAAAAGCATTGATGCATGTTCCCTGGGGCAGGACTCAGGTCCCCAAACAATTTTTAGGCCAAAACTTGCATATTAACCTTTAAAATTAACACTTTTGATATCTCCCATAGACTTCTATAGGGAGTTCGGCGGCGGCTTTACATATTACTTGCATTGCGCCCACTGCTGCGCTCTCGCAGTGCATTATGGGGAGTTCCTCGGGGCTCAAATTTTCTGCAAACACCCCATAATGTTTGTTCTTCGGGGGAACGGGCAAACACCCAATGTTCGAGACAAACTTATGTTCATCCCTAGTGAGGAGGTCAATGGATGTAGCAGTGAGCTCTGCCTGGGATGTGTCCTCTCTCCTGGGCCTGGATATTTCAGCGAGTAGGAAGGTGAGAACTCACCCTGTGCTGCCTGCAATGCAGGTGAAGCCGGCCTCTGTGAGTATCCAGGATCGCAGGGTGGATGCGGAGACCAGAAGGAAGCGCCAGGAGGTCCACCGGCGCCATCTTGGCTGGAGCTGGCCAGATTTCTCGGCAGCCTTGCAGCTTTCGTTCATTTGGACATGGTCACTGGGAGGAGAAATGGCAGGATTCGATGAAGGTAGACTGCACTCTGTGTCGCTGTGTGGTCACTGCTAAGCTGGGATATGAGCGGCGCTCAGCTCTCAAGTGTCCATCCGCTGCACCGACAAGCCACGCCACCTTACCATGATTTCTTATTTGGTACTGTAAAAAAAAAACGCTTAAAAAGCATAGACTTAAAATTATAAACTTAAAAAAACTATTAACCTGGTTTCAGAACCTGATATTCCAGTTTTTGGTAAAGATTAATTTTCAAGAACTCTCTATGCAAGACATCTGAAAATGTGTTCCTGGGCCTGCACATCTATTGTAGTCATTATGAGGGATTCCCCTTTTCCTTTTTTGATTTTGGATTTATTTTATATTATTCGAAATGCAACAGATGGTACTAGAACGCACTAAAGTAGGGGTAAACAACAAAAACTCCCAGCTGGAAAGTAAAATAATGATGTGAGATTTTTGGTAGAGAGCTTTCAGCTGGAGTATGATGAAATGATATATAAAATAGCACCATACTGATTCAAGAAAGTTGCTTATATGCTTATTTAAGCCAAGTGGAAATTAAAGTTTTAGTAACCTTTTGCTGTAAAAAACATAAGGACTGCTTGCAGTAGGGTGCTTGCAGTATGGTGCTTGCGGTGCCTAACAAGCTGCTGATCACATCTACAGTATTCATGCAATGTTCTTCCACGCCAAAATAGTTGTTTGTTGGTAATGTAAACAAAACCTTAGTGGCCAGCAAGCAGTAATCACATCCATTAATAAACTTTTCATAAACTTTTGTAAGTTCCCTGCTGACCACTATGCCATTGTATACCATTTTATTTAAAGGAAGGTGAGTAGAGAAATCGTAATAGGTTATTCTATTGCTTACTGATCTCCCAAATAAAACTGAATTGAAAGTACTCATTTATACTCCAAGTTCAGTGCAGTGCCTCGTGCAGGAGGGGGGTTGGCAGAGGACCAAAGATTCTGTGTTCTTATTTTTTTCTCCTTCACAAAGGAGAGACATTAAGGATTTGTAAGATCTCTGATGTCTCACTAAAAACATATTAATATAGTCAGGTTGAAAAAAGTCACAAGTCTATTTAGGTTAACCAAATAAATTAATCAGTCAATCAATCAAATAATAAATAATAAAAAAAATCAAATGCAAATTCTATGCCCACATTTGATCCAGAGGAAGGCAAATAAAAACCTTTAAAGCATGGTTTAATTTGCTCCAGGGAATGCATTCTCTGGGTTAGCAAGAGATGCCACCAGAAATGTTATCCCCCACTGATAATACTTAAAGTGGAGGTTCACCCAAAAACTTAATTTTTAACATTAGATTGAGGCTCATTTTGTCAAGGGGAATCGGGTATTTTTTTTTAAATCGAAGCAGTACTTACCGGTACAGTACTTACCAGATCTTCTCCGCCGCTTCCGGGTATGGGCTGCGGGACTGGGCGTTCCTATTTGATTGACAGGCTTCCGACGGTCGCATACATCGCGTCACGATTTTCCGAAAGTAGCCAGACGTCGGTGCGCAGGCGCCGTATAGAGCCGCACCGACGTTCAGCTTCTTTCGGCTACTCGTGACGCGATGTATGCGACCGTCGGAAGCCTGTCAATCAAATAGGAACGCCCAGTCCCGAAGACCATACCCGGAAGTGGCGGAGAAGATCTATCTCTAAAACGGTAAGTACTGCTTCGATTTAAAAATAACACCCGATTCCCCTTGACAAAATGAGCATCAATCTAATGTTAAAAGTTGTTTTTCGGGTGAACTCCCGCTTTAAAGTTGAACTCTGTGGCTCTGCCTGCACTTCATGGGTTAACTGCTTATTATTGACTAGGGGATTGGAGAACCAAGATATACTAACCTAATCCTCTGATTCTCCCAGTGCAATATTAGTCCTTGTTGCTCCTGCCCCCCACACTCTAGTGGTTATGTGTGGTGGAATGTTCCTGATATTGTCATGCCATAGACTGGCTCTGGATGTAAAGATATCAGAAGCAGCATCAAAGTACCAGGTGAGTATAGGCTTTGTGTTTACCCCTAGACAAAACAAGCAGTTTACACATTCATTGTGGGCACAGCCCCACTGCATAGTAATTTTTTTTTTTTAACCGGAGTTGGGCTTTAAGTAAAAAAAAGTGTTAAAGGCCTCAGTGTGATCTGAAATGGAGAAATTGCATGCTCTCTCAAGGATCACTGTGATGACCGCTGTTTAGGGAAGGATGTGTCCCAATCTATAAAAGACTGCATCAATGAACACCAGAGAGCCATTGGAGCAATGATGTAATGTCACACCTTCCCCATTCCCCCTCTCTGTGGTCAGCAGTGAAAAGATAAAGGAACTCCCAACCAGAGAAGCAGCACTGGGATCTGCATAAGGAGCTGGCTGACAGGACTCAGAGCACAATAACAATATCCAAAAGGAGGCCCAACAGGCAACCAGCTAAACAAGGGCTTTTGGGTAACACAGAGCATCTGGTCATCTCCACAGCAATGTCTTTCAAGGCACAGCCTCTTTTTCAGGTTGTATGATGTGGAGACTGCTAGCCACAGAGAGGGGAGGGCCGGGGTGCATCTATGACTAAGCCCAATAAAATGTGTCAGAGGGGTGTAGCCAAAATCTGGGACCTGTAGCTGAAGCCTTTGTGTTTACTAAGGGACATGGTTGATTTATGTGGGGTGTGGTCCTGGGTTTAATATTGTGGTGGATGAATGAGAGCAAGATGTGTCCTGAAGGTGCCTCCACCTGGAGTAAAGAGAGAGAACCGGCAAGAGGAGATGTAGGAAGCTTTGTCCAGTGCTACCTTTTGCATGCTAACATACAAGCTAGCTTTCAACTCAGATGTCATACCTTCCCTTCTCAAACTACGTGGCACAATTGTCCCCAATGTATAACTTATCATTCCCAATATTTTTTCCCTACATACTACATGGATAGAAATCAAATCACAAAATTTAAAAGCTGACAATTATGTGCCCATCACTCTAATTGTCTGTTCATTTTTGGGATGGTCTATGCACCAAGCATTACATAAAATTTCCCTACAACACATTGGCTCCCAATCTCTGCAGCTCTGCTTACATTGCAGGTCTCCAACCCAAATACTTTACCTGGTGGATCAATAAAGGTCCCATGAATTTAGCTGACCTGTGTAATAATAAGAGAATCTTGCCAAGATCAATTCTGCATGGGAAATTCCACACCCCCAATATAGACCTGATTAGCTATAATCAACTACAGTAGTCCATTTTCACAGTGGGTTAGACAGATTTGACTACGAGGACATCTTTTAAAAATCTCTGCAGGAACTTGGACAGTATGACAGATCTCATATGCACCATATATATTGTATATTATTTTATACCCAGATTCTAAGAAGTTGCCCTATATGGGGAGATAGGAAGAGGACCCGGAGTAAGGCATGGGATTGGAGAAATTGTCATAAAATAACTTCTGGAAAATCAAAATCATATATAAATTCCTTGAATTTATAGGTGATTTATAAGGTACTAAGGCTCTTGCAACATTACTCCCCCATTATCCCTGGACTCTTTTCATACATCCCCTAAACTTGGACTTCTCCCCCACTGACTGTACATTCTTCTGTACGTCAATTATTATTATTATTTATAATTTTTTATACTAACAAGATATTAGTTGCTCTAAACATGCAAATACTCCTCTTCTCCTAATGACTGGAATGGTTCAAGTTGTTGCTGTCTGCCCTTCCCTGCATTACTGAAGAGACCTATGGCCATAGATTTTTCCCTCTGAAGCTATCCTTCAATTGTGGTGGATCCAGCTATGATGAGGAAATGTGGAAAATGCAGAGTTACTTTGCACTGTCTCCTCAGAGTGGAGCATTTTGGACTCCCTCTTGAACAGTGGCAATGGATCATCCATGATTATCCCATTATACAAGGAAGGAGTTAAGCATACCCTTTGAAGCAACCCTACCATTTTTGTCTCACCACCAGCACTGTCAACCCTCTTTCTGTTCACTAGCAGCACCCCAACCCTTCCACCTCATACCTGCCAGCACCCAAGCCCTCCTACTCATATTTCTCCTCTGCCTCCTGCTTCCTCATTATATTTTACATATTGTGGAGGCAGGGCATTGCTTTTCAAGAAATGTAACAGGGACAGGTGTATGGTTTTCTGGATTAAATAGTGGTGTCTGAGTTCCTGATATTGTGATGTAACAAAGGTCACAAAAAAGGTATACAGATGATGTTCGGAAAAGCTAGGAAAAGTTAAGATGAAGATGTTAGGTATGGGGGTAATTTGTGAATTATTTTTTCTTCTAGCAATAACACAAGGGTCTGTGGACTGGTCATGGGGATAGTAGCCACAAAAAGGTCTGCCCAATCCTCATAGCCAGTTCGTGGCAATAGGACAGGATTTTTGAAGGAGGAAAAGGGCACATTAGCAGGCACCAAATAAAAACCTTGATGAGGAGGAGAAGGAAAAGGTTGTGTCATAAAAAGTGTTTGAGGACCTGAGTCCTGCCCCAGGGGACATGTATCAATGCAAAAAAAAAAGTTTTAAAAACATATTTTTTCAGGAGCAGTGATTTTAATAATGCTTAGTGAAACAATAAAATATAAATATTCCTTTAAATTTTGGGAAACTGCCCCAAAGTAGCAAATAGCCAGCCAAGATCTGAAAATATATATGTGATGCATAGAGGGTAGGGATGAGCCCCCGGTTAGGTTCACAGCAGAACATGCGAACAGGCAAACAATTTCCCCCTACCATTTCACAAAAAAAAGTGTGAAAATGTTAAAAATGACAGGAGACGGCTTGGGACAAGTCCTTTATTAAAAATAAAAAAATGTAAATTAAAAAAACGATTCCAGCGATGTCAGTCTCGATGTCCAGCGTTGTAATCCAGTCCCGATGTCCAGCGATGTTCCATTCTCATCCCTACTAATAACACATATCTTCATTTCCATTCGCTTAGCCATTGCAAGACAATGGAAATGCACCCAACCTCCAATATTGGTTGAAGTAATCCACATATAGAGTGAAAACTGCCTGCTTGAATATACCTGCGCCAAGGCAAATATAAAAATCCAATCTTTCACAAAGATCTGAAAATCTTGGCTTCTACACCCAAATAGTCCTGGCAAGCTTAAATGACCAGACTTTCCTAAAGCTCCTCTAAAACACATTGTTATACACCTAAAGTCTTGTTTGTGCTGGGTTTCCACATAAACTCTGATTCCTTTGCACTTACCACTCTAACTTTATATTCCACTTCGCTACAGTTTGAAACTAAATACAGTTTTACATTTGTTATCATTTGTACAACAACTTTATAAGGTCAAAACTAAACTTGATTGTCCTCTTTTCCATACAATTTCGCTAGACCTAGTAAAATTTTGTTGACTCTACAATTTCTTATATGCAAAAATTTCCTTGCATTTTGTATTGCTATTAAAACTCAATAAAAATGTTTCAGTGAAAAAAAAAGCACATCAATGTCACCTGATCTCCCTCTTGTTCCGTGAGTCCAAGTGCCACTGTGCATGTGCACCCAGTTTAGTCTTCTCTTGTTGCCTGCATTTCAGCATAGGCAGGGTCTCTTTTCCAAGTGCATGCATGTGAGGGTGGCTCCATAGGACCCCATAAGCAACAGAGCAACCCTAAAAGAGGAAACCTGTGGCAGATATATTTGAGCCAGATCAATGAGGAACACCCGGTTTGGTTCACACCAGAACTCTCAAACATCGCAAAATTTTGATTCCGGTCCGCAAAGCCTACTAAAGTCTATGGAACCTGAACTCCCCGTTTTTGTCACGCCGTGTCTGGGATTTGATCCCAGGGCCTGGTGTTCATAGACGGTTTTCCTATGTCCTGAACCACAAGCAAACTGTTTTTATGTTAGCGTCTTAGTTATGTTTTTTTTCACTAGTGGGGATGTTGGCTCCACCCTGGGACCAGCTGTCAGCAGTCTTCTCATTAGTGTCCCTATATATTCCCACTTCCCCTTCCTGTTCGTGCCTTAGAATAGGTTTCCGTTTATGCTGTTTGTGGATGCTCTTAGTTTCGGTTGCTGACTTGGCTCGTTCTTGACCTTGATTCTCGGATTATCCCTTGTACATTTGCTTGTCTCATTGCCGACCCCGCCTGGCTTGTTCTTGACTACGATTCCTGGAATTTCCCTTGGACCTGGTGTACCTTGCTGCTGGCCCTACCTGGCTTGTTTGACTGCGTTCTTGGATCATCCTCTTCCCTCTTGGGTTCCTGTCTACAGCCTTCGAACCATAAGTTGATGCTGGGGGTTGTGGTTAGGCTATCTGCACCTGCCTGTGCGGTTCCTTATTTCCTGGTTGCAGGAGATCGCAGCCATCCCTCCAACTGTCACCGGTATAACAAGACTACCGGTCAGGAAAGTGGAGGGACGGTTGTAGTCTCCTGGCAGACCTGACAATTTTGAAGGCTTATGTGCAAGTTACTGTCCAAAAAATGGTATGGGGTACCTGCTGACTGACATTTATAATGAAAAAAAAATGACATAGTAATTGATTTTTCCTGCAAGTTTTCTTTTTTTAGTATACAACGGCATAGGGCCACAATTTAGTGCTCTCGGAACAAGATTTGATTTTTTTTTGTTTTAAAAATTCTGGTGTCTCTTTGGCAGACTTTGAAAGGAAATAACAACATTTTGCACCACAAGCAAGCCTTATGTGAATAAGTCAAATTCTAGTACATTCAGGCCAAAATTAACATTTTTTTTTTAGATAAAGTCTGGTGTCTCTTTCACAAACTTTGGATAGAAGTAATAGGTGCTGGAAAATTGGGCTTTGGGAAAAGATGGTGCTATCACACCATAACCTTGTAGAGGTACTCTTGATGAAAGCAAGAACTGGCTTTGCTGTAAAGAAAATTAATTGAATACCCCTGTCAAACAGTTTTTGAAAAATTGGCCTTTGGATGTTGGTGGTGCCATCACAGGCAGAATATGCAACTCTACCAGCTGTAGTGGACTGTGCACTAGTGTCAGCTTGGGTCATGGAGGATAACGATGGTTTAGTAAGCCAGTCCACCACCTCCTCTGCATGCTGTGGCTGGATAGCATGGGCAACATCACTAAACAGAGACAAATGTGCCCTGTCTGAGAAATGACCACTTCCATCTTTGCCTGAGGACACAGATGTGCTGGCCCCCTCATAGTGTTGTGAGAATGTCTGCCTCAACTTGTTTGCCTCCCAGACATGATAGGGGGCTTATTACCCACATTTAGTAGAAACTGGGAAATGTGTGATTGGATGCACTTTATTGAATGAAAAGGGGTGTTTGGTGCACTTTAAAATGAAGACTGATGCAAAAAAACTGTGGTGGACTTTTAAAAGAAGGGGCAGGCAGGGGACAAAAAACAGTCCCCCCCCCAAAAAAAAAAGTGTATAGAGCACTAAATGTTATGTAATGCTATGTTAAACACTGCACTACACTAACACAGTACACTGACACTACACTATACTCACACTATACTGACACACTATACTCACACTACACTATACTGACACACTTCACTCACACTATACTAATTCTACACTAACACTACACACAATAAGTGAACACACTAACTTGCTAGTAGCAAACTGAGCCCTGCTCTATCTATCTCCCCTCCAACAACACACTACAAAAGCTTCCTGCGAGAAGGAATCTTTTATAATGTAGGGCGATCAGGTGCAAGGCTTCATCCATTTAGCCCTAGAATGTACTGTGCAAACATTTTGCCAAGGGCCCCGCAAATTTGGGTGTTCACTGAACAGGCCGAACTTTTGCTTGGCCCAAACCATTTGCCCAACACAAGCTAAGCCGCTATAAATTGCACTTAAAACTGTAGTAACATTTTAAAGGTCTCCATAAAGAAGTTGTTTTTAGGATCTTTGCAGATGAACCTGATTAGGATCATAGGAATATAGAAAAGTGACAGCAGAAAAAAGACCAAGTAGTCGAGTCTGCCCCTTTTTTTTATGTATTGTTTTTGTTGTTCGTTTTTTTTGTTTTGTTTTTTACATTAAGTTTTTGTATAGATCCACGTTTGAAGCCGGTTACTGTTGACAGGCTCACTACCTCTGCTAAAAGTTTATTCCAAGCATCAACTACCCTTTTATTAAAATAATACTAAGATTAGTTTTGAACTTTCCTCCAGTTAGTTTGAAGTTATGTGTTCTTGATTTTGGTTTTATATTGAAAAAACTGTCCTCCTGAAACTTATTCACCCCCTTGATGTATTTAAAGGTTTCAATCATGCCTTTCTCTTCTTTCTTCCAGACTGTACATATTAAAGTAAAGTCATATAAAGTCTCTCTTAATATTTTTATCTCCCAAACTATTCACCATTTTTGTTACCTCTTACCTGTCTCTGGAATATCTTATCAATATATTTTTGTAATTGAGGTCTCCAGAACTGGATACAGTATTCTAAATGAGGTATTACTCAAGATCTACAATGCTGTGAAAATGTATTTGCCCCCTTTCTGATGATTTTTTTTTTTGCATGTTTGTCACGCTTAAATGACTCAGATCATCAAACAAATGTTATTATTACACACAATGATGGTTTCATTTATTAATACAAAAAAAGCTGTCTAAACCTTCCTGGCTTTATGTGAAAAAGTAATTGCCCCCTAAACCTAATAACTGGTTGTGCCACCCTTGGCAGAAACAACTACAATCAAGCGTTTGTAATAACTGGCAAAGAGTCTTTCACATTGCTGTGGAGCAATTTTGGCCCACTCTTCATCACATTGGAGGGTTTTCTAGCATGAACTGCCTGTGTAAGGTCATAATACAGCATCCCAATTGGATTTAAGTCAGAGCTTTTATTAGGCCACTCCAAAACCTAAATTGTGCTTTGTTTGAACCATTTGGAGGTGGGCTTGCTGTTGTGTTTAGGCTCATTGTCCTTCTGCACAAAACAAGCGCAATTGAGCTTAAGGTCACAAACTGATGGCTGGACATTCTCCTCTAGGATTTTCTGGTAGAGCTCAGAATTCATGGTTCCATCAATTATGGTAAGTCGTCCAGGTCCTGAAGCTGCACAGCAACCCTGGACCATCACGCTACCACCACCATGTCTGACTGATGGTATGATGTTCTTGTTATGAAATGCTGTATTCGTTTTGTAACAGGATGCACACCCTCCAAAAAGTAAATGTTTTGTCTCATCAGTCCACAGAATATTTGCCTAAAAGTCTTGGGGATAATTAAGGATTTTTTGGTAAATTTGATATGAGTCTTTGTGTCCTTTTTATTCAGCAGTGGCTTTGGCCTTGGAACTCTCCCATGGATGCAATTTTTGCCCAGTCTCTTTCTTATTGTTGAATCCTAAACACTGACCTTACCTGAGGCAAGTGAGGCAAAATATCTGGGTGATATCTGGGGGGCCCCTTTGTCAAAGGGGGGCTTCCAGATTCCGATAAGCCCCCCACCCGCAGACCCCCACAACTATCGGGCAAGGGTTGCGGGGATGAGGCCCCTGTGCCCATTAACATGGGGACATCCTCACCATGTTGAGGGCATGTGGCCTGGTATGGTTCAGGAGGGGGGACACTCTCTCATCCCCCCTCTTTTTCTGCGGCCTGCCAGGTTGCATGCTCAGGTCTGGTATGGATTTTAGGGGGACCCCCACGCCATATTTGTTTTAATTCTGGCACGGAGTTCCCCTTAAAATCCAGGTCTGGTATGGATTTTGAGGGGGACCCCTACACCATTTAAAAAAATGGTGCAGGGTTCCCCTTAATATTCATACCAGACCCAAAGAGCCTGGTAATGGACTGGGGGTGGGAACTCATGCCGTTTTTTTCAATTACTTTTATCTGTATTGTCAGGACCCGACAATTTATTAAAGCCACGAGTAGTTTTAAATTACTTTTATTCCTTTAGAAATATAATGTTGTGCAGGGACTGTTCTAAACACGGAAAAAATGTATCATTTTACAGGCATACTATAGACACCCCCCCAGGTACGAAATTTAAAGGAATATTTATCTTTTATTGTTTCATGTTAAGCATTATTAAAATCACTGCTCCCGAAAAAACTGCAGTTTTTTTAAAACTTTTTTTTTTGCATTGATACATACCCAGGTCCCCAAACACTTTTTATGACAATAACTTAGATAATAACCTTTAACATTAGCACTTTTTATTTCTCTCATAGACTTTTAAAGGGTGTTCCGCTGCTTTCGACTTTGCCGCAAACACCCCAAATTGTTCGCTATTGTTCGCTACTCGAACATCGGGTTCATCCCTACTAGGAAGGAGGTGGAATCCTAATGGGTAAAGCTCCAAAGGGATGAAGCTAAGGTGAAAATAATACTGGGATTATGCTATAGGCCCCCTAACCTGAGGGAAGAAGGGGAGACGGGTCTCCTATCACAATTTGGATTAGCAGCAAGGATTGGAAGTGTTATCATAATAGGGGAATTTAATTATCCAGGCATAGACTGGGTGGAGGTAACCACGCATTTGACTAAGGCTCACCAGTTCCTAAATGTCTTGCAAGATATTTTCATGGGTCAGATGGTAGATGCACCAACTGGAAATAAAGCGTTACTGGATCTACTGATTACCAACAATATAGACCTGATCACGGATGTGGAAATACAGGGCAATTTACGTAACAGCGATCACAGGTCAATTGGCTTCAGTATAAATCACACAAATATTAAACATAAGGGGAATACAAAGACACTGAATTTCAAAAGAGCCAACTTCCCTAAGCTACAAACCTTGCTAGAAGGCATAAATTGGGATAAAATCTTAGGAACAAAGAACACGGAGAAGAGACAAGTTTGCTTTAAGAGCATATTAAATAAGGACATTAGCCAATGCATCCCTTTGGGTAATACATTTAAAACAACAAACTGATGTACGCCTGGGGCGCACTGGAGAAAGGCGGTGGCACTACCACCTAGGGCGCTCAGCCACCGGTGATCCTACTCTGTCTTAGCAACTAACTCAACAGGCAGCCGCTCCACTATAGAGTCCCTCCGTACAGTGTTAGAGGCGCTGGCACAGCAGCGGTGGAGGAATGGAGGAAGGAAAGAAAACATCCCCTGCGCGCCCCTGATCATCACAGTGCCACTGGCATTGAGTGTGACCTGTCTGTGTACCTGCGGTCACATCGTTCCCGTCCACCATCAGTCTCTGATGTACCGCTCCACCTCCGCTACAGCCAGCCAGCTCTGCCTCTGAGCCTTTGCCTTTCTGTCCAGTGCTGCCTGTGCCCATAAGTCGCATGCCCCCCCTCCATCATGGAGGCTGCTCTCTCTCCTGTGTTTTTCCTATTGCGGCAGCCAGCGCAAAATTTACAGTACCCTGTCGCCGAGAACCAGAGTGATGAGATCACGCTGAAAGTACAATAACTGCGGCAGGTACTGTATGTCCCTTAGGTGGAACCTGGGCCCCCATACCTATTTTAAGGCCAATTACTAGAACATAAGCCAGCCAAGTGGGGTCTAACAAAATGAACAAGTCATTTCCCATAGACTGCAGTGGTATTTATGGTATAACTTTTGCCCTTGTTAGGCTCTGTGTTTGCCCACCCGAAACCAGGGGGTGTTTGTCCCATCTCTAATTTTGTAGCATGCTGGATGATGTGATTCATTTTGGACAGGGCTTTGCCTCTGCATTTCTGGTGATCTGAGCATGCCCAGGGACTTAGATTTTTTGATGTTGCTTTTTGTGTGTGAACAGCACTTGGATGTTTCTGGGCATGCTCATAGAGTGTGTTTTTTGGGTTAGTAATTTAAGGACATCCTTAACAGGTGTACCCACTTTAAAGTTCAGTCTCTACCTTGGGTGAACTTGTGTTGTGTGTGTTTCATGGGCTGTGCATGTGTTTTCAATTGCCTCATTAGCACACAAGCCTATGTTATATAAAGCTTGCAGAGAGCATTTGTTACCTTGCCCTGAAAAGAGGCCAGATTGTGTGTGGGGCCTGCTGGCAAGATTAAATTTGTGTGTCCTTATCGAATGTCTTTGCAAAACAGATATGTTTTTGATCAAGGGTTTTTTGACTGGTTTATTTATTTATTATTTTCGCCTGAAATATTTGTGAGGTTGTCAATGTATGTTTTTAGGGTGTTCACTTTGATGTATTTGTCTGTGCTGCATTATTTTGCTAAATAGTTCTCAAGATGTTGTGACTAATTAATGTTTCAATCCTTAATAGATGTCTGGGTCTATTTATCCTGTTATATTTCCAAAGCATAAACCATATTCTGTTTACTGTCTCAAATGAACCTATGTTTATTTATATTTTTTATATTTACTTATTTTTGTTTGATTTTTTTTGTTTGTTTTTGCTTTCCTTGTTTTGTTGACCAATAAAATGACTTTCAAATTTTGAAGTTTTTTTTTGTTACTTTTTCATGCTACAGATCTTGACATCTGCAGCTGAAATAGGCTGAATGGCCTAACAAAACAGGTGTGATTTTTGTCTTGAAGCTCCTTTCCTGGTGCCTTCATGCATGGATTGTTTTCTGCCATGTATAATCACCAGGAAAGGAAAAATACAGAGCGGTAAATATTTTTTCCCTATTTACTGCAGTGGTTCTCAAGTACCCACGACATGACATGTTTTGTGGATTTATCTTATCAAGAATTGCTGTCCAGACTGTCTTTTAAAGCACATGTGCCAAACATGGCCTGTTGGGGGGGGGGGGGGTATTGGCGACAGGCTTGAAGTGCTGATTTACAGCACTGTGCTTTAATCTAGCGCAAGGCAATCCTATTCTAATTGTGGGTGTTTGAGGGAAGCCAAGTGAGTGTTAGAACCCCTGCTTGTTTTTTGGGTTGGGCTTTGTGTCCCTTTTCTTAAAATCGGCTTCACTTCCTGTCACACAGCTGAACAGGAAGTGAGGTTAAAATCCTACCAATGTCTTTTCTTGGGGACACACAGGTCAATCTAACTAGTGTCCCCATTAAGCAAATTGCACTCCAGCACTGCTGTGTACACCCCAAATGATTAGTTAGTTTTGGGTTTCGTAAAGGCAAAGCCACTTTGCAGTAGAAGCGTACTCGCTGAAAATCTGAGGGGAAGCACTGATGATTTTAACATCCAATCCTGTAGAAGCAAAGTTTTTTTTTTCTTTTCTTCCTTGCTTGTTCACTTGTAGTGCAAAGTGGATTTGCCTTTAGTAAATGGACCCCAAAGTCCAAGATCCCTAATAATTTGGGGTGTACACAGCAAAATGCTAAAGTGCAATTTACATAATGGGAAACTATTTAGATTGATCTGTGTGTCCCCAAGAAAAGACATTAGTAAGGTTTTACCCTCACTTCCTGTTTGGCTATGTGACAGGAAGTGAATGAATTTGAAGTAGAAAGTGACAACATTTGTGAGGTGTCTTCACCCTATCAGGGGCCCCAAAAAATGAGCAGATGATACTTATTTGCAAATTAAGAAAATTGTTTATTTAACATGGGGTGGTGTTTGTGGGGGTCCCTAACACACATTCATACATATTAGCAACGCTGTATCCTGGCCTATTGGCATGGTTATATTTTCTTACTAACTATAATCAACAATATTTTTTTATTCATTTTGGATAGAATGAGGGAGGGTTATAGCCCCTGTCAGTTTATTTTGTACCATCCCTGTCCAATTGCGGAGATTTGCCTTTACTTCCTGCCCCATAGCCAAACAGGAAGTGAGAGAAAAACTATGCAAATTAAGGGAATCCAGTGCCCCCCCCCCTGAAAATTTCTAGGTGGGTCATAAAAAACAGGGTGTGGCATTGACAGGAAGGGGTGGGTCATATTTCTATTAGGAGGCGCAGAAGTTTAGTCAGGCCTAGGGCAGCACAAAACCTAAATCTACTACTGCATTTTAGGGCTTATTTAGACAGGATCTGATTTACAGCATGTTTTTAGATTGTGGGAGGAAACCCACTCAGGCACAGGGAGAACATGCAATCGCCAGGCAGATGGTGTCACGGGCGGGATTCGAACCAGCGACCCTTTTTCCTGCTAGGTGAAAGTGCTATCCACTACACCACTGTGCTGAACGAACATGATTGCGGCTGAAAGCATGAGATCAGTGTTTTTTTTTTCCGATCTCATGCTTTCCAGCCTGGAGGACAGATGTGGGCTCTTATTGACCCCGCCTCTCTCCATGTCACACACTAGTCCTATTACAAGGGATGTTTACATTTCTTGTAATAGTAATAAAAGTGATTAAAAAAAGGAAAAAAAAGTGCAAAACTAAAAAAAATTCTAAAACAAATTCTAAAAAAAATTCTAAAAAAAATACCGCCCCTGTCCCTAGTAGCTCGCACTCAGAAGCAAACACCCATGTAAGTCCATGTAAACATAAACATGGTTCAAACCACACATGTGAGGTATTGACGCATGCATTAGAGTGAGAGCAATAATTTTAGCACCAGACCTCCTCTGTATCTCTAAACTGGTAACCTGTAAAAAAAATTAAGTCCCGAAGTTTGGCGCCATTCCATGAGTGTGTCCTGAGTAATTTTCCAGAAACAACATATAATTTTTACATGAAGGAGAGAAGTGCCAGAATAGGCGCGTTATGGAAGTGGTTAAAGTGAAACAATAAAAGTGAAATATTCCTTTACATTTCATAGTGGGGGGGAGGGGGGTATAGCATGCCTGGGAAGTAGCGTATGTTTCCCGTGCTTAGAACTGTCCCTGTACAAAGTGCCATTTGCCTAGGTTCACACTGCTGCGATTTTGCGGCCGCGATTTTGCCGCGATTTCGGCCGCAATTTAATGTAAATCGCGGCCCGAAATCGCAAAAAGTAGTACAGGAACTACTTTTTGAAATCGCAGATGCAGCGTCGCACTGATTAGGACAGTGCCATTGCCGACAATTGCTGCCGATTTGAGATGCGATTTGACATGTCAAATCGCATCTCAAATCGTTCCAAATCGTACCCAGTGTGAACCAGGGCTGACTGAAGGAAAAAAAAAGTAATTTAAAAGTACTCATGGCTATAAAGAATAGAGTCATTGCTCATAAAAAAAAACGTGGGGGTCCCCCCAAATTCAATTACCAGGTATGGATATTAAGGGGAACCCCGCCGTCAAATAAAAAAAAATGATGTGGGGTTCCTCCCAAATATCCATACCAGGCCCTTCAGGTCTGATATGGATTTTAAGGGGAACTCCACCCCAAATAAAAAAAAATGGCGTGGAGTTCCCCCAAAAATCCACACCAGACCCCTTATCCGAGCACGATGCGGACGAAAAGACCCAAAAAAGAAGCAGAGGAAGAAGAAGATGGAGGAAGAAACCCAAATGAATGCAGAAAAGAAGAAGATGAAAGAAGAAGAAGAAGCGCGGAAAGAAGACATTAATAAAGGAATTGTCAAAAAAAACGGCTATTGGGTTTATTTACATTTTTGACACTTTTTTTGGTGAAATGGTAGAGGTACAATGTACCCCATTACCATTTCACACAGGGGGGGCCGGGATCTGGGGCCCCCCTTTGTTAAAGGGGTCTTCCAGATTCTGATAAGCCCCCCGCCCACAGACCCCCACAACCACCGGCCAGGGTTGTGGGGATGAGGCCCTTGTCCCCATCAAAATGGGGACAAGGTGCTTTGGGGGAACCCCAAAGCATCCTCCCCATGTTGAGGGCATGTGGCCTGGTACGGTTCAGGAGAGGGGGGGGCGCTCTCTTGTCCCCCCTCTTTTCTGCGGCCGGCCATTTTTTTTTTAAATTTGGGGTGGAGTTCCCCTTAAAATCCATACCAGACCTGAAGGGCCTGGTATGGATATTTGGGGGGAACCCCCACATCATTTTTTTTACGGCGGAGTTCCCCTTAACTAGTTGCCGACCAGTTTTACGGCAGCAGGTCGGCTCCCCTGTGCGAGAGCCCGTAGCTATACGTCGGCTCTCGCGCAGGCCACTAGGGGAGCGTGCACAATGTATGAACAGCGATCAGTCATTTCCCCATGTCAGTCCACCCCCCCTACAGTTAGAACACACCCAGGGAACATACTTAACCCCTTTCCTGCCCCCTAGTGTTAACCCTTTTACTGCCAGTGGCATTTTTATAGTAATCCAATGCATTTTTATAGCACTGATCGCTATAAAAATGCCAATGGTCCCAAAAATGTGTCAAAAGTGTCCGAAGTGTCCGCCATAATGTCGCAGTACCGAAAAAAAAAAAATCGCTGATCGCCGCCATTACTAGTAAAAAAAAATATTAACCACTTCCCGACGGCCATACGAATATGTGCGGCCGCAGGGTGGTTCTAAATCTCTGACAGGATGCATATATGCGTCCTCCGCTCTTCCAGGCCACTAGAGGGCGCTTGAGCGCCGCCGCCGGCGCGCGCGTGCCCGCCGCATTCCTGAGATACCAATGCGCGTTCCTGGCGGCCGCGATGTCTGCCAGGCACTCGCAATTGGCGGTTACAGGGACAAGGACATGGATCTCTGTGTGTAAACACAGAGATCCATGTCCTGTCAGGGGAGAGAGGAGACCGATCTGTGTCCCTTGTACATAGGGACACAGCATCGGTCACCTCCCCCAGTCACCCCCCTCCCTCCACAGTTAGAACACACCCAGGGAATACATTTAACCCCTTCCATGCCCCCCTAGTGTTAACCCCTTCACTGCCAGTCACATTTATACAGTAATCGGTGCATTTTTATAGCACTGATCGCAGTATAAATGTGAATGGCACCAAAAATGTTTCAAAAGTGTCCGATGTGTCCGACATAACGTCGCAGTCCCAATAAAAATCGCAGATCGCCGCCATTGCTAGTAAAAAATAATAATAATAAAAATGAATAATAATTCTGTCCCCTATTTTGTAAGCGCTATAACTTTTGCGCAAACCAGTCGCTTATTGCGATTTTTTTTTTACCAAAAATATGTAGAAGAATACGTATCGGCCTAAACTGAGAAAAAATAAGTTTAAAAAAAAAAAATGGGATATTTATTATAGTAACAAGTAAAAAATATTGATATTTTTTCAAAATTGTCGCTCTTTTTTTGTTTATAGCGCAAAAAATAAAAACCGCAGAGATGATCAAATACCACCAAAAGAAAGCTCTATTTGTGGGGAAAAAAAGACACCAATTTTGTTTGGGAGCCACGTCGCACGACCGCGCAATTGTCAGTTAAGGCGACGCAGTGCCAGAAGATGAAATTTCACCTGGTCAGGAAGGGGTATACGTGCCCAGTAAGGAAGTGGTTAATAAAAATGCCATAAAAATACCCCCTATTTTGTGAACGCTGTAACTTTTGCGCAAACCAATCAATAAATGCTTATTGTGATTTTTTTTTTTAGAAAAATATGTAGAATAATACGTATCGGCCTAAACTGAGGGAAAAAATGTTTTTTTATATATTTTTGGGGGATAGCAAAAAGTAAAAAATATTCATTTTTTTTAAAATTGTCGCTCTCTTTTTGTTTATAGCACAAAAACTAAAAACCGCAGAGGTGATCATATACCACCAAAAGAAAACTCTAGTTGTGGGGAAAGAAGGACGCCAATTTTGTTTGGGAGCCACGTCGCACGACCGCGCAATTGTCAGTTAAAGCAACGCAGTGCCGAATCGCAAAAAGTGCTCTGGTCTTTGACCAGCAATATGGTCCAGGGGTTAAGTGGTTAATATTCATACCAGACCTGAAGGGCCTGGTAAATGAATTTGGGGGGACCCCACGTTTTTTTTTTTTTTTATGAATGATTTTGTTCTGAATTGCCGGAAGCCGACAATTCATTATAGCCGCGAGTGATTTTTTAAATGACTTTTTGAGCAGGGACAGTTCTAAGTACGGGAAACATGCGCTATTTCACATGCTTACTTTACCCCCCCCCCCCTAGGTACTAAATTTAAAGGAATATTTCATTTTTATTGTTGCACTTTAAGCATTATTAAATTCACTGCTCCCGATAAAACGTCAGTTTTAAAAAATAAAAAAAGCATTGATACATGTCCCCGGGGGCAGGACTCAGGTCCCCAAGCACTTTTTAGGACAAAAATTAGCATATTAACCTTTAAAATTAACACTTTTGATTTCTCCCATAGACTTCTAAAGGGAGTTCGGTGGCGGCTTCACATATTAATTGCATTGCGCCCACTACTACGCCGGTTCATGCGCCTAATTAAGGATTCATCTGGCGTGCCAATTAAGCCATGAACCGGCGCAGCGCATTGCTTTTAGTAAATCGGCCCCAATGTGTTAAATATAGTACACGTCACCATAGGCGTGCGCACAGGGTGTGCCAGGTGTGCCCAGGCACACCCTAATCATCATGTGCAGCACAGATACCCCCACTGCCCTCCCCTCCCACCAACTTCCCTCCTCTCCTCTCCTGTCGGCTGTTGCTGTGGGGATGTTTTAGGATGAGTGGGGAAAGGGGCTGGTAAATATGTAATTTACTGGCCCCTTCCCGTTCTGAATGAACATTGTGAGTTATCGGGAATGTGTGTTTGAACTTATAATGCAATAATCTGCGCACACCTATGCACGTCACTCATTATCCTCAAACATCTACTTAAAGCAAAGCAGTCTTATTAACTTCAAATTCTGAATTGTACAGATTGGTTTATTCATCTATGTGTACAAGCGTAAATGAATAACAACTGCAATAATTGTTGTAGTGATTATTTTTATTGCTTTTATTCAAACAGAATTAGGAACATACTGACAGTTTGCAATGAAAGATAAAAGTCCTTCATCAGTTCTACAAGGGTACAGAAGATGACATTACTAAAGCAAACAAACACAAAATTAGTATGTGTTCATTTGCCAGAAGTGATATATTACCTGGGGATTTGTTGTGTATACTCACACAATGTTATCAGCTATTATGTATCAATTAGATAATGCATAAGGATTTATACGCTATCTAATACCATTATTGACTCAAATAATCTGTCATTATTTGGCACTAATCATTAATTCAACAGGAAAAACACAGTTTGAAATTATTATACACTAAAGGATTTATTATACTAGGCAAAATATTTTGTAATACATTCCGTATTAAACAACTGGAATATTTCAATCTAGTATGCTCTTTGAACCAATCATCAAGAGCCTGATGTTTTTTAAAGAATGTCTTTTTAAAATGATGCAGAGTAAAGCTGGCTGTACACTGATACTAACTGATTGCTCCATACAGTGTGCATGAACAAACCTTCCGCTGCAGCTATTGACAGCTGACCCTGTTTGCTGTCAATTTCCCATAGGGAAGCTGCATTTGCCTAAATGCAGCTGCTGGTAAACTGAAAGTTTTCAAGAAGGCTTTTTTGACCAAAATCAAACTAACAAATGACTTTTGTTGAACAGAGTGGGGCCATAAGACATTTAAACTTACATTTGCAGAGATGGAGGAGATATTTTGTAACACATAGCTGACAATTATACCACAGAAAGGTTGGCTGCATTAAAAAAATATGTATCCACAATATGAGCTCCTAACTACCAACCTGAAATAAATATTTTTTTCTTCTTTCACAGAGTAGCATGCTCCCCCTAGCCTAGTATCGGAAGCTGATCTGGTGTTTGGAAGTGCCATCGTCCCTAAAATATCAATCATACATAGAAAATAATCATTCATCATATAGAGAACATATAATATAATAACAAAATGTATTTAGTACTAACCCATTGATTGACTTTATGAGGGGAAACATAGCCACCATATTAAAAACCAGGAGCTTTTACTGTTGCCATTAACATGTTCTCTAATAAGCATCAAGGGACCAAATGCCACAGTGGCACAGCTGCTGCGGTGCCTCAACTGAAGCGGAAAGAAACTGTGTCTTCTGGTCTTTATTGTAAAAAGATCCTGCAATCTGAGCAAAACTGTGCATGCACAACATTTGGTTCTAAGAATGAATGAGATACCCACCTTGCTGCTCACTGTGCTCAGACTGCTAGCTCTATGCTGCTGGCAGGACACTGCAAGATAGGCAGGAAGAAGGCTCCTGGGACATGTGGCGGCAAAGTGTCTATTTACACATCTCCCATGCTCCTTTTGTATGCTTTTGTTTACAAATTATTTATTTGTAACAGACAAATTCATTACAAAAAGCCATCATGAGACTGAAAAATTACAGAATAAAAGATAAAGATCTATAACAGCTTCAAATTAACAAAGAAGCACATTGAGGACTCAAATATGTATACACTGTGGCACACAATACCATATAGGAAAAACATACATTGGTAAAAAAATTACAATATCATCAAGGATGTCTAAACCCAATGCAATCATTTTTACATAGATTACATGAGAAGTTATGTCAGAAAAGTGTGTCATTTGGAGATCCAGATATCTAATTTGGCATCAAACTGAGACATTTTATTGTGTAGGATATATTAAAGGATATTCCTTTAACATAACATTATCAATTCTGTCTATAATTATGGAGAATGGGATAACTGAGGATTTCCAGTGTGTAGCTATAGCCCAAAATGTTGCAACACAATATAGGTGCAAAAAGAAAGTTACATGGGTAGCGTCAGAAATAGTGTTTGAAATAGCAGATGCAACTGCATAGATTCTACACCTAGCTGGTGTCGTTCTATAATGATCCCAATAAATATGTACCAATGAGCCTCTAGATGAACAGCCTTTGAAGGACAACTCAGAGACCCAGAGGAATATAGCATGAAGTTTAGAAGGTGTATTGTATCATCTAGTAAGAAGCTTCTTCAACAGATAACACCTTGGCACTTTTGCACATGCTATCTAGTATGGTGTTCCAGTCCTCAGAAAAAAACTCAGTTACATTACAATTTGGTACAAGAGGAATCAGAGGGCCCTGCTAATTAGAGCTTACAATCTAAAAAGTATAAACAGTTATAAACAGTTCAGCCATTCCATGCCTTTTATATGTGAACTCCTATATCTCCAAAGCTAAAGTCTGAATGAGAGTGAACATTTGTCTCCAAGGTAGCCCACCCCTGATCTCATCCAATGAAACTACTATCTCCCTTCAGTATAGATATAATACAACTGACCTCGACCTGTTTTGAAATCTATTTCTCTATTTCTCTAAGTCCTCAAACCTCTGTAAAACAGATACACTATAAGAGATACATTTGAACCTTCCCAGGTCTATGATAATTGCAATATCTACAGTAAATGTAACCCCTATTGCGTTGAGGACCCAGAAGATGAATGTTTCCACTAGACCAATATCAATTCTCATGTTCCCCTGAACTATTTCAACTAAAACACTCACAACTGGCCTTCTATTTTTTCTTGTTTTTATTTGTCTCATTTTTTTTATCTACCAGCTCACTAATGTCATTTTAATTCCACGTTATACAGTTGGAGTGAGAACAATGGAATAAACATCTCTTAGATACATGGATCTACAATAATTAAAGTATATACATGCGCTATATTGTCTCTGCTAATCACAAAAGAAAACCACTCTATTCACACACAAAACAACGAAAAATACAACAACCGACTAAGATATCATTATTAATACTAAAGTAACACTAACTACTACCTAATATCTGCCAAAACCATGGTCCTTTATTTTAATCCCCCTATATGCAAAACTGTAGTTGATGCTTGACCACCTCTATCTTTTTACAATATGTATTTCATGATTAGCAACCTCCCTATTTTAATATTTATTTATTTTTTCTTTCCCCATAACTATACACCTAAGTATGCTCATTAGATATGAAGCTTATATGAGCTCTCTTATAAAAAAAAGAGCTAAGCTCACACCATTAAATATAAAGTTAAGCTTTTTTGTATTGCTTTTGTATAGTTTATAGATGGCAACCTGAAGACAAAAGTCCCCTATTTAACTTTGGGCCCAAAACAAAAATTGATTTATAAATAAGGTCTCTGCACACTCTTTACACACAAACTCTACCAGGCCTCAGCCTTCATATTACACAACTTCCAGGTACTCCATCCCACAGCAGAGAGCCTCCTCATGTTTATTTATCCAGTTGTTAAATCATCACACCAAACCTTTCTGCTGAACCTCCCTGGAACTTTCACAAACCAATTTAAGGCAAGTTATCTGGTTCTTTCCCCCTTATCCCCCCACTCCTGGAACCAACGTCTCAGACTCCTAGACACTAGAAGCCTACTGTCTCCCAAAGTTATCTCCAACCAACACTTTCCCAATACCCCTCATATATTCCATCCCCTAATCGACCTTTCTCCACCCCTTCTCCCTTTTTTTTTTTTCCTCTTCACTCTTACCGCCTCTCAAAAACGTAGCTACCCCCTAACCGGAGAAGATACAAAACATCTTGCTAGTTAAGAAATGTTAGACACACCACAGATTAGATCCACACCTAAACAACTAAAGCTAATATCAATTAACACCCAAGGATTAAATATGCCACAAAAAAGGTCAAACTTACTAACTTTAATGCAGAAACAAAAACTGGATATAGTACTGATCCAAGAAACAAATTTTCAACCTGACCAGATACCCAAACTATCCAGCCAAACCTTTCCTACTGTTCACCACACTACCAACAACAAAGCCAAAAACAAAGGTGTTTCCATATTTATCTCAACACATCTACCCTTACAGATTACAGACATCAAAGTGGATATCGAGGGCAGATTCCTATTACTGAAAGGTAAGCTCTCCACGATAAACCTATCAGGATAGTTAACCTCTACAACCTCTACTGTCCCAATAAGAAACAAACCTCATTCCCAAACTAAGACCTAACACAACTATCCACCTTAAAAATAGGTATTCTGCCTATTGGGGGAGACCTTAACATTCCTCTCCAACCCGCTTTAGACACATCCAGTGGGACTACTTTTATCCCTTACTGTGACATAAAACGCATCAACCTTCTCCTACAAGAATTAACAGTTGATGGTACTTGGCATACTTTAAATCCCCAAGCCCGTGACTATACACACTTTTCTATGCCCCGCAATAGACTCAACTATTTTCTTCTATCAGAATCAGATCTACAATATCTAACAAAATCTACCATCAAACCCGCGATTTCTATCAGACCATAATCCAATCACTCTATATCGGTTAAACTACTTACCTTTGCTGAAGAATATCCAAGACCTCCAAACATGGCACAAAGGCCTATTTTCTTGGTTTGGCCGGGCTGCCATAGCCAAAATGAATATCCTACCACAAATCTTGTATATCTTAAAGGCAATACCAATCCAAAATCCAAAAACATTTTTTGCAGCATAGAAAGGCTCACACGCTTTTTATCTGGGGACACAAATGACACAGAATTACCTATAACCTACTTATGTTACCAAAGTTAAAAGGGGGCATAAGTTAACCAGATATTTCCAATTATCTAGCGTGTCATCTAACGAGAATTGCCAACTGGAACTTACATGCAAACACTAAAGACTAGATTCAAATAGAGAATGCAGGGACCCAAATTCCCCAACACTCACTAACATGGCTACCAGCCAAACACTGCACTTTTTTGTTTGAAAAGATGTTTAATGTTTAAAGTTCTTCTTTTTTGACACCTCAAACAATGTCCTAGACAATCTTCTCTGAAAAAATACACACCAGCTTCTGTGTGTCTTAATACAAACGCACTTGTAATATGGTAGAAGACGGATCCGCATTGGAGGAGAGGAGGTGGTTGTTCCCCCACCCGGAAACAGGTTGTACCCATTAGGAGTGTCCAGAAGTGTTATGGGCAAAGCCAGTGCCATCGACTTGCTGTGGACTAGATTCTACCCATTGTTTATTCTAACTGATTTTAATGTTGTTGTACTGTATTACTCGCATTGGCTATGTTAAACCACACCCCCATGTTCCTACCCCATATTCTGATAAAATCTGAATAATGTACCTTTTGAATTATTTGTAAAACCCATTTCTTGTAAAATCTCAATAAAAATATGGTAAAAAAAAAAAAGTTAAATTCCTTTAAATTACATGAGTGGGAGTATGCTAATCCTGCCTGTGAAGAGGCGCACCTCTGTAATGTACAAAAAAGTGATGCAGCAGCACTAAAAAAGAGATAAATGACATTTCATTGCTGGCTTCTTCTTGAAACAAACAAACAACAAGGGTCCGCTATGTATTTGGGGGGCCTTTAGAGGGGTCTGTGTGCTTTTGTTTTTCAATAATCCCACAATAAAATGTAATTTGCCAGCCAATGGCTTCAAATACTGATAAGTGTAGTCTTGTGTGCGAATACAATAGTACAGCAGGAGAAATCACTGTGTTGATGCTGGGATCGCTCAGGTTTTTGTTTTGTTTTTTGCAACCCACTGCCAATTACCCCCCCTCCCTCTCAAGACAGGGTGAAATGCCCTAAGTTTATAGGAAATATGAAAGGAAGGTACGTGGAAGCCATTTTAGTGCTTGATTTAACCTTTACATACCCGGTTTACCGTCATCTGTCCAAAAGGATAGCTTTACTGTATATACTACTGAAAATTTGTAATTTAATAAAAAGTGTACTTTTCAAAGTACTTCCATTAAAAAGAATACAAATAATAAATAAATGAAGAACAAAGAACACATTTGCAAGTAATACATTATGCTTCACAAAATAAAATAAAAAACTAAGAGCAAGTTAGAAACTAAATGCTGAACAGCACAGGAGTTAAAGTATCTTTGTCCATGCTTGTGAAGTGAACTGGGACAATGTAGCTGGATCTTAACATTAAACCCTCAATAATTAATGGTTAATCTATTAAAGTTTAATGATGAGTTGATAAGTAATGGTCTGGATGCCATGTCACTCGATTATAAATGTAGTAAGATGCTTGGAAATGTGCTTCATACTGTGTTACCTCTGTTTTCTGACCAGGTGAAGGGTGTAACATTCAAATTAGTGTATGTGACAACAGATTCCCTTTTCAGATGTAAAACTAGTAAATAGCAACTTGCTGTTTGCAGTATACATGTCTAATGAATAGATACTGGAAAGAAAACCACACAATATCCGGAATAATGAATAGATAAATTAAAATTTAAACAGAGCATTAATTAATATGAACTTTAACGCACACAAATTGTTTTAGAATCCCCCTCAAAACCACACCCTTGCCCAAATATGTAGCCTGACTGGCCAGGAAAGGTGGACAACCATACCAGGTCCCTGGAAAAGAAACTTGTCCCCATGTTGATGAGGACAAGGCCTTTTCCCCAGAGCTCCAGGGGATGTAATTTGGAATAAGATTCTAGATTCTAATAAGCTACCCACCCAAAGATAACCACCAGACCAGAGAAGAAGCCCTTGTCATCAACATGGGGACAACTTGCTTTGCCAAGGGTCTATGCTGGGGTCTACAAACTATAGCCCTCCAGTGGTTCAGGAACTCCAATTCCCATCATGCCATGTCTGTGAGTCAGAGTTTTACAATGCCTCATGGGACATATAGTTCTGCAACAGCTGGAGGGCCTTAGTTTGGAGATCCCTAGTCTATGGCAAGGAATCCCCCCCCCCCCCCCCGGGTCTGATAAAGATTTAGTATGACCTCACCTTTTTGTTTTTTTTGCATGGGCTTTTCCCACCACACCAATTTTTTTCTGTTCAAATATTTTATTGAAAAATAAAGAGTACAGAGTAAAAAATAAACGTTTCCGCATAAAACAATAGCGGAGATACAATGGTACATTTTGATTACAGCGTTTACAAACAGTACCGGAAAAAATTATCCGGGATCACATGGCTTAAGATCAAGTGCAACATATTGGGAAATGATATTATAGCGGAGGCTATCGGGAACATAATAATTAGGGACAAATAAAACCAAAATAACATAGAAAACGTTTCCTTTCCAAAGGTGGTGTAAAACAATAATCCGTACTCTGTAGGTTCCAAATTAGAGAACCAAAGGCTAATGAAGGGCCTATGACTCCGCCCCGCCCTCTTATGTGAAAACAAAGTGTTTCAATTTGGGAGAAGGGGAGCCCTAAGAGATGAGGGCGGGGAAGGAGAAATGTGGGAGTAAGAGGTAGAAGGAAGAAAGAAGAAAAGAGGAAAAAATTAAGAGAAGAAGGAAAGAACGTCGGCGTGGACGGGTGAACCTCCTAGGGGTCGTTGTGAGATCATCACAGTGATCACGGGGTAGGGAAGGTGGCATCAAAATCAGGAGGGAGAAAATATTCCACCCACGGAGACCATACCTTATCATGTTGTGGGACTTTGTCCAAAACAACTGCTTCAGTCTTACTATTGATCATTGCCTGGGTCACTCTGTGTTTTACCTCGGCTACATGGAGTTTAGGGGTTTTCCAGGCCTTAGCTATTGTTTGTTTAGCAGCCGTGGTTAGTTGCAGTAGGAGGCGGGCCTGAGCTCTGGTGTAGTCACCAGTAATATAATTTAGCAAGGCCAAAGATGGATCAGGGAGGAGGGTGTCGTGTAAGAGAGTCGAGGCCATACGAAATATCAGCATCCAAAATTGTTTTACAATGGGGCATGACCAACAGATGTGCTCATGAGTACCCCTCTCTCCACAGCCTCGGAAACATAATGGTGAGTACGCAGGTGAGAATTTAGCTATCCTGGCTGGGACCAGGTACCACTGCATGAGGACTTTGTAGTTGGCCTCCAAGGCCACCACATTTTGAGTGGAGGTCTTAGTGCGGGCCCAAATGTCCGCCCAGTCCTCCGGTGCCAACGTTACTTGCAAATCTTTGGACCACTGTGCGGCGTATAGGGGGAGATCAGAGGAAGGGGCCGTGAGATGGCTATAGATGCGTGAAATAATACCAGGGGCGTGTGGGTCCGAGTTACATATATTCTCGTAGAAGGACATACTATCAAATGAGGAACAGACACCTACCACTGTGCGAGTGCAGTGGATTATTTGGAGGTAGCGGAAGTGTTCAACAGAGGGTAATTTAACCTGGACCTGGAGCTCCAGAAAAGTCTTCAGGGTGGTTTTATTCGCTATATCACAAATCCGGCGTAGCCCAGCCTGGGACCAAAACCGGAAGGATTCCGGTTCCATGTAAGCAGGATAAAAATGTGGGTGGCCAAAAAATGAGAGCAAAGGGGCGTGGGTTGAGACTAAGTGGAAAGGGGTACGTAAAGAGTCCCATATCTTGAGTGAGTGACGTGTGATCGGATAACAAAAGTGCGGACCGACGGGGGTAACCACAGCAAATTTTGGACCAATAGAGGAGAAATATCTATGGCCTCTAAGCCGACCCTTATAGGAATTTCAGTAGACGCGTGAAGAAGGGGATCTGGGCAAGCTGAGAGGCCTGATAATAACGAAGAAAATTGGGTATCCCAAGTCTCCCATTAAGTCTATTACGGAGGAGGATAGATCTGGAAACCCTAGGTTTAATGGGGCCCCATATGTATCGGAACACACAAGATTGGATAACCCTGTGATAGTAGGACGGGTCAGCTATCGGGAGGACTCTGTAAAGATAAAGTAACTTAGGAAGTAGGGACATCTTGACAGCAGCAACCCTACCCAGCCACGACACACATAATGGTTTCCATGAGTCTAACAGAGACGATAACTGGGTCAGCATGGGGAGATAATTAGACCAAAAAAAAGAAGCTGGGTCACTGGTCAGTTTTATACCTAGGTATGGTAGGGAAACAGTGGACCAAGTGAAGGGGAAATATTCTTGGAGATGAGCAACCTCATCGGCAGGAAGAGACACATTGAGGGCCCGCGATTTGGATTGATTAACTTCTAGGCCAGAGATTTTAGCAAATTTATCAATAATTTGTAATAAGTTTGGAAGGGTTAGACAGGGGGAAGTTACAAATAAAAGGGCGTCATCTGCAAATAGGCAGATCTTGTGGGAGGTAGAAGCAATTTCTAGACCTTTAATTTCAGGGCTAGACCTAATCAAAGCAGCTAGTGGCTCTATATAGTTAGTTACATAGTTACATAGTTAGTCAGGTTGAAAAAAGACACAAGTCCATCCAGTTCAACCACAAAAAAACAAAATAAAAAAAAAACACAGTAAAATCCTATACACCCAACTCCATACCCACAGTTGATCCAGAGGAAGGCAAAAAACCCCAGCGGAGCATGAGATCCAATTTGCTACAGCAGGGGAGAAAATTCCTTCCTGATCCCCTGAGAGGCAATCGGATTTACCCTGGATCAACTATACCTACAAATCTTAGTACTCAGTTATATTCTGTACATTTAGGAAAGAATCCAGACCTTTCTTAAAGCAATCTACTGAGCTGGCCAGAACCACCTCTGGAGGGAGTCTGTTCCACATTTTCACAGCTCTTACTGTAAAAAAACCTTTCCGTATTTGGAGGTGAAATCTCTTTTCCTCTAGACGTAAAGAGTGCCCCCTTGTCCTCAGTGATGACCGTAAAGTGAATAACTCAACACCAAGTTCCCTGTATGGACCTCTTATATATTTGTACATGTTGATCATATCCCCCCTTATTCTCCTCTTCTCAAGAGTGAATAAATTCAGTTCCTCTAATCTTTCCTCATAGCTGAGCTCCTCCATGCCTCTTATCAGTTTGGTTGCTCTTCTCTGCACTTTCTCCAGTTCTCCTATATCCTTTTTGAGAACTGGTGCCCAAAACTGAACTGCATATTCCAGATGAGGTCTTACTAATGATTTGTACAGGGGCAAAATGATATCTCTGTCTCTGGAGTCCATACCTCTCTTAATACAAGAAAGGACTTTGCTCGCTTTGGAAACCGCAGCTTGGCATTGCATGCCATTATTGAGCTTATGATCAACTAAAACCCCCAGATCCTTCTCCACTACAGACCCCCCCAGTTGTACTCCCCCTAGTATGTATGATGCATGCATATTCTTAGCCCCCAAGTGCATAACTTTACATTTATTTTATCTATTTATCTATCGCCAAGGCAAAGAGCAAGGGGGATAGGGGACAGCCTTGCCTAGTGCCCCTACCAATCTGGAAACTATCAGAACGAAATCCAGAATATTTAACATATGCCTGCGGGCGACTATAAAGAGAGCCCATCCATTGCAAAAAATGTGGACCAAAGCCCCATCGGGTAAGTATAACATTTAGGTAGGGCCATGAGACTGTGTCAAATGCCTTCCTGATGTCGAGAGACAGCAGGTGCATGGGGATTTTACGGCTTCTGGCAATATGTTGGAGTAGGACTACCCTACAAATGTTATCACTAGCCTGCCGGCGGGGAATAAAACCCACCTGGTCTTTGTGTACCATACCCCCTATGATGGGATTGAGGCGTAAGGCCATGATCTTGGCTAGAATTTTAATATCCAAGTTGAGCAGCGAGATAGGTCTAAAATTGGACCACAGGGTATTATCTGAATTGGGTTTGGGTATCATGGCTATAATGGCTGTCAATGTGTCTCGACCAAACGAATGCTGCTGCAGGATGGCATTGAAGGATTTGGAAAGGAGTGGGGCTAGAGTAACAACAAATTTCTTGTAGTAATTGCTCGAAAGCCCATCTGGGCCAGGTCTCTTATGGGGCTTAAGAGTTTTGATGGCCGAAATGACCTCCTCTACCATTATAGACTTTTCCAGGAGCTCACGATTGGAGTCAGATAAAGCTGGTAGGGGGACATCTCGGAATAGAGCTTCTGCTTCAACTGGAGAGAATGAAGACTGGGCCTTATATAACTCCTCTAACTTCCGACGGAAAATTGCCAAGACTTTAACAGGATTGCTGGTGAATGAATTTTTGTCTACACAAAGCCGGATGGGAACATGAGCTCTATCCGGACGGCGGAGGCACAATGCCAGAAAGGTGTTAGGCTTGTTGGCCTTAGTATAGATGGTGTGGGCAGACCTGCGGATGGCCTTATCTGCTGATTCAGCCAACAACAGGTCCAGTTCTACTTTAGCTCGTTCCATAGCTATCCTGTGGGGTTCAGATGGGGAGGATTGAAACCGAAGGAAACATTGGTGAAAGTCATGTTCTCGCTTGGCCAACAGTAGTTTCTTGTCGTGATTCAAATGAGCCGACACCGAGATACATTTACCCCTAATTACCGGTTTATGCGCTTCCCAAAGAAGGACTGGGGAAATATCGGGTGTGGAGTTGTGTTTAAGATAGTCTGTCAGGGCAATTTGGATATCAAAGCAATAGGACTGGTTAGTGAGGTGGGCTTCATTCATACACCAAGTACGATCTCTAGAGCGTGGAATTAAGGACGAGACTGAGGTTAACACTGCACAGTGGTCCGACCAGGTAATAGGCTGAATGGTGGAGCTAAGCAAACAGACGGGAAATATTAAGGTTACTTATTACGCGACAATTTAAAAGAATCAACGAACTGTAATTGTAAATCAAGCACATACCTAAAAATGAATATGGTAACAGAAGAAAAAAGATTTCGAACCAAACCGGTGGTGCATATAACTACCATTTATAGTGCGTATACCGTTATATTTCAGAAGATAAGCACCGGGTCCTAAACCCGGGTGTCAAAGTAATCCACTCTCTCAGGGGTGAAAACCAAAGGACATTCTGGGGTGGGGAAAGGAACAGAGGGGAGGAAGGGGAAGGGAGGGTATAGTGCCATGGGGACAGGAAGATGACCGGGGGGAGGTAAGGGGTAAATGGGAAGGGTAGGGAGGGGAAGAAGGGGGAGCAGCATTCCTGAGTCATAAACCCCGGGGGGGGGGTACCCCCCAAGGTGCATGATAGAAATCGAGAGACAATCATGGGTGAGCTAAACAACCACTAGCAACTGTAAAAAATGAAACTATACCCTTGGGGGTGTAATTAGACATGTAACATACAAAGTGCATAAGTTTAGCATAAAAATAAACCTGGTTGGTAGGTGCATAAGAGCGCCTTTACTGCCACGGGCCATAAAGGGCTGCGGCCCGAGGCAGATTGACTTAAAAATAAATAAAAAATGAAAATATACTTGAGTAGCAAAAAAGGAAAAAAAAACAGATAATGAAAACAACAAGGAATAAAGGACTGGACCTGAGCAACCCCTATGGACTTCACAGGGTTGCAGTTGTCTCCCTCCGGGAAAGTGGAGAGCCAGGGCCGACAGTCTCTCCGAGCTTTGTTAGACAAGTCTTCCTCAGGTGGGGCAGTGCGTAACAGTAAGCTTCAGCCCAAAAGTTCAGCCCAGCACTGGGGAAGAAAACAAAAAACAAAAGAGGAGAGACCTGCAAGAAAAAATAAAGTTAGATAAATAAAATAGAGCTCCATCCCTATTGAGCGAGCAGGGGTCCCCTTGCGAACAGAGGAGGGACCCTGTTGTGCCCTTCTTGGGGTGAAGGAGTACGGATGGGTTGCATCATGGGCTGGGGTGCAAGGCAAGTTAGTCTCTGATGATTGAGCAGGGATGGCAAGGTGGAGGGATTCCAAAAGGCGCTGCAAGGATTCAGGCGACGTGCAGGGATGTTGCTGGCCCTGGTAGGAGAATTGCAGAGCGAAGGGGAATCGCCAAGTATACTTCAAATGATGTTGAATGAGAATTTGCAGCTGGGGTTTTATCGCCTGTCTCCTAGCGGTAGTAAGGGGGGCCAGGTCAGAGAAAAGCTGGTAAGTATGACCCTGGAACAGTAGGGTGTCTTTGTTCCGTGCAGCAGCAAGCAATTGTTCTATTGTCCGAAAGAAGTGTAGCTTTATGATAATGTCCCGCGGGGGGGCCATCTTGCTGGCGACGTGTAAGGGCCCTGTGGATCCTATCAAACTCCAGGCGCTCAATTGGGATGGAGGGTGCAAGCTCTTGGAACAAGGCCGTGGAGAAGGATTGCAGGTCATCAATGGTTTCAGGGATGCTGTGTATACGCAAATTGGACCTGCGGGAGCGATTTTTGGCATCTTCTAAATGGGAGAGAAGCGTGGCATTCTCCTTGTGGAGAGCCGCCTGCTCTTGGGCCTGTTCCTGGAGGGTCAGCTCAATGTCGTCTACCCGGGTCTCCAGGTCTGCTGTACGCTGACCAAGCTCCCTGATTTCCCGGGACAGCCTATTAGTGATCTGATCCGAGGTGGCTTTAAGTGCTTTGTGAAGCATGGCTTCCATATATTTAAAAAAGTCTCCTTGGGACATACCTGAGGGCGGTAGAGTGGAGGATTCGCCGATGTGTGCTTTAATGTCCTCCTCATCCTCGCTATCAGCTCGGATGGATCTGTCCGGGGAGGCCGCGAGCTGCTTAGCTAAGGCCTTCGCCGCCATCTTGGAAGAGGCGCGGGCCAGAGCCTCCTTGATGGGTTTAGGCTTCGTTTTGCCTCGATGGCCGGTCAGGACCATCCCGGGAGGTGCTGGGTGTGTACCGGAGGGGATTGCCAGAAAAAATGGGGTTGCTGGACGGTCCAGTTCGTCAGTTAGATCCCGATGTAGTGGCGGGGAGTGCGGAGCTCTAGAAGGACACGTCTTCCATCACGAGCCTCGCGCATGCGCCTCCCCACACCAATTTTTTTTAAGCAATCCCCACCCCATTGTTTACTTGAGCTGAGATTCCCAAAAAACTGAATTTGGTCTCAACCTAGGTTTGGGCCCAACCAGCATCTCATACCTATTGTCAAACATCCAGTGTTGTTGCAGGAATACTAATGGTTTTTAGTATTTGCACATGTTGTTTGTTTATTTATTTTAGCATATAAACTGATTTTAATAATTTAATGCTTGGCTAAAATGTATATTTTACAAATACACATTTAATGCAGGCTGTATCCATAAGGTTGATTTTCTAATGCAAAAGCCAAACACTGACGTGCACTCTCTGACTGTCTCCCTTTAACTAAATACCCAGATTGATATACACTATATTGTCAAAAGTATTGGGACACCTGCCTTTACATGCACATGAACTTTAGTCTTATTTAAATTAGTTTATAGGGTTCAATATTGAGTTGGCCCACCCTTTTCAGCTATAATACCTTCAACTCTTCTGGGAAGGCTGTCCACAAGGTTTAGGAGTGTGTCTATGGGAATTTTTGACCATTCTTCCAGAATCACATTTGTAAGGTCAGGCACTGATGTTAGATGAGAAGGCCTGGCTCGCAGTCTCTGCTCTAATTCATCCCAATGGTGTTCTATTGGGCTGAGGTCAGGACTCTGTGCAGGCCAGTCAAGTTCCTCCACCCCACACTTACTCATCTATGTCTTTATGGACCTTGCTTAAAAAAAAAAAAAACTAACAGCAGTCAGCACTACAGGTATTGATACAACCCACAACACAGTACTTAAATTAAGTGCAGCGCTTGTGAAAAAATAATAATCATTAGCAAATACAGTACATTAGGGTTGTCCCGATATCGATACTAGTATTGGTATCTTCACCGATACCGAGCATTTATGCGAGTACTTGTACTCACACAAATGCTCCCGATGCCTGGCCAGATACTTGGTGGGCGGCGAGTGGACTCAGTGGGCAGAGAGGGTGGCATCAGTAGGCGGATCAGGCCGCCTCAGTGGGTGGAGCGGCGAGCGGATTCAGTGGACAGGGAGGGCGGGTGGCGTCAGTAGGTGGATCGGGCGGGTGGCCTCAGTGGGCGGAGCGGTCGCTGTCAGCTTGGACATCCTGATGCCCATCTTGGCACACCCTGCACTTGGCCACAGTAAGCCAGCAGCTGACATCTTGTTACACCCAGCCCATATAGTTCGGGCTGGGTGTAACAAGATGTCTGCTGATACTTACTAATGCCAAGTGCAGGGTGTACCAAGATGGGTGCTGCAGCATAGTATTTCCTCATGTCATTTATTGCTGCATTTCAGTGCCTGCCCATAAGTGCCAGACACCTGTCAGTGCCCATAAGTGCCGCCTATCAGTGCCATCTAACAGTGCAAGCCACCTATCAGTGCCCATAACTGCCACCTATCAGTGCCAGCCACCTGTCAGTGCCATCAGTGCCCATAATTGTCGCCTGTCAGTGCCATCAGTGCCGCATATCAGAGCCACCTGTCAGTGCCGCCCATCAGTGACAGCCACCTGCCAGTGCCCATAGGTGCCCCCTATCAGTGCCCATCAGTCAGTGCCATCTATCAGTCCCCATCAGTCAGTGCCACCTATCAGTGCCCATCAGTCAAACTGTCACATGGCATTAAAAAAAAGTATCGGTATCGGCGAGTACATGAAAAAAAAAGTATCGGTACTTGTACTCGGTCTTAAAAAAGTGGTATTGGGACAACCCTACAGTACATACATATATAAATGCAACATAAACAAATGGTATGATGTGACAAAAAAGTCAAAATACTGTGTACAAAATAAACCACAAATGTGTAGAAATACAAATGTCTAAAAGACAAATAGGTGATAAGTCCTCTTAAGAAGATATGTTCCCCTTTAACCACTTGATCCCCCTTCCTGACCAGGCCATTTTTTTGTGAAACAGCACTATATTATTTTAACTGACAATTGCGCGGTCACCCAAATTGTGTCTTTTATTCAATCTTACCAACTACGTAACTATATATGAACCTGTTGCATCTCAGCCCTAAAATTATTGACCAAAGTCATAGCCATAGTGAAATAATACATTTTCTTTAGAAACATACAAGATATGTATAAATTACCACCACATATAAATATGTATGCAGAGCCGAGTCAACAGATATGAGTTCCTTTAGAAACACTCAAAGCTTTATGTATTGCCACTGCACCTTCACCCAGTCAGCAAAACTATGTGTGCAAAGGTAAAATTGTCCAGAGTGAAAAATGAAATCAAAATTTAGAAGACCTGAAAACTGAAAATTATTTTCAAAGTTACTGTACATTAACATCTTAAAGCTTGTAAGATATTTTAGTTTTTCGTTTTGCAAAAAGGCTATTTTAATTTAGTAAAGAAAGAAACGCTCTGCTTCAATGCAAGTAAAAGGAAAATGGAACACACTCTAAAAATAGATCAGTAAGCTTACGGTTCTTGTTGGCAATACCAACATAATGAACATACAGTAGGATATATCCTATGGAGAAGTGCAGGGGTCATTTACCAGCGAGTCAGAAGTTTATATCTTGCCTCCTGGTATCTGCTGGATTGGGAGGACCAATGAGCAAAGTAAAGGGCCCGGTCTCTGCGCGAGATTCAAGGTCATGTATAAATCTTGCATTCCTTTCTGGAGGAAGGGAGGAACAAAGTCCTCAGGTGGTTTGTAAATCAGAGAATAGGAGGTCGAGAGCATGTAATGCTTAGGGGAAGTCTGCGAACAAAGCTGCTTGAAAGCATAAATCTTACTGTGATTCACTCTACTCAATCTGATGGTAGTTTAGGAATGGGGTATTTTCATGGTCCTTCACAAATCCAAAGGGTGGGAGATCATGGCCTGGATCTCCAAATTGGACCGCCATCTGCCTCCTGTCAGAAAGTGCTAAACTAATGCCGCGTTCACACGGTCGTTTTTTGTCTTGGAAAAAAACGTTGTTTTTTATCATGAAAAAAAAATGCGTTTTGCAAACTTCATTTTAAAAAACGACATTGCCCACACACTATCGTTTTCTGAAAATGCTCTAGCAAAGCGCGGTTACATACAACACGTAAGACGGCACTCTGTTCCATTCAAGCTCCCGTCTCATAACTTGCTTCTGAGCATACGCAAGTTTAAAACGTCGTTTTAGCCCACACGCGATCATTTTTTATGACACAAAAAACGTCATTTTCAAAAACGACATAAAAAATTGAAGCATGTTCACATTTTTTTTGGTCGTTTTTTTAAGACAAAAAACGATGTGAAGCCCACACACGATCATTTTAAAAACGTAGTTTTATTTCATCACAAAAAACGACCGTGTGTACGCGGTATTATAATTGCTTGGTCAAAAGAAAGCCTTAGAATCTTGTATCCTCCAAGCCCAGGATAAATTCCTGAGCATCTATTATAGGGGGCATTAAAGTAAATGTCTGTGGAGTGGACCTTAGGCAGTTCATTATAGGCAGTACTGCCACTGTGGTACCTATAATAGGGTCTAGTTTCACCTCTATCAGGAGAGGCTTGGACTGCCACGGAAGTGTCTGCAGAGAGAGTGGTGACATATCTTGTTTCAGGCCTACCCATCCCTTTTCCAACTTATGTTTGCCAGTCTAATGTGCATCAACCAAAATGCACATGTTTGCTCCCAGACCAATATGCCTCAGGGTTCATTTAAGAAAGAGCCAACTGGTCAAAGCCTTCTCTGTGTCCGCTGAAATCAGCAGAGTTAAGATGTCCCTGAGGGACAAGTGGATCAGGTTGAGGGCTCTACAAGTTTCAAACCTCCCTGTTTGGAATGAAGCCCACCTGGTTGTTATGAACCGAGGAAGGCAGAAATGGAATAAGCTGATGGGCTAAAACCTTTGTGAAGATCTTAAAGCATGTGTTAACCTACCCAAAAAAAAGATCCTGTTTCCGATAAAGCATGTTATACAGCACAGCACTTGTGCTGTGTCATTTGGACTCCTGTATCGCCTAAAAGACCTGGCTCATCCTGCCTGGCTATACCCACCCCTTAGGAAACTGACCACGATAATCAAGGCTGCTAAGCCCTGACACTGTGGGCAGTTTATGTCATGCCATTATCCACAGCCCTGCTATCTGTCTCATGTGTCTCCTCCGTCCTCCTTCCCCCTCCCCTCCTCTCCCTGCCTTTCTCTGCTCGTACCAGTGGCCCCCACCCCAGCTCCTCTGTAAAATAATAAGTGTCCCTGTGCCTGTGTAATGTAAAAAATCTTCCGATCTGTACTTATTTGAGCTGTACAGTAGCTCCACCCTGTCCCGAAGCCCAATTTATGGATGTTCCCCCTCTCTAAGCTGACTGTTATTTTATAATTATGAGAGAACAATCAGGGCTGTGAGTTGCTAGCTGCTATTAAACATACAGGTCACTCAGCTATGTCACACATCTTTGACAGGGCTGATCTTTCATTCAGTTATAAGGAATGACTACAAACATTAAACTCATTCTCCCTGGAGAAGAGATGCTTAAGACAGAACTTTACCCATAACATAAACATATTGTTCTTTAATAGATATGCTACGAAAATGAGAGCATGCTATAAATTGCCTCCAGAAATTTCTTCTTGCTGGAGGCTACCATTTTGCTGAAACCCACAGCCCCTGAGCAGTAGTTAATCTTTAGACTGTCAGCAGATTGGCCTCATGTGGATCAGATTTTTTCTACAGTGCCAAAAATGGAGAGCAACTGAGCATGTGAAGAGCAGGGTGAGACAGTTTATTAGGGGCCAGCATGAAGCAATCTAGCATGACTTAATTTTCACTTTAAGAGGGGATATGATCATGATATGCAAATGGTGTTCACATTATTCTTCGCCCCCCCCCCCCCCCCAGACAGGCAAATACTATAAATCGCAGATACCATTTATGCTTAAAATCAACCTGTCCTTATAGAATTTATGTAGCAGCTGACCTGTTTTTTAAGGCCTATTATGATCATTCTTTAATTAGGCATTTTTTATTTACTCACCTGCAGCAGGCATGTGCATACCGCACCCAATATGCTCACAATTGTTCTGGCCCAGCAGTTTCCTTGACAGTGCAGCAAGGTTAAAGATGATAGCCCCTTAAAAAATGTAAGCATTGGCAATGCTCATATATGTATCTTCATGTGTTCCCTGTAATTTTCTTTAAATTAAGAAAAGTTTACATTGTAAAGATTTTATGAAAACTCTAAAATTTGGGCTTGTTCTGTGAATAATAAATACTGTGATAATATAGCTGAATTACATGCAATGATAAAGAGAACTTTGCCAATAAGTTTATATCACAAAATATATTTATATATGTTTTGGCAATATCTTTGCCATTACTAAAACTAATATCAGCATTTCCATGCTAAAGCATTAAGCGAGAAACTGAATTAATCTTCTGTATATAATATCTATTTTGCCTTAACTATTGAATCCTCACATCTTGTGACAACACAAAGACCTCCGGGATACTTATACACTGTGAAGCTTTAAGTCTCATGCATTTTGCAAATATGACCTGAAAACACTATCCTTTTTCTCTGAGGTATGAGCACTCTATATATTTGAATTTGACTAACTACATAAATGAAGTGGTTATACTCTTTATTTTAAAATATGCATCTTCTGCATGGACTATGAGGGTTAAAGAAAACCTATGCAATTGTACCTGAGATATAATATTATACAGCATCAGTAATATATATACATATATATATATATATATATATATATATATATATATATATATATATATATATATATATATATATATAAAACATTTTATTATTAAGTAATTAAGTATTTATCACTGGTGCTTATATATTAAAATCAATGTATGCAGTATTTACATGTATAGTATATATTATACATTCACATCAGTCTTTGCTCTCAAAGAGCATACAATCTAAGGTCCCTAACTCACATTCATGCATACAAATACTAGGGTCAGTTTTAGACAGGAGCCAATTAACCTACTAGCTTGTCCTTGGAGTGTGGGAGGAAACCCACATAGACACAGAGAACATGCAAACCCCAGGCAGGTAGTGTCATGGTTGGGGTGGGGGGGGGGGGGTTTGAACCAACAAACCTAGTGCTGCTAGGTAGATATGCTAACCACTTAGCCCCTGTGCTTCAATCATGTCCTTGTAGCTAAGTCTCAGAGGTGCGGTCTAGGAAAATTTAGCTCTTCAATGTGCTGGGCAGTCAAAAGGAATTACCTCAGTCTTCTCTCTCCACTTCTCTGTACTCTGCAACAACCTAAGGGGCTGCAGCAGGGGAAAGAGCTATGTCAGACAATTGTACATAAAGCCAGGAGCATAGAACTACCTTTACTATAATTTGCAAGGTACCACCTATTGACAGACCTTTTCATTCAGAAAGTAGATACTGATCTTGGATAATGCCTGAACACAGTGCAGAAAGATATAGACAGTGTCCGCCATTGTGTTGTGATTTCTGTAAGACATAATAAATACATCAGGGTCTCCAGATTTTCTCTAATTACATCAAGTCCCCAGAGTCTACCCTTAGATTAGGGTCCTCCATCGATTCTTACAACCATGTTCCAAGAGCCCCCTTACATCAAGGTCCCAGTTTTATCCACTGTACATTGTGGTTCCTTGTGTCAACCCCATACATCAGCTTTCAAGAATCACCCCCCTCAAATAAGGATCCTCACAGCCACCAACTTACCTGATTCTTCCCCTTACATTTGGGTCCCCAGATCCACGCTCTTACATCAGGGTCCCCAGAGTCTCCCTCTTACATGAGAGGCCCTAGAGTCCCCTCCCCTACATTAGATTCCCCAGCATTCCTCCACATTACATCAGGGTCTCCAGAGTCTCCCTTACATCAGTATCCAGAGCTCCCCTTCTTACATAAAAGTCCCTAGAACCCCCCATGCTTACATTAGGGTCCCCAAAGTCACCCACTTTACATCAGGTCCCAGGGTTTCTCCACCTTACACCAGGGTCCCCAGAGCTCTCTCTTTTTACATCAGGGTCTCCAAAGTCTCCCCTTAAATCAGGGTCCCCAGAGTCCCCTATACACCAGGGTCCCCAGAACCCCCTTACACCAAGGTCCCCAGAGCCTATTACATCTTGGTCCTCAGGGTTCCTCCCGCTTAAATTGGGGTACCTCGAGTCACCCTCCTTCTATCAGGGTCCCAAGAGCCTCCCCTCACATAAAGGTCCCCAGAGCCCCCTCACATCATGGTCCCCAGGGTTCCTCCCCAATGCATCAGGGTCCCTAGAGTACCCCATTGCATGAGGGTCCCCAGAGCCATCCCCCTTACATCAGAGTCCCCAAAGTCTCCTCCTTACATCAGAGCCACCCCCTTACATCAGGGTCCCCAGAGTCCCCCTTCCAATAGGTTCCCCATAGTCACCCCCTTACATAAGAGTCCCCAGAGTCATCCCTCCACCTTACATCAACATCTCCAAAATCAACTCTCTTACATTAGGGTCCCCAGAGTCGCCCCCTCTCAAAAAAGGTCTCCAGAGTCACCATCTTACATCGGGGTCCCCATGCCTGGAGGGGAACGTTTTGTTCTCCGCCTATGAATTCTGGGGGCACAGGAGGCACATGGTTGGTTGCTCGGACGCAATGCAGTCCATGCTACCAACTAATAGAGCTGTCAGCCCTGGGCGGGAGGTGACACTGCAGTGATTGCTGAAGAAAAAAGTAATGATCACTGTGAGATGAATAGAGAGATGGGAGATCGACCCATGCAAACCTTCCCTGGCACTGCTCCTGGATACATTGGGCCGGATTCAGATACATCGGCGCATATTTCTGCCGGCGTAGCGCATCTCATATGCGCTATGCCGAAGTAACACAGAGAGGCAAGCACAGTATTCACAAAGCACTTGCTCCCAACGTTGCGCCAGCGTAGCGTAAATTCTTCAGCGTAAGCCGGCCCAATTCAAAGTAGGTGGAAGTGGACATGGTCCATTTAAATGAAGCGTGACCCCATGCAAATGATGGGCCGAACGAACGGCGCATGCGCCGTCCCGTGGACGTATTCCAGTGTGCATGTTTAAAATCACGTTGAATATACTCCCTAAGATACGACGGCTCAATGCCTACGACGTGAACGTAACCTACACCCAGCCCTATTCACGTACTACCAAGTAAACGACGAAAAATGCGACGGTCCATACCTTACCATGACTTACACCTGCTTTATGAGGCTTAACTATACGCCGGACGTAAGCCTTACGCAAACCAAATATATGAATGCGCCGGGCGCAAGTACGTTCGTGAATTGGCGTATCTCACTCATTTGCATATTTGCAATGAGGCGGCCAGCGTAAATATGCGCCCGGCATAGGAAAATTACGTCGGTCGGAGGAAGCCTTTTTTCAGGCGTATCTAGTTCTATGGGCACGGCGCATGGATACGACGGCGCACATTTACACTTGCACTGCGTATCTGTAGATACGTCGGCGTAAGTGCTACGAGAATCCGGGCCATTGTGTGCAGCATTGATAAGGACATTTTAGGGGAGATTTACTAAAACTGATGCACACAGGTGCAAATGTGCATAATGACCTATCAGATTCTAGGTTTTATTGTCATAGCTTACTTGAGCAAGCTGAAGTTGAAAGCAAAATGTTTACAGCTGCACCCATTTTAGTAAATCTCCCCCAAAATGTCCTTAAAAGAAATTCACAAACAGATTTTTACAGACCGTCAGAGTTTAAGGACAATTGGCAACCCTGACTCAAACGTTTTAGGGCGTATTAATAAAGGTTTCACTGGGAAATTTGCTCTGTGAATATTTACATGACACCCACATGACATTCTATGGCATTCTTCTTGCATGTCACAGCAGTCACATTTACCCTACTTATAATAGGATGCATAGGCAGCAAGGGAATGAAGCAGATAGGTCCAGAGAGCTGTCAAAACAAGTTAGGTGTATATGCCAAACTTTTTTTTTTTTTTTATAGCTGTGGATAAAGTAGAAAGGAGTAACTCCTGCCAGTTTACTTTTTGCTACTTATGTCCCATCGGGGAGATTTCTCTTTGCTTCCTCTCTTGGAGATGCTAAAGAAAATGAAAGGAAATACGTGGAATTCCTGTTTTAGACAGTTGTTATGGTTACCAGTGCCCCCATTAAATGTTTTACACGTGCTCTTGTGAGAACTTCAACATTTTTCTTTTCTGTATCAATGACAGATATCATCAAGACAAAAAGAGAGGGAGAATAGCCTCAGTAGGGATGCAGACAGCAATTTAAAGTTTACAGAGAGCCCAAGCCTATCCCCCACTCCATCCAAAATGTTTGTAATAGCGTATTTATTAAGCATAGATTGTGACTTGTGTCAAACTTTCACTACAGATAAATCTAACTGCTCAATTTATTTTTATACAGAGGAAATGATTCACCAATAGTAAATGTTTGTCAAATGGTTTTAAGTCTGCAGCTGATAACATTCAAATGATCTGTAATATCCCTTTATTTCTTTTAATTCTTTTGTATGATTTTATACTCTATTCACAAATCTGTACCTTGTTAACTCCCTTTTCAAAAATGTAATCTCTCATGCAATATCTAGGTAATTTTCCATACTGACTTTCCCCATATTATTGTAGCACTACCCCCGCAGGAGCTGCTGGATTAGATTTGGGCCTGCCGTTACCTTACTGTTCACCACACTCTCTTAGGGGTCCTCCTTGAAGAGTTATTTACAAATGTCCGCACCAACACTTAGTTTCTATTCTTCAAGGAATTATTAAAAAATTACGTCAGAGGGATGGAGGGGTAGGGAAGATTCAGTTATCTTGCTTTGCGGATCACAGGTATGTTCTTAGATCCAGAGGACAGATCGTTTCCACACTGGATTCAGCAACCACCGGATAGGCCCACTCTCACTGACCTAGCAGCCGTTGCGAAGCTTGTTCAAAAGTCTCTGCCACAGACTTGATGAGTGCCATTAAGTCGTTACACAGTCCTCTGCCACAGGATCATGTAACCACACACATGCTTTGTAAAGTTCCAAAGAAGATACAGCTACACAGTGCCAGAATCTTTCAGCCAGCCGGCAGCACCATGAAGTAAATTGGCCAGGATGTGTCCTCCAATTGAGTCCCCAATTGCTCAGCTTCTTCCCGCAGGCAAGACAGCACAGGACCACCCTTGGATCAGTAGGCCCCTGAAACTCCTGGCCCTTCTCTCAGTAGCGGAGTCTCGGGCCAGTAGGCCCCGATGCCAAAAGACTGCTAACACATCCCTAAGGCCAGGAGGGCCATCAGGTTAGAATTGGAAGACCCCGCCAGAACAGTGTCTGTCCCTTAAGTACCCCCTCCCAGAATGCACAGCGGCAGAGACCACACTCACTGGGCTGCTTCTGGGAAAAAGGCACTCAATACACTCAACTCACTGCATTTCCAACCTTGACTCCTGGTGACAGCGACACCCACAGTCAAGTGGGAAATGGAAACTGGAACAGAAACCCATAATTTGGCATAATTATTCTGAGCTAAACTACAGCTCAGATAACTAAATTTACAAATAGCGCCTACTCAACAGGAGCAGGGCACTACATTATATTTTGGTGCAAGGTAGCAGCATGTATTACTGTATGGTTACCTGACATACATTTTTGGTATAACGAGGTAGATATACTTCCATTTGTTTTAGTTACATTTATATCCATCATTATCTTAATAAATGTTCAGATTCAGAATGCAATTACTTAAACTGGGTGGACAGATGTTGTCTCGCCTCTTCTCCTCCCTGCCAACCAATGCCCCCCCCCTCCTGTTTTTTCCCCATCATTTTTTTACCACTTTTTTTGTGCTTTTACTTTTTTTTTTCTTGAGGAATTTCTCCTGATGTGGAAACATATAATTAATAAACTGACATGGGTGTACTTTTCTACCTCTATCCTTAAGTATGAAGACCATTCTAAAAAGTTGAAATGCTGAGCAATTTTCTATTCACTAATGCTATCGTATCTGTTTTTATATGAGTCTTTCTGTGTGCAAACCTGATTTAACTTGTTTGGTTTTTGTTGGGCGAACAGTTCCAACTGAGCAAAATTTCAGCCCGAACATCCCCTGTTCGATTAATTCCTGAATTTGCAGGGCACTTAGTGGGATGTTCCCCCACCAAGCACCCCACAATGCACTGCATGCTGCACAGTGCATTCCAGGGCCCTAATTGAATGAAACAATGCACCTGACCGCTGGTCGGGTGCAAGGCTTTGCCCAATCAGGGCACAGAGCACAGTCAGAGTCATGACTGGACAAAGTCATGATTACTTTGCCCAATCATGGCTCAGTGCTCATAGTCCTACCCCACATTATAAAGGGTCCCTTCCCACAGTAACCTTTTGTAGTGTGTTTTTGGAGTGAAGATAGAGCAGGGGTTCTATTTTCCACTAGAGAGTTAGTGGGGGTTATTTACGAAAGGGAAATCCACTTTGCACTACAAGTGCAAATTGCACTTGAAAGTGCACTTGGAAGTGCAGTCACTGTAAATCCGAGGGGGGTATGCAAGGAAGATAAACACATCATTTTAGCTTGCACATGATTGGATGATAAAATCAGCAGAGCTTCCCCTCATTTCAGATCCACCCCTCAGATTTACAGTGACTGCACTTCCAAGTGCACTTTCAGTGCAATTTCAAGTGCATTTTGCACTTTTAGTTTGCACTAAGTAGTGCAAAGTGGATTTGCCTTTCGTAAATAACCCCTACAGAGTCACAATAACACAATGGGGGTTATTTACAAAAGGCAAATCCACTTTGCACTACAAGTAGGGGTAGATCTGAAATGAGGGGAAGCTCTGCTGATTTTATCATCCAATCATGTGCAAGCAAAAATGCTGTTTTTTATTTTCCTTGCATGTCCCCCTCGGATCTACAGTGACTGCACTTCCAGTGCAATTTCAAGTGCACTTTGCACTTGTAGTTTTCACTTGTAGTGCAAAGTGGATTTGCCTATCGTAAATAACCCTCTGTGTGTAGAGTGTCAATGTAGTTTTAGTATAGTGTAGTTTATCAGTATAGTGTGTCAGTATAGTGTGAGTATAGTGTAGTGTCAGTATAGTGTGTGTGTGTGTGTGTGTAGTATTTGTGTAGTGCAGTGTTGAACACAGCATTACATAACATTTAGTGCTGTATACCTCTTTTTTTTTTTGCTGCATTTTTTATTTATTTTTTTGTCCCGTGCCTGCCCCCTTTTTGAAATCATCAGCTGCAGTTTTTCTGACTGAGGCGCTGTTCCCTTTTTTTTTGGGCGTTTTTACATTTCTGTCAGCGACAGACATTAAAGGAGTTGTAAAGGAAAACATTTTTTCTATCGGCGGGCGTAACGTATCTCAGATACATTACGCCGCCGTAACTTAGGGTGCAAGTTCCATATTCAGAAACAACTTGCGGCGGCGTAGTGTAAATGTGTCGGCGTAAGCCCACCTAATTCAAATGTGGATGATGTGGGCGTGCTTTATTTAAATTACTTGTGTTTTTTATTTTGTTTGTGGTTGAACTGGATGGACTTGTGTCTTTTTTCAACCTGACTAACTATGTAACTAACTATGTAACTATGTAACTTGTGACCCCACGTATTTGACATTTTTTACGAACGGCGCATGCGCCGTCCGTGAGCGTTTCCAAGTGCGCATGCTCCAAATTACGCCGCAAACTGTCAATGCTTTAGACCTGAACGTAACTTACGTACAGCCCTATTCGCGAACGACTTACGTAAACGACGTAAAATACGACGCTGTTCGTGTGTTTCCGACGTCCATACCTAACATGACTTACCCCTGCTTTATGAGGGGTAACTTTACGCCGGAAAAAGCCTTACACAAATGACGTAAAAAAATGCGCCGGGCGGATGTACGTTTCTGAATTGGCGTATTTACCCAATTTGCATATATCTTGCGTAAATCTACGGAAGCGCCACCTAGCGGCCAGCATAAATATGTAGCCTTAAATACGACGATGTAAGAGACTTACGCCGGTCGGATCTTAGGGAAATCTATGCGTAACTGATTCTACGAATCAGGCACATAGATACGACCCCGCACACTCAGAGTTACGACGGCGTATCCGGAGATACGCTGTCGTAACTCGTCTCTGAATCCGGGCCAATGTCTGCAAGGTAGACAGACAGAATAGTGTAATGATTCTGTTAAAAAACAAGTAAATACCTATTAAATTCCTTCATCTATATCACCTCTGGCATTCTAGTTTCTGTTCCCTCATTCACTTCCTGGTTTGCGGCGCTCGTTCATGTAAGAACTACATTTCCCAGTATGCATTGTGGCACGCCCAGAAATTCACACCTCCTTGAAGTCTCTAACACGTAGAGAGCGTCCTGCCGCACAGATGTAGTTCCCAGGAGGGGGCGAGCACGTCACTGACAACCGCAGTAAAGCCTCCCTTCACGGTGGTGAGTAACAATCAGACAAGCAGGAAGTGAACAGAACAGAGAAGAAATAGAGCAACTTCTGAGCAAAAACGAACAACAAGGAAGTGAAAAGAGGAATTTCTGCAGGTAAAGGATGCTTATTATGAAAAAAAAAATTTCCTTTACAACCCCTTTAACCACTTGCCGACCGCGCCATAGGCATTTTACTGCTACGGCGTGGTCGAGTTGTTCTGACAGGACGTCCCTGGGACGTCCTCCCAGAATGCTCCACTCGCGCGCCCCCTGGGGCGCGCTCCTGGAATCATCCGTGAGCGCCGGGTCTAGAAGACCCGGCGCATCACGGATCGCGGTAAATTGCCGCTGTTAGCGGCCGTTTACCACGTGATCGCTCCGTCAAATGACGGAGCAATCACTTGTAAACAAACCGGCGTCATTTGATGACGCCGGTTCCTCCCTCTCCTCTCTGTACCGTTCGGTACAGTGTGAGAGGAGAGGGGGGAGAGCGGGTGGCAGCAGCAGCGCTGTGGCTGGATCTGTGACAATTGCAGTCACAGATCCAGCCTTCCATCCATCCATCCCAGCTCAGCTATCCCTGTGCAATACTCTGCAATGCCCCTATAATCTGCAATACCCCTATAATCTGCAATACCCCTATAATCTGCAATACCCTGCGCAATACCCCTATAATCTGCGCAATACTCTGCAATACCCCTATAATCTGCAATACCCTGCGCAATACTCTGCAATACCCCTATAATCTGCAATACCCTGCGCAATACCCCAATATTCTGCAATACCCTGCGCAATACTCTGCAATACCCCAAAACTCTGCAATACCCCAATACCCTGCCCAATACTCTGCAATACCCCTATACTCTGCGCAATACTCTGCAATACCCCTATAATCTGCAATACCCTGCGCAATACTCTGCAATACCCCTATAATCTGCAATACCCTGCGCAATACCCCAATATTCTGCAATACCCTGCGCAATACTCTGCAATACCCCAATACTCTGCAATACCCTGCGCAATACCCCAATACCCTGCGCAATACTCTGCAATACCCCAATACTCTGCGCGATACTCTGCAATACCCCAATACTCTGCAATACCCCAATACCCTGCGCAATACCCCAATACTCTGCAATACCCTGCGCAATACTCTGCAATACCCCAATACTCTGCAGTACCCCAATACCCTGCGCAATACTCTGCAATACCCCAATACCCTGCGCGATACTCTGCAATACCCCCATACTCTGCGCGATACTCTGCAATACCCCAATACCCTGTGCAATACTCTGCAATACCCCAATACCCTGCGCGATACTCTGCAATCTTCCCAGCCTAGATGTGAGATGTGGGGTCTTATTGACCCCATATCTCACTGTAAAGAGGACCTGTCATGCTATATTCCTATTACAAGGGATGTTTACATTCCTTATAATAGGAATAAAAGTGATAAAAAAAATGTATTTTTGGGGAAAAAAGTGTCAAAATCAAGTAAATAAAGTAAAATGAACAATAATTTTTATTTATTTTTTTAAAGCGCCCCTGTCCCCGTGTGCTCGCATGCAGAAGCGAACAAATACGTAAGTCCCGCCCACATATGAAAACGGTGTTCAAGCTACACACGTGAGGTATCTCTGCGAACGTTAGAGCGAGAGCAATAATTTTGGCCCTAGACCTCCTCTGTAACTAAAAACATGTAACCAATAAAAGTAATTAAAGCGTCGCCTATGGGGATTTTTAAGTAGCGGAGTTTGGCGCCATTCCATGAGTGTGCGCAATTTTGAAGTGTGACATGTTAGGTATCTTTTTACTCGGCGTAACTTCATCTTTCACGTTATGAAAAAAAATTGGGCTAACTTTACTGTTTTGTCTTTTTAAGCACAAAACAGTTTTTTTTTAAAAACACGCGTTCAAAAAATTTCTGCGAAAATACCATGCGAGATAAAAAGTTGTAACGGCCGCCATTGTATTCTCTAGGGTCTTTGCTAAAGAAGCATATATAATGTTTTGGGGTTCTATGTCATTTTCTAGCAAATAAATGATGATTTTTACATGTAGGAGAGAAATGTCAGAATTGGTCTCGGTGCTCCAGAACGCCTGATGGCGCTCCCTGCATGTTGTGCCTCTGTATGTGGCCACGCTGTGTAAATGTCGCACACATGGGGTATCGCCATACTCGGGAGGAATAGCAGAATGTGTTTTGGGGTGTAATTAGTGGTATGCATATGCTGTGTGTGAGAAATAACCTGCTAATATGACAGAAACAAGTTTTTTTTTTTTTTTTACAGAATTTTCAGTCGTTTTTCTTTTATAGCGCAAAAAATAAAAAACCCAGAGGTGATCAAATACCACCAAAAGAAAGCTCTATTTGTGTGAAAAAAAGGACAAAAATTTCAAATGGGTACAATGTTGTATGACTGAGTAATTGTCATTCAAATTGTGAGAGCACCGAAAGCTGAAAATTGGTCTGGTCAGGAAGGGGGTTTAAGTGCTCAGTGGTCAAGTGGTTAATTTAAAGTGCACCAAACACCACTTTTCAATAAATAAAGTGCATCCAACTACACATTTCCCAGTATATATAAAATTTTGGTAATAAGCCCCCAATCATGTCTGGGAATCCAGCAAGGAGAAGCAGATGCTTCCATGCCACTATGAGGGTGCCAGCAGTGTCTGCGTCCACAGGCAAAGATGGACGTGGTCTGTCAGGCAAGGCATGCTTTTCTCTGTTTAGTGATGTTGCCCGTGCTATCAAGCCACAGCATGCAGAGGAGATGGTGGACTGGCTTACTAAACCATCCTCATTCTCCTCATTCTCTATTGCCAAAGAGGAGACTAGTGGCAAGTTCACTGCAGCTGCCAGAGTGGCTTATTCTACCTCCTGATCCACAGCTACTCCTGTCATAGCCCCAACATCAAGCATGGAGAATTCAGCTGAATTATTTGAACACAGCATCAGCCTATTACTTTTTGATGATGCACAGGCATTACTTGATTCTAATGTGGGTTCTGAGGTCGAGGAAGGGACTAATATGAGCCCACAGAAATGGGAGAACACTGATAAACACATTGACAGTCATGTTCCCCCAGCCATAGTGTATTGCCAAGTTGGCTTTAGTGATGATGAGGATGGAGGTTGGGCGGGTACAATGCAGGGGCGAAAGGGGCGGATGCCCCGGGCGATACAATTTGTGGGCGGAAGGGGGCTGCAGGTGAAGTGCTGGCAGTGTGCTTCACAGTACACACTAGCTGGCTCCGCGCTCCCCCTCCGCTCCCCTCTCCCCCTCCTGTGTATATCACGGACCTGGCTGTGTCTGTGTTCGGCGGGCGCGCTGTAACAAAGTCCCGCCCTCCTAGACCGGCTCACGTGATAGTAGTGTTCCGCCTATAACACAAGCCAGTCTAGAGGGGCGGTACTGCCGCTGTGTGTGTGTTACTAACCAGGCGACGGTGAGTGTGAATTAGTCGGTACAGTCAGACTAATGGTTGGGCAAGTCGAGGCTGCATTTGATGGGCACAGTGAGACTGTAATGGTGGGCACAGTGAGGCAGAATTCACAGGCACAGTAAGACTGTAATGGTGGGCCCAGTTAGGTTGCATTCATGGGCACAGTGAGGCTGAATTCATAGGCACAGTGAGGCTGTAATGGTGGGCATAGTGAGGCTGTAATGGTGGTCACAGTGATGCTGTAATGGCAGGCACAGTGAGGCTGTATTCACGATCACAGTGAGGCTGTAATGGTGGCCACAGTGAGGCTGCATTCATGGGCACAGTGAAGCTGTAATGGCGGGCACAGTGAGGCTGTAATGGCGGTGTCAGGAATGCTGGTAGATCAGACTGTGTGACCGCACAGAGGAACCAAACAAGGTGAGTAGTGAAATAAAAGGTGTTTATTTACAAATGTGTGAACCACCAGTGCACAATAAAACGACAAACAGTATGTACAAATAAAGGGGAATACCGTATTCATAAACGAGCCAAGCCGAGGTCATACACATGGGAGGTCAGTAGATGGGTAAGGATGGGGACAGGAATCAGGACACAGGGAGGACAAGTCCAGGCAGGGATCAAGGATCGGGATCAGGATCAGGTCCAGGGATCAAGTCCAGAAATCAGGGTCAAATACAAGATCAGGGTAAGTAGACCGATACCAGGGCGAGGACTGATTGCACACGCCGGGTATATATAAGCCTGTTAATTACGTTCAGGTTACACCTGAACGCAGAAAGGGGTGTGTGCTCCACACTGCTAAGAATCCCCCGCTGGTGGACGCCAGTACTGCAGCCCAATGATAACATAGCACCACCAGGGAATAACTCCCCCGACAGTCCAAGACTGTCGGGAGACACCTGGTGGTGGGCCACAGTACTGCACGCCAAATACCAGGCAGTAACACCAGCAGGGGGAACCTTCCCTGACAGTACCCCCCCCCAAAGGAGCGGCCTCCGGACGCTCCAATTAGATGTTGCTGGGGGAAGTCTGTGGTGTCAAGCTGGGCAGCAGATAAAGTCACATCAGGTTGGGCCGGATGAAAGTCCATGACTTTTAACAGGGCAAAGTGCAGCTCAAGCTGGGCAGCGGGTACAGAAATCTTAAGTTGGGCAAAAAGTACATCAAGCTGGGATGCAGATAGGGGCAAATCAAGCTGGGCAGCAAGCTCCGGGTCGTCGAGCTGGGCAGCAGGCTCCGGGTCGTCGAGCTGGGCAGCAGGCTCCGGGTCGTCAGGCTGGGCAGCGGGCAGGGACACCTCGGGCTGGGCAGCGGACAGGACCTTCACAGGCAGGGCGGATGGCACTGAAACAGGCAGGGCAGATGGCACTGAAACAGGCAGGGCAGATGGCACTGAAACAGGCAGGGCAGATGGCACTGAAACAGGCAGGGCAGATGGCACTGAAACAGGCAGGGCAGATGGCACTGAAACAGGCAGGGCAGATGGCACTGAAACAGGCAGGGCAGATGGCACTGAAACAGCAACTTCAGGCTGGCAAACTGGCACAGCAACTTCAGGCTGGCAAACTGGCACAGCAACTTCAGGCTGGCAAACTGGCACAGCAACTTCAGGCTGGCAAACTGGCACAGCAACTTCAGGCTGGCATACAGGATCAGGCTGGCAAACTGGCCGCATAGCAGGTAGAGGTTTGGCAGAATCAGGTTCAGCTGGCATGCAAGCAGACTGGAGCAGGTTGGTTGGTGTGGAGACAGGTTGGGTTACTGGCAGGATCATCTTGGTTGGGAAAAACTTTCGTTTTTTCTTGGGCTTAGCCACAGAAGCTCTGTAGGTAAGGGGTGCAGCAGACTGGAAAGGAGGATTGGGATATGGCAGAGTAGAGGGAACAGTAGCTGGAGGAAGTTTTTGTGGGTTAGTAGGCGGCTGAGAAGAGACAGGTGGGTTGTATGCAGGATAGGTACAGGGAGCAGAGACTGGATATTGGTATCTGGTGGGAAGCAGTGTATACTGAGCTTCGACTGAGGTTGCCATTGGTGATGGACAGATGGATCTTTGGGAAGGTGAGTGGTTAATGGCAGGGCTGGAAACAGGTGGATTAAAGGCAGGATAGGTACAATTAGTAGAAACTGGGTAGTAATATTTGGTAGGATGCGGAATTTTCTGGACTGGGGTTGCCATAGGTGATGGACAGATGGATTCTTGGGAAGGCAGGTGGTTAATGGCAGGGCTGGAATGTAGTGGTTTGGCAGAAATCAGGAGATCTGACCATGCCTGCAGCACAGGCTGAACAAAAGCAGGTTCACACACACCTTGCCTAATCAGAGACTGCACAGAACAAATGCACTCAGACAACTTTTGCTGGGGACAGGAAGAATAATGCTCATCAAAAGACGTCGGATCATCCTCTAATAACCACACCAGGGATTCAACTTGGTCATGACTGAAGGGGGAGAGAAATCGTCACTGCCATCAGGAATAAATGACAGAGCTGGCTTTACACACAACCGAATTAATGCCTGAACATCATCATAAGACATATAACCCTGATCCACCATGGAATGGGCTGATCGGATGGCTTCCATCAGCTGGTCACTTTTCCATCCCTCAAAAACCTGGCGACAATATTCCTCATCCTCCTCTGCCAGCAGAGAATAGTAAATGATTTCATTGAAATCCATCTTTAGAGCCACACACTACACCAGTATGGTTCCTCAAAGCAATCACGTCTGATCAAGGGATGGCCCTGGTATACTGTCAGGAATGCTGGTAGATCAGACTGTGGTGTGACCGCACAGAGGAACCAAACAAGGTGAGTAGTGAAATAAAAGGTGTTTATTTACAAATGTGTGAACCACCAGTGCACAATAAAACGACAAACAGTATGTACAAATAAAGGGGAATACCGTATTCATAAACGAGCCAAGCCGAGGTCATACACATGGGAGGTCAGTAGATGGGTAAGGATGGGGACATGAATCAGGACACAGGGAGGACAAGTCCAGGCAGGGATCAAGGATCAGGATCAGGTCCAGGGATCAAGTCCAGAAATCAGGGTCAAATACAAGATCAGGGTAAGTAGACCGATACCAGGGCGAGGACTGATTGCACACGCCGGGTATATATAAGCCTGTTAATTACGTTCAGGTTACACCTGAACGCAGGAAGGGCTGTGTGCTCCACACTGCTAAGAATCCCCTGCTGGTGGACGCCAGTACTGCAGCCCAAGCATAACATAGCACCACCAGGGAATAACTCCCCCGACAGTCCAAGACTGTCGGGAGACACCTGGTGGTGGGCCACAGTACTGCACGCCAAATACCAGGCAGTAACACCAGCAGGGGGAACCTTCCCTGACAGGCGGGCACAGTGAGGCTGTAATGGAGGCCACAGTGAGGCTGCATTCATGGGAACAGTGATGCTGCATTCACGGGCACAGTGATGCTGCATTCATGGGCACAGTGAGGCTACATTCATGGGCACAGTGAGGCTGCAATGGTGGGCACATTGGGGCTGCATTCACGAGCACAGTGGGGCTGCATTCACAAGCACAGTGGGGCTGCATTCATGGGCACAGTGAGGCTGAAATTGTGGGCACAGTGAGGCTGCATTCACGGGCACAGTGAGGATGCAATTATTGGCAAAGTGAGGCTGCATTTGATGGGCACAGTGAGGCTGCATTTGCTGGGCAGGGTGGGGCTGCATTTAATGGGCATTGGTGAGGCTACATTGAGCTCTTGTATCATGTCTGCAGTCTCTGACCATCTCTTGTAGCATGTCTGTATTCTCTTACCATCTTTAGTATGATGTCCTCAGTCTCTAACCATCTTTTGTATCATGTCCTTAGTCTCTAACTATTTCCTGTATCATGTCCTCAGTCTCTAACCATCTCCTGTATCATGTCCTCAGTCTCTAACCATCTCTTGTATCATGCCCGCAGCCTCTAACCATCTCTTATATCATGTCTGCAGTCTCTGAGGGAGTCTGGAGGGGAGTCAAGAGAGGGATCACCGCCGGGATGGGGGTCATGGGAGAAGTCAGACGTGTGTGGACTGTGGAGAGGAGACTAATGAAAACCAGAGCCACCAAGCTGGAGCCGACTGACTGAGCCCTACATGGTGCACCTGAGAGGAGGTCAGTGACATTAATTAACTCTGACACTGGTGCCACTAACGCAGCACAAAGGGGTTAATTTACTGCTACATGTCAATTACTAATGCATCAGTTACCAGTAGCAGTGCTCAGCATAGATCAAGTGACAGAGAAGTCAAACAATATAATATATGGCAGGTAGTCATGCATGACAGCACAGACCCCATCCATAAGACATGTGGAAAGAACTTGACATGTCTTCGGGGCAGAACAGGGGGAATAAGGAGGACATTCTCATAAAGGGTCATAGGAAAATCCCCAGGGAAGCAGGAGACTGGCTTCCAGGCTTCTAGGGTACTTTGTTTTTAAGTAGTGTAAAATAAAGGGGTAGCAGGACTCAGGAGAGAAAATGTTCCATTCTTGCAAAAGTCCTTTATAAGGGAGAATTACCTTTTAGCAAAAGCGAAGGGTTCTGAGAGGGCAAGAATACCTGTGGAAATCTCCAGAGAGGAACAGATAGTCACAATGGTGATGATGAACAGTGACAATTATTTGGGGGGGGGGCGCAGTTTGCCATCTTCACCCTGGGCACCAAATTACCTTGTCCCAGCATAGGATGGAGGAGATAATGTAAATGAGGTCACTGATGTGACTTGGGTACCGGATAGAGCAGAGGAGGAAATTTAGGGGGAGGCACAACCCCAATGAGGCAAGATGTCCGCCAGAGTCAGCTATGGAAAAGTAGAGAGCAGCCACCCTATTCCATCAGATTGTTGTTATCTCCCGACCCACTTCCCACAGCTCAGCTATCTGGGCCTTTTTTAGCATATGTGCAGCTGATCGCACTGTTGCAATTTGCAATCTCTGCCACAAGCAGCTGAAGCATGGCAAATACACTAGCCATTTGGGTACCACATGCTTACAAGGGCATTTAACCTCCCACTCAGCTCACTGGCAAGAGCACCTGAAAGCCACACAAAAGGGACACCATTCTTCTCCTCCTCACTACTTCCCTTTCATGTCCACCTCCACCTCCACTGTATCTCATGACCTCTAAGCAGCCTCCACTGACAGGGATGATGGTATAGCAAAGGGTGTCACAGCTCCTTGCAACACGTCTGGCAGCAGCACATCACAAGCTGCATCGGGAAAAAAATACACTCCCTGCCACCCACATGCCCAGCGTCTAAATTCCAGCTTGTCCAAATTGCTGGAATGGAAATATATGTGTAGCGCTAGACAATGATAATCATAATGAAAAGCATTGAAGAGATGATAAATGTATATGTTATAGAACAATAAACAACAGTGTGAATTCAAAATGTGCATCAATTATATGTCATCCGACACAATAATAACGAAATCATAAAGTCCATATATTTTGGGGATCCACCAAGTGAATGAGTGAGGAATATCAAAACATCAAATAAGTGAATTCTTCCATGTGCAGTATGCCCACCCCCGGAAAAAATGCAGGCTTACCGGACTAAATGGAAAGTCAGAAAAGGCTTTGTAAAGACTACCGCCATAAACGATCAGTTGAAGGATCAAGGGTTAGCCGATCATCAGAGCCTCTGCTGGGCGAATGGATGGAATGTAGCCAGACTTATACTGGAAATGGAGTCCCCGGGCTGGTTTCTCAAGGGATGTCAATAGTATGAAGAGATGGAAAAGAAAAGTGGCCACATAGCGTAATCTTGCTTGAGTATAAAAAAATATTTATTGCAGCTATCACACTTACATTTAGCTGGAATGTTACACGCTTGTATACAAGTGGGGCGGCAGTGGAGTCCTCCCGACGCGTTTCGTGTCACAACACTTCGTCTGGGCTTTGTCCAAATTGCTGGCTTTACAACTCCTGTCTTTTCATCTGGTGGATTCTGCCTGTTTTCTTAATTTGCAGAATGTGCTGTACCACAATGGCAGGTTCCTAGTCGCTATTTTTTTGCACGCAAGACCATTCCAGCTCTGAACCATCACATGGAATGCAATGTTTTGGCATCGCTAGGCAAGGCAGTCAGCAGCAAGGTCCACCTTATTGCTGACACGTGGTCTAGCAAGCATGGTCAAGGATGATATATTTTGTTCACAGCACACTGGATAACTCTGCTTGCAACTAAGAAGGCTGCAGAAAAGGGCTCAGTGCTGGATCTTGTTTTGCCACCACGTTGCCATACAGCTGGTGCTTATAATGTAAGATCTGCCAGCTGCACTCCTCATTCTCCTCCTCCATAACCTCCTCTGCTGAATTGTTCTATGAACAACCAGTACCCCTAAGCATTTGAGGGGCTATTTAATGAGTCAGGCTAAAAGATGCCATGCAGTACTTCAGCTGGGGACAGCAATCACACCGGAGCAGAGATTATTTCAGTTTTGCAGGGGCAGACCCAGAGGTGGTTGATGCCATGGAAGCTTGAGCCAGGAATGGTGGTGTGCAATAATGGCACTAACCTTCTGTATGCCCTTTGACAGGAAAAGATGACACATGTGCCATGCCTGGTACATGTTCTCAATTTGGTGGTGCAGCTCAGGGGAGCTCAGGATGCATGCACTGTACTGTTACCATTTGAGGAGGCGATAAGTATGGTGAGCCATGGCAATGCATGCATCAGTGACACTATGGGGGTTATTTACTAAAGGAAAATCCACTTTGCACTGCAAGTGCACTTGGAAGTGCACTTGGAAGAGCACTTGGAAGTGCAGTCACTGTAGATCTGAGGGGGGCATGCAAGGAAAATAAAAAACAGCATTTTAGCTTGCACATGATTGGATGAAAAAATCAGCAGAGCTTCCCCTCATTTTAGATCTTCAGCTGTGATCTAAAGCGACAGCACTTCCAAGTGCACTTGCAGTGCAAAGTGGATTTGCCTTTCGTAAATAACCCCTTATGCCTCTTGTGTTACTTCTGGAGCATACTCTATGTAGCAGGGCCGATCCGCCCTATAGGTTCACTATGCAAGCTGCTTAGGGCCCCCGCAAAGCTGCTGAGGGCCCCCCAAAATTACTAGAGGCCCCGCCTGGTGAGAAGTAATTTTCGGCCCCTCAACACGCTTCTCAACTCGCTGGCTGCTTCGCACTTTAATGTAAGATGTCATTTCCGACAACAGCTCACCCCCCCGCTTCGTCACTGTCGGCAGCTTCTCAACTTTAATGTGACATGTCATTTTCGGCAGCCCCCCGCTTCACAACTTTAATGTGACATGTGATTTTGCTTAGGGCCCCAGGGAGGTCAGGATTGGCACTGCTATGTAGAAATATAGACAGGGCACTCGAGGCAGAGCAGCAGGAGGAAGAGGAGGACTTCCTTTCCTCTCAAGGCCTGCTTTATGCAGACACCATTCTTGTGATGCCACAGAACACTCAAGGGGAGAGAGAGCAGGATTCTGGCAGTTTTGGAGGCATTGAAGCAGAGAAAGACAAACGTCAAAACCAAGGGGCTGGTTGTTAGGGGTGGGCTGGGGAGGCTGGAGCCCCGAATGGGATGATGAAAAGTGCCGCCGAGCAGGGACCATGTTATTTACGAGCACCGCCGAGTGACACAGCAGGTCCCGCCTTCTGGAGCCTGCAGCGCCTATGATGGACGTGCCACTGGTCCAATCCGGGACCGCGGGATGTGTGACGTCCATCATAGGCGCCGCAAGCTTAGAAAGCGGGAATTACAATACCGCCCGGTGCGACGCCGCCATGCGATATCCCCGCTCGGTTCGGAGGCTCTCCAGTGTCTCCACGGCTCCTGAGCCTCCTCTGGCTTAATGTGTGCAGATGTATGACAAGCACACCATGGCTGCCCGCCGTGCCACGCCACATCCCCACTCCCTGCTCAGCGGCTCTCCTCCTTGGCTCCATCGCCATGACGGGAACATTGTGCGGCACACCACGGCTGAGGTAGGTGACGTCAGTGATTGTGTATGTATGTAGGTCAGGTCAGGTCAGTGTAGAGAGGTCAGTGATTGTATATGTAGGTCAGGTCAGTGTATGCAGTTCATGTCAGGTCAGGGTATGCAATGCAGGTCAGTGCAGTCAGGTCAGTGTAGTGTATGCAGGTCCAGTCAGTGAGATCAGGTCAGGTCAGTGTGGTCAGGTCAGTGTATGCAGGTCAGTGAGGTCAGGTCAGGTCAGTGTAGTCAGGTCAGTGTAGTGTATGCAGCTCAGGTCAGTGTGGTCAGGTCAGGTCAGTGAAGTCAGGTCAGTGAAGTCAGGTCAGTGTAGTCAGGTCAGTGTAGTCAGGTCAGGTCAGTGTAGTGTATGCAGGTCAGGTCAGTAGAGTCAGGTCAGTGTATGCAGGTCAGTGAGGTCAGGTCAGTGTAGTGTATGCAGGTCAGTGTAGTGTAGTCAGGTCAGGTCAGTGTATGCAGGTCAGGTCAGTGAGGTCAGTGTAGTCAGGTCAGTGTATGCAGGTCAGTGTAGTCAGGTCAGTGTAGTCAGGTCAGGTCAGTGTATGCAATGCAGGGCAGGTCAGTGTATGCAATGCAGGTCAGGTCAGTGTATGCAATGCAGGTCAGGTCAGTGTAGTCAGGTCAGTGTAGTCAGGTCAGTGTAGTGTATGCAGGTCAGTGTAGTCAGGTCAGTGTAGTGTATGCAGGTCAGTGAGGTCAGGTCAGTGTAGTCAGGTCAGTGTAGTGTATGAAGGTCAGGTCAGTGAGGTCAGGTCAGTGTATGCAGGTCAGGGAGGTCGGGTCAGTGTAGTCAGGTCAGTGGAGTGTATGCAGGTCCAGTCAGTGAGGTCAGGTCAGGTCAGTGTGGTCAGGTCAGTGTATGCAGGTCAGTGAGGCCAGGTCAGGTCAGTGTAGTCAGGTCAGTGTAGAGTATGCAGGTCAGGTCAGGTCAGTGTAGTCAGGTCAGTGTGTCAGGTCAGTGTAGTCAGGTCAGTGTAGTGTATGCAGGTCAAGTCAGTGTAGTCAGGTCAGTGTAGTCAGGTCAGTGAGGTCAGATCAGTGTAGTGTATGCAGGTCAGTGTAGTGTAGTCAGGTCAGGTCGGTGTATGCAGGTCAGGTCAGTGAGGTCAGTGTAGTCAGGTCAGTGAGGTCAGATCAGTGTAGTGTATGCAGGTCAGTGTAGTGTAGTCAGGTCAGGTCAGTGTATGCAGGTCAGGTCAGTGTATGCAGGTCAGGTCAGTGAGGTCAGTGTAGTCAGGTCAGTGTAGTCAGGTCAGGTCAGTGTATGCAATGCAGATCAGGTCAGTGTATGCAATGCAGGTCAGGTCAGTTTAGTCAGGTCAGTGTAGTCAGGTCAGTGTAGTGTATGCAAGTCAGTGTAGTCAGGTCAGGTCAGTGTAGTCAAGTCAGTGTATGCAGGTCAGTGAGGTCAGGTCAGTGTAGTCAGGTCAGTGTAGTGTATGCAGGTCAGGTCAGTGAGGTCAGGTCAGGTCAGTGTATGCAGGTCAGGGAGGTCAGGTGAGTGTAGTCAGGTCAGTGTAGTGTATGCAGGTCAGGTCAGTGAGGTCAGGTCAGTGAGGTCAGGTCAGTGTATATAATGCAGGTCACGTCAGTGTGGTCATGTCAGTGTAGTCAGGTCAGTGTAGTCAGGTCAGGTCAGGTCAGTGTAGTCACATCAGGTCAGTGTTAGTGTATGCAGGTTATGCCAGGGTGTACTGACACGTACACACACTCACGTAGGTCTGGGTATGTGTCAGGTAGGTCACCCTACACCACTCCACCGCCCCCCCCCCCTGGTCTTTTTGGCACCTAGCAACACCCCTGGTCAAACCTTAAAAAATGGTTTTCAGTTCACTACGTGGCTGGGAAGAGGCAGTTTTAGATAGTGTAATCCTCAGTGACCACTCCACAAACTTGCAGTGCATGGGCTCCCTTTTCCTTTGAAGCCTGCAAAAGGACCCGAGAATTTGTGGTATCAAGGAGAAGAATCATTATTGGTTGGCAACCCTACTTTGACCACCATTACAAGGGTAAAGTCTCGGAACTCATCCTACCCTCACAGAGGAGAGGAGTTTATGTAACACCTTTGCAGACTCTGGTAGGTCACAGTCTCATGAAAAAGCTAGTTTTGAGGCTTCTGTTGGTCAAAAGAGGAGCAGTGGAACAGGGGGCTGCCTAAGTGATGCATTAAAAAAAAAATATTGTCCTCTGCACCAAGGGCTGTCAGCTTCCACATTCCATCGGCAGTGTCTGCATCATATGGTGGAAGATTATCTAGGGGCGAAAACAGACATGGACAGCTTTTGCATTAGATCATCTACTGGGTTACTGGGTCATAAGAATAGTCGACTGGCTAGAACTTTCAAAGTATGCAATTGAGCTGCTGTGCTGCCCTGCATCCAGCGTGCTTTCTGAATGTGCATTAAGTGCTGACAGAGGTTTTGTGACAGATAAAAGTGCTTATCTGTCTACAGACTCTGTTGCCCGGCTGACATTTCTCAAAATGAATTAGTCTTGGATTAGCAGCAGCTATCAAGCCCCTGATGCCGATGTCGCTGATTAAATGCTTTTGGCAACTGTAATCTTTGAAAGACTGTCTAGGCTGCCTAGCTTTATGGTGTTGCAGTGCGAAGGCACCACCAACATCCAAAGCCCAATATTTCTGCACCTGTTTGACAGGGGCATATTCTTAATTTTTTTTACAGAAAGGCCAAGTTTTGCTTTCAAGAGTACCTCTAGCCATTTCCTGCTTTCTCTGGCATTGTGTACTTGGAGAATTCCACAGGGAAATTTTCTCTTCCTTTCACTGGTCTGTATATCAGCGGCAGCTTCAGTGGCAGAATGAGTTTGCCACTAAACCCAAAACCATTCCATAATAGCCTTATGCCTCATACATACAACCGTTTTCCTCGGCTAAAACCATCAAGAAAACTGCTGGCAGAGCTTTTTTGACGAGAAAAAACGGTCGTGTGTATGTTTTTCGTTGAGAGAACTATTGTGGATCTCAACGAGAAAAAAAAGAGAACATTTTCATCGGGAGTCTCAATTTTCTGGTCGTGGTTCTCGTCGGGCTGGTTTACGATGAGAAACACATTTGTGTGTATGCTTAGAAACCCGCGCATTTTCAGAATAAAGTATGCGACGGGAACGCACCTTCGGTAAAAGTAGCGTTCGTAATGGAGATAGCACATTCGCCACGCTGTAAAAATTATTGCATCGTTTAAATGCTACTGATCAATCATCTATAGAATGGTACGATAATGAACAATAATGAACTTATTTTGCTGCTGATATTTACAGAGTTCTGACTAACTTTTTGTAACATTTTTCATGCTGATCTCATGAATTTTTAATTATTATTTAATTTCTAGTCATCTCCATGATTTATGTTTTCATTTTGTTGTGTCAAGTTACCACAATTTTAACAATATTGTTTGGTGTTATCTGATCTGTCCCTTTATAATTAGGCCTTTTGTAGTTTTTTGAAAGTTAACCTGCCTAATCACAAGCTACATTTTTGGGTTGATTAAAAACACATATGCAAGTATGAACTGTAAAAAAAAATAACCATTTATTCTGATAAAGAATATAAATAAAATAAATAGAAGGCAGCACTGGAAGGAAGCTATGGAGACCTGAAAAATTGTGTCCCCCAAGCTATCGGATACACTGACCCAAATATACATCACTCACAGGGCGTACCTGACCCCAATCCGTGTAGCTAGGTATAAACGCACCCAATCTACCCTGTGTGCAATGTGTGCTCAAGAGACGGGAACATTTTACCATCTTATTTGGGCCTGCCCTAAAATCCAGGACCTTTGGAAACAGATCATAACATTCCTTCACGACACAATGGGCACCCCTGTCACCCTAGACCCCAGACAGTGCTTACTGGGGATTTTCCCCACAGATACAGATAAATATACCAACATTTTCCTCCATGAGACATTATTTTCGGTCAGAAAGGTCATAGCCGTAAATGGATGAGACAGCTCCCTCCCACTTTCTCAGAGTGGAAGGCGGAAATTAATTTGACCCTACCGTATAAGAAATGTGTGTATATTAATAGAGCCTGCCCGGATAAATACTATAAAATTTGGGATCGATGGTTGAACGAGTCTGCAACCTGCGATTAGCCTTGCCCCATCCATAGGTCATAGTTTCCTTAACCCACGAATTACTGCTTATTTTCTGTATGCAACTTTACTCAATAAAACATTTTGTTTGATTAAAAAAAAAAAGAAGACAGCACTGGAGAACCTGCTGCCATTTGTGCAACTCTGTGTGGACACTAAAATTGGGACATTAAGAAGCACATACAGGAGGGAGCCCAATCTGGTCCTGGACTCCCAGAGGTCAGGAACAGCAGCAGCTGAGATATATGTCCCAAGTTTGTGGTACTACAACAGGCTGCCTTCTGTCAGACCACCTTGAAGCAAGGCCATCACTTTCTTTTCTTCCTGGTAGCCTTCCCTCCAGCCTTCTTTGCTGCCTTCCTTGCTACTTTCTCTGCAGCCTGCCCTGCAGCCTTCTCTGCAGCCTTCTCTTTAGCCTTCCTTCTCCACTTGCCTGGAGCCCGTGCCTCCTGGAGGTCTACTCATGCCAGGTGGAGGAGAAGAAGGTGGAGGAGAAGAAGGTGGAGGAGGTTGAGAAGGAGCTGGAGGAGGAGGAAGTTGAGAAGGAGCTGGAGGAGGAGGAGGTTGAGAAGAAGGAGCTGGAGGAGGAGGTTGAGAAGAAGGAGCTGGAGGAGGATGGCCGTGGCTACAAATTACCATGTCTTCGGTAAGTTTCCCCCTCACACCTTATTGAGCAGACTGATTAGGAGGGGCTCAAATATGAGGCGTTGGTCCATGGACATCTGGCTCATTTTGCCCATTACTAGGGTGCCATAGCCCTCTTCAGGGGTGGTAGGCTGTTGGAGTGTGGCCTGAGCCTCTTTAATCAGGGCCAGTGCTGCCTTACTCACACTTCTATCCCTCCTGGCCCTTCTTGTTGGAAGATGGATGGGAGGCACCTGGCACCTTGTTCTGCCACTTGGCCCTGCCACCTCCTCTGTGCCACTTGGCCCTTCCACCTCCTCTGTGCCACTCACTCATGCCACCTCCTCTCTGCCACTTACCCCGGCCTCCTCCTGCCTGACACTTTCCAGACCCTCATCCTGGCTGATGTCCTCCTGTGTATAAAAAAGGGACATAGTTTGAGTTTTGGGTTCATCTATTACACACAATTTTCAGCTCATGACTGTTGCAAATTGATTGAAAATAAATAGAAAAGACAATCATTCTGACTCCAGTAGTTTTTATTATTTTCTCCCCAACTTGTTGGGCCACTACTGTCTATTGATATGGAAAACACTTTTAGATCAAACATTATATATGTTGTTTACATATTAACATCTATTTTACAGCATTTTTGTTCACAATAAATATATTTAAAATACTATACCTGGCTCCAGACGGCCACATCCAGGTCTTCCTCCAAGATGGAAGGGTCATCTTGCTCCTGAGAAGGCTCAGCTTGGCTGCAGGGAAGGTTGGAGGGTTGGCTGCAGGGAAGGCTGGAGGGTTTTCTGGAGGTTTTTCTAAAGGGAAGTATGGGGGGAAGGCTGGAAAGTGTCTGCCTTGCTTCAAGGTGGTCATTGAGAAAAGACAGTCTGCTGTAGTACCACAACAACGGTACATATACATCCGCTGCTGCTGCTTCAGACCTCTGAGAAGCCAGGACCTTGTTGCGCTCACCCCTGTATGTGCCTCTCAAGGTCCCAATTTTAGTGTCCAGCTGTTCGATTGGTTACATGGGGCATCCTTGTGTGCACAAATGGGAGCAGGCTCTTCAGTGCTGCTGTCTCTAGCCCTTTTTGCCTGTGTGTGGCGTCTTTTGTCTCCCAAAGAGCGGGAAACTCCCTTAATCGATCAATGAATTCACCGAGGAACTCCTTTTCATTAAATGGATTAATTTTTTCTGCAATACAAAACAAAAGACAAATATACTAATGTCAATCACAGTTTATAAACTCTAGTAATGTTTATTCCCATATAGGCCTTCAATCTCTATGCAGTATTGGCCACTGATGCCCCAAGTTCAAATCATAACTTCGTTCACACATTTGTCACTTTTACTACTTCCTCCGCACACTGAACGTAGGTAAGACACATGTGTGTTAAGCTTTAGATACACTACGCATGCGTGACACTCTACCCCTTCTCTTTCGCCGCACAAATGACATGGCGGAATCAGATGAGCAGGTGTCTCCAATTAGGCCAAGTTCATCCAAAAACGACAACATGGCGGAGTCTGATGAGCAGGTGTCTGTAATTATAAGTTTGTCTAACAACGACACAACAAGCCCAGAGCCTGATGAGGTAACGTCACAAACGAGGAGCAGATACAAGGCATCTAACATGTCCTATGCAGAAATAGCAGACATGGTGGACATATTGCTAAAGTCTGATTACGATGGCAGGCATGGGCCCTATAACCACCCTAATTTAAGGAAGGCCAAAATTATGAACAAAGTCGTAAAAAGTCTGAAGAGACATTTTGGGGTGAAAAGATCGAAGGAGCAGCTCAGAAAGAGGTGGTCAGACCTCAAACTGAGGGAGCCGGAACAGTGAAGGAGCATTAAGAGAATGCTTGAAAAAAAGTAAGTACTTCTGTGTCCCTATTATTATTGTTTTTCAGAACTTGCATGTTGCTCTATGTTGTTGCTTTTTAATATTGGACCTTAGAAAATTTTGATCGTTTCAGACACATCGTTCGGCCACTACATACAATGTTTTATGAAGATACAAGGTTAAAAATATTTTAATATGCCTGTTTGTATTCAAGAAATATTTTTACATTGGTGTCTAACTGATGTGTTTGTAACTAGCATGGAAATCAAAATTACATCAGTCTAAAGGAGAGGACACTCAGCAGCTTTTACACATCTGCACTCAAGCACTAGTGTGGGCCACCAGAACAACCTTTTTAGGATGACCCACACAAGTGCTCCTGTGGATTTTTTGGTGTCTACATGTGTGAAACTTGTCCCAAAAAGGTGAGTAGTCAAAATTTGCGTTTGCAAAAAATCATGTATTCTGCTTGTAACTGCCCAAACAGACACTTGTACCCCACTTCCAAGCAATGTTTAACCACTTGACCACTGGGCACTTAAACCCCCTTCCTAACCAGACCAATTTTCAGCTTTCGGTGCTCTCACAATTTGAATGACAATTACTCAGTCATACAACATTGTACCCATTTGAAATTGTTGTCCTTTTTTTCACACAAATAGAGCTTTCTTTTGGTGGTATTAGATCACCTCTGGGTTTTTTATTTTTTGTGCTATAAAAGAAAAACGACAGAAAATTCTGTAAAAATAAATAAATAAAAACTTGTTTCTGTCATATTCGCAGGTTATTTCTCACACACAGCATATGCATACCATGAATGACACCCCAAAACACATTCTGCTATTCCTCCCGAGTATGGCGATACCCCAAGTGTGCGACTTTTACACGGCGTGGCCACATACAGAGGCCCAACATGCAGGGAGCACCATCAGGCGTTCTGGAGCACCCAGGCCAATTCTGACATTTCTCTCCTACATGGAAAAATCACAATTTATTTGCTAGAAAATTACATAGAACCCCAAAACATTATATATGCAGAGTATTGGGGTATTGCGGAGTATTTGGGTATTGCAGAGTATTGGGGCATTGCGGAGTATTGGGGGCATTGCAGAGTATTTGGGTATTGCAGAGTATCGCGCAGGGTATTGGGGTATTGCAGAGTATTGGGGTATTGCAGAGTATTGCGCAGGGTATTGCAGAGTATTGGGGTATTGCAGAGTATTGCGCAGGGTATTGCAGAGTATCGGGGTATTGCAGCGTATCAAGGTATTGCAGAGTATGGGGTATGGCAGAGTATGGGGTATAGCAATGTATGGGGTATGGCAGGCAGAGTATGGGGTATGGCAGGCAGAGTATGGGGTATTGCAGGCAGAGTATTGGGGTATTGCAGAGTATCGGGGTATTGGAGAGTATCGAGGTATTGCAGAGTATCAAGGTATTGCAGAGTATGGGGTATGGCAGAGTATGGGGTATGGCAGTCAGAGTATGGGGTATGGCAGTCAGAGTATGGGGTATGGCAGGCAGAGTATGGGGTATGGCAGGCAGAGTATGGGGTAATGCAGGCAGAGTATGGGGTATTGCAGGCAGAGTATGGGGTATTGCAGAGTATTGCGCAGGGAAGGATGGCTGGATCTGTGACTGCAGTTGTCACAGATCCAGCCACAGTACTGCTGACACCCGCTCCCCCCCCCTCCTCTCTGTACCGAACGGTACAGAGAGGAGAGGGAGGAACCGGCGTCATCAAATGACGCCGGTTTGTTTACAAGTGATCGTTTCGTCATTTGACGGAGCGACCACGTGGTAAACGGCCGCGATCAGTGGCAATTTACCGTCATCCGTGATGCGCCGGGTCTTCTAGACCCGGCGAGCACGGACACTTCCGCGAGCGCACCCCAGGGGACGCGCAAACGCGGAAGTGCACGAGGACGTCCCAGGGACGTCCTGTCAGAGTAACTCGACCGCGCTGTAGCAGTATTTTTGCTATAGCGCGGTCGGCAAGTGGTTAATATTCCTTTTTTTTGCCCTCAAATAAGTGTGTTCTAAGTGTACCCTTTGTTTCATTCTCATAGGGGAGAGAAGACTGGGAGGACACCACTCCTCAGAGCCCAGGAACCCCCAAACTCGCAAGGAACCCCCAACCTCGCAAGGAACCCCAACCTCGCAAGAAACCCCATGAGGATGTGGAGGAAGGAGAGGTGGAGGAAGGAGAGGTGGAGGAAGGAGAGGTGGAGGATGTGGTGGAAATTATCACCATAACAGGTCAGTATCTGTCACCACAGCTTCAGGTAATAAGAGATGTAGGCCTGCAGATTTAATAATACCTTTTTTTTGTTTTTGGTTTAGGGGATGAACATGTGGCTGAAGAAAGGCCTCGATTCTCCAGTTCAAGTGCCCAAAACATCCTCCTCCAAATCAAGGTGTGTAGTAGGGAGATGTATGTCATCAAAAAAAATGTCCTTTATTGAGCAAACCTTTAAGGACATAATTGATGACTTGGGGGGGGAAACTAAGAAAACCCCCTTTTTTTTTGTTCCCAGTTTATATTTTAACTTTTTTGCACTTTGTCAAACAAGCCAAAATTTGAAGATGCACACAGTGGGTCAACATGTGCTATTTGCCATCTCAGGATATCTATGTACGTGTTTTGTGGGTGCAACCCCTTCCTCACAACTCAAGTAGGTGAAAGGATAAAGGGGTTGCATCCATAAAACACGTACAATGATCACCCATGATGGCAGATAGCACATGTTGACAATAGGGATTAGGAGGGAAATACCAATTTTTAACCCTAAAAAGACTGTGTGCATCTTCAAATGTTGGCTTGTCCAGGGGTGACAACAACCCATCTTATTATGGGCAGGTAGACACTTTAAGAAAAATTTGAATGTTTGAGATATTGCCTAGAGGTTTACATTGTTGTATTTTGTGGTATGTTATTTAAAGCGGAGTTCCAGCCACAATTTCACTTTTTAAATATAAATACCCCTGTAATACACAAGCTTAATGTATTCTAGTAGTTAGTCTGTAAACTAAGGTCCGTTTTGTTAGGTTGTTACAGCATTTAGACACTTTATAAAATAGAAATTGACTGGGGCCATCTTAAGTGTGGGCATCATGAAGCCAGACTGTATGACTTCCTGGATTTCAGCTTTGCAGATCTCGCACATGCTCAGTGCTGCACAAGCAGTGTAATAGGTTTCAGATCAGGTTTCAGCACCTGTACTGTCCAAGTCACATGATTCTTCGAGACTAGGGAGTGCACAGACTCCTGGAAAGTTACACCCACTACATTCCCAGGAGTCTGTGCGGTGTAGGTTAGGAAGCTTAAGCACCTAGGTGCAGGAAGTGGGAAGATTAACTATTCTGCCTAGCAACAACACTTTGAAGGCATCTAAAAAAAAAAAAATTCTTAAAGGACTAATGACATTTTTTTAAAACTACTGCCGTCATAACTCGTATCTGAATCCGGGCCTGTCTCCATGGAAAATTATGGAGAACACAGCAACAAAAAACTATATAGTTCAATTTATACTTTGCCATATGCATCGAGGTTAAAAATAGGTGGAACCGGCTGGCCATTATCCCAAAGGCGTTTTCCACAACTCTTCGGGCTCTGGCCAGCAGGTAGTTGAACACCCTCCTCTCTGGGGTGAGGGTCCACTGTGTGAATGGCCTCATGAGATGCTGTCCCAGGCCAAAGGCTTCATCAGCCAGAAACACAAAGGGGAGTCCTTCCACATTCTCTGCATCTGGTGGCAATGCAAGGTCATCACTCTGGAGACGAAAAGCAAACTTCGTCTGCCTGAAGGCTCTCCCATCTGACATCCGGCCATTCTTCCCCACTTCCACAAAGAGGAACTCATACTGTGCTGACACCACCGCCATCAGCACAATTCTTTGAAACCCCTTGTAGTTGAAGTAAAAGGAACCAGAACGGGGTAGTGGCACGATGCGGAGGTGCTTCCCATCAATGGCTCCACCGCAGTTGGGGAAGTCCCACCACATAGCAAACTCCGATGCCACAGTCTGCCATTCTTGCGGCGTGGAAGGAAGCTGTGGAATCAAACAAGATAAAAATAATTAGTACTTTTGCACATAACATTGCAAGCAGATTATAGAAAAACATTATTGGCCAACATCATTATAACATTTATTTTAAGGAGCATTTAAATACAAAAATATAAGGCCAAATTATCACATTCCTCACCCCCTCTGATGGCCCGTTGTAAAAATTTAGGAGGGGGGGATAGATGAGTTTGGGATCTCAAGAAAAAATGGGGAAGCTATACTTAAAAACACATTTGGGGGGGGGGGGGGGTAACTACAATGGATCTTACAAAATACATTGGGAAGTGACTAGGCTAGGTGTGTTTGGGCCCAGCATAGAATGCTGGAGAGGTTAGTGAAGGGAAATATGCATGTAGGCCAAAAAAGGAGCATTAAAAGCTTACAGCATGCATGGGGACATTCACAGCATATTACAATAATGGTAATTAGGGAAGGAGGAAAAAAATATAATACATTAGCATACAAACTAATCTAGCGCCCCCCCCCCCCTAAAATGTGTTTTAAAGTATAGCTTTACCATTTCTTTTTTTTGAGGGAAGGAGGAAAAAAATACAATACATTAGCATACATTAAATACATTGAATGTGATATTAAAGGAGAAAACTTACCCTAATATAGTCCTCCTGCAGGACTTGTATAATGACAGAACAGGTATCTGAGATTATGAGGCCCAGAGCCTGGGGGGAGATGCCTGTCGTGAACTTCAAGTCCTGCAAGCTTCTCCCAGTTGCCAGATAGCGTAACGTGGCAACTAGCCTCTACTTAGCGCTGATGGCTTGCCGCATAATGGTATCCTGCCTGGTGATATAGGGTGACACCAAAGCCAAGAGCTGCTGAAAAACAGGGTCAGAAATCCTAAGGAAATTCCTGTAATCATCAGAATGATTCTCCAGGATCTCCCGCAGCAGAGGCATATTACAGAATTGGTTCCTACGGAGAAACCAATTCTTGGTCCATGAACGCCTCCTTACCCTGTTCATGGCCTCGTCTTGGTCTAAAACAATAAGACCAACACACACCGACTGCACAGCACAAACTCTAGGATGAGCAGGTGCCTGCAACATGGCTAGAAAATGAACGTCTAATCAGAACGAACAAACTAAACAGAACGCACTGAAGAACAGCAAGTCCTATGAAGAACGACCTGAAAATCAAAATCGAGCGGACAGGAATGCACTGTAAAACAAATACGACCTGGCTACACGCCCTGAAAGACAAGATACAAACCCACAAGCACAAACTGAACCGCAGAAAACAATCTGAAAGCACGAAGACTGAAAATCGCGAATCGTCTCTCACCAAACTTTTACTAACATGCGGTAACACGAGATTAGCAAAAGCAGCCCCAAGGGTGGCGCCAGTGGAATCAAACTTCCCCTTTATAGTGCCGTTGTTTGTGTTGTACGTCACCGCGTTTGAGAACAAAAAGATTTTGTCTCGACAGTGTGTACGCAAGGAAAGCTTGACAAGAATCTTGTCAAGCTTGACAAGAACCTCGTCGAGAAAAAATACGTTTTTTTTACGACGAGATTCTCGGTCCTGTGTACGAGGCCTTACTTTTAAGCCAGTAATTGTGAAACTGAAGTGGGGTATGGTCTCCGTGGATGGCTACATGAACATGTACAGTGCCTGCCGCCGAGAATGTGTTTTTAGCACGACGGCATCACGCTGATTCTCGGCGACAGGGTGCCGACATCTCGTACTCACTGGAATAGTAAAAGCACATCCCAGCAAGCGCGTCATAGAAGCGTCGTCTTCTTCTTCTTCTTCTCTTCTCCCGATGTTGACATGCCGGCTCTTCTCGCTGCAATGACAGGTGCGCGGCTTGCATCGGACTTATATAGGCCTCACAGTCCCATCATGCTCTGGTACCTACCCCTGTGATACCTACCCACGTGGGTAGGTACCAGAGCATGATGGGACTGTGAGGCCTATATAAGTCCGATGCAAGCCGCGCACCTGTCATTGCAGCGAGAAGAGCCGGCGTGTCAACATCGGGAGAAGAGAAGAAGAAGAAGAAGACGACATCACAGCACAGAAGAAGACGTCACAGCACGGAAGAAGAAGAAGATGTTCAGCGCTGAAGGAGAAGGCACCGGACAGCGGGAGGAAGAACCGGGGTGCGCCGTGTCAACAGCGGAGAGCGGCGAACATAGAAGAAGACCCCCCGGAGAGTGGAGAAGACCCCCCGGAGTGCGGAGAAGACCCTCCCCAGATAGCGGAAGAGGAAGCCCCCCCTGAGAAGCAAACCACCCCCCGGAGGAAACCCGCCGGGGGGGTGGGCGCTTTTATAAAAGCGACCCCCCCCGGCGGTGGAAGAGAACCAGATGGCGGCGAAGAAGAGCGGTCCCCACCCGAAGACGTCAAAGAAGAAGCCCCCCCTGGTGAAAAGAGCTAAAGAAGACAGGGGGTGCCTCCGGAGCAGATTAATAAATTATTTTAAAAACCCTTTTGTCGTGTTTATTAACTTTAACATGTTTCCTCCAGGTGAATGGGTAGGGGTACGATGTACCCCATATCCATTCACTTAGGGTGGGGGGCCGGTATCTGGGGGCCCCCTTATTAAAGGGGGCTCCCAGATTCCGATAAGTCTCCCGCCCGCATACCCCGACAACCAACGGCCAGGGTTGTCGGGAAGGGGCCCTGTCCTCATCAACATGGGGACAGGGTGCTCTGGGGTGGGGGGGCCGTAGTGCGCCCCCCTGCCCCAGAGCACCCGACCCCCCCATGTTGAGGGCATGCAGCCTGGTACGGCTCAGGAGGGGGGGCGCTCGCTCGTCCCCACTCCTTTCCTGGCCGGCCGGGTAGCGTGCTTTGGATACGGGTCTGGTATGGATTGTAGGGGGACCCCCTACGCCATTTTTTCGGCGTAGGGGGGGTCTCCTTACAACCCATACCAGACCTAAGGGCCCGGTATGCTCCTGAGGGGGGAACTTCCCCCTCAGGATTCATAACAAACGCTGCACACGTGTAGAATTGGCGGGAATCCAAGTCGGATCTCCCGTCGCTTCTATGACGGCTTTGTCTCCATCGCGGCAAGCCAGCTCGGCGCTGGCTCCCGCGATGGAGCTCGTTGGTGCTCAATCTCGCTGAGAAAGGGAGCGAGATTGACACAATATCGCAGTCACCCACTGTAGCTCGTCAATACAGAAGAGTATATTGATGGGGAATTGTCTGGACATGTTGGAAAAGTTCTAATAAAACAATTTCCAAATTTGTTTTGTAAATTTATTTTTAAACTTCTCTTTTGAGGACATTGATTTTGTATGTTTTGTTTAGAGTACCTCTATAGGGTACTATACCCAAAGTCCAATTTTATATCTTTGATATCAGGCTTTATCTAAAAAAAATTATTATCTTGCCTTGACAGTACTATAATTTGGCTTCTTCACATAAGGCTTGCTCTCTGTTGTTATTTCCAACCAAAGTCTGCCAAACAGACACCAGAATTTATCCAAACAATCTCTGATCTTATTCTGAGTGCACTAAATTGTGGCCTTAGCATACATACTGGCTCCCCAAGCCATTGTTTACTAAATAAAAAAAGCTTGCAGGGTAAATCAATAAAAAAAAAATCTTCTTTATACTGTATATGTCAATTTTGCTGAAGCAAGTTCTATACACGGTACAAATACGTCACTTTACAGGCAAACGAAGGGGACCCAGAGGTACTATATTTAAATGCGTTTTAAATTTTTTATTGTTTCACTTTAACCACTTAAGACCCGGACCATTATGCAGGTTAAGGACCTTGCCCCTTTTTGCGATCCGGCATTGCGTCGCTTTAACTGACAATTGCGCGGTCGTGCGAATGGCTCCCAAACAAAATTAGCGTCCTTTTTTTCCCACAAATAGAGCTTTCTTTTGGTGGTATTTGATCACCTTTGCGGTTTTTATTTTTTGCGCTATAAACAAAAATAGAGCGACAATTTTGAAAAAAATTAAATATTTTTTACATTTTGCTATAATCAATATCCCCCAAAAACATATTACATTTATTTTTCCTCAGTTTAGGCCGATATGTATTCTCCTACCTATTTAGGTAGCGTTTATCGATTGGTTTGCGCAAAATTTATAGCGCTTACAAAATAGGGGATAGTTTTATGGCATTTTTATTAATATATTTTTTGTTACTACTAATGGTGGTGATCAGCGATTTTTTTTGTGACTGAGACATTATGGCGGACACATTGAACAATTTTGACACATTTTTGGGACCATTGTCATTTTCACAGCGAAAAGTGCTATAAAAATGCACTGCTTACTGTATAAATGACAATTGCAGTTTGGGAGTTAACCACTAGGGGGCTATGAAGGGGTTAAGTGTGACCTCATATGTGTTTCTAACTGTAGGGGGCGGGGCTGGACGTGTGGCGTCAGCGATCATCTTTCCTTATATCAGGTAACAGACGATCACTGACATTGCCACAATGAAGAACAGTAAAGGTGTGTTTACACACACCTCTCCCCGATCTTTAGCTCCGGTGACCGATCGCGGGCGCGTTCATGGAGCTTCGGACCGGGTCGCAAGCACCGCCCATGGCTGGGCCTTAAAGAGACATGTACAGGTACGTGATTTTGCCCAGCCGTGCTATTCTGCTGACGTATATCGGCGTGAAAGTGGTTAAGCATCATTTACCACTTCCCGCCAGGCCTATATCAGAATGACAACTGGGAAGTGGCTAAGTTATCCTGACTGGGTGTCAGAATGAAAAAATAGCACTTAATAAAGAAGGAAGAATTTATCAAGGCCTTAAAGAGCCTGTCGGTGGGTAAGGCCCTGGGGCCAGATGTGTTCACTTTATTTTATTATGAAACATTAAGTCAAACCTTAGTCCCTAAATTTGTATTAGCATCCAATTCAAAACTACAGGGCAACTATATTCCGAAGGACACCTCACAAGCGCATGTTACCGTACTTTTGAAACCCTATAAAGATCCCTCGCTCTGTGCCAGCTACAGACCAATTTCACTTTTTAATACAGACTTAAAACTGTTTACAAAGATATTGGCAATAAGACTTCTTCCCTATTTAGGAAGAATTATCCATGTGGACCAGTCAGATTTTGTACCTGGCAGAGAGGCGAGGGATAATACTACTAGAGAGCCCTTAATGTTTTACATCTCTGCAACTCTACCAAAATTCCTGCAATGCTTCTCTCCACAGATTTTGAGAAAGAATTTGATGGAGTTGGAGATTTATGAGGAATACCCTTCAATATATAGGAATTGGGACAAATGCAATTAAATATATAGAAGCCCTGTATGATCACCAAATACAGGGCCGTCTTTACCGCAGGGCAAATGAGGCAGGTGCCCTGGGCCCTGTCATTGTTGGGGGCCCAAAGCAACCCCAGGGCCCCAGATGGCAACCCCCCATTTTTTTTATTTTTTTTTAAATAAAAAAAATATATTTTTTTAATATATTTTTTTTTTATTAAAGGGACATTTTTTTAGGGGTCCCCAGGGGCCCGGAGGCCCCCAGGGGCCCAGATGGCAACGCCCCTTTTTTTATTTATTTTTAAATAAAAAAAAAAAAAATTAATATATATATTTTTTTTATTAAATGGCTCAGAGGTCCCCATGTGGCAAACACCCTTTATTTTTTTTATAAATGTTTATTTTTTTATTTTTGTTTATATATTTTTTTTATTGAAGGGCCCAGAGGTCCCCAGGGCCCTGGATGGCAACCCCCCCTTTTTTTTTTTATAAACGTTTCTTTTTTATATATATATTTTTTATTTTTTATTAAAGGGCCCAGAGGTCCCGGATGGCAACCCCCTTTTTTTTGTAATTTATTTTTATTAAAAAAAAATATATTAAAGGGCCCAGAGGTCCCCATGGCCCCAGATTGCAACCCCCTTTTTAAAATATATTTTTTATATATATTTTTTATTTCTTTTTTTCTTTTTATTAAAGGGCCCGCGCTACTAAATTCGTGGCAGCCCCCCCCCCTGCTTCTCAATTTCAGGTGGCAGCACCCCCCCATCCCGGTTCTCTGCTCCAGGGGGCCCATGCCTGAAGCTGTGTAAGTGGCCCCATAATTCCTGATGGCGGCCCTGTCGCCCGTTAAGCCCCTGTGCTGCCCACAAATCAGGCTGAAAATCATCAGCGGCACGCAGCCAGTGACAGTACTGCTTCCCTTCCCAGTGTTTTAAAATGTACAGCACCCCTGGCTTCCCTTTAGACGTGCACTTCTCCCTTCCTGCCACTGGGTGCTGCTTGTATATAAAAGTGAATTAGAATGTGATTTTATAACATCCCCAGTTTGCTCTTCCCGAGGCTGACTTCTTCATGTCCTGCTCCTCAATGTATGTCACTGTTTGCTAATCTATATTGTAAATAGAAGTTTTCTGTAGAGTGTGCCCAAAGTCTTTATAATATTTGATGATTCACTGCAGGTCTGGTCAGTGTTTTAAAAAGTTCCTCTATTTTACACATGGCATGGCATGGGGGTCACAGCACCGTCTGTCCATTCTGCTTTAGAACAATGGGACCCCATGCTATGCCATGTGTAAAATAGAGGAACTCTTTAAATCACAGACCAGACCTGCAGTCCAGGCTGAGTAAGGCCTCAGAGCACATGGCATTACTGTCTGTATTTAACTGCTTGATGGGCTTATTTTGGGCCTGGCTGGTTCACATGTATGTGTTTTGGCGGCCCACATTTGCGCAGGCATAGCAGCCCATTCATTTGAATGGGCCACCATGCCTGCGTTTCCTGCAAAGAAAAGCGCATGCCTCATGTAATAGGCTGCACACACGGCACGTCTATGACCATCAAGCACTGAAATACAGCACTGTCTGTCCATTCTGCTGTCTGCTGTGACTTATCTGCAGTTCCCGCACTGTCAAACTTACTGCATTTTTAGATGTTTAGGTCACGCTTTTAAAAACACAGTGCGTTTGTGTGTGCAAGAACTGCAGGTAAGTAGCATGGCGCAAAAGCAGAATGGATTTCAAGGCAACTGTATTTTTTTGCTGAATGCATCTTTTTTTCTGCAGGAAACAAAGGCATGGCAGCCCATTCAAATCAATGGGCTGCTGTACCTGCACAAATGAGGGCCGCCAAAACATACATGTGAACCAGCCAGGCCCAAAATAAGCTGGAGGGGGGCCCAAAAAAAATGTTTGCCCAGGGCTCAAACCATATTAAAGACGGCCCTGACCAAATTGCAGCTGTCAGAGCTAAGCAGGTGTCATCTGCCAATTTTACATTGGCAAACAGTACGCGCCATGGTTGTCTATTATCACTGATTCTTTTTATACTTACATTGGAACCTCTGTTGAGACGTATTGGATGTAACCCAGATATATCAGGTGTACAGGTTGGGAAGACATCCCATAAAATAGCTGCATTTGCAGACGACCTCCTGTTTTTTATTACTAACCCAGAAATAAATTTACCAAACTTGATCAGAGAATTTGATTGTTACTCACAATTATCAAACTATAAAATTAATCTAGCAAAATCTGAGGCAATAAATCTAGCAATCCCAGAAGCTAAAATTCTTGTTTTAGAGCTAAATTTCCCACTTAAATGGGCAACAAAAAGACTTAAGTATCTGGGAATATACCTCACACGCTCTATAACAAACAAGTTCCAATATACTGTAATTTCCCCCAATTGCTTGTTAACATTAGGAATGACCTTAGGCAATGGAGAAACTTGACACATACAAGGTTTGGGAAAAATTGTAATCTAAAAATGAATGTACTGCGCCGATTACTGTATCTTTTCCAAACTCTTCCGGTGACAGTCCCAATCAATTTTTTAAGACAAAGCTAATAAAGGGTCTGGAGGACAGTAGTTATGAAGAAAGGTTGCAAGCACTGAACTTATTCTCTCTGGAGAAGAGACACTTGAGAGGAAAATTATTTAAATTAACAAATACAGCTGAACCTTGGATTACGAGCATAATCCATTCCAGGAGAATGCTCGTAATCCAAAGCACATGCATATCAATGCGAGTTTCCCCAAAGAAGTAAATGGAAACAAAAATAATTTGTTCCGCATTGACTTCTGCAATATGCAATACCGCGTGGGGCCAGAGGTGGGGGGCACCGGAGAGCCTCAGTAATACTCGGAAAGCCTCGGGGCAGCTTGGAAAACCTCAGGAAGGCTCGGGAACTGAGTATTTCCAAACGGCTCTGCTCGGCTCTGACGCCCCCGCACCTCAGGCCAAATGCGGCACTGCACACTGCTTTGGCTTGAATCCTGCTCGTTTTGCGAGACAACCGAGTCAGGATTTCCCAAAAAACAATGTTCGTATCGCTCGTGTCAAGCCTCGTACACACGCTTGGTTTTCTCGGCAAGAACCAGCAAGAAAACTTCTCTCTATTTTCTCGTCATGATTCTTGTCAGCCTGTTTCCCGACGAGAAACCCGAGAGTGTGTATACTTACCTGTCGCCGTGGAAACCCGCGCATGCTCGAAATGACTTTGACGCATGCACGGTAGCTTCCACGGCATAGGTAGGGTGAAGCAAGATGGCGGCGACACGATGATGTCACTGCGTTCTTGCCTTTCAAGAGAACCGCTGTTCTTTTGAAAGGTCTGTGTGTACACTCGGGTGGCAAGAGATTCTTGCCAAGAATCTCATCGGGAAAAACAATGTTTTTTTCCTGACGAGATTCTTGCCCGTGTATACGAGGCCTTACTCTCAATCCAAGGTTTCACTCTACCATACTGGTGACCCCAAAATAGGGATAAAACTTAACTTAAACTGCGTAGAGGGTTATTTACTGTAAGAGCAGCAAGGATGTGGAATTCCCTTCCACAGGCGATGGTCTCAACGGGGGGCATCATTAGTTTAAAAAATTATGTAACTATGTAGATAAGCACCTGAAGGACTGCAACATACAGGGATATACAATGTAATACTGACATATACAGTAATCACGCACATAGGTTGGACTTGATGTACTTCATACAATTTCCATGGGCTGAATGCCCACCTAGGATCAAAGCAGATATACTTACCATGCCAAAAAAGAGTGGGGGTATAGGATTCCCAGATGCATTTTGATACTACCAGGCAGTACATCTATCCAGAATTCTGTACTTGTGTAATCTTACAAGAGTAACGAACTGGATACCTATCAAACAATCCATCATGCCCATCCCCCTCAAGGCAATGCCCTTTTCACCCGAAAAAAATTACGGGAAGCAGAATCGGGTGTTTTGATTAAAATCAATGCAGTACTTACCTTTTTTGAGATAGATGTTCTCCCGCCGCTTCCGGGTATGGTCTTCGGGACTGGGCATTCCTATTTGATTGACACCCTTCCGACGGTCGCATACAGCGCTTCACGAGTTGCCGACGTCGGTGCGGCTACTTTCGGAAACTGGTGAGGCACTGTATGCGACGGTCGGAAGGCTGTCAATCAAATAGGAACGCCCAGTCCCGCAGCCCATACCCGGAAGCGGCGGGAGAACATCTATCTCAAAAAAGGTAAGTACTGCATTAATTTTAATCAAAACACCCGATTCCGCTTCCCGTAATTTGGCCCAATCTAATGTTAAAAAATTTATATTTTGGGTAAACCTCCACTTTAAGTAACAATTGTCAAAACCAAGTAAAGGAACACCCTATTGTAGGCACTACATATAAAATTGCCTGTTCAATCAAACCGAGAATAAATTATCTACAGATGACAAATATGACACCAGTGATTGAGAACCCATATTTTCTACCAGGGATATCGGATCCTAAACTCCTCCAATTTATTAAAATAAACACGTTTTGAATACAAGACTTTAGGGACCCGGGAGGATGGAAATCTATAACTGATATCCAATTAAGGCTTACACCAGCTCTCCCACTATGGCAGGCAACCCAAATAAGAGAATACATTAGGTCACTATCATTCGACCCGATGACAGCAGACACACCCACTACTTTTAAAGCAACTATGTATGTCTGGACAAACTATTGGGCAATGTCTCTCCAGGGCATATGCAGAATTGACTGCACCTCCAGAAAAGTACACCCCACCCTATATTGCCGCATGGGAAAGAGACTTAAAGGAGTTGTAAAGGTACAGTTTATTGTTCCCTAAATAACTTCCTTTACCTTAGTGCAGTCCTCCTTCACTTACCTCATCCTTAGATTTTGCTTTTAAATGTCCTTACAGTATTTCTTCTGTGAAATCCTTACTTCCTGTTCTTCTGTCTGTAGCTACATACAGTAATCTGTGGAGAAAGCCTCTTGAGGGTGGAGGGGGCGAGCAGGAGTGCCAGGACGCCCACTAACACACAGCTCCTTTCTCTATCTGCAAAGTAGAGAGTGTCCTGACACTCCTGCTCACCCCTCCCCCCTCAAGAGGCTTTCTCCACACCAGGAAGAAAGCCTTGAATTACTGTGTGTAGTTACAGACAGAAGAACAGGAAGTGTGGATTTCTCAAAAGAAATAAAGACATTTAAAAGCAAAATCGAAGGATGAGGTAAGTGAAAGAGGACTGCACTAAGGTAAAGGAAGCTATTTAGGGAATTTTTTTTTACCTTTACAACCCCTTTAAACACAACAGTCTCCGTAGAACAGAGAGATTTTGGGGCAGATTCACAAAGATCTGCACCCGCGCAGCATATCTGAGATACGCTACGCCGCTGTAACTTACTTGACAAATCGTTGAATCCAGAAAGAATTTAAGTTACAGCGGCATAGTGTATCTCTCGCGGCGTAAGGACGCGTAATTCAAATGCGGCGAGTAGGGGGCGTGTTTCATTTAAATGAAGCGCGTCCCCACGCCTAACAAACTGCGCATGCCCCGTCCGTCAAAACTCCCAGGGTGCATTGCTCCAAATGACGTCGCAAGGACGTCATTGGTTTTGACGTGAACGTAAATGGCGTCCAGCCCCATTCACGGACGACTTACGCAAACGAAATAAAAATTTTCAAATTAGACGCGGGAACGACGGCCATACTTAACATTGCGTATGCCACCAGATAGCAGCTTTAACTATACGCCGAAAAAAGACGAACGGAAACGAAGTAAAAGAATGCGACGGCCGCTCGTACGTTCGTGGATCGTCGGAAATAGCTAATTTGCATACTCAACGCGGATTACTACGGCAACGCCACCCAGCGGACACCGAAGAATTGCATGTAAGATCCGAAGGCGTACGAAGACGTGTACCTGTCGGATCTAACCCAGATGCCGTCGTAGGCCTTGAGGATTCAAAACAAAGATACGACGCAGGAAATTTGAAAGTACGCCGGCGTATCAATAGATACGCCGGCGTACTTTCTTTGTGGATCTGTCCCTTTATGTTCAATTTTGTACATATATCATCCATATCCTCTAGAATACAAGAATCAGGATATAAGTTAATAACTAGGTGGTTTAGAAGAGAAACTGCATTGTATGTTTCCAAGTGCAGACCCTGCCGTCTGGGGTTGTGGAAAAGATAAGGGAACATTTTTCCATATATTTTGGACATGCCATTAAATACGCCGCTACTGGCAAAATATATGTATTATAATTAGGGTTTTACTGGCCTAACACTTGACCAGAATCCAGCAGCCTGTCCACTACATCTTAGGGCTCTCTCAAAAAGTAAATATCAACAATCAGTGGTGAGGCATCTTTTGAATGCAGCTAGGGATTGTGTGCCAACACATTGGAAATCCCAAACCCCTCCTACTATCGGTAAATGGATCAGAGCGATAAATGAAATAATGAGAATGGAGGAAATTACAGGATTTTTAAATAAGCATCTGTAAAACATGTTTGCCATGGACCAACTTTACTTTGTCAACAAAATATTAGGTATTGGTTGATCATTGATCTGTTTGGGCACATTAGCTCTGGGGTGTATGGCCTTTTAGTTGCTGTGATATCAGAGAGGAGACTGAGAGAGAGCGAGAAGGGGGGTGTTTTTTCAGTTTTTCCCTATCCCTCTCCTGAGGGGGGAGTTGGGGTGGGAGGAGGGTGTAGGGAGCTAAAGGAGGGGGAAGAGAGATGGCAGACCAATGGGATTCTGCTGTGTATCACCACAAGTGATACAAATCTATTGAGGCATGGACCTCAGATCATAAACACTAAGGCCCAGATTCACAAAGCACTTGTGCCAACGTATCTCGAGATACACCGTGTAAGTGCAAATATGCGCCGTCGTATCTGTGCGCCGGGCCCACAAAACTAAGATACGCCTAAAAACAGGCTTCATTCCACCGACGTAACTTGCCTACGCCGGCGTAGAGTGGGCGCATATTTACGCTGGACGCATTTGACGCTCCCATTGATTTTCTATTCAAATATGCAAATTAGGGAGATACGCCGATTCACGATCGTACTTGCACCTGACGCAGGCTACGACTGGTGCGCGTAAGTTGTAAGTCCGGCGTAAAGTTAAGCCCCATAAAGGAAGTGTAACTCAGCAGCATCCATGCAAAGGGCTGCACCAGGGAACACAAGCCGGCCTATTTTTCGTAGTTTTCGTTGTACGTGAATATGGATGGGCGTAGGATACGTTCACGCCATAGGCAGTGATCCGACGTAACTTAGGGAGTCGTTCCGACGTGATTCTGAGCATGCGCACTGGGATGCGTCCGCGGGGCGGCTTATGCGCCATTCGTTATACGTATCTGTCTAGCGCTCGGGCCATCATTTGCATGGGGTCACGCCTCATTAGCATGGCTCACGCCCACTTCCACTTACGCCGACTTACGCCTTGGAAACCCAGCGCAGTTTTTACAGCATTGGCTTTGTAAAATTCAATGCTTGCCTCTCTACGCTGCATCGGCGTAGCGTAAAGTAGATATGCTACGGCGGCATAAATGTGCGCCGATGTCTGTGAATACGAGCCTGAATTTCTATGTTAGATAAAATCAAGGTAACTAACTTTAAAACCTTTTTCTTTTTGGTCGACTAGGTAAAAAAGGAAATTTAATTGTTACTTAGGATATATAGTCTGTCTTTTGATTCTTTGTATTATATTGAGCCTGGTAATGGCCCATTGTATTTTAAACCTTTAAAATTGGATAAAGATCAAATAAAAAATAAAAGCCTTTTCAGGTAACAGGTTGCCATTTTAGAGTTAAACCTGAGCTCTGGTGCTATAATTATATCTCTCAGGCCTCGTACACACGACCGTTTTCCTCGACAAAATCCATCAAGAAACTTGGTGGCAGAGCTTTTTTGCAGAGGAAAACGGTCGCGTGTATGTTTTTCGTCGAGAAAACTGTTGTGGATCTTGACGAGAAAAAAAGAAAGCAAGTTCTCTTTTTTCTCGTCGGGAGTCTCAATTTCCTTGTCGTGTTTCTTGTCGGGCTGGTTTACGACGAGAAACACGTTCGTGTGTATGCTTAGAAACCCGCGCATGCTCAGAATAAAGTATGAGACGGGAGTGCACCTTCGGTAAAAGTAGGGTTCGTAATGGAGATAGCACATTCGTCACGCTGTAACAGACTGAAAAGCGTGAATCGTCTCTCACCAAACTTTTACTTAACACACAGTAACATGAGATTAGTAAAAGCAGCCTCAAGGGTGGCGCCAGTGGAATCAAACTTCCCCTTTATAGTGCCGTCGTACGTGTTGTACGTCACCGCGTTTGAGAACGCCGAGATTTTGTCTTGACATTGTGTACGCAAAGAAAGCTTGACAAGATTCTCGACAAGCCTGACAAGGGACTCGTCAAGGAAAACAATGTTTATTTTACGACGAGTTTCCCGGTCGTGTGTGTACGAGGCCTCACTCTGACATTTGTATCAATACCTCACATGTGTGCTGCAATCACAGGTTTTTTTCCCATAAAATTTTTATTTGAAATCAAAAACAGATAAATGAGTACAGTTGGACAGCATGTCCAACGTACAGACAGGAAACAAAAGCAGTTGTGAGCCATACGTACTCTTTAATTAGTTTTGTGTACCAGAAAAATAAAAAAAATGTACAATAATCAGGGAACTCCAAGGGTATAACTCAATTTATTGCACATGTGACATATCAAACCATAACTTTATGTGCATAGTAAGCAACCCTGTTATGTCTGGTACATTATTCATATCAGTGGCCCGAATTTCAAAGCGAAAACAGGATGAAGTGAGAACAGAAAAAAGGAGAAGAGAAAAAAAGGGAGAGAGAAAGAAAACAAAGAGAAGAAGAGAGAAAAAAAGGGGGGGAGGGAAGGGATTGGGAAGTAACAGGGAGGGGAGGGAGGGGAAGCAGGGGGGAAGCTTGCTGGATATGAATTAAGGACGATACAACCCACTGTCTCTGCACCTCCTTCCCATACACAGCCCCTTAATTAAGCCAACATAGAGTTGTTGTGTAATTCACTCATCAACGTATTATCTAAGAGCTAGCTGATTGGAAATATTCAGTTGTTTTAAAGTGAATCCAGCATGCCCAAGTTTCCGTAAACTTTTGTAGCCGTTCTTGAGAAATGTGTATTAGTTCCTCCATTTCTTCTATTTTGGAGATCTTGGCAAACCATTCTCTAACAGATGGCGGGGTATTAGATCGCCAGTGTATCAGGACACACAGTCTCGCCACATTCACCATGTGCATAGCCAGGGATTTAAAGTAAGTTCTCCTAGACAATGTTGCATGATGTAGTAAATATTGTGCTTGGGTATAATTCAAAGAGTATGTGGTGACATGGGAAATAATGTCATGTACCCTTTTCCAAAAAGGCTGGATAGAGTCACACCCCCACCAAATGTGGAGCATAGTGCCTTCTGTTTTGCCACATCTCCAACACGTGTGTGGTATAGATGGTGAGAATTTGTGTAATAGTGAGGGAGTTCTGTACCACTGTGTTTCAATTTTTAACACTTTTCCTGAATTGCTACATTCATGGAGCCCTTGTGTGCATATTCATGTATAGTTTCCCACTCCTCACCAGACAGAGAGACGTGAAGCTCCCTACCCCATGCAGAGCATGCAAGGTCTTTCAGACTTGTCCATTAGCATTGTGTAGATGAGGGATATTAAATGCCTTTGTGGTGTTTTTCCCGTGCAAAGGGATTCAAAAGGTGTAAGCTGTCTTGTCCATGTTGATTGTGGTGTGTGTGGATAGGAAATTTCATATCTGTCTAAACATCCAAAAGGGGAAGGATTCTGTCAATGAAACATCGACCAGGTTTTCATAGGTACAGAGAGTACCTTTCAGGAAGAAATGTTGGGTTCTTTATATGGCCATTCATTCCTCAAAAATGAGCCTACATTACCTGGTAGAAAATCAGGGTTGCCTTTTAACGTAGTCAAGGGCCCCGGAACCAAGGAAAGAGCCACCGTTTTAATCGATTGTGTGAAGGCCAACAGGGATGGGTAAATAAGAGGATGTGTCAAAGACTCTGTTGGCCAGTGCTTAGGTGAGATCCAAGGAAGATTATGAATAGGAAATTGGGTAAAGGAATTTTCTATGCATACCAATAATTTTCCGTCATTGTGAATATTCCAGTCCACTATTCTGGTAAGATGGCTAGCCAGATAGTATTTATAGAGGTCGGGTAAGCCTATTCCTCCCCTAGCCTTGGTACGAGTCAGTCGAGCGTACTTGATACGTTGTGGGGAATTTTTCCAAATAAATGCCAAACAGGCCTGTCTGTATGCCAAGAAAAAGGTTGGTGGGAGATGCATTGGAATGGTCTGCATCAAGTAAAGAAAGCGTGGGAGAACAGACATTTTGAGCAAGGCCGACCGGCCAAACCAGGAAACATTTAAGCCTGCCCAATCCTTCAGGTCTGACTTCAAAATCACATGAAAATTGTATTTGTACAACTCTGACAATTTGGCCGTGATGCAACCACTGTTTACTTAAACATGAGGGACCTACATGTATGTCTGCATTTGCAAGTGAGCATGGGTGAAACAAGAGTATTTAATTTGTTTTTAATTTTTTTTATTACATTTATTACATTTTTTTTAATCTCTTCATATTGTTTTCATTCAACTTTATTGCTATAACAAGAAATGAACAACAAGAAATGAACAACACCCTTTGTGATAACTTGGGCAGTGACAGGGACACTTTATTGGGAAACCAAGAGGTCTATTAGACCCCTGATTCCTCCTCTGCCTTTAAGGCTTAGCTGGATAATCAGTCAGTGTCAGTTCAGTGAGGGAGTAGGACGCTTCCCGACGAGTCTGCTCTCTCCAGGGACCAGACAGATAGCCAGCTAGACACTGCAGACAGGCAGGCAGGCTCCTACAATCTTTGCTGCATGAATCAACTTGTAGCCCATAGGACCGGCTCCTTCCTTCCCTTCGTGGGCCCCTCTCTTCAGGTAAGACCCTGTCTTTCAGGGCCATCTTTCCACCCCCAGGAATCGCTAGTGACCGTCCTTTTCAGGACAGCCACTCCAGCGATCCAAATTGCGTCTGTTTACCTTCTTAGAGCCGCATGCACTCCAATCAGTCACCCATAATCACCCCAGCCACCCGCCGCGCATAGCAGCGCTTTTTTCTGGCGATCTGCGGCTCTTTCCCGCATCTGCACCAGACCAGGCCTTATTCGCGGCCGCTGCAATTAGGAAAGACCGCAGCTTCAGCCGCGGACTAGCGCCGCGCCGCAAAAAGGAGCACTGACAGCCTGGAAATTTTCCTGGAATTGTCAGCGATCATCCCCCTATCCCTGGAGGATCCCATCCTCCCCTGGATTAACAACCAGCTCATACCCACCAAGCCAAACAGCCCCCAAACCTGAGGCCTGTGGCCCGGTCGGCGGCCATCTTGGTACTCCTCAGCTACAGTGACACCCTTCTTCCCCCCCTTCCCCCCCCATTCCAAACAGTACTTGATCCAGGGTTTCGTCCGATCGCCTTTCAGGGATCAGGAAGGAATTTTTTTCCCTGCGGCAGCAAATTGGCTTAGCACCTGCAGGGTTTTTTTTGCCTTCCTCTGGACCAAGGCCAAGCGAGAGGATTCAGCGAATCTTCCCTCTATTGCAATTAATCCCCCCCCCCGGTGACTGGCAACAATGGTTAAACTGCGATACTCTGCAGAAACGATTTGGGGTCTGAGACAATTCGCAACAGTATTACCAGCCGTCACCAAAAAGGCCTTAAAAATAGACCAACTTTTGAGATTCGATCAACGATCGACCATCAAAAATTTCAACCATTTAACCCAGCTCAAGCACATATCATGTGCTTTGATCAACACAAGATCGGCAGTAAAACACCGATCAGAAATCCACGATTTCTTACTACAAAACGATCTAGACTGCCTCTTTATCACAGAAAGCTGGCTTTCAGACGACTGCAACACCATTCTTGGAGAATTGGTGCCAGAAAATTATCGAATTATAACGGAAAACAGAATAGGGCAAAGAGGAGGAGGCCTGGCGGTGATCCATAAGTTTCATATTGCAATCACTAAGCCGGTCCTTCAAAATCCTCTTCCATTTATGGAAACCCTTACTCTTCAACTTCAAACTTCCCCCCAGGAGACTGTTCACATTCTCCTCTGCTATAGGCCACCTGGGCCAAAATCGCAGCTTCTACCATCATTAACGGAGTTCATATCCACTTATACCCTTAACAGCAAACATCTTTTGCTGCTCGGGGACTTCAATCTGTGGGCCAACTCCTCACAGGATCCCATTGCGGATGCCTGCATCGATCACCTGGAAGGATTAGGACTACAGCAACTTATATGCGGACCCACACTCGACCACACACTCGACCTAATTTTCAGACAAAATCTGAAAATAAACATTTTGGGAAATGAACCTTTGCCATGGACAGACCACCATGCAATTAGTTTCATAATTTCCAAAATTCCACCAGTGATAAAAGCACCCAAGCCGGTGACAATACACTGGGCTAGATCTCAGAAGAAGCTCCATTCGGAACTCTTCAAATCTACCTTGGGAAACCGAATCGAAACTATCCATCCTCAGTTAACAGCCTCAGATACACTGGATGCCATAAATGCAGCTCTGCTACAATCAGCCTTTTTGGAAGCACCGAAACGCAAAGTCCGCATCCGGAAAAAAAAGTCCGGCTGGTTCAACAACCAGCTGTCCCTACTGAAGCAAGAGCGCAGAAGGGCGGAAGCCGCCTGGAAAAGAAGCCCTTCAGAAGATCACCTCATCATCTACAAGGCAATAACAACACAATATCATAAAGAAATCTTCAAAGCCAAGAAACATCATTTTTCTATGACGATTAACAGCGCCATGAACCGCCCCCGAGAACTATTCAAGATGGTCACCCAGACCATGAATCCGGGATGTCTTGAAGTCCCCAATTCAGACACCCAAGAGTTCTGTAATGAACTATCGGATTTCTTCATCGACAAAATCGAAAGAATCCGGGTAAGTATTCTGCAAAATAATACCCCCCTCAGCCCCCTCTTCAATCAACCACAAAACACCAACAGAAACCTTCTACAATCAACTAAGTTCACTCTGGAACCCATCTCCATCGATACCACCAAAAATATCATTGGTGCGTTGCGGAACAGCACAGCACCCAATGACATCATTCCCACCAAGCTGCTGAAGGAATGCGCCGACATTCTGGCGCCTCCCATCACACAGCTTATAAATCAGTCATTTAAGGAAGGCATAGTGCCATCCCTGCTGAAAGAGGGCACAATCCAGCCCATCTTGAAAAAACCTAACTTGGATCCCAAGGACCCAACTCACCGCCGCCCCATAACAGGCCTAAATATTCTCTCCAAGATAATGGAGAAAATAGTGGTACAACAGCTGCAACAGCATCTGGATACCCACAATCTACTCGATCCATTTCAATCAGGTTTCCGTCCCAGACACGGGACAGAAACGGCCTTACTCAAAATATGGGACGATGCCCTCGAGGCCGCAGACGAGGGAGAATCCTGTCTCCTGGTTCTGCTGGACCTAAGCGCAGCCTTTGACACAGTAGACCACAAAATGTTACTGATGCGACTGGCCGAGGTAGCCAGAATCGCAGAAGGTGATTTACCATGGTTTTCCTCCTTTCTTGAAAACCGATCACAAACAGTGAAACTGGGATCTTTCATTTCGGAAAAACGCACGGTGCCATGTGGAGTCCCCCAAGGATCCCCCCTGTCACCGGTACTGTTCAACATCTATCTTCGCCCTCTCTTTGATATTATCAGTAGCCAAGAACTACTTTATCACTCTTATGCAGACGATACGCAATTGTATTTTCGCATCTGCAACAAAAAGGATCATCATCTCAGTTTAGAGAAATGTCTCTCTTCGATAGAAAACTGGATGACTAAGAGTTATCTTAAACTCAACAGTTCCAAAACAGAACTTCTTATGTTTCACGCCAGCCGAAAGAGTCAACTGGCAACAACCTGGACACCGCCGCCCATTCTGGGCCAAAGCATCACCCCTAGCTCCAAAGTCAAAAGTCTAGGGGCCAGATTCACGAAGCAGATACGACGGTGTATCTCAGATACACCATCGTATCTCAGCTTTTTTCAGGTCCTATCTATGCGCCTGATTCATAGAACCAGTTACGCATAGATAGGGCTGAGATCCGACAGTGTTACACTGTGTTACACTGTCGGATCTTTTTTTTGAATTAAAAATGGCGCCGGGGGCGTTCCCGCTGATTTACACTGAATAATATGTAAATCAGCGAGATACGCGAAATTCACGACCGTACGCGGACCCGACGCAGTGTTCTTACGTCGTTTCCGTAGCGCGGTACCCGTCGTATACTTACCCCTGCTAAAAGCAGGGGTAAGTATTGTTAAGTATAGCCGTCGTTCCCGCGTCGAGTTTGAAATTTCCTACGTCGTTTGCGTACGCCGATTCACGAACACGCGCGTCGCAAGTCTAGCTCCCGTCGCAACCACTGACGTCCTATTGACGTCAGTGGGAGCAATGCACGCCGGGAAATTCCCCGGACGACGCATGCGTATTTAAATCGGCGCGGGAGCGCGCCTGATTTAAATATGACACTCCCCTAGCCGCGGAATTTGAATTCCGCTGGGGGATTTAGGATCCGCCGTCGCAAGTTTGGAGGTAAGTGGTTTGTGAATTAGCCACTTGCCTCCTAAACTTGCGGGAGCGGATCTTAATTCACGTAGAACGAGCGGATCTATTAGATCCGCTGCGCTACGTGAATCTGGCCCATGGAGTCATTTTTGACACCTTCATGACAATGGACGCACAAATAGGGTCAGTAGTCAGCGGATCGCACCATTTGTTGCGCCTACTACGCAGACTTATTCCATTTTTCCCCAAAGAAGACGTAGCAGTCGTGGTGGGAACAATCGTGAATTCCAGACTGGACTATGCAAATGCCCTTTACCTCGGGCTCCCAAAGTACCAAATCGCTCGTCTGCAAGTCGTACAGAATACGGCCGCCAGACTGGTGACTGGGAAAAAAACATGGGAATCAATCTCACCTTCGCTGAGAACCCTTCACTGGTTGCCAGTAAAAGACAGAATTGTATTTAAAGCACTCTGCCTGACACATAAGTGCATCCATGGGAAGGCGCCGCAATATCTTTGCGACAAGATAGAACCTCACAATTCTAATCGCGTTCTGCGATCCACTGACCAAAATCTGGTCAAGGTGCCAAAAACCAAATACAAGTCCAAAGGAGAAAGAAGGTTTGCTTTTCAAGGTCCGAGATTATGGAACGCTTTACCAACCAGCGTTCGGTTGGAGGAAAACCACCTGACTTTCAGAAGACAGATTAAAACTCTGCTCTTTTGATGTCATGAGACACGAAACATCAAGCGCCCAGAGGCGATTCAGTTCGCATGTGCCGCGCTATATAAGTTTTTCATTCATTCATTCATTCATTCAAGGAAACTGATTAAACAGAGAAGTCCCAAGCCCCCAGTGCAACTGGTGGCAGCGGGACCGGGTCCCCAATTGAGTGTTTTAAAAGTGATCTGACAACTGTATAGCCACTCAGATTACTTTTAAAGGAAATCCGGTCACCAGCCTAATTTATCAATTTTATATTTACATGTTAAAATAACATAACTGCAATCATATAGAATTATTTTTAATAAAAATGCAATCCCACAGATAAATGCACATTGAGAACTGTTAATATTTAAGTGAGTATGTAAATGAAATATGACAAATGTAAACAGAGCAGCATTAAAATATATTTATGCAAATTTTTCATATCCATGAAGTTAGCTGCATGATTTTTTATACACAGCACTTTTAACAGGAAGTTTAAGATCAGAAAACATGCCTAAGGGTAGTGCCTGTAGTAATCTCCACTGAGTCCAAGCTAAATTCCTGAGAAGGATAATAAAAAACTAAATTATTTCCCAGCATGCCTGAAGAGAGTTACCAGACCACATATTTCTTGCTTTAGGAGATATAGCTTTTACATATAACACTTATAATTAATCAGTAATAACTTTATAAGAAACATTAATTAATAGATTAGAGCAAATGTCTAAAAATGAACTCCATTGACAAACCACATGCTTTGTGTTTGTGGTTAGTGATAGTCTCCACAATTTGCAAACTTACCTTCTTTTATTTTTTTGGGGTTAACATATTTTACTGGAAAAGCATTGAAACAAGGTTGCTGTTCACTTTTAACACAAGTTTCATGCTTGTTTGACCAAACACACACATCTATAAATGTGTCTTTATATAATATCAAGGGAAAAACTATTTTGCTAATTAGTAATATAAGAATCTTGGATTGGAATGGTAGGCTACTGATAATAGATTTTTACAGAATGCAGCAGAGCCCCTGCACAATTTAATGAGCTCCCAACAGCAGTATCATAAACTAACTAGGTAAATGAGGAAGCATCACCAATTACCGTAAATCTATATATGGAAAATGTGTTTTTGGACAAAAGCTTTAGTGGGACATATGTGTGTTACCTGTTGAGAATACAATTGTTCTCTATCATGTTGTGGTACAGATATCAATTTGGAGCCTTTCACACTTAAAGCGGGGTTCCAACCACAATTAGCATTTTTTAAATGTATGTCCTTTCATCATGGGTTTTTATAATATAAATCCGTTCACTTACTATTTTATAATCCGCCGCCGCTCCGCATAGTTATTCAAAAAAGATAGTTTATAAAACGATGTCCACACCGTTGTCATTTTGCTTGTGGGCATTGTGAAGCCCACAAGCACTTACTTCCTGGAAGTCTTGGATGGGGAGTGATAATTGGGAAGCGCACTGCATCCTGGGAAATGACGACACACATTTCCCAGGAGCATTAGAGGGAGATGATGTCAGGATCCTAGGTGATTCCAAAGGCAGATTTTGTGGGACTGCATAGCAACAGGCATTTCCAGATGAGTAAAACATTTTTTTTTATTTTTTAGGTCTAATGAGCACAATAATGAAACATTTTGGGATAGAAACTCCACTTTCAGAAGGAAACAGGGTCAACTTTTCTACAAAGTTGTAAATTGAGGAACACCAAGTGTAACATAATTTTATCAAACAATTGTGATGTTGTGTTATGCATCTCAGGGATTAATTAAACATTCTGTTACACAAGATAATTACTGATAAGCAAAGGTCATTCTCAACATCAGAAATCATAGCATATGGGGTCAGTTTTCTGTGTTTTGGGATGATGAGCATTCCATGGTGTTGTGACTAGTTCCATTTTGAAACCATGTGTGCATTTGTTGTCACTTGTGGGCCAGTTCCAATAATCCTGTGTATCCCTTGTTATCAGACCACAAGCAGACTCCCATTTACTGATCCATGTGTTTAGTAATGCTTATACACATGTGTGGGGATACTAACTTTAGTGTGAACAAATACACAGAACAGTATTGGATGCCTTTAGGTCTGTGTAAGTCCAGATGCAGTACAGACCTCTTACTGCTGACTGTACAATCCTATGTAAATCTTATACAACCATACACATAAACCCCTTGTGTCACATATCCTCTTTTATTATGGTATATGGCTGTTTATAGCATATCACTAATTATATAACAGAAATCAGAATTATCGACCCCTCTACAGCAGATACAATCATTCTGCGCAACACAGACAATTCAGCTTCCAGACACAGAGGTGTCGATTTTTTGCCAATATGGCATCCAATAAAAATTCTTGATCAGATACTTCAGAACATCAGATAATTTTGTGAATGCAGACACCACCAAGATGACCGATCCTGGAAGATTTCAAATGTAGATAGGAGTGATGGTAAGGGGAGGTGTCTATAGCCTGTGTCCACCACAATCAAAATCTTAGAGATTCTGAGAAATAATTTTGATTGTGGTGATGAGATTTTAAGATTGGTGACATTGACCAGCCAGTTTTTGATTGGCAGGAGAAGCCATGTTAGAGATGCCAGGTGGGGGTTTGGGGTGCAGTGCTGGGATTGGTCGATGGGAGATTTGTGGTAATCTCTACGGCAATTGGTGGAATCGCTGCAAGCAGACAGTGACTGGCAGTGCCGGTGTGGGTGGCATTGGATGAGAGGAGGGTTTCTGGGCAAAGACATCATCCATGGAAGTGCAGGCGGAGGTCGGGTGAGGCCTCTGATGCCTCCCAGCACAGGGGCCACCCTGCACTGGAAGGGGAACAAGATCTATAAATCAGCAGTGCAGGGAGGATCTACAGCCTCACTTATAACTGATCACTGGGTGCTGATCACTAGGCACTGATCGTTGATTGCTTGGCATTGATTACTGGACACTGATCGCTGGATCTTGATAGCTGCGCACTGATCACTGGACACTGATCGATGGGTGCTGTTTTCTAGGCTCTGATCACTGGGCATTATTTGCTGGGCACTGATTGCTGGGCACTGACCGCTGGGCGCTGTTTGCTGGGCACTGATTGCTGGGCGCTGTTTTCTGGGCACTGATCGCTGGGCGCTGTTTTCTGGGCACTGATCGCTGGGCGTTGTTTACTGGGCTGGCTGCTGATGGTGGCTTGCATGTGCAATCCATTCAGTAGAGGTGGTGAGGGGAGTGCAGGTAGGCCTAGACAATTGGTGGTAATAGGGGATTCTATAATCAGAAGGACTGAGAGAATAATTTGTCGCCAGGATTGCCTCAACCGAATGGTTTGCTGTCTCCCTGGTGCCAGGGTTCGGCATGTGGTGGACCGGGTGGATAAATTACTGGGAGGGGCTGGGCTTGACCCAGCTGTCTTGGTCCACATTGGAACCAATGACAGTATACATGGAAGGTGGAGGGTCCTTAAGAATCAATTTAAAGAACTAGGCTGCAAGATGAAGGGAAGGACCTCCAAGGTGATATTCTCTGAAATATTGCCAGTGCCATGCGCAACACAGGAAAGGCAGGGGGAGATTAGAGAGCTAAATGCATGGCTAAAGACCTGGTGTAGGAAGGAGGGATTTGGGTTTCTAGAGCACTGGGCTGACTTTTCATTGGGGTGCAACCTATATGCTAAAGACGGTTTGCTCTTGAATGGAAGGGGGTCTGCTGTGCTGGGGGAGAGATTTATGGGAGTGCTGGAGGAGTATTTAAACTAGGCTTGAGGGGCGGGGGTGAACTAAAATTACATTGGGCACACAGGTCATTTAGAGGTCAGACATTAATGGAGAGTGGAATGGGGATAGATGGGGGGAGGGTTATGGCAGGGGACAAGAAAGTTCCCATGTTGCAAACAGCCATTGGAAACTATAGTGCCATTTGTACTACTATAAATTATATGAAAAACACCAAAGAAAAATGTAATAATACATTTGAGTGTTTGTTTACCAATGCCAGAAGTCTGACAAAATAGGTGAGTTGGAAACTCTGGTGCATGAGGAGAGATATGATGTAATCGGTATTGCTGAAACTTGGCTTCAATCCTCACATGACTGGGCTATTAATATTCCTGGCTATGCTCTCTTTCGGAAAGACAGGGTAAAAAGGAAAGGTAGCGGGGTCTGTCTCTATGTGAGAAGTGACCTCAAAGCAAGCGAGAAAGAGGACCTGGTTGATGGAGAGTATTATGAGGCTAAAGCATTATGGGTGGAACTGCATACAGATGTACGTAGTTCAAAGTTAATCATTGGAGTTTGTTATAGACCACCCAATGTTAATGAGGAGGTGGAGACTCAGCTCCTTGCACAGATGGAAAGGGCTGCAAGGGCTGGGACGGTGATAATAATGGGGGATTTTAACTACCCAGAAATTGACTGGAGTAATGGTACTGCTGGGACAGTTATAGGGCAAACATTTTAAAACCTATTACAGGACAATTTTATGGTCAAGTTTATTGAAGCCCCAACTAGGAATGATGCTCTGTTGGACCTGGTAATCTCAAACCATGCAGAGCTTATTACTAGTTAGATAAAGGAACACATGGGTAGCAGTGTCATAACATGATTTCATACTATGTCCCCACAAAAATGCATAAAATAAACTGCGATACATCGTCTTTGTGTTGGAGGGAATGTGGAGAAGAAGGAAATCATGCTCATATATGGTGGCAATGTAGATTTATCCAAACATATTGGATGGAGGTACTGGACCTAATAAAACAGATAGAAGGGAAGGAGCCCTGGAAATGTTTATTTCATGCTATGGAAGGTCAGAGGAAAGATTACAGAGCATCCCTCACCCCATTTCTTTTAAATGCAGCAAAAGCATTAATTCAGAGAAATTGGAGAATTAAAGATCCACCAAAAATAAAAGAATGGTTTAGTGAGGTAGATAAAATAAGAGTAATGGAGGAGTTAATAAGTTATCAGGAAGAGGCAGAAATAAAATTCCAAGAAATCTGGGGGAAATGGATATACTTTAAGCAATCCCAGACTTATCTGAAGGTTATGGGGAGAGAAGATTGCAGGCTGATATCTAGAAAAGGAGCTTTCTCCTTCCCTCTCTCTCTTGTTTTTTTTTTCCTCACTTTTTTTCACATAATTTGAAGTGATGGGGAGGACAGAAGGTCCACCATGTCACTTCCTTAAAAAGTAAGGACACGGGGATAAGGATGGGTTATATTATAAAAGGGATGAGTTTGTTAAACATCCCCCCCCTTTTTTTTCTCTTTCCAACACTTTTCAAAATTTTCTCACTTTGGCCCTTCCCCCCCCCTCTTTTTTTTTCCCTCAACACTTCATAAATTTTTTTTCTCACTCTGGCCCTTTTTTCCCCTTCCCCCTCCCCCCCCTTTTTTGTTTTTGACTAGGGAGAGGGGAGAGGAGAATGTGCCCCTAGTTTAAAGGACATCAGTATAGAGATAGTATCGTAAGGACGGACCCAGCTCTGTACCCACACAAATGTTTTATGTTATTTTTGTAATATGTAGTTTGTATATGTTAATGTTATATGTATGAAGAACCTGTGAATTTTATGACTGATATTTAGAAAAAAAAAATTGTAAAGAAAGTATGTAAAGTTCTTCTATTTATGTGGAAAAATAATAAAAACAATAACATGATTTCATTTGATGTTAACTATAAGCAAGAAATACATACAGGAAAGATAAAAACACTTAATTTCAAGAGAGCAAATTTTCCAAGGATGAGGGCTGCTCTCCAGGACTTAGGCCCCGTACACACCATAGAATCCATCCGCAGATAAATCCCAGCAAATGGGTTTCAGCGGATAGATCCTATGGTGTGTACACGCCAGCGGATCTTTTTCCGCGGATAAATCTCCCCTGGGATGGATTCCAGCAGATCGGATATTTGCTGACATGCACAACATATCCATCTGCTGGAGTCCATCCCAACGGATGGATCCGCTGGTCTGTACAGACTCACCGAATCCATCCGTCCGAAGGGATCCCCCGCATGCGTCGTAATGATTTGACGCATGCGTGGAATTCCTTATATGACAGCGTCGCGCACGTCGCTGCGTCATAATCGCGGCGACGGCGCGACACGTCATCGCCAGAGGATTTCGGCGCGGATTTCAATGCGATGGTGTGTACACACCATCGCATGAAAATCCGCCGAAATCCACGAGAGGATTTATCCGCGGAAACGGTCCGCTGGACCGTATTCGCGGATAAATTATATCGTGTGTATGGGGCCTTAGACTAGGAGGGAATGTTGGCATCAATGGGCATTTTCGTAAATTCTGGAAATTCGAAAAATTATTTTTTTCCGTTTTTTGTTTCATTCGTTTTTTTTTCCGAAATTCAGAATTTTTTTTTTTTTTCGTTTTATTCGTTTTTTTGCTTTTTTCGTAAATTCGTAAATTCAGGAAATTTGAAAAATTCGAAAATCAAAATTTCGAAAATTGAAATATTCGAAAATCGAAAAATTTGATGTTTTCAAATTTTGAATATTTCAATTTTCGAATTTTAGAAGTTTTCACTTTTCAGATTTCAAATTTTTCAAATTTCGAATTTTTCATTTTTCGAAATTCGGAAATACGAAAAATCGAAAATTCGAAATTCGGAAATTTTTTCAATTTTCGAATTTCGAATTTTTCAATTTTCGAAATTTCGAATTTTTGAAATTCGGAAATACGAAAATTCAAAATTTGAAAAATTCCAAATCTGAAAAATTCAAAATTTGAAAAATTCAAAATTTGAAAAATTCAAAAAATCAGAAAAATTCGAAATTGGAAAAATTCGAAAATTTGAAAATTGAAAAAATCGAAATTTGAAAAATTGAAAAATTCTAAAATTGAAAAATTCTAAAATTGAAAAATTCTAAAATTCGGAATTTCGAAAATTCTAAAATCCGAAAATTTTTCGTATTTCAGAATTTCCAAAAATCCGAATTTCCGAAATTCGTAAATACGAAAATTCGTAAATTACAAAAAAAAAATCGGAAATGCGAAAATTAGTAAATTTGTAAATTCGAATTTTCGGAAATGCGAAAATTCGTAAATTCAAAATTTTCGGAAGTCCGAAAATTTGTTAATAAAAAATTTGTAAATACGAAAATTCGTAATTAACGAATTTTCGTAAAAAAACTAATTAGGAACAAAACGAATTGCACATGTTTAATAATTTTGCCCCTGTACAAATCATTAGTAAGACCTCATCTGGAATATGCAGTTCAGTTTTGGGCTCCATTTCTCAAAAAGGATAACGGGGGAACTGGAGAAAGTGAAGAGAAGGGCAACCAAACTGATAAGAGGCATGGAGGAGCTCAGCTATGAGGAAAGATTAGAGGAACTGAATGTATTCACTCTTGAGAAGAGGAGATTAAGGGGGATATGATCAACATGTACAAATATATAAGGGGTCCAGATAGTGAACTTGGTGTTGAGTTATTCACTTTACGGTCAACACTGAGGACAAGGGGGCACTCTTTACGTCTAGAGGAAAAGAGATTTCACCTCCAAATACGGAAAGGTTTCTTCACAGTAAGAGCTGTGAAAATATGGAACAGACTCCCTCCAGACGTGGTTCTGGCCAGCTCAGTAGATTGCTTTAAAAAAGGCCTGGATACTTTCCTAAATGTACATAATATAACTGAGTACTAAGATTTGTAGGTAAAGTTGATCCAGGGTAAATCCGACTGCCTCTCGGGGGATCAGGAAGGAATTTTTTCCCCTGCTGTAGCAAATTGGATCATGCTCTGCTGGGGTTTTTTGCCTTCCTCTGGATCAACTGTGGGTATGGAGTTGGGTGTATGGGATTGCATTGTGTTTTTTATTTTGTTTGTTTATTTTTTGTGTGGTTGAACTGGATGGACTTGTGTCTTTTTTCAACCTGACTAACTATGTAATTGAACGATGGGCGTTGTTTGCTGGGCACTGAATGCTGTTTGCTGGGCGTAGGGCTGAAAAGTAGAAGCAGCGGTGATCACACCCGATCTCAGGAGAGGGTGGAGCGTGATCCGCAGGAATTGCAGACACCTGATCCTTAACACAGGATGCTGTCCTAGAGGTAGGCGGGGAGTGACTGGAGCCCGAGCTGTGTATGGTCACTGATCCAATCCAGGCTGGAGCAGACAGTGATGGAGAAAGGGTGAGATCGGTAGTGCTCCCAGGAATCCCCCCCACCTACCTGTTTGGCCTGACTGACTCACCCCAATCCATCTTCCGCACAAGGAGCCGGCCAGATGAGCCACTGGAGTCGCCTTCCCCTACACTCCGCACTGCTCCGGCCACAGCCCAGCCTGAAGGAGACTCCCAAATATCCTCCACCCACTACCATGGAGCATAGGGAACAGGCGGCTGCCTAGTTTTCCTATTGGTATTGCCGGCCCTGTATACGAAGTATGGAACACACAAACACATTGTAAGTATTGTTTATTAGAAAAACATCCAAAATCTGTGAGATCACGTACAAGCACGTGGGCTGGATGCGAGAGGTGGATCAGCAGGATGATTGTGCCAGGACAGGTACAGTAGATGTGTCTCATCTCTGCTTCCTTTCACCATTCTGCATATCATAGATGAGAAGAGGGTACAGCAGTGGAGCAGATGAGCAGAAGGGTACAGCGGTGAAACAGATGAGCAGGGAGGTACAGTGGTTGAAGGTATGAGAAGGGGGTTCAGCAATAGGACAGAAGAGCAGGAGGTACAGTGTTGGGGCAGATAAGTGGGGGGTTCAGTGTTGGGCCAGATGAGCAGAAGGGTTCAGTGTTGGGGCAGAAAAGCAGGGGGGTAGAGCAGTGGGGCATATGTGAAAGGAGGTGTATTGGTGGGGCAGATGAGTAGGGGGTTATATTGGTGGGAGAGGAGAGCAGGGGGAACAGATGTGGGGCAGAAGAGCAGGGGATACAGAGGTGAGACAGATGTGCAGGTGGTACATTGGTGGGGCAGATGAGAAAGCGGGTTACAGTGGTGGGGCAGATGAGCAGATGGGTTCAGTGTTAGGACAGATGAGAAGGTGATTCAGTAGTGAGTAGGGGTGCAACGGATCGTGCCCGATCCGCGATCCGAACGGGTCGACGGATCGGGCACTATTAATAGCCATAGCCAACATTGCCCCCACACTAGTAAAACAGTAACACTGTAATTGCCATTTTTCCCACTGTAATGGTCCCAAAATTGTCCGATGTGTCCGCCATAATGTTGCGGTCACGAAAAAAATCGCTGATCGCCGCCATTAGTAGTAAAAAAATATATATATTAATAAAAAAGACAAATAAAAAGACAAAAAACTTTTGTTTATCTTGTGTGTTTTTTTTTACTGACCCAAAAATGATCCGATCCGTGACTCCTGATCTGAGGATCGATCTGATCCATGAGTTTTTTGATCCGTTGCACCCCTAGTAGTGAGACAGAAGAGCATGGGGATACGGCGGTGGAGAAGATGTGCATGGAGGTACAGTGGTGGGGCAGATGAGAAAATTGGTACATTGATGAAGCAGATGAGCAGGGGGTTACAGTGGTAGGGGCAGATGTGCAGAAAGTTTAGTAGTAGGAGGGATGAGAAGAGGGTTCAGCGGTGGGACAGAAAAGCAGGGGGGTATAGTGATGGGGCAGATGAGCAGGAGGTTACAGTGGTGGAACAGAAGAGCGGGGGTTCAGTGTTGGGTCAGATGATAAGGGAATTACAGTGGTGGGCAAGATGAACAGGGGGGATCAGTGCTGGGGCAGAGGAGAAAGGAGGTACATTGGTGGGATAAAATATATATAAAAGTGCACTAACACCTGCTTAATGGAGATAAGTGGCTGAATATATAAAGCAGTGCTTACAAAACTAAATAAAGATGTGAATATGTATATATACACAGAATAACAGTGTAGTGATAATCACAACACATTGAAGTGTAAAATAACCACACACAGATGATCGGACGAATAAATGATTATCAAAAACCAGTGAAAAATATATAAGTGTTTAAAGGTGATATAAATAAAGTTCATAAGTGTTGGTCTCTTCCTCTGATTCTTCCACCACACCACAGTGTTCAGTGAATCCTCCACCCTTCAGAAAAACGCACTCACCAGAACGATAGGCCTCACACTCTCGTGTTTGGCGTTAAAGCTTAAACCAGGACCACTCAGATGTATTGATAAGAGATCCGTTCCAAAATAGTGCAATCCACAATTGTGTCCACATAAATGATAAAAGAAAATCCACAATAGTGTAATACTGTAAACCAGTTTTAATAAAATACCATGCGTAAAATCTTCAAATTTTACACTCACAAACAAACTCTTTAACCAGACATTAATCACTCCAAATCAAAAAGGTGTAATCCAATATTCCTTGCAGGTGAGCTAGTGGTCACGGCGGACCCTCAATCAGCATATAAGTACTCACAGCCCTTGGACCGTTTTCCAAAATGCCTTCCTTATTCCACAGCAAGCTCAAAAAACGCCACACTTCAAAGTGTACACGTTAGTTCAGATTGTGATAAGATGACCACGCCCCGAACATGTTTCGTCATGTGACTTATTCATGGGGTTGGTCATTAGCATCTAAATCCGCCCTTTTATCTTAAAAAAATTCAGAGTTCAGAGCCTCACGTAATGATGACTCCCCCAGCCGCGCCTCCTAGCTTGTTCCAACCATTTGTGACGCATCTCTCATGTGAGTGTCACGCCTCTCCCATGTGAGTGGGGTTATATATTCAGCCACTTATCTCCCTTAAGTAGGTGTTAGTGCACTTTTATATATATTTTGTCACAATCTTTTCTTTTAATAGCAGCAGCTAGTTAAATTCATTATTCTTTCCAGCAGAGCGCAGTGGTGGTAGTTATCTGACGGCCTTTTTAATTACCCACTTGTTTACATTGGTGGGATAGATGAGCAGGGGGTTACAGCGGTGGGGCAGAGGAGCAGGGGGGTGCAGAGGGGTACAGCAGAGAATCGGTGGAACATGAGCAGGGTGGGGTCCAGTGTTGGGGCAGAGGAGAAAGGAGGTACATTGGTGGAACAGATGAGTATGGGGTTACAGTATTGGGGCAGAAAATCAGGGGGAACAGAGGTGGGACAGATGTGCAGGAGGTACAATGGTGGGCAGATGAGAAAGGGGAAACATTGGTGGGGCAGATGAGCAGGGAGTTACAGTGGTGGGACAGAATAGCAGGGTGGTACAGTGGTGGGGCAGATGTACAGGAGGTTACAGTGGTGGGACAGATGAGCAGGAGGTACAGACGTAGAGCAGATGGACAGGGTAGTACAGTGGTGGGGCAGATGTGAAGGGGGTTACAATGTTGGTGTAGATGACAAAGGGGGTACATTGGTGGGGCAGATTAGAAAGGGGTACATTGGTTGGGCAGATGAGCAGGGTGGTACAGTGATTGGGCAGATGAGCAGGGGGTTACAGTGGTGGGGCAGATTAGCAGGGGGTTACAGTGGTGGAGCAGTTGATCAGGGGTGTACAGTGGTGAAGCAATTGACCAGGGGCTACAGTGGTGGGGCAGATGTGCTGGGGGTTACAGTGGTGGGGTAGATGAGCAGGGGGTACAGTGGTAAAACAGATTTGCAGGGGGGACAGTGATCTAAGGTGTAATGAACTGTACACACAACCGTTTTTTCCATCGGAGTAAACTCGGATGTTTTTTACGACGGAATTCTGACAGAATTCCGCTCAAGCTGTCTTGCATACAAACAGTCACACCAAATTCCGACCATCCAAAATGCGGTGAACTACTACACGTACGATGGCAATATAAAACGGAAGTTCAATTCAAACCGCGCAACACTTTGGGCTGCTTTTACTGATCTTGTGTTAGTAAATGTTTGGTGAGAGATGATTAGCGCTTTTCTGTCTTCATGCTTTTCAGTGAGAGATAATACCGCTCTAAAAACTGCTGATCCCTTGGCTTTGCTTCCGTCCCACTAAACCAAAAGGGTGCTGGCTATGCACAGGTGCATTGAATAGAAGAAGATCTTGGACTGCCGCACTCCTTAACCACTTAAGGACCGCCTCCTGCAGATATACGTCGGCAGAATGGCACGGCTGGGCACAAGCACGTACCTGTACGTCCTCTTTAAGTGCCCAGCCGTGGGTCGCGCACCCGCGACCCTGCCTGAAGCTCTGTGACCGCGGACGCTGGACCCGATCGCCACTGGAGTCCCGCGATCGGTCCCTGGAGCTGAAGAACGGGGAGAGCTGTGTGTAAACACACCTTCCCCATTCTTCACAGTGGCAGCTTCATTGATCGTGTGTTCCCTTTTATAGGGAAACACGATCATTGACGTCACACGTCCAGCCCCGCCCCCCTACAGTTAGAAAAACATATGAGATCACACATAACCCCTACAGCGCCCCCTAGTGGTTAACTCCTAAACTGCACTGTCATTTTCACAGTAAACAATGCATTTTTATAGCATTTTTCGCTATGAAATTACAATGGTCCCAAAAATGTGTCAAAATTGTCCGATGTGTCCGCCATAATGTCGCAGTCATGAATAAAAATCGCTGATCGCCGCCATTAGTAGTAAAAAAAAAATAATAATAATAAAAATGCAATAAAACTATCTCCTATTTTGTAAACGCTATAAATTTTAAGGAGTGTGGCAGTCCAGGATCTTCTTCTATTTCATGCTTTTCAGACCGTTTTCTGGTGTTCAATTTGTGCTTGTGGGTTTGTATGTGTCTTTCAGTGCGTGTAGTGAGTTTGTATCTGTTTTTCAGTGCGTTCTTGTCCACTCATTTTTGATTTTCAGGTCATTCTTCATAGGCCTTGTTGTTCTTCAGTGCGCTCTGTTTAGTTTGTTCTGACCAGCCGTCTGTTTTTTAGCTATGTTTCGGGTACGTACTTGTCGTAGAGTTTGTGCTGTGCATGGGCTTGGTGTTTGGGTTCTTGCTTTAACCCAAGCTCAGTCCATGAAATGGGTGAGGAGGAGTTCATGGACGAAGAATTGGTTGCTCCAGCGTGACCAATTCTGTCACATGCCTTTGCTGCGGGAGATTCAGTAGAATAACCCTGATGACTTCAGGAAATATCTCCAGATGACGGACCCCATTTTTCACCATCTGTTGGCTTTGCTGTCCCCTTATATTACGAGGCAGAACACCTGCATGCGGCAAGCCATCACTCCCGAGCAGAGGCTAGTTACCACGTTGCAGTACTTGATGACAGGGAGAAGTCTAGAGGACCTCAAGTTCATGACAGGCATCTCCCCCAAGGCTCTGGGGATCATTATCCCAGAGACTTGTTCTGCCATCATTCAAGTCCTGCAGAAGGACTATATTAAGTTAAGTTTTCTCCTTTAACATCACATTCTATGATAATGTATGCTAATGTATTGTATTTCTTTCGTCATTCCCTAATTACCATGATTGTAATATGCTTTGAAAGTCCCTTTTGTCCCCATGCATGCTGTAAGCTTTTAATGCTCCTGTTTTTGGCCTACATGCATATTTGCCTTCATGATATCCTGGGCCCATACACACCTAACCTAGTCACAATGTTATGTGCAAAAATACTACTAATATTTTTTTCTGGTTAGACTCCACTGTTTCCTTCAATGCCACATGAATGGCAGACTGTGGCATCCTATTTTGCAGAGGGGTGAGACTTTCCCAACTGCGGAGGTGCTATAGATGAGAAACACATCCACATTGTGACACCACCCCATTCGGGGTCTTACTATTATAATTATAAGGGGTTTAATAGTATAGTGATGATGGCGGTGGTGTCAGCACAATACAAGTTCCTGTATGGGGACGTGGGGAAGAATGGCCGGATGTCCGATGGTGGAGTCTTTGACCAGACGTAGTTCTCCCAACGTCTCCAGAGGGGTGGCTTGGCATTGTTACCTGATGAAGACAATGTTGAAGCACTCGGTCTAGGCGAGCACCTGCTGAGGCCATTCCCCCAGTGGACCCTCACCCCGGAGAGGAGGGTTTTTAACTACGGGCTGGACAGAGCCCAAAGAGTCATTAAGAATGCCTTTGGGATAATGGCCAGCCGGTTCCGCCTTTTTCTGACAGCAATACACATGGCAGACTACAAACTGAACCACATTGTTTTATCATGCTGCATACTGCACAACTTTTTGTGTCAAAATGCACCAACTTATCTTGCCTCAGTTGGGCCTGAGGCCAGACTTGCTGGGAATCCCCTGACAGGCCTGGATACTGGCCATCCTTGCTTGCCCCCACAAAGCGCCCATGAAGTTCGCCAGAAATATGTGAATTATTTCACGGGTAGGGGGACCATTGCTATGCCAGACAATGTCTAAATAATTTTTAAATAAAAAAAAAAATCTGCTAGAATCTTGAAATCTAGTGCACTTGTAGTGTCAAGTGGCTTTTTCCTTAAGTAAATAACCCCAATTGTCACCATAAACACAAAATTACTTCAAAAACTGGTATTGAGTATTGAAAGAAGAACCCACACATTGTTGAATAGAAAATGTTTTACTCTGTGCACATTCACATGTGCGTTCTAAAAATTTTGGATAAATTAAAACATATATATTTTTTTTGTATAAACAGGCATGTTTTAAAACATAACATACACAACTCTGGAACTTACAAAGTTCAACTTAGAAAAACTGATCAACACATTTTTGACAAACTATAATGTCTGTTGCCTTCAGTTTTTCTACGTTCAACTTTGTAAGTTCCAGAGTTGTGTATGTTATGTTTTGAAAAATGCCTGTTTGTACAAAAATATATATATATTTTAAAACTTGAGAAAAAATATATGTTTTAATTTACCCCAAAATGTTCATTAGATGGTGTGGTGTCACCCCTGTAAAAGCCAAATTATGAAGATGCACACAAATTGGAAGTCAAAATGGGGATTTGCTTCCTGATCCCATGCCTAATGTCAACATGTGATATCTGCCATCATGGGGGATCTATGTCCGTGTTTTGGAGGTGCAACCTGGGGTTCTCCCTGTCACCTACTTGAGATGCGAGGACGGGGTTACACCCACAAAACACGGACATAGATCACCCGTGATGGGAGATAGCACATGTTGACACACTGTGTGCATCTTCAAAAAGTTGTTTTTAAAATGTTATCAGCCACCTGCTGTGTCTCCGCCATGTCACTACTACTGTGCCGAAAGAGAAGGGGCGGGGAATATACTAGAAAGAATGTCAGGGGCGGGCGACGTGGGTGGAGTTTCACGCATGTGCAGTGTATATAAAGCTAACACGCCTTTGTCATACCTACGTTCTGTGTGCGGAGGAAGGAGGTACGGAAGTTGCGAGCGTCCTAACGAAGGTAAATTTGAAATTTGGGGCATCAGTAGCCTATACTGCTTCAAGATTGAGGCCTATATTGGAATAAGATTCTAAGAGTTTAGGCTGACATATGGGCCCGGATTCACAGACATTGGCGCATATTTATGCGGTAGTAGCGTATCTAATATACGCTACGCCGACGCAGCGCACAGATGCAAGCACTGGATCCACAAAGCACTCGCACCCAAATCTACGCTGGGTTTCCAGTAAGTCAGCGTAGGTGGAAGTGGGTGTGAGCCATGCTAATGAGGCGTGACCCCATGCTAATGATGGGCCGAGTGACAGACAAGTACTTAAAATGATCGGCACATGCGCCGTCCCGTGGGCGCAACCCAGTGCGCATGCTCAGAATCATGTCGAAACTACTCCCTAAGATACGTCGAATCACTGCCTACGACGTGAACGTAACCTACGCCCATCCCTATTCACGTACTACTACGTAAACGACGTAAAATACGACGGCTGTTCCCTGGTCCATACCTTTGCATGAGTTGCATCTCATAGATGGGGAATAACTATACACCGGATGTAAGCCTTACGCAAACCGCGTATATTATGCGCCGGGCGCAACTACGTTTGTGAATCGACGTATCTCCCTCATTTGCATATTTGCAATGAGGTGGCCAGGGTAAATATGCGCCCACGATACGCCGGCGTAGGAAAGTTACGTCAGTCGGATGAAGCCTATTTTCAGGCATATCTAGTTCTGTGGGCACAGCGCACAGATACGACGGCGCATAGTTACAGGAAAAATAAATCTCGCGCCAAATGAATTACACTAAATGATATACTTGATAAATCAAGTGACTAACTGAGTGAAGCTGCTCCCAAATAAAATCAGGTGACTGACTTGCATATATTGTATAGTGAGGTGAGGGGCGCTATATCAAAATAGTGGATGCGTGTCACAATGTGCGTTTGAGTAGTACACAGTGTAACTGTGTACCCAAATCTATGTGAAAAACCAAACAGATTATAATCTAAACTCTATAAGTACAATAGTGCCAAATGCCGTGGAAAATAAATAAAATATAAAAAAAAAAAAAAAAAAAATTAAAGAATGTCCAGCAAATAAATAGTTAAGTGCAAAATGGATCCAGTGTTGTATCAAGTCCAGGTGCAAAATGCAAATAATCCAATCCCAAATCGCAGGGAAAAGTGCAAATGCTAAAGTGCTTGTGAATCTTCAAAATAGCCAAAGTGCGAGAAAGAAGTGATCCGCCTTCACCTATAGGTCACCAGAATAATAATGGATGGCTCCTTACCACACGGTGTTGACCAGATTACTTAAAATATGGTCAATCAGGCTTGTTTTAAATGAGGATCAGCAGGGTCTCATTGGATTCCAATGTCAGCGATTGCAGCAAATGGTGTACCAAGAAAGGAGAAGAGATACCACCATAGTGTAAAACCATTTAATATACAAAAGTTAAAATTACAATGCCAAATGGCCTCTTACTGTTGCTGGTGCCCGTTTCCGGCACTGAGGCTGTAGGTGGTGGGGATAGTAAGACAAGATAAGAGATGGCCGCGTCCTGGTCCACTAGCGTGCGTTCCACCGCTAGTTGTCCATCAACCAGTGAGACCGGAAGTGCGTGGCTATGCGTGCGCGCTCGGATACCGCCTCGACGTCACGTTTCAGTTAAACCGTCTTCAGGAAGCGTATCCAGCACACGCAACAGACATCTATTATATAGGTCTGTCTATCAGCCTGTGGGAGGGGCAATCGGATCATGTGACAGCCTCTGTCCCAGTTACCAAAGCTCACATATTAAACACATTATGGCTGTGCAAACTGTCTCCAATCATAAATCAATACATACATGTATCTGCTCGCTGCTTAAAATACCTGAAATGTATCTTTGAATTCTTATTTGGACATGTTGAATTTGTTTAAAACTCTGGCATTTTTAATATGCTATGCAATGGGTCCATAGTGTTCTGTGCGCCATCTAGAGGGGTTATGTGGTATTGTGCAAAATAGCACCAGTATTCTAAATCCATCTAGATGCAGTGCGTTTTTAGTTCTCCCAGTTATATTATTATTTAATATGTGTGCCATTTGCGTAGCCTGTAAATTTGTTAAAATAGGTTATAAAATAATACAAAATAATAAAAATTATACAATCCAACTCGAGTAGTACAAGGAGTGTGTATGTAACTTTATTTGTAAAACAATCAAAATTCTACACTCCAAGGCTCGGGTGGTGCAAGTAATGTATGTTTTCCCTCTACTCTTTTGTTTTGTGTGAGCCCAATTCAAGATGGGTTGGCCGATGGGTGATGTGCAAACTGCCCAGCCCCTTGGAGTGGGGATCTCCCAAAATCCTCTGGGTGTGTGTATGGAATGATGCACTAAACTGTTTGTTTGCTCACCCCATAGGTCTGCCGTTCACGCATCAGTTAAAAAACAATTAAGGTCGAGCTCTATATTGAGCCCTAGTGGTCGCATAGTCCTTAGACGATGTATCCATTGAGTCTCGTTCTGAGATACTGCCTTAGTAAGGTCAGTACCACGCCAATGTTTGGTAATCCTATCAATTCCATAGAATTTTAACAGACACGGGTCCCTGTTGTGGTACAAGTCAAAATGCTTAGACACGCTGTGTTCTGGGTACCCTTTAATTATATTGGCCACGTGTTCGTTTATTCTGACTTTAAGTTCGCGGGTAGTCCGGCCCACGTATTGCAGAGTGCACGGACATTCTAGGACGTACGTTACAAATTTGGAATGGCATGTTATCAATGGTTTGATAGTGAATTCTTGTCCAGTTACACTGGACGTGAACTTACTGATCTTTTTTCCTTGCCTTTTTGTTTTCTTACAGGATCTGCAGCGGGTGCAGTAGTGGAAGCTGGATCCGTCCAGGAAAGTGTATGGCTTTTGTGGAGGATCTGGGACATTGGTGGCTACCATATTTCTCAGGCCTGGTGCTTTCTTATAGATAAAGGTGGGATGTTTCGGCAGGATTTTGACCAAATCCATGTCTTTTAAAAGTATAGGCCAAAACGCTTTGACAATTTTCTCCACACTTCTATATTGCCTGTGGTAACCTGATATAAAAGGTACATCTTCTTTTCTGGGGGGTCTCACTCTAGTTTCCAAGAGGGACTCCCTATCCATTGCCAAGACTTCTTGCTGCATTTTCCACAATGCATTTTGGGTATAACCTTTTTCTATAAACTTCTCAGTTAATATTGCGGCTTGTAGTTCAAAATCCGCAACATCATCGCAGTTTCGACGGATCCTCATGTATTGCCCTTTTGGTATTGCACCCAGCCATTTTGGGTGATGGCAACTTGAAATAGGCACGAATCCGTTGCGGTCCGTTGGTTTAAAATACGTTTTTGTGAGGACCCGACTGCCCTTTTTCGTTAGCGTAAGGTCCAAAAAATGGCTGGAAGTCTTACTGGACTCTGCTGTGAAACTGAGACCGTAGTTGTTGGTATTCATTTTGGATAAAAATTGTTCCAATGATGCTTGGGGACCTTCCCAGAATAGTAAAATATCGTCTATATACCTTCGGTAATATATAAGCGATGTAACATTGTCCTTAAAAATGGTCTCTTCCTCCCATCTGTTAAGTACCAGATTAGCTACACTGGGGGCATACCTGGCGCCCATTGCGACTCCTTTGATACACTTACACTTACGCAGCGTATATCGAGATACGTTGGCGTAAGTGCTTTGTGAATCCAGGCCATAGTGTTTTTGTCTTGCAGCAAATATGCAGCACTTTAAGGACCCATAATTCATGTCCGGTTTTATAGACCCGTACAGAGAGATGAGGAATTTGTGGGAGGTAAAACACCCATTATATTATATAAAAACAGCTCCTAGGGCAATACTGGAGAAACTGCTGGTCTTTGTGAAGAGTTGGGTCCCCGACGCAGATATCGAGTTGGTGGACAATAAAATTGGTACATTGAGGAGCATGTATAAGAAGGAGCACAATAAGATCCTGAAATCCTTCAGATCAGGATCAGCAGTGTATGCTCCCAGACTGTGGTACTTCAACAAACTGCGTTTTCTGGACGACCAGCTTGAAGGCAGGAAAACACTTTCTACCCTTCCCTGCAGCCTTCCCTCCACCCTTCCCTCTACCCCAGCAGAGGCTCAGAACTAACCTGGGCATTACAGGTTGGAGATAAGGCTGCAAAGAAGACAAGGAAGTGATTGTCTGGTCTGACAGAAGACACAGACTGTTGCAGTACCACAGACTGGGGACATATATGTCATCTGATGCTGTTCCTGATCTCTGGGAGTCCTGGGCCAGATTGGGCTCCCAATTATATGGACTCCTCAAGCTACCAATTTTATTGTCCACAGAGTTGATGTCTGCCCTGGGGTCCAAAGGCCTCGCAAATTCCAGCAGTTTATCCAGCGTTGGCTTCTTCTTTATTTTGTTAACCAGAATAAATGGATATTTTGCTTCTGCAAATACTTGCCTATGTGTTTTTCTTCAAATATGACAGTTTGTTTGTGAGTAGGCAGGTACATTTCATAAAAACAATGTCAAATTAACAAGAGACACCAACACCAACCTCATTGAGGTTAAAAAATACAAGATAATAATGTTATTGTGGTAACTTGACACACAAAAAAATATATAGTATTTATCATATAACACGCACAGGCATATAACACGCACCCTAACTTTAAGAGGGAAGTTTCAGGGAAAAAACTTTCCCCAGCCCCCTGCGTATAACACGCAGGCACAGTTTACCCTCTATTTTCAGGGTAAAAAAGTGAGTGTTATACGCCAATAAATACAGTATATATATATATATATATATATATATATATGGAGATCACTCACATAGAAATGATTACCTATGTTCCTTTTGTAGCAGGCACTTCTCCAGACTGATCTAATCTATTAGAGGACAGCTGTCTTCTGCAGCATCTGCAGCATCGTGGGCTTTTTCACCCCCCTTTCCCTCTTCACACATAGACACTCAGAACTGCTTGTTTGGAAACTCCCTATTGGAGGTTGTCTGTAAACTCCCTATTGAAAGAGCCTGAGCCAATCATGAGACAGCAGCAAAGGACTGTGGGGAGGAGATAAAAAATCAGAGGAACTAAACCAGAGCCTGTTTTTTCCTGCACCCCATCAGGAGAGCATCTGCACTCTATGTGTGTGTGTGGAATTGCGGCCTACCAAGGGGCACACAGCCTGCAGCTCCAGCCCAGAATAACAGATTGTGCATGCAGCTCCAGCCCAGAGGAACAGATTGTTCATGCAGCTTCAGCCCAGAGGAACATATTGTTCATGTAACTTCAGCCCAGAGGAACAGATTGTTCATGCAGCTCCAGCCCAGAGGAACAGACTGTGCATGCTAAAGAATGACACCCTGCAACAGCTCAAGTACTGAATGCCACTTCGACACACCTGCATCTAAGATCGATCAATTGCTCAGGGGAGGACCGCTGACTGTGTACAGGATTTGGTGAGGGGGCTTTGCCCAGGAACCTTTAATGTTTTTCATAAAATACCACATCCAAATATTGTCCACAGCTCCTACATTGCCAGTGAAGATAATAAAACTCAAAGCTTCGCTTCCAGGACATTGCCGTGGTTGCTCTTAAAGGGGACACACCATGGGTATTGAGATTATTTCTTTGTTTTCAAAAAGCTTTATTGCAAATATATAAAAAGCAATACAAGGTCATAAAAGAGTGAGTGCATGGCCAGGGAGCACAGGCACTCACTGAAATATCTGAGTACAACATGAGGATTAACAAACAGTACACATTACAAGTAGATGTAAATATACTAATACATGACTCAACTGATATAAAAGTAAGCCTGAGACATAACCGTAATTTGGCAATGCTACAGTCTAAAGGGAGACCGAGGAAAAAGCTATCCTGATAAGTCGAGAGCAAGAAAGAGAGGAAAAAGAAAGAAACATAAATAAACAATAAAGAGAGAAAAGGAAAAGATCAGTCCTGGAGTCTGAATAGAAACCATGGGTTCCATTTGGCATCAAACTTGGGCAGCGAATCATACAGGGTATGGTATATTTTTTCAGAGAGCATCATTTGATCCACTCTATTCAGTATTAATGAAAAAGGAACTACATCCTTCTTCCAGCAAAGGGCAATAGCCCACAACATGGCAAGGCAGATCGAGTGAATGAGTCTAATCATGGGCATCGGTACTTCTTGGATTTTATCAAAAAGAAGACAGTGAGTATGCTTGAGGTCTACGTGTTCCCCCGCAAGGGTGTCAATTTGTTTCAATGCCTCCGCCCAGGTGGTTTTAAGTCTGGAACAGTCCCAGAACAAATGGATATAGGAGCCTGGTTCCCCACAACCCCTAAAACATAACTGGGAAACTTGTGGGAACATACTGTGGAGACGTATAGGGGTGTAATACCAGCGGGTCAGCAGTTTAACTGCCGTTTCCCTGATTGTGAGAGAGAGAGTACACTTGCGCATATTGATCCAGCAGGACTGCCAGTCCACGTCATTTGTGTCTAACTGCAACTCCTGTTCCCATTGGGTTCTATATTTCAGCTCAGTAGACTGAAGAGCTGCGACCATCATGACATAGATCCCTGATATTAGACCCTTGCCTCTGGGAGCTGAACTACACAAAGTCTCAAAGTCATAAGGACGGTCTGCAGGGGGGGTTCCGTAATGGGATTGAAAAAAGTGACGGATTTGGAGAAAATTATAGAATTCCCCCACTAGGATACCAAATTTTTACTGCAGTGTAGCAAAGGATACAAACTTGGAATCCTGTAAGAAGTCCCGAAGTCTGGTCAGGCCTAAAGCAACCCAAGTCTGAAAAGACTCAGGGCAGGAATAGGCCGGGGTAAAACGTGAGTCCCCCACAAATGAAGCATTCAGAGGGGGCCGCGAAACAAGGCCAAACTTGGTTTTGTAACTATCCCAAAGGTCTAGGGAAGAGGCTACTATGAGGTTTTTGGACCGGAGAACATATCCTGTCGGATTAGAGGACCACATGAGACCAGGGAGGTAAAATGGGGTTATCGAGTCCTGTTCAAATCTAACCCATGGGACTTTAGGATTACGGATATTCCATTGGGCCTGTTGAGAAAATCTACTGGATAAATAATAGAGCCAAATCTGGGGAACCCCAAGGCCTCCCCTTTTAGAGGAACGGTAAAGTACATCCTTCGCAAATCTAGGGGGTCTATTCTTCCAAATGAAATTGTTAAACAGGGATTGAATTTTGAGGACATAAAGTTTGGGTAATCTGAGTGGAAGGGATCTAAATAAATACATTAATTTCAGGAGGCAAGTCATCTTCAGGGCAGTCACTCTCCCTAAAAATGAAATATGGAGAGGAGCCCATGCTCTGAGCAATTGTTTTATTTTAGTAACTATAGGGGGATAATTTGTGTCAAAGAGTTTACGATAGTCATTAGTAAGATTAATACCTAGGTAAGGGAGAGAGTGAATAGCCCAGGAGAATTTAAAATTGTGCCTAAGATGGTCGAGTTCAGAATGGGGGTAACCGACGGGGAGGGCGGTAGATTTTGAGACATTTACCGCAAGACCAGAGACCTTAGCAAATCTGGACAAGGTACCAAATAGGTTAGGCAGGGTGACCAGAGGGTTGGTGATAAACATTAATACGTCATCTGCATACATGCAGAATTTATATTCAGCCTGGCCCTTACGGTAACCTGAGATATCTGGGTTACGCAACAATTCAATAGCCAGGGGTTCAAGGGCCAAGGCAAAAATTAGGGGAGAGAGGGGACACCCCTGTCTCGTCCCCCTGCCCAAACTGAAGAAATCAGAGCTACAGCCTGGTATCTTGATCCGGGTACGTGGGTTGTTATATAATGCTAGGAAGGCTTGCAAGAATTCCCCTCTAAAACCCATGCGACCCAATAGGGCTGAAACATAGTCCCATGAAACACTATCGAATGCCTTTTGTATGTCTAGGCTCAATAGGATCATTTTTTTGGAGTATAAATTGGCATCTTGGATTACGTTAGTTGCTAAATGGATGTTGTCTGTGATTAGACGATGGGGAATGAAGCCCGCCTGGAACGGGGATATAAGGGAGGAAATCACGCCTGCCAAACGGTCCGCTAGAATTCTACTAAAGATTTTAAGGTCGTTGCTAATGACCGATATGGGCCTGTAGTTTTGGGGGAGGGAGTGATTCTTATTTGGTTTAGGGATTAGGGACATGCTGGCTAGTAGCATCTCCTCTGGAAGGGGGCCACCCTGCAAGAATGAGTTGAACAATTGTGCCATTTTGCCTGAAAGTGTAGGAGCAAATTTTTAAAAATATAGAGAGGAAAAGCCATCCGGGCCTGGGGCCGAACCTAATTTCAAGGCCTTGATCACAGCAGAGACTTCCTCTTGTGACTCCGGGGAGTTTAATTTTTCCACTTGAGAAGGAGGAAGGGTAGGAACCGGGATAGCGTCCAACCAGGCCAGATCCTCGTCAGAAGGGTTCGACGGAGACTTGAGGATGTGAGGTGGTCAAGCCCGAGTCATCAATAAGCTTGTAAACATGAGGGGGTGTAGTGAGGCGGTTCAGCCTTCTGGCTAACATGGCCGAAGGGGAACTACCATGCAAAAGGAATTTCGCCTTTGCCCACCTCAGGGCCTTCTCTGCCTTAGTGGTGAGCAACGTGTCCAGCTCCAGGCGTTTTCTGTCAATATCCACCCTAATAGATTCCTGGGAGAGCCTATTTGTGTTTTTATATAGGGAGTCTAAGTCAGCAGTAAGATCTAGTATTCACTGTTTGTTCATCCTATTACGGGCAGAAGCAATCTCAATCAGCTTACCTCGTAGAACAGCTTTATGAGCTGTCCAGACTACAGAGATAGGGGTTTCAGGGAGGGCGTTAAGTTCAAAATATTGATCAATGGACATTTGAACCTCAGCCTCGAACGCTGCATCCGAGAGGAGAGATTTGTTCAATCGCCATGCAAAAGGCATGGGGGCAAGACCAATAAAATCTGTCTCAAAGTATGCAATCTGGTGATCAGACCAGACGCACGGGAGTATCGCAGCATCCCTAGAGTTTGCCATAATAATGGGAGAGACAAAAATATAGTCCAGCCTAGCTGAACTGGTGTGGGGGTGCGAAAAAAATGTAAACTCCTTGGCCCCTATGTTGTGAGACCTCCAGGAGTCAATTAATTGGTGGTCTTTCAGTGCCCGCACCAGCGATTTAGGAAAAGCCCTGGCAGATGCAGAGATCGAGGTCCTATCCAGAGAGGAGTTGGCTACCAGGTTAATATCCCCACCCACTATCATGTGCGGGGACTGAAACGCAGTGAGGTGTTCAAAAAAGGCGGTAAAAAAGGAGGCAGGGGGATCATTGGGAGCATACACACTAGCTATTGTCAGATCTTTGTTATTCAAATTTCCCTTAATAATGACATATCTGCTATCCTTGTCCTTGAACACTTTCTTGACTTCAAAGGGGAGGGAGGAGTGTAGAAATATAGCAGCACCCCTGCTCTTGGATGAATGCAGCGTAAAAAATGATTGGGGGTAATGTCTGTGGAAGAATTTAGGGTGGGAGGATTCAAAGAAATGCGTATCTTAGCCTTAAGTTGGTTATAGTGAGCAAAGGCTTTTTTACGTTTAACTGGAGTGTTAAACCCCCGGACATTATGGGAAATACATTTAATCCCCATCACAATCATATAGAAGGACTACCATCTGGATAGTGAGAAGATAGGGCAATTTGACTGTGAAACCACTGCAAAAAACTAGGGGTCCCATCACCAGAGCAGGGGATACAACCACCCTCCCAACTCTCACATAGTCATAAGGAAAAGCATACCCCTGACAATATCGCATGCAATACAGAACATAGAGCCAAATGAGACTAGTAAAATAGATGTACCGACCAGAACCGAAAAAAAAAGAGCAGCTGTAGAAAAAAAAATAGTTGAAAAACAAAGGAAAAGAAAGTTATCTGGATCAGGTGGAAAGTTCAAACCTGATAAAAGAAGGAACCAAAAGAGACCTCCAGGTCTCGAGACCAGCCACAAACAAAAAATAGACAAGTCCATAGTAAACCAAAAGGATGGAGTGAGATATCGGAGCCGGTAGACGGGTATTACCCGAGTCCGGCTGACACTCCGATCGGCTACAAGTGAAGTCCAATAACGGCTGGGCGGGGAGGTCATGCAGGAACTCAAACAGATGAGCCAGAGGAACCAGGGCTAAAGCAGAAAAATAAATTTAAGGTTATAAAAGAAGAATATAGCCCTCTATGAGCCGGGATCAGCCCTGTAGCTAGTCCCTCAGGCGACCATCCCGTTCAGCGCCACGCATGCACCCCCTATTGAGATTATTTCACTGGGTGTGTACTAGTGGTATTGTAAGCCGGCCTGGGGTTCCCCTTTAGCCACAGCATCCCACACACACCAAAAGTTATCGGGGAGTCTGTTTAATCTGTACATATTGTTACCTATTGATTTTGTTGTTTGCATAGTGTTCCTGACCATTTTCTTACACAGGTCCTGGATGACTAATGTTAACCTAAATTTTACTTTTCTTCAAGTAAACTACAAGAGGAACTGTGTTGTGTATTCCTGCTGAGTTATTCCATTAATCACATTGCTAGGTGTGCCAGAGGGGCTGGGACAGTTCATTTTTACAGTGACAATGGGGGTTATTCAATAAAGGATAAAACACTTGACACTACAAGTGCACTAGGAGAACCTAGGAGACAGTTATAAAAGAAACACAAGCAGTAAATCAAATTCAAGAAGATTTCAGTTACATTTTTTTTTCAAAGAAATCAAAAATCTTCTAGCATAACAATGCCCCCCGACCCGTTAAATAGTCCCCATATTTTTGGCGCATATCACGGGCACATCAAGCCAGTACGGCCAGCTTCCAGGATAGAATTGAGGTTCTGGATTGTGGCCTCAGGCCCAACTGAGGCCATATAATTAGGAGCATTCTTTCAGAGAAAATTGTGCAGAACACAGCACGCCATGACAATGCGGTTGATTTTGTACTCCGCCATATTGATGGATGTATGAAATAGGCGGAACTGGCTGGACATTATGCCAAACGCATTCTCGACCACTCTTCTGGCTCTGGCCAGCCGGTAATTAAACACCCTCTTCCCAGGGGTGAGGGTCCTCTCATTAGATGATTTCCAAGCCCAAACACTTCATCAGCGACGAACACAAGCAGGAGTCTTTCCACATTGTCTTCCACAGGTGGCAAACCCAATCCACCAGTCTGGAGATGTCGGGAGAACTCGGTCTTGGAAAACACTCCACCATCCGACCATTTTTCCCCACGTCCACATATAAAAAATCATAGGTCGCCGACACCACCACCATTATAACAATACTATGGAACCCCTTGTAGTTGAAATAGTATGACCCCGAATGGGGTGGTGGGATGATGCGGACATTTTCCCCTCCGCAGTTGGGTAAGTCCTACTGCATGGCAAACTGGGAGGCCATAGTCTGCCATTTCTGTGGCGTGGAAGGAAACTGTGGAGTCAAACAATAAAAAATATATTAGTACTTTTTCTCATGACATTGCAAGCAGATTATACAAAAACATTATTTGCCAACATCAGTATAACATTTATTTGAAGGAGTATTTAAAGACAAAAATATAAGGTCCACTTATCAGATTCCTCACCCCCTCTGATGGCCCACTGTAAAAAAAACAAATAAAAATCCTCTGCCACTCTGCTTGAATTTAATGAGAACAAAAACATTTGTACACATTTTAGGGGGGGTTCTATCTGAGTTTGAGACCCCCCAAAAAAGCCTCTGCCACTCTCCCTGAATTTAAGGACAATAACATTTGCACACATTTTAAGGGGTGTTAAGGGTAAAGCACTACAATGAAGCTGACAAAATACATTGTTAAGTGACTAGGCTAGGTGTGTATGGGCCAAGGATAGCATGCTGGATAGGTTAGTGAAGGGAAATATGCATGGAGGCCAGGAAAGGAGCATTAAAAGCTTACAGCATGCATGGGGAAAAAGGGGACATTCACAGCATATTACAATCATGGTAATTAGGGAATGATGAACGAAATATAATACAATAAGCATATATTAAATACATAGAATGTGATGTTAAAGGAGAAAAATTACCTTAATATAGTCCTTCTGCAAGACTAGGATGACGACAGAACAGGTCTCTGGGATAATGATCCCCAGAGCCTGCTGGGAGATGCATGTTGAGAACTTGAGGTCCTGCAGACTTCTCCCGGTCGCCAAGTAGCGCAACATGGCAACTAGCCTTTGCTTGGCAGTGATGGTCTGTCACATGCAGGTGTCCTGCTTGGTAATATAGAGGGACAGCAAAGGCAACAGACGGTGAAAAACGGGGTCCTTTATCTGGAGAAAATTCCTGAAATCATCAGGGTTATTCTCCTGGATCTCCCGCAGCAAAGGCATGCAACAGAATTGGTCACGCTGGAGCAACCAATTCTTCGTCCATGAACTCCTCTTCACCCTGTTCATGGACTGAGCTTGAGTCAAAGCAAGAAGCCCAACACCAAGGCAAAAAGCAACAGCACAAACTCTACTATGACGAGAACGTACCCGCAATATGGCTAGAAAATGACCGGCTAGTCAGAACTAACTAACAGAACGCACTGAAGAACAGCAAGACCTATGGAGAACGACCTGAAAATCTGAAATGAGAGGACAAGAACACACTGGAAACCAGATATCAACTCACTACACGCACTGAAAAACAGATACAAACCCACAGGAGCAAACTGAACAGCAGAAAATGTTACTAACACAAGATTGGCAAAAGCAGCCCAAAGGGTGGCGCCGTTCGAATGAAACTTCCCCTTTATAGTGCCGTCGTACGTGTTTTACATCACCACGTTCTTGACGGTTGGAATTTCAGCCAAGATTTGTGTGACTGTGTGTATTCAAGACGAATTTTGAAAAAAAAACGTGGTTTTTTTGTTTGAAATCGCGATCATGTGTACGAGCCATTACTGTCACCATGGGGCTGATTTACCAAGCCTTTACTCCATGACTCATGGAGTAAAAGCAAGAGTAGCAGCCGTTTTGCCATTTACTAAAGAAATACGCTGCTAGTGCAGTGTATTTCCCTAGTTACTAATGTGCTCCGTGCGCCCAGGAGAGGGTGCATTGTGCACCAGTACAGACCTGGCGCACGGCACATTAAACTGTAAATTGCGGGGGTTTGGGCGGGAGTTTATTAGGGGGGGAGGTGGGGGGATGCAGGGGAAGTGAAGTGACATGTGTTTTGAAGTGTTTGGCGGGCCGAATTGAAAGGGAAAGTGTTTTTTGAAAACAGATCCCCGTACGCTTGCACAGTGCGCCTGAACCTCGGGAGGTTCATTTGCATACTGGGCATGCGCAGAGAGAAAAGTCAGGGATTCCCGTGCGCCTTGTCAGTACGCCGTGAAAATCTTGGTAAATACCAAGCGGCGTACCCGTGAATGCGCTGCGTGACGCGGCGCACGGGAATCTCCGAGCTGTTTTCAGCCCTGAAGGGGAACTCCGCGCCAAATTTCAAACTTGAAATCGGCGCGGGTCCCCCTCCAGGGCTACATTAGGCTCTTAGGCTTGGTCCGGAACGTGAGGGGTTAAACCCGCGCCGATTCGGCGCGGGGGTCCCCCCCAGATCCAAACCAAGCCCTCATCCCAAGCATGCAGTCTGGCCCGGACAGGAATGGGGGAGGGGACGAGCGAGCGGCCCCCCCCCCTCCTGAGCCGTACCAGACCGCATGCCCTCAACATGGGGGAGTGTGTGCTGTGGGGGAGGGGGGCACTGCCCCCCCACCCCACAGCACTCTTGCCCCCATGTCGATAGGGACAAGAGCATCTTCCCGACAACCCTTGCCATTGGTTGTCGGGGTATGCGGGCGGGGCTAATCGGAATCTGCGAGCTCCCTTTAATAAGGGGGCCCCCAGATGCCGGCCCCCCACCCTATGTGAATGAGTATGGGGTACATCGTACCTCTACCCATTCACATGGGGGAAATGTAAAGTAAAATAAAACACCACACAATAAAATATTTTATTAATCTGCTCCGGAGCCCCCCCTTTCTTCTTTAGCTCTCTTAGAAGGGGGGGTTTCTTCTCTCCCGATCTTCTGCCGGGACCCTGGGCTTCGGTGATTTCTGCCGGGGGAGGGCGCCATCCCTCGGTCCTCTCCGGAGCCTTCCGCCGGATGCCCCCACCCCATTTAAGCTCTTTTTCATTAGGGAGGGGCATCCGGACTTCGGGGTCTTCTGCCGGGGGATGGCGCCTATCCCCCGGTCTTTCCGGTGCCTTCCGCCAGGGTTCCGGTCTTCCTGGTCTTCTGCCGGGGGTGCGCCAACTCCCCGGTCTTTTCTCTGCTCCCTCTTCTGCCTGGCTCCCCCGCGGAGCCAGGGCTTTCTTCCGTCTTCTTTCTTCTCTCTTCCTTCTTCTGCCTGTCTCCTCCGGGAGCACAGGGCTTGTCTGCGCTGTCCTCTCCCTTCTCTTCCATTGGATGTTGACACGACGAGGTTCCGCGCTGACATGCCGTGTCAGCGGAGGGCATGGACTTATATAGGGCAATGCCACCATGTGACCTCAACCCATGTGACATCACATTCCCTGGGCATGATGGGAATGTGATGTCACATGGGTTGAGGTCACATGGTGGCATTGCCCTATATAAGTCCATGCCCACTGCTCAGACGGCATTCCAGCGCCGGACCTCGTCGTGTCAACATCGAATGGAAGAGAAGGGAGAAGACAGCGGAGACAAGCCCTGTGCTCCGCGGAGGAGACAGGCAGAAGCGGAAGGCATCGCAGAAGCCCGGAGAGTGGCGCCCTCCGGCGGAAGACACCGTACAAGCCCGGGACCCTCCCCCAAAGGCAGGAGCCTCCCTGGTGAAGGGGGTCCCGGTGAATTACGTCGCTGAAGACGGGGGTGGGGTGCCAGTGCACCCCCCCCGCAGAAACCGTCGTGGAAGCCCGGGACCCTCCCCCAAAGGCAGGAGCCTCCCTGGTGAAGGGGGGTCCCGGTGAATTACGTCGCTGAAGACGGGGGTGGGGTGCCAGTGCACCCCCCCCGCAGAAACCGTCGTGGAAGCCCGGGACCCTCCCCCAAAGGCAGGAGCCTCCCTGGTGAAGGGGGTCCCGGTGAATTACGTCGCTGAAGATGGGGGTGGGGTGCCAGTGCACCCCCCCCGCAGAAACCGTCGTGGAAGCCCGGGACCCTCCCCCAAAGGCAGGAGCCTCCCTGGTGAAGGGGGTCCCGGTGAATTACGTCGCTGAAGACGGGGGTGGGGTGCCAGTGCACCCCCCCCCCCGCAGAAACCGTCGTGGAAGCCCGGGACCCTCCCCCAAAGGCAGGAGCCTCCCTGGTGAAGGGGGTCCCGGTGAATTACGTCGCTGAAGACGGGGGTGGGGTGCCAGTGCACCCCCCCCCGCAGAAACCGTCGTGGAAGCCCGGGACCCTCCCCCAAAGGCAGGAGCCTCCCTGGTGAAGGGGGTCCCGGTGAATTACGTCGCTGAAGACGGGGGTGGGGTGCCAGTGCACCCCCCCCCCCGCAGAAACCGTCGTGGAAGCCCGGGACCCTCCCCCAAAGGCAGGAGCCTCCCTGGTGAAGGGGGTCCCGGTGAATTACGTCGCTGAAGACGGGGGTGGGGTGCCAGTGCACCCCCCCCGCAGAAACCGTCGTAGTAGCCCGGGACCCTCCCCCAAAGGCAGGAGCCTCACTGGTGAAGGGGGTTCCGGCAGAAGATGGCGAAGCCCGGGGCCTAATGGGGTGGTGGTGGGGGGCCCCGGCAGAAGACCCCCGGCTGACTAATAAATTAATTTATTCATGTGTGGTGTATTATTTTTTTCCATTTTTTTCCCCAGGTGAATGGGTAGGGGTACAATGTACCCCCATACTCATTCACATAGGGTGGGGGGCCGGAATCTGGGGACCCCTTTATTAAAGGGGTCTCTCAGATTCTGATAAGCCCTCCGCCCGCATACCCCGACAACCAACGGCCAGGGTTGTCGGGAAGAGGCTCTTGTCCCTATCGACATGGGGACAAGAGTGCTTTGGGGTGGGGGGGCAGTGCCCCCCTCCCCCACAGCACACACTCCCCCATGTTGAGGGCATGTGGTCTGGTATGGCTCAGGAGGGAGGGGGGCGCTCGCTCGTCCCCACCCCCATTCCTGTCTGACCAGACTGCGTGCCTGGGATAATGGCTTGGTTTGGATCTTGGGGGGGACCCCACGCTATTTTTTTTTGCGCGGGTTTAACCCCTTATGTTCCAGACCAAGCCTAAGAGCCTGGTATGCACCTGGAGGGAACCCACCTTATTTTTTTTTCGGGGGTCTGGAGTTCCCCTTCATGAACAGCGATCTGTCATTTACACATGTCAGTCCCCCCCCCCCCCTACAGTTAGAACACACCCAGGGAACATATTTAACCCCTCCCTCGCACCTAGTGTTAACCCCTTCCCTGCCAGTGGCATTTTTTGAGTAAGCAATGCATTTTTTACAGCACTGATCGCTAGAAAAATGCCAATGGTTCCAAAAAAGTGTTCGATGTGTCCGCCATAATGTCGCAGTACCGATAAAAATCGCTGATCGCCCCAATAACTAGTTAAAACAACAAAAAAAAAAAATTTGTAGACGCTATAACTTTTGCAAAAACCAAACACTAAACGCTATTTGCGATTTTTTGGAAACAAAAAGATGTAGAATACGTATCGGCCTAAACTGAGGGGTTTTTTAGTTTTTTCAATATATATTTTTGGGGATATTTATTATAGCAAAAAGTAAAACTAATTTTTACATATGTGGGCGGGACTTACGCAAGTCCCGCCCACATATATAAACATCGTTCAAACCACACATGTGAGGTATTGACGCGTGCGTTAGAGCGAGAGCAATACTTTTACCACTAGACCTTCTTTGTAACTATAAACTGGTAACCTGGAAAAAAAAGAAAAAGGTTGCCTATGGGGATATTCACGGAATTCATTTTGGCCCCATTGCAGGAGTGTTTCCAATAGTAAAGCGTGACATGTAAGGTATCTATTTACTCAGTGTAACATCATCTTTCACATTATCCCCAAAAATTGGGCTCACTTTTGTGTTTTGTTAATTTTTAACCACTTGAGCACGGACCATATTTCTGGTCAATGACCGGGCAAGTTTTTGTGATTCGGCACGGCGTCGCTTTAACTGACAATTGCGCAGTCGTGCGACGTGGCTCCCAAACAAAATTGGCAACCTTTTTTTTCCCACAAATAGATTATTAAATGTGCGTGTTTACTTCTGTCTTTAACACCTCCCCTTCAGGCTGGAAAGCATCAGATCAGGGGAAACAAAAAAAAAAAAGCTCTCATTCCATTGCAGCTTGGTTCCTACATGTGTGATGAACTGAGCATGCTCAAACACTTAGAAAAAAAATATCCTTTCTTTTTAAAAGGTGAAAAACACTCCTTGGATGCTCATAGAGCGTGGTTTGGATTAATTGCAGGTGTGCCCAATTACAAGATCACCCAAACTAGAGACTGCAATTTGGTCATGTGATTTCAATTGCTTCATTACTAGCACTGTTATAAAAAGCTTGGATCGATCAGTCCTCAGCTGCCCTCAGAAGGGGCAGGCAGGCAGGCAGGCAGGCAGGCAGGCAGGCAGGCAGGCAGGCAGGCAGGCAGGCAGGCAGGCAGGCAGGCAGGCAGGCAGGCAGGCAGGCAGGCAGGCAGGCAGGCAGGCAGGCAGGCAGGCAGGCAGGCAGGCAGGCAGGCAGAAATGCTGTTGCTAAACACAAATGTGGTTTGTTGCTTTTTGCCAATGGTTTTGGTTTATTTTTAAATGATGATCACTTTGATGTATTTGTCTATGTGGCCTTATTTTATGAAAAATGTGTAAAGCTATGGTTATTTAGAATTTTGAAATGTATTTTTGTTTGTTTGTCTTTTTTTGCTTTCCTTGTTTTGTTGACCAATAAAAATTACTTTAAAATTGTTAAGTTTTTGTCTTTTGTTACTTTTTCATGCTACATATGTTGACAGCTGCAGCTGAACTAGGTTTGGGCCTAACAAATTATGTGTGATTTTTGTCTAAGCTTCTTTCCTGGTGTGTAATCATGAAATGTTTGCCATGTTTATTCTCCCTGACTTTAAAGACAAAAACTGGTAAGTATTTTATTTATTCTGCAGTGGTCCTCAGCCCTCAAGTACCCCCGACAGGACATGTTTTGGGGATTTCTCTTATCAAGAATTGCTGTCCAGACTGTATTTTAAAGCACATGTGCAAGATGAAGGAAAACCTGCAAACATGGCCTGTGGGGGGGGTTTGCTATTGGTGGACAGGCTTGATGTGCTGATTTACAGCACTGTGCTTAAATCTAGCGCAAGGCAATCCTATTCAAATTGTGGGTGTTTGAGGGAAGCCAAGTGAGTGTTAGAACCCCTGCTTTGTGTTTTTTTTATTTTTGTGATGAGCTTTGTGTCCCTTTTCTTAAAATTGGCTTCACTTCCTGTCACACAGCTGAACAGGAAGTGAGGTTAAAACCCTACCAGTGTCTTTTCTTGGGGACACAGGTCAATCTTAACTAGTGTCCCCATTAAGCAAATTGCACTCCAGCACTGCTGTGTACACCCCAAATCATGGGTCTTCAAACTACGGCCCTCCAGTTGTTCAGGAACTACAATTCCCATCATGCCTAGTCATGTCTGTGAATGTCAGTGCATTACAAGGCCTCATGGGATGTGTAGTTCTAAAACAGCTGGAGGGCCGTAGTTTGAGGATCCCTGCCCCAAATGATTATTTAGTTTGGGGTTTAGTAAAGGCAAAGCCACTCTGCAGTACAAGCATAGTTGCTGAAAATCAGAGAGGAAGCACTGATGGTTTTAACATCCAATCCTGTAGAAGCAAAGTTGTTTTGTTTTCTTTCTTCCTTGCTTTGCACTTGTAGTGCAAAGTGGATTTGCCTTTAGTCAATGGACCCCAAAGTCCAAGATCCCTAATAATTTGGGGTGTACACAGCAAAATGCTAGAGTGCAATTTACATAATGGTAAACTATTTAGCTTGATCTCTGTGTCCCCAAGAAAAGATATTAGTAAGGTTTTACCCTCACTTCCTGTTTGGCTATGTGACAGGAAGTGAATGAATTAGAAAGGGTGAAGACACCTCACAAATGTTGTCACTATCAGGGGTGCAGACATCCCCAAAAAATGAGCAGATAATACTTATTTGCAAATTAATAATTTTTTAGTTAACATTGGGTGGGGTGCTCTAACGCACACATTCCTACATATTAGCAACGCTCTATCCTGGCCTATTGGCATGGTTATATTTTTTGGGGCTCTCAATAAAACTCTATGAAATTTGTGCTTAAACTAGAACCAGGGGCGGACTGACAACTCATGTGGCCCCTGGGCAATAGAAGATTATGGGGCCCCTCTGGCTTACAGATGACCACCACGCCAGGAGGTAGTGCAGAGGCGGGCAGCTAAAATCTTGGGATATTCACATTAAAAGAATGTCATTTTCAGACATATCAGGGACAGATCTAAAAAAAACACAGATTTTTACATACTGTCCCTGGTTTTACTGAGCCTGGCAACCCGGATGGGGCCCCCTAGTGGCATGGGGCCCTTGGGCAGTGCCCGAGTGACTCAATGGTCAGTCCGCCCCTGACAAGAACTATAATCAACAAGTTTTATTTTCTTTAATTTTGGATAGAGTGAGGGAGTGTTATAGGCCCTGTCAGTTTATTTTGTATTATCTGTGTCCAATTGGGGAGATTTGCCTTCACTTCCTGCCCCATAGCCAAACAGGAAGTGAGAGAAAAACTATGCAAATTAACCACTTCCCGCCCAGCCTATGGCCGATTTACGTCCGGGAAGTGGTTACACAATCCTGACAGGACGTCCTGCAGGATTTCATGCCGCACGCGCCTGTGGGGGCACGCAGTGCGGCGATCGGTGATGCGGGGTGTCAGTCTGATCTCAGTAAAGAGTCTCTCACGGAGACGGAGACTCTTTACCACGTGATCAGCCGTGTCCAATCACGGCTGATCACGATGTAAACAGGAAGAGCCATCGATGGCTCTTCCTCACTCGCGTCTGACAGACGCGAGTATAGGAGAGCCGATCGGCGGCTCTCCTGACAGGGGGCGTTCGCGCTGATTGTTTATCAGCGCAGCCCCCCCTCGGATCACCACACTGGACCACCAGGGATGCCCACCCTGGACCACCAGGGTGTGCAAAAACAAAAAAAATATAGAACAAAAAAACAAAAAGCAATAAAAAATAAGAAAAAAGATGCCAATCAGTGCCCACAAATGGGCACTGACTGGGAAAATCAGTGCCACCCCACAGTGTCCATCAGTGCCACCCCACAGTGCCCATCCATGCACAGTGCCCACCTATCAGTGCCCACCTGTGCCACCCATAAGTATCCATCAGTGCCACCCATAAGTGCCGCCCATCTGTGCCGCCCATGAGTGCCCATCAGTGCCGCCTATGAGTGCCCATCAGTGCCGCATAGCAGCGCCGCCAATCAATGCCACCTCATCTGTGCCGTCAGTACTACCTCATCGATGTCCATCAGTGCCATCTCATCGGTGCCCATCAGTGCCGCCATATCAGTGCCCGTAATTGAAAGAGAAAAACTTATTTACAAAAAAATTAACCTAAAAAAATAAAAACTTTTTTTTGTTTCAAAATTTGCAGTCTTTTTTTAGTTGTTGCGCCAAAAAAAAAACGCAGAGGTGATCAAATAACAACAAAAGAAAGCTCTATTTGTGGGGAAAAAAGGACGCCAATTTTGTTTGGGTACAGTGTTGTATGACCGCGCAATTGCCATTCAAAGTGCGACAGTGTTGAAAGCTGAAAATTTGCTTGGCGGGAAGGTGCGTAAGTGCCTGGTATGGAAGTGGTTAAGGGAATCCAGTGCCCCCCCAGAACTAGTGTGTGGGTCCCCTGAAAATTACTGGGCGGGGTTATACAAAAACAGGGTGTGACCTTGACAGGAAGGGGTGGGTCATTTTTCTATTAGGAGGTGCAGATATGTAGTCAGGCCTAGGGCAGAACCAAACCTAAATATACTACTGCATATTAGGGCTTATTTAGACCGGAACCGATTTACAGCGTGTTTTTATATTGTGGGAGGAAACCCACGCAGGCACAGGGAGAACATGCAAACTCCATGCAGATGCTGTCACGGGCGGGATTCGAACCAACGACTCTTTTGCTGCTAGGTCAAAGTGCTATACACTACACCACTGTGGTGAACGAACATGATTGCAGCTGAAAGCATGAGAACTTTTATTTTTTTTTTCAATACCATGCTTTCCAGCCTTATTGACCCCGCCTCTCTCCATAAAGAGGACCTGTCACACACTAGTCCTATTACAAGGGATGTTTACATTCCTTGTAATAGGAAGAAAACTGATCATTTTTTCTTTATTTTTTTATTTCAGTGTAAAACATTATAAAACTAAATAAAAATAAATAAGAAAACCCCAAAAAAAATTTTTAAAGCGCCCCGTCCCGACGAGCTCGCGCACAGAAGCAAACGCATACGCGAGTAGCGCCCGCATATGAAAACGGTATTCAAACCACACAAGTGAGGTATCGCCGCGATCGTTAGAGTGAGAGCAATAATTCTAGCCCTAGACCTACTCTGCAACTCAAAAAATGCAACCTGTAGAATTTTTTAAACGTCGCCTATCGAGATTTTTAAAGGGTAAAAGTTTGATGCCATGCCACGAGCGGGCGCAATTTTTAAGCGTGACATGTTGGGTATCATTTTACTCGGCGTAACATTATCTTTCACAATATATAAAAAAATTGGGCAAAATGTATTGTTGTCTTATTTTTTAATTCAAAAAAGTGATTTTTATCCAAAAAAAGTGCGCTTGTAAGACCGCTGCGCAAATACGGTGTGACAAAAAGTATTGCAATGACTGCCATTTTATTCCCTAGGATGTCTGCTAAAAAAAATATATATAATGTTTGGGGGTTCTGATTAATTTTCTAGCCAAAAAATTGTGATTTTCACATGAAGGAGAGAAGTGCCAGAATTAACCCGGTGGGCAAGTGGTTAAAGTACTCATGGCTATAAAGAATAGAGTCATTGCTCATTAAAAAAAAAAAAAAAAAAAGGGGGTCCCTCCAAATTAAATTACCAGGCCCTTCAGGTCTGGAATGGATATTAAGGGGAACCCCGCCGTAAAAACCCCCCCAAAAAATGGCGTGGGGTCCCCCCAAATATCCATACCAGACCCTTCAGGTCTGGTGTGGATTTTAAGGGGAACTCCACCCCAAATTGAAAAAAAAATGGCGTGGAGTCCCCCTAAAAATCCACACCAGACCCTTATCCGAGCACGTTGACCTGGCCGGCCGCAGAAAAGAGGGGGGGACAGAGTGCGGCCCCCCCCCTCTCCTGAACCGCACCAGGCCACATGCCCTCAACATGGGGAGGATGTCCCCATGTTGATGGGGACAAGGGTCTCATCCCCACAACCCTTGCCCGGTGGTTGTGGGGGTATGCGGGCGGGGGGCTTATCAGAATCTGGAAGACCCCTTTAACAAAGGGGACCCCCAGATCCTGGCCCCCCCCCTATGTGAAATGGTAATGGGGTACATTGTACCTCTACCATTTCACCCCAAAAAAAATGTCAAAGTGTTAAAAATGACAGTAGCCGGTTTTTGACAAATCTTTTAATAAAATCTTCTTTTCTTCTTTCCTTCGGGTTTCTTCCGCTGCTTCTTTCTTCTCGTTCACATCTTGCCCGACGTGTTCTTCTATCTTCTCCGTCCGTCCTTCAGCCTTCTGGTCCCGCATCTTGCCCGTTGTCTTGTCCTGTCTCCTCCTCGTCCGCATCTTGGGTCTTCTGCGGTGTTCTTCTCGTCCCGGACCCAGCGTTTGAATTTGATTTGGCCGCCATTTTCCCGCTCCTGGGACCCGCCCCCCTCTGACGCCACAAGTAAACTCCTTAGAAGGTCATGTGCGTCAGAGGGGGGCGGGGTCGCAGAGCGTCACACAGCGGGGGAATTCAATTTCAATCGCGCCGCCCGGAGAAGAAGTTCCCGCCGTGTCACACTCATGTGACCCCGCCCCCCTCTGACGCACATGACCTTCTAAGGAGTTTACTTGTGGCGTCAGAGGGGGGCGGGGTCACATGAGTGTGACACGGCGGGAACTTCTTCTCCGGGCGGCGCGATTGAAATTGAATTCCCCCGCTGTGTGACGCTCTGCGACCCCGCCCCCCTCTGACGCACATGACCATCTAAGGAGTTTACTTGTGGCGTCAGAGGGGGGCGGGTCCCAGGAGCGGGAAAACGGCGGCCAAATCAAATTCAAACGCTGGGTCCGGGACGAGAAGAACACCGCAGAAGACCCAAGATGCGGACGAGGAGGAGACAGGACAAGACAACGGGCAAGATGCGGGACCAGAAGGCTGAAGGACGGACGGAGAAGATAGAAGAACACGTCGGGCAAGATGTGAACGAGAAGAAAGAAGCAGCGGAAGAAACCCGAAGGAAAGAAGAAAAGAAGATTTTATTAAAAGATTTGTCAAAAACCGGCTACTGTCATTTTTAACACTTTGACATTTTTTTTGGGGTGAAATGGTAGAGGTACAATGTACCCCATTACCATTTCACACAGGGGGGGGGTCAGGATCTGGGGGTCCCCTTTGTTAAAGGGGTCTTCCAGATTCTGATAAACCTCCCGCCCGCATACCCCCACAACCACCGGGCAAGGGTTGTGGGGATGAGACCCTTGTCCCCATCAACATGGGGACATCCTCCCCATGTTGAGGGCATGTGGCCTGGTGCGGTTCAGGAGAGAGGGGGGGCCGCACTCTGTCCCCCCCTCTTTTCTGCGGCCGGCCAGGTCAACGTGCTCGGATAAGGGTCTGGTGTGGATTTTTAGGGGGACTCCACGCCATTTTTTTTTTCAATTTGGGGTGGAGTTCCCCTTAAAATCCACACCAGACCTGAAGGGTCTGGAATGGATATTTGCCGGGAACCGCACGTCTTTTTTTTTTTTGGTTTTTACGGCGGGGTTCCCCTTAATATCCATTCCAGACCTGAAGGGCCTGGTAATTTAATTTGGGGGAACCCCTACACATTTTCTTGTTTGTTTTATGAATGAATCCCTTTAGAATTGTCAGAGCCGACAATTCATTATAGCCGCGTGTGAATTTTTAAATGACTTTTTTCCTTCTGAATGTCACTTTGTGCAGGGGGAGTTCTAAGTGCGGGAAAAATGCGCTATTTCACATGCTGACATTACACCCCCCCTAGGTACGAAATTTAAAGGAATATTTCACTTTTATTGTTTCACTTTAAGAATTATTAATTTCACTGCTCCCGAAAAAACGGCCGTTTTAAAAAATAAAAAAAACATTGATACATGTTCCCTGGGGCAGGACTGAGGTCCCCAAACACTTTTTAGGACAAAACTTGCAGATTAGCCTTTAAAATGAACACTTTTGATTTCTCCCATAGACTTCTATAGGGAGTTCGGTGCGGCTTTACATATTAGTTTCAATGCGCCGGCTGCTACGCTGGTTCATGCGCCCAATTAAGCCTCCACCCGGAGTACTAATTAAGGCATGAACCAGCGCAGCGCACAGAGCATAGTAAATCAGGCCCTTTGTGTCTCCACAAGTCCACTGCATGTCATTTGGTTTCCAGATGGCTGTCTGTCATTCCGTGAACCAAACTTACAGTGTCCCCCAGTGACCCTTTGGGTACTAGTACCTCTTGGTATCCCTTCTGAGCCCTGCACCTCCATACAGCTCCATGTACCAGAAAAAGTATCCCATAAGCCACGCATTGCTGCAAGTCCTCTGTAAAGGAGCATGTGGCAGTCTCAGCCAAGACTCCAACCAGGCCACACCCTGAATATGTCATCTTCATCATCATATGAAAAACAATATAGGTGTGACAGTGCTGTAAAAGTGAAATAAACAATTATGGGGATACACACTAGTATTTCAATAATATGAAAAAAGTCCAAATACATAAAATGAATGAATCCACGTTGTGCAAAAAAACAAAACAAAAACAAGCTTGTGTGATGTCTTCAGACAACCTCCATGAATGGAGTGCTCCCACCACCTCATGCAATGCTCGCTCACCTCCTTTAAACGACCCTGCAAGGGGTCAAACACGCCTTACACCCTGTGCAAACATTCCCTTCTAGGGATCGTCAGAGAATCTTGGTGGCTCAAAGGATGAAAATATTCAAAAGCAGGTAGGTACTCCTTCCACTATGCTGCTTCAATCTTGAAATCTACAATGACTAAGTTCAGCAACACATGAACAAACAAGAGAAAGTGCCTCCTACAGTGCAGTATCCAAAGGGGTTAAAAATGAAACCACTCTACCCCAGCTAGCATTGAACTCACATTTAATAAAATATTAAAAGCATTAAAAATTACATGACATCTCATTCAGTAGTAGTAGTCCACCGCCAGGCTCCACCTCTACTAGTTTCACCACCTCCCACGTGGCTTCATCTGGAGGAATTACAGTCATTTTTAATGCTTTTAAAATTTCTTTAAATGTGAATTCAATGATAGCTGGTGTGGAGGGGTTTCATTTTTAACCCCTCGGATACTCCTCGAATTCATATTATTACAATATCAGTGTTTATCACCATATTTGTTTATTTCACTTTTACAGCGCTGTCCCACCTATATTGTTTTTTACTGATTTCTGTGGGAGCACATTAGTGACAGCTGCAGTAAGTTATCATTATTATATGTTTTTCTAAGTTTCACATTTCATACCATTTTAGCATGCAACTACCTCAATTTTCATTTGCACTGTCTATCATCATCATCGTGATTTCTGGTCAAACCTGTTCATAGTGAATAATGACTCCCGTCTCTGACATTTTTTTAACCGATAAAGGACCGCTGCACCACTATTTACGTCGGCAGAATGGCACAGCTGGGCATACAGGTACATCCCCTTTAAGATGCCCAGCCGTGGGTCGCTCACAACCTGGTCCTGTCCTCCGTGACCACGCCCGCGGGACCCGCGGACCCGATCGTCGCCGGTGTCCCACGATCAGGTCACAGAGAGGAAGAACGGGGAGAGGTGAGTGTAAACAAATCTTCCCCGTTCCTAGTGTGGCTGTCAGTGATCGTCCGTTCCCTGTGTTAGGGAATGTTGATCAGTGACGTCACACGCAGAGCCACGCCCCCACAGTAAGAACACTTCCTTAGAATACACTTAACCCCTACAGCGCCCACTCCTGGTTAACCCCTTTACTCCCAGTGTCATTTTCACAGTATCAGTGCATTTTTATAGCACTTTTCGCTGTGAAAATGACAATGGTGTCAAAAGTGTCCGATGTGTCCGCCATAATGTCGCAGTCATGAAAAAATCACTGATCGACGCCATTAGTAGTAAATAAAAAATTATTAATAAAAATTCCATAAAACGATCCCTTATTTTGTAAACGCTATACATTTTGCGCAAACCAATCAATAAATGCTCATTGCGATTTGTTTTACCAAAAATATGTAGAAGAATACATATCAGCCTAAACTTAGGGGGAAAAAAAGTATTATATGTATTTTTTTGGGGGATATATATTATGGCAAAAAGTAAAAAATATTGAATTTTTTTGTAATTGTCACTCTATTTTTGTTTATATCGCAAAAAAATAAAAACTGCAAAGGTGATCAAATACCACCAAAAGAAAGCTCTATTTGTGGGGAAAAAAGGACGCCAATTTTGTTTGGGAGCCACGTCACACAACCGTGCAATTGTCAGTTAAAGCGACGCAGTGCCGAATCGCAAAAAGGGGCCAGATCCTTTACCTGCATATTAGTCCGGGTCTTAAGTGGTTAAAGAAGTGGGAAAAGGAGTTGGAAAAAAAAATTCTCCACTCACCAAAGGGCCCAGATCATAAAAGTAAATTATCTATTATCATGTTGTGTTAACCTTTGGGAAAGTACACAAATTATTAGGATTATACAGAGCTCTAAACTACCTCTATAAGTTTGTATCTGCCTGTGTCAGGGGTCAGCGGCTAAGGAGACCAGACATGTAGCTACACCAGGAAATTGAGACCAAACAAAGCATATATCATTAAAGTGATAATTGTTTACAGTGAAACACACACCAATAAACATACACAGCAACCAGTGAACACAACAAAAACAAACCACAATATCAAATTGCAATATCTACAATAACGGTAACAGGGATGCAAGGAAGGGAAACTCAACTGGGTACAAGAGCAGGAGAAAGGCAGAGGGGTGCAGGAAGGATCGGGATAAAGGAGGCACAAAGATCTGGTAGCAAGGGGGCAATCAACAGGATAGTTATGTGCTAAGCAAGGGAGGAGCAGCCTTAAATATCCACCTGGCAGCTTAAGCCATATGTGGCTGATCAGAACCTGCTGGCTTATGGGAGGCACCTGGTGGTGTACTCTGGAACTGCAGCCATCTGCCCAGAGAACCACAGTGCCACCAGCAGGTGAACTCACTCCTGACAGCCTGCTCTCCAGTGCGGTCATCTGGGTACCCTTCTCCATGTTCTCTGGTGCTGCTGAGACCTCATCAGTTTCTGGTTTAAAGTGTTTAAAATTGTGTCTAAGATAACAGGTATCATTACAAAAACCATCTTTACGAAGATCATAGCAGCAATATTAATGTCCCACATTCCTATGCTGATAAATCCTGAACAAGTGGGCTTTACTCCAGATAGAGAGGGTAGAGAGAATACTATGCAGGCGCTGAGTGCTATACATCTCTCCCAAACTCATCATATCCCCCTAGTGCTGATATCCACAGATGTGGAGAAGGCATTTGATAGGGTTAACTGGAGATTTTTAAAAGCTATGATACAACATATTGGACTGGGGGCGGGGATTCTGAGCTGGTTCTCAAACCTATATTCAACACCGACAGCACGAGTTAAGATCAACAACATATTGTCAGACCCCTTCCCAATAGGAAACGGGACTCACCAGGGTTGCCTATTGTTCCTATCATTTTTGTTCTTTTCTTAGAACCACTTTTGAGAATGATACGAGCCAACTGGGATATTAGAGGTATTTTATCAAAAGGCGGAGAACATAAAATTACCGCCTATGCGGATGATTTGATGTTCTTTGTTTCTTCGCCACTAATATCCCTTCCATCCCTACTACAGGAACTGCACACATATGGGGCACTGTCTAATTTCAAGGTAAATTATGAAAAGTCAGAAGCGATGGGGGTGGAGCTGGATACTGCTCTTCAACACCAGATCGCTTCCCAATTTGCGTTTAAATGGACAGATTCTCATGTTTGTTAACTAGGAACAAAGATACCGAAGATTTTCAGTGATGGAATAGGGAGGTTTTTACATGGTTTGGTAGGATCAATATTATCAAAATGAATGTTATGCCAAGGCTGTTATACATATTCCAGACACTACCCATAAAAACCCCCATGGGCTTTCTGAAAGATATTAGATCAGAGTTTATGAGGTTCATTTGGGCCGGAAAACCAGCGAGGATGCATAGAAATATTCTATCACTTCCAAAGAAGAAAGGGTGTGTGGGAGTCCCGGACCCAGTTAAATACTTGTAACGTTACGCCGGATATTATTTGAGAGTTAGGATCTCAACTGCGGAGACTACTCAGTTTCGGACCCAGGTTTCACTCTCTTGTGTGCAGAGAGTTTGGAATCCTACCATCACAGTCTCAGTCAAGAAACATGGCGCATATTCCTTCATAGGCGCCAGTGAAAACTCAAACAAATAAGTATAAAGTCCAGGTAGAACTGATACTAGTTAAATGCAGAAGTAGCCGAGCATGCGTGGCATGTAAATAACCTTAACGGCAAACTCCTCAAAGTAATAGGTATAGTATATGTGCACACAATAACATTTGAGAAGGAGGTATTTAGGCATGAAAGACTTCCGTTTATACTTGGTGCCTTAGAATGTAGAAATCATGGCAGGATCCTTATTAGAAGTACCAAACATAGAGAGACTGTGGCTGCAGAAATTCCTGGTATGGCTAGCATACATAAGTAGCAGGCAAGGCAGTTCACAGGATAGTAATGCATAACAACATCAGGGTACTTGCGATACTGAAGTGAATGATGCAGGCATAAGGTCAGGCTCCAAGGGTCCAGACGGGTAAGGCTGGTGAAGCAGGCAGTGGAGACTCCTGGTCCAGGTCAGGAAGCTGAAGTTCAGAGCAGGTGCGTCTGGATACCCAACCGACAGAGGCGTTGTGTCAGCCAAAATAAAGGAACACTAGGAGTTTAAATAGGCCGCCCAGCAGCTTAACAGGAAGTCACAGGCTAATTAGAAAGAAGGAAGTAACTATAGTTGAACTTCGAGTGAGAGACTCTTCAGGAAGAAGGTTTGGGAAGGAAGTAACGGATGAGAGTTAACTGGGAAAGAAGCACAACAGTATTTAGTGCAAAATTGTTCGTGAGACGTTACAATACTATGAGGCCTCGCACCTGGCACGGGTAGTGGATTGGTGTGTGCATTTAAAGAAACCATGGATCCATATGGAACAGGCAACTATTGTTTTACCTTTGGAGGGGCTTGTCTGGCTTCCAGACAGGGACATTCCGCAATCTGCGAAGAGACACCCAATGGTGGGTGAGACCCTACGAACAGTTAAGAAGATCTTTAAAACCACCACTATCTCGCCAGAACCGACACACATGGTTTCAGTTCTGGACACATCGACTTTTCAGCCAGGAATGACAGATCCCCATTTTAAGGCCCTGTTACGACAGGGCATTAGTGGGCTTTTTCATTTTTCAATAGAATGGCGAGTGATAACAAATAGAGAGATTGAAGGCAATTTCTCAGCAGACCTAGATTTCCTTCGCCGGTTACAGTTGAATACGTATATTAGATCTCATTTAAGAATCCCTACTTTAAAACGTGACCCCTCGACTTTTGCACACATATGTTTAAAGGGTGAATCATTGAAACACTCACTGTCATTTTTATATACTCTGCTAATTGAAATAGAGGCCCCACATGAATTGCCTTTTCTGCAATGTTGGGAAAGAGACCTGGGGGTATCTTTCTCACAGTTACAAAAGGATAGTATTCTATTTTTTCGCCCATAAAGCTCACTGGCGAGTAGATATCAAGAAGGAGGCTATAAAATCCTTACGAGGTGGTATAGAACACCGGCAGCATTGCATCGGATATATCCTGGAAATGTCAGGAAATGTCAGGAATCGGAAGGCACCATGATACATATTTTTTGAGAATGTCCAATGTTGAGGGAATTCTGGAAGATGGTTGAGAAAACCGTGGAAATGATTACGGGTGTTCGGCAGCCTTTCTCTTGCATGACACCCCATTGTCAAATGAAAAATAAAAAAACTCACTGTTAAAACATTTGCTCACTGCAGCAAAGGCTTGTGTTCCAGTATTGTGGAAAAGTAATGTATCCCCAACGAGATTACAGTGGTTGGCAAGCGTTTCGGAAATTCAACAAATGGAAGATCTGACTATGACACTGAAAGACCAGGAGGACAAATATTGGAGGATCTGGAATCCTTACTTTCAATATAGGGAACAGACCCTCTTATTTGAGTAATGTTGGTCAATCCTGAGATAGTTATCTGTAAAATAATAGTTAGAGACTGGTCAGTGAATACCACAGAGTTGGGCCTTATAGGGGGAGGGAGGTGGGAGGGGGTGAGAGGTGAGAAGGGTTTCATTTTTTTCTCCTTGTTTATCTTTCTGCCTATAGAGGCAAAACCAGGACTTGTTATTGGAAAGGAAAAATAAATGGTGTTTTTTTGTTAAGATATTGAGCATTTAATATGTAGCGCCCCTTTACCTTCAGAAAGGATGCTATGTTAAATTTAGTGGGGGAATGAGAGAGTTATGTTGCTCTCATTCTTGATTTTGATAAATGTGGCTGTCGCCAAATCCTGGATTGTCCTGTGGGTCAGTCTGTGCGTCCAGAGATACGGTTACATCTCTGGACGGCAGATGGCGCTAGAGGGATCCAGGCGAAGCCACTTCTTCCCAGAAGCCAATGAGAGGAGTTGGGCCTCGCTGTGCATGCTGGGGAGGGGTATTTCTGTGGCGGAGGCCGTTGTTCTGGGTTCTTCGCGGGTTCCTGGTTCCGGGTGCGGCACCCACCTTTAGGGTGTGCGCACATCATGGGCCCCACCATTATGGCCTACCTGGCCTGGGGTCGTGTGCTACGCGGAGTTCCTGACGCTGGGCCCTCCTGGCCTGGAGCAACTGATGCTACCAAGGGGCCCCAGTGACTTACTGGGTCCCCATTTCTACTGAGGAGATCCCAGGCTGTATGCCGTTCGGTGGGGGATCGGCTTGAGGAGAACCCGGAGGCAGGTAATCCAAAAGGGATTGAACAAACCATCGGGGATCTGGTGACCGGACATTGACAGGTACACTTATTCTGTCAACTGGTGACCCTAACAAGATTTATTGGGAGGATTCGCTCTGTTGTTCAACTCAATCCTGTACTAGGCCTGTGGCAGAGGCCTCAAACATCCAATCAGAGCCAAGTCTGTGGCAGAGACTTGTTCCTCCCAGCAACCTAAAGTGACGCTCCGGCTTCCAGGCCTGCGGCAGAGGCCTGTCCGGGGGCACTTCACCCACTCTGGCTAGATTGGCGACGTACTGCCACAATTACAGAAGGCAGGACTGCTTTCCTTATTCAAAGCCTGATACTGCAAAGTTATTCTGATTTCATCAACCACTTTTGTCTACCTTAAGTTGATGTGTTGGTCGTGTTGGACCAGGAAATAAAGCATTCAGAAAACTAAATCTACAGATTGGACATTCGATTACTGCTTTACTCACTACCTTCACCCTAGACATCACATAGAGGTAACTTAATACACCGATCCCAAATTCAATCAGCGGCTCCTTCGGGGGTAGCGCTACATGTAGGGGCTCGTCCGAGATTCAGCTGTTACCTCTCGCAATGGAAATCGTGAGTAAAGATTTATTAAGAGCAAAGAGTGTCGTACTTTAAACTGTCCGGCAACGAGGGAGTTAACCTCAAAAGGGCTAAGCTTGGGCGTACATGCAGCAGAGCACGCGCCTGGGACATGTACGGACAGGTTCTTTAAGTGGGAGGAGTCACCCACCCCTGCGTGAGATGTATAACAGAGTCTTAGCGCCAATTCAACAGATCAACGCCCACCAGCGAGAGAAAGAGAGACCACGTGCGTGATGTCTGGTTCTTTGGGACCGCATGCTCTTTCTGAGCGATTGAGACCCCCTACAACTTCACCAGGAGTCTACAACATGTTCTCACCACCTGGAATGCCCGTGACAGACACGGGCATTTGGATGTCCACTGAGGGACAGTTTTTGTTGCTGTCGAGCGGAGGATCGGAGATGCTGGGACTGTCCTACCCTCGTTGTGAGGAGCTATCGGTCCGGATCCAGCCGTTCGTCCGGTGATAGAAGTGCCGGGCCTACCTATTTGTTGCTAAGTCGCCCGATAAAGCTCCTGGGGAGTACAGGGTGAACTATGTCACGGGAGTTGTCACCGGGGAGGAGGAAGCTACATGGCCAGAGCCATCCCCGTTGGTGGAGATAATGGAACCGGAGGTTCGGGACCCTGAAATAATATCGGTTTCGTCCACCTTGACCCTACCCTCAGCTACCTCGCCACCTCGCTCACCGGAGGTAAGCCCTATAGACAAACCAGACCAGGGTAACGACCCATCTACCATGACTGACGTGACCAGCACACAGGCCGAGACCACATCAGAGACCACCACTTCCACAGCGGTCTCTGTGTGGCATGCCTCTTTAAGAGAAAGCCCGGCTCAAACCTCCCGCAGCCGTGGTCGAGGCCTACCTGCCCGGCGCTCCTTGCCATGCTACCCTAGGGACCCATCCGTAAAACCCTGCGGCTATTTGCCTGCGGAGGAGATGCACTCTTCTGACGTTGATTCGTTGACAGACGATGAGGGGCCCCTGGAGAGCCTGTTTGAGCCATTGTTTCCGGAGTCCCAGGGTTTCGGAGGATCTCGTGCCCTCTACGCTACTCGGAGAAAGAAACGCTCCAGCCGGAGCGCATCGCGTGGGTCTCAAGCTTCATCCATGGACGTCCCGCAGCTGACCTGGGGAGTCGGTGAGTCTGTTCCTGTTTCTTCTCTCACCACCCCCATGCCCCTTGCCGTGCCCGCTCTGAAAAGGGCACCGGACACTATAATGCTGCCGGGACGTGGAGACCCACGCACATTGCCTAGTTTGGCCAGGCTGCAGCGCCTGGTAATTCAAAAGGTTGCTGCCAGCCATGGGTATGAGTACCCCTACGTGCCGCCTTCCCTCTTGCAACGAGTAGACCAAGAACGAGAGGCATGGTGCCAGGAAGCTATTTGGTCGCCCCTTAAGATACCTTGCATTCTCGAGGGTGCGGACTTAAGATTGTCCTATCTGAATTCCCGGTTTGAATGTTGTAACCGAGATTGGAGCTGGGGCCGACACATATATAGCGATCGGGTCGTGCTGAAGTCTCCTGGGAGAGAAGACCAGGTATTTTCGGTCACCCCGACCACTGCAGAGGGTGACATTGTAATTTTGCCTGACCCACGCTTTTATAAATAGGTCATATGCCTAGTTTGCTTGACCTATTTACTTTCAAGAAGTTCTGGACAAGGGTTCTCGCCCCCACTCAAATTGTTTTTTCTCCTTTCCCCTGGCCTCTCCGGGTCCACTTTGTGGCTTATATGAAGAACTTTGGGGGGGTTGGGTTCAGTCAGTTAGAGGGGGTCCTTGCCAACTTCTCCACAGCATTGAAGGAAGATTCAGCGAAATAAATGTTTTGTTACTTCCCTTTTGCTGCTATTTCTTGCTCCTGAACTTGGACTGCCGTAGTACCAGCACACTGACCGCTAGGGTCAGTGTTCTGCAACGTTTTAAATGCAGAACTGAAATGTTTTTTTTTTTTTATTTATTTCTTGCAACAGGGTACATTTTCTCTTTTAGCACTTAGATTGATCTTCTCTTTGGGAGGAAGGGAAATTTCACACTCGGGCTCGAGGGTGCAGTCTCACTTGTGACTTTGGAGATCTGTACATAGTAAAGTTATTAATATATCAGAATGTATATTTTTGTGTATGTTCTCTTTTATATTTCCTATGCAGGTTATTGGACCCACCTACTATCAACACTGCGGAGAATGGGCAGCATAGATAGATAGGGTTGTGTATGTTGTGTAATGTCATATTGTATTATAATGTTTTAAAAGCACTGATATTTGTAATCCAAAAAGTTTACAATTATGTTTCTCTCTTTTTCTACTTTCCTTTACTGTTTAGCAGGTATCAGGCTGGCATTCAGGCTTGAATGCTTTAGGACAGTGGTCATCAACCCCCGGTCCGCGGCCCACTACCGGGCCGCAGCCCTTCTGCAGCCGGGCCGCGGGTGCGAGCAGGCGGCATGACACTTTTCTTACTCCTGCCGTCGCTCTGTAATTCTCACAGAGCCGACAGCAGGAGGCGGAACAATTCTGGGTGGAGGGCGGAGCTGCCCGAGATTATCACACAGGTGATTGGCTGCTAGGACTGTCCTTCATCCTAGCAGCCAATCAGCCAACTCCACTATTCTCTGTTGTTTACTGCTGCTAACTCTCATCAAGCAAGCTGCACTTCCGCCCTCAACTTGCTCTCCTTCCCGGGTCACTTCACCTTCTTCCCTGTTACTTTCACTGTGGTCAGCAGCTCAGCTCCTCCCCGTCTACACTTCTCTCTGCCTCATCTGCACGATCACACAGTAAGTCACTCGGCACCTATCCTCCTCGCTCCCCTGCTTAGTTCATTTTTTCCCCTTCTCCGTGGTCCTTTATCTGCTGTCCCTCCATAAATCTTCACCATGCTGCCGTCTCAGCTCAGCATTCCAGACAGAGATCTTACACCCTTTCCATCCCAGTTTGCTCTTAGCTCTCATAATTGTCCTGTACTCACCATGCAGCCTAGCACATTCTCTGCATTCTGTCACTAATGAAGACATTAGCACATACTTTTACCACCCCAACCTCCTCACCAATTCTCTCTTTTCTAATCTATTAGCCCCTTCACATTGAAGCAATTTGTCATGCAGTTTGACAAGTCACATCCTATTGCCAGCAAGGCAGTGTTCAAATCAATGCAACGCCAACTTTGAGTCGCTGCATCAATTTGAAAAAGTAGTACATGCGATTTAGGGTGCGACTTCAATAGACATCTGTGAATGAAGCCACACAGATGTCTTCAAAGTCGCAACCCAAAGTCACACTGAGATGCGGCTCTAAAATTGTGCCATTTTCAGGTTAGGACGCACAATTTCAAAGCCACAGTCAATGTGAACGGGGGCCAATAGTAGATTCACACTGGTGTGCTGTGGTCTGGCCACAGTGCGATTGTATATGCAGTTTACCCACAGTTTTCGGTGCGCTCCCATTCAATTCTATTAGACTGTTTTCATGAAAGCAAATCTCAGACTTGCATGCTGCATCCTTGATGTGCAATCAGAAAACACACAGTCCACTAGAATTCAACAGGAGCACACCTAAAACTGCAAGTAAATCACACATACAAATCAAACCACAGCGCACCAGTGTGAAACCGCTATAAGGCTAGGTTCACGCGCAGTCAGGATCATGCACAAAATTGTGCCGCTTCATAGGAGTGAATGGAGATTCTGATCGGGTCCGCCTGAAAAACTGACAGACAGACCTGATCGGAAAGCCCGTGTGAAAGGGGCTCAAGTTCGAACCGGAGGAGCGCACTTTGCCATCTTCGCCCTGGGCGCTGGATGACCTAGTCCCAGCACTGGTGAGGGGGTGAAGTAAAACGCTAATATCTGAAAGTGGGGGGGGGGGAATCCGAGCCTCAGGATTGCTGTGATGTGGGGGGGAGGGGCTGAGGACATTAAAGAGGAGGAGCTGAGCACTGGAGTGTGGAGGGGGACCGAGACTGGAGTGTGGTGACTGAGGACTGTAATGTGGGGGGGGCCTGAAGAAGTTAAATTGGGGTGACCAAGAACTGTCATATGAGGGGGGCTGAGGATATTAAAGTGGAGGTTGGGAATGTAATGTGGGGGGTAGGCTGCCACTGATTCTGCATTATGGTGGGTTTAACTATTTCATTTATTACTACAATGTAATAGAAATAATGCGCTGACAAATTGCCCGCGAAAAATCGCTTACCCCCCGCATGCCATCCCCAACCTCCCCCCAACCGGGCCTTGGCAAAATTTTGTCCACGCAGCCGGTCCCCGGTGCCAAAAAGGTTGGGGACCACTGCTTTAGGACACTGGGGACAGTGTCATTTCAAGTGGGGGGAGTGTGTAGCGCCCCTTTACCTTCAGAAAGTACGCTATGTTAAATTTAGTGGGGGAATGAGAAAGTTATGTTGCTCTCGTTCTTGATTTTGATAAATGTGGCTGTCGCCAAATCCTGGATTGTCCTGTGGGTCAGTCTGTGCGTCCAGAGATACGGTTTCATCTCTGGACAGCAGATTGCACCAGAGGGATCCAGGCGGAGCCACTTCTTCCCAGAAGCCAATGAGAGGAGTTGGGCCTCGCTGTGCATGCTGGGGAGGGGTATTTCTGTGGCGGAGGCCGTTGTTCTGGGTTCTTTGCGGGTTCCAGGTGCGGCACCCACCTTTAGGGTGTGCGCACATCACGGGCCCCACCATTATGGCCTACCTGGCCTGGGGTCGAGTGCTACGCGGAGTTCCTGACTCTGGGCCCTCCTGGCCTGGATCAACCGATGCTACCAAGGGGCCCCAGTGACTTACTGGGTCCCCACTTCTACTGAGGAGATCCCAGGCTGTATGCCGTTTGGTGGGGGATCGGCTTGAGGAGAACCCGGAGGCAGGTGATCCAAAAGAGCTTGAACGAACCATCGGGGATCTGGTGACCGGACATTGACAGGTACACTTATTCTGTCAACCGGTGACCCTAACAATATTTATTGGGAGAATTCGCTCTGTCGTTCAACTCAATCCTTTACTAGGACTGTGGCAGAGGCCTCAAACATCCAATCAGAGCCAAGTCTGTGGCAGAGACTTGTTCCTCCCAGCAACCTAAAGTGACACTCCGGCTGCCAGGCCTGTGGCAGAGGTCTGTCCGGAGGCACTTCACCCACTCTGGCTAGAGTGGAGACGTACTGACACAATTACAGAAGGCAGGACTGCTTTCCTTATCCAAAGCCTGATACTGCAAAGTTATTCTGATTTCATCAACCTATTATGTCTACCTTAAGTTGATGTGTTGGTCGTGTTGGACCAGGAAATAAAGCATTCAGAAAACTTCATCTACAGATTGGACATTTGATTACTGCTCTACTCACTACCTTCACCCTAGACATCACATAGAGGTAACTTAATATGCCGATCCCAAATTCAATCAGCGGCTCCTTCGGGGGTAGCACTACCAATATGATAATTAATATTAATTAGGACTAAGATAAGAAGAAAAACAAAAGAAAAAACATACATATAGCTGTGGTGCTGTGTACTATGAATCTCCATTTGATATGGTTGTATAATGTTTTGATATATTAAAAAAATTAAAATAAAGAATATAAAAAGTAAGGCAGAGGGGTGCAGGATGGCTCTTGATAAAGGAGGCACAGAGATCTGGTAGCAAGGGGTAATTAACAGGATAGTGATGCGCTGGGGAAGGGAGAAACAGCCTTAAATATCCACCTGGCAGCTGGAGCCAGGTGTGGCTGATCAAAACCTGCTGGCTTCTGGGAGACACCTGCTGATGGACTCAGGAACTGCAGCAATCGGACCAGAGAACCACAGTGTCACCAGCAGATGAACTCACTCCTGACAGCCTGCTCTCCAGTGGGGTCATCTGGGTACCCTTCTCCATGTTCTCTGGTGCTGCTGAGACCTCATTAGTAGCTGAGCCGAACACCCCCCGGTTTGGTTCGCAGCAGAACATGCGAATAGGCAAAAAATTTGTTTGAACATGCGAACGCCGTTAAAGTCTAAGGGACATGAACATGAAAAATCAAAAGTGCTAATTTTAAAGGTTAATATGCAAGTTATTGTCATAAAAAGTAATAATAGGTGTTTGGAGACCTGGGTCCTGCCCGAGAGCAGTGATTATTAATAATGCTTAAAGTGAAACAATAAAAGTGAAATATTCCTTTAAATTTTGTACCTGAGGGGTGTCTATAGTATAAATCTAATTAAGAGTGCAGTGCTGGATAGTAAACTGTATGATAAAAAAGTGACTATAAACATAAATGAAGTGATAAGTGCACACTAAATCATCTTTAACACACAAAGTACCAAAACATGTGCTAATAAAGTCCACAAAAAGTCAACATACAATTAAACTAAAAAAGTGTTCACACAAATGTTCATAGGAGTAGATATCCAGTGAATCATTTCCAAACTAGAAACATGGGATTAGCTTTCACCGCAAGTGCTGCCCGTCACCTTGTAGTAAAAATGGAGGCTTAGCAACAAACCTGCGACCGCCCTTGTTCAGGGGGGTCAAAACAGGCTTAGTAGAGTGACAGGAACACTGTAATGCCGCGTACACACGATCGGACAAACCGATGAGAACGGTCTGATGGACCGTTTTCATCGGGTTAACCGATGAAGCTGACTGATGGTCAGTCGTGCCTACACACCATTGGTTAAAAAAACGATCGTGTCAGAACGCGGTGACGTAAAACACAACGACGTGCGTTCCTAGCATGCGTCGACTTGATTCTGAGCATGCCTGGATTTTTAACCGATGGACGTGCCTACAAACGATCGGTTTTGTTCTATCGGTTAGGTATCCATCGGTTAAATTTAAAACAAGATTGCTTTTTTTAACCTATGAATATATAACCAATGGGGCCCTCACACGATCGGTTTGGTCTGATGAAAACGGTCCATCAGACTGTTCTCATCGGTTTGACTGATCGTGTGATACGCGGCATCAGAATAGTGGAGATTCCCTTTTCTGGTGTCCAACTCACATCCAAGGATACCCTCTCAAATTCACACTTCCTGGGAGTAATCAGTGCTAATCTGCAGACGCTCTCGTTAACAGGTGCAGTGCAGACATCCGGTAAATTCCGGTTCGAGGAGGATAAAAAAAGGCAAAAAAAGAACTCCAATAGTGCAGAGCCTCTTTTGATGTCCTTTATTTAAAAATTCAAAATAGGATTCAAAATCCCAATACTTAAAAAGCGTTTCCTTGCAAGGATCTAAAAAAAACTAAAATCTAAATCCACGCATGCGCAGTGCGTGTATACGTGATGACCCTACGACCGTTTCATCACAACTGATGTCATCAGGGGTACCCCTGATATAGGTAAGTAGATGTATAGTGGGCAAATATCCACATACTATATAAATGTGAAAAAACAATGTTCTGTGTAACCCATCCCCCTACCCGCTATCGCATGAATAGAGTGACCAACAGATCCAAATTAGGAACCATACACATAAAGTGCAAAACATTAAAGTAAAATCAAACATCAAAAGGAAACTAAATATCTCCCCTAAAGAAAAAGCCAGGCTGGTATCCAAAACTTGATAGGAAAGGGAAGAGCTTACCCTGTGAGGGAAAACCTAGTGGAGTGCCTCCATACATCAGGTGTCCCCAGCGGAGTGCCGCCTTACATAAGCAGAGTACTTCCTTACATCAGGTATCCCCAGCAGAGTCCCTCCTTACATTAAGTGTCCCCAGGGGAGCCCCTCCTTACATTGGGTGTCCCCAGTGGAGTACCTTCTTACATTAGGTGTCCCCAGCGCAGTGCCTCCTTACATCAAGTGTCCGCAGTGGAGTGCCTGCTTACATCAGGTGTCCCCAGCGGAGCCCCTGTTTACATCAGGTGTACCCAGCGGGGCCCCTTCTTACATTAGGTGTCCCAGTGCAGTAGAGTCCCTTGGCTCTGCCTCTCACAGACAGGTATTGTGCTGAAATCGGTTTCCCCCAGAAAACCTGTTTCCCCTGGCTCTCGGCTGGCTCTTGGCTGAGATCGGAACTCTGCCCCCCAGCCTACTGCACTCCAGCTCCTCCTAATCTCCGCCCCTCCAGCCCTCTGTACTGCAGCTCCTCCCACTATACCACACAATGTTATTCGGCCGTCTACCGCCCCCGCCCCCACGCATGCCCCCCAATTTTCATGGGGGAAAACAGGGGTCGCGCACAGGGGAGGGGATGGTAGATGGCCGAATAGCATTGTGAGGGAGAGCGGGAGGAGCTGCAGTGTAGAGGGCTGGAGGGGCGGAGTTCAGATCTGAGCTGAGAACCAGGGGAAACAGGAAAGTGATCTTGCAGCGGTTACGGTGGCCATATTTTTGGAGCCAGAAACAACTCCTGGTTTACCGGGACAAAAGCAAAATCCCGAGATTTTAATCAGGATGGCCTCAGATCGGGATGAGGGTCCGAACATTGGGATTGTCCTGGGAAAATCAAGACTGTTGGCAAGTATGAAAAACTTCTCATCATCCCTAGTTGCTGAATATAGATATACTGTAGGCATATTTCCACATATTTCCACATAATTATAGAACCATCATAGTTTACTTTGTTTTCTTTGTGTTTACAAACAATTTTTATTGTAGAAATGGTCAAAGTATAGCAAAATTACAATGATGGTACAGGTGTGCATACAGGTAACATCAACAGTAAGCATAGTACAGAAAAAAAAATATTATGTTAAGTCAGGTGAAAAATGCATAGGGTTTGGATCAGGCTAACCCAGAGTATTGTAGTAAAAAGAAGAAAAAACAACTATACATATGTCAAGAAGAAGGGGCAAAATATTCTAAACCAGAGAGGCAGTATCCCATAGAATACATTTCTTTTGATAAAGGGGCATAGAATCATATAACATGTGGTGAATTCTCTCAGAAAGTTTAATCTTCGTCATGTGGTTGAAAATGTGTGGCCAGGGTATCGTAGTGGAGCGCCAATTAAAGGCTATTGCCCAGTGAATGGAGCTTAGGAATGTGTGGATTAGCCTAGTGCTGGTCATTGGGATATCTTGTATAGGGGAGAATAGAAGGCATATCTGAGGTGTAAGAGAAATCTTTCTACTGGATATTTTATCTATTATAGCGCTAGCCTTATCCCAGGTGTTTTTTTACATGAGGACAATCCCCAAAAATATGTAAAAGTGTTCCCTGGGAGGGACAACCCCTAAAGCAGAGTGTGGATAGAAAGGGATAAAATAAATTAAGTTTAGCAGGGGTGAGATACCATCTATAAAGCAATTTGATGGCTGATTCTCTGATCGAGGTTGTTTCGGTACATTTATGGAGATTTGAAAAAATAGTAACCCATTGGTCAAGAGTAAATGGGGTATTTAATTCTGATTTCCATTGAAGCATGGGATGTGATTTCTCAGGCATGTTGGTCTCATTTAGGCTTTTATATATTCTAGAGATTAGTCCCCTATCCCGAGGGGAAGAGATACAAATTTGTTCAAATTGTGTATAAGGGGGGTGGAGTGTAAGTGAGTAGTATTTTTGATAGAATTGTCTTATTTTTGTATAGTTCACTAGTTCAGTAGGTGAGAGATCATATTTTGTTTGTAGACTGGTGAAAGTGAGGAATGAATTATGTGGGAGAGCGATTTTAAATGTGTTAGGTTATATGATTTCCAATTCGTTAGCAAGTTGTGATGATCTTGAGCTATATCTAAGGGGAAAAAAATGAGGGTCACCTAGAAAGAAGGCCAGGGGAGGGGTGTCGGAGGATAACTTAAAATTAGAGACCTGTCTGTTCCATGGATGAAGGGTGTGTGTAACGATAAGGTTTAAGGACTTTAAGGTCTTGGACCAGAGAAGTCCTTGTGAGTTGTAGAGTAAGATAGAATCTTCTTCGAACAGGAGTCAAGGGATTTGGCTTGAGGGGGCATACCATTGGGCTAATTGGGTAAATCTGGCAGATAAATAATAAAGCCAAAGGTTTTGAATGCTGAGGCCTCCTTTTATTTGGGGTCTGAACATAACTGAGTAACTAAATCTGGGTTTCTTGTTTTGCCAAATGAATGTGTTGGTCTCCCTCTGTAGAGATTCTAATGTTTTTTTTAGGTAGGATAATAGGAAGAGCTCTAAAAAAGAACAAAAGTTTGGGTAATATCATCATTTTAACAGCCACTATTCTGCCCGAGAATGAGATCTGGTAAGATGATCAAAGTTTAAATAGATTTTTTGATACTGTTAAATAAAGGAGGATAGTTTGCTTGCTATAACATTTTATATGAAGATGTAATCTGAATACCTAGGTATCTAAACGATTCCAATCGCCATTTGAATGAAAAAATATCTTTAAGTAAAATTATTAGCACTGGGGGAATGTTGATTGGTAAAGCCGAGCACTTAGGTAGATTTATACCTAGACCTGTCAGGTCATGGAAGATGTCCAGAGTTTTAGTAAGATTGGGTAGGGACAAAGAGGGTCAGTTATGAACAGAAGGACGTCATCCGCATAGAGACTCAGCTTGTATTATTTGGATCCTTTAACATATCCTTTAATGTCTGTATTGTTTCTGATAGCGCAGGCAAAGGGCTCTATTGCGAAGGCAAAGATTAGTGGGGAGAGGGGACAACCCTGTCTGGTACCTTTGATCAGGGGAAAAAAGTCAGAGTTATAGCCTGGGAGTTTGATACGTGTTTGTGGGTTGTGATATAGAGCCTTAAAGCCATGTAGTAATTCATTATTGATGCCATACCTTGGGAGAAGAGTGTCAAGATATGACCAGCAAACGCTGTCGAAAGCTTTGTGTATATCGAGACTGAGTAGCAGTGTGGATTTAGCATGTATGTTGGAGTCTTGAATGATATTTGTGGTCAGTCGTATGTTATCTGTTATTTGTCTGTTTGAAATTAAACCTGTTTGATCAGGATCGACTAATGGGGAGATAACAACAAGTAATCTGTCTGCCAAAATACGGCCAAATATTTTTAAGTCGTTGTTGATAACTGATATTGGGCGGTAGTTTTGAGGCGTGGAGTGGTCTTTATTTGGTTTGGGAAGTAAGGACATGTTAGCTAAAAGCATCTCAGATGGGAATTGGCTACCCTGTAGGATATTATTATACATTTTAGTAAGGTGTGGGGCAATAGTAGAGGCACATTTTTTATAGTAAGATGTGAAATAGCCGTCTGGGCCAGGGGCTGTGGATATTTTTAATGTTCCAATGATTCTGTTAACTTCTATATCTGTAAAGGGGGCATTAGGAGATTCAATTTGTTCCCTAGTAAGAGTGGGTAATGTAATATTGTTGAGCCAATCTAGGGAGGACTGTTTGGGAGATGGTTGTGGTGAGGAAAAGAGAGTTTTATAGAAGTCCAAGAACAATTTCATAACTTATTTGTGATGGGACACCAAATTTCCAGATGAATTCCTTAATTTGTAAGTGTTGGATGTTTTTGTAGATTGATTTAGTTTTCTAGCAAACATGGTGGAGTATGAATTGCTATTGAGTAAGAATCTAGCTTTGGACCAACTGAGGGCTTTTTCAGTGTCTGATGTTAATAACGTGTGCTAAGGTAGTGCGTTTCTCTTGAATTTGTTTAAGTAAGTCACTAGATGGGTTTTGGTTGTTTCTGTGATATAGATGCTCCAGATCATTCGTAAGGGACCTAATATCCATAAGTTTGGATTTGTTTTTAATTGAGGCGATTTTTATCAGATGGCCTCTCATTACTGCTTTATGTACCATCAATATAATTGTAGGGGACATATCTGGTGTTACGTTATGTGCAAAGTATTGCTCAAGGTGAGATAGAATTTCTTGGTTGCTTTAAGGGTCTGTGAGCAAGGACTTGTTTATTTGCCATGAGTGTGTTGTGTTAGCTAGACCTACGTGTGAGATGTTAAAGGAGACTATGTGGTGATCAGACCAAGGACATGCATGGATATCTGCCTTGGAGGAATTGGCAAGTAGGATAGGGGTGCAGAAGATGTAATCAAGATGAGTGAAGCTGTTGTGCGGGTGAGAGTAAAATGTGTAGGATTTGGTTCCAATATTGTGGGCTCTCCAAGTGTCAATTAATTGATGATTAAATAATGATCTGTTCAAAGATTTGGGGAAAGCTTTTGAGGCTGGGACAAACTTGCTTCTGTCTAAAGCTGAATGTGCAGTTAGATTGAAGTCACCGCCCACAATTAGATGTGCGGAGTGATAATTGTCTAGAGTATCAAAAAATGTGTTGAAAAAGTTTGAGTGGGCATCACTGGGAGCATAAACTGAGGCAATAGTGATAGTATGTCCCTTAATTTAGCCTTTTAGGATCAAATAACGACTGTCTGGGTTTATAAATACATTCTGAACCTCAAAAAACACTGAGTTCCTAAAAAATATAGTGGCACCTCAAGATTTTGTGTTGTAAGTAGTGCAATAAAATTGGCTGTAACTTTTATCAAAAAAATTGGGATGTTTGTCTGTTGCAAAGTGAGTTTCTATAAATAATCACCTTCCACTTTCTAGACTCAAAACATCTTCAGCCCGGATTGGGGACATTCCTCCCATAATCCAAGTTCAAATTGAAGGCCCCACCCCAGATTGCTCAACCCCTCCTAATCTTTCTATTATATCCAATCTTGTTTCTGAGGTACCAACCAATATCTCTTGCTTGGGCATAACTCCTGTTCCCTGTTCTCTGTTACCAAACCCTGACCAATCTCATTCTCAGTCCACAGATTCGGTTGAATGCCCTTCCACTAGACTCAATACCCCAGTCCCAGTCCCTGATTCCCGGTCACCATGAGTGACCACTATTGTTGGAACACATTCAGATGGTCTAGTATCCTCAAGTTCCACACTTCCCGTCCTTTCTTTTTTAGTGGTTGCCCCCCTGTCCTGCCCAAAAAGAAAGTTAGACACGGAGGCAGAAGAGGGGGGACGACGTAGACACCGAGAGGAGAGGAAAGTTGCAAAAACTATAAAAATCTTAAATTTATCTACTCACATACTAACCAAATCCGAAGAATCGTTACTCGCTTGAGGCCTAACTTTTGCCCCTACAGCTCCTCCCAACCTATGTACCTTATTTTTGGACCTAAATAGATTCATCAGAAATATCACAGTTAAGCGTTTCTTTAATCTTAAAACCCCAAAGGTTAATTCCAACGGGGATGATGATCTACCTGATGCCTGCTTGACCAATCAGGATATATTCCAAGATTGTAGTGCCCCTGAACAAATGGCTCTAGATCATCTGGAACTTCTTTATACAGAAGATTTAGACGACTATGTTGAACTATTAACTCAGCATCTTTCCACATCTCCACCTATCCAACAGACCAAATTCTGACCCAAGTCCATTTTTTATCCCACGTATTCAAAAGGGCCCTATATACAAAGTTTCTACCAAGTGGTCTATACAGAAATTCAACATATGTGCAAACAAACATCTATACATAAACATTCATCCAACCTCTCGACAGCAGAAAATATCGCCCTTAAACATCTAACTGAGAACAAATTATTGTCATTCGATCAGCAGACAAAGGTGGAGGAATAGTGATCCAGAATCTGATAGATTATCAGACAGAAAGCTCCCGCCTCCTTTCTGACAGTACCACGTATCAAAAACGTAATAGCGATCCACTACCTATATTCTCCAAAGAAGCTCATGACCTCGTAAATGCAGCCAAAGCAGAGGGATTGGTTACAAAAACAGAGGTTGCCTTTTTGCTACATGACTTCTACAAGAGACCTTATTTTTACCATTTTCCAAAAATCCATAAAAATGTGTCTAACCCACCAGGAAGACCAATAGTGGCAGCTATGGAGAGCGTCACCAGCTATTTTTCCATTTATATTGACCATTTTTTACAGCCCTTAGTTGCTAATCTCCCGTCATACATTAAAGACAATATACAATTACTCCAGATGCTACAACAATACCAATGGGAAGCCACATACCATTGGCTCTCCTTGGATGTTGTATCCCTCTATACGTTTATACCGCATCAAGTAGGCCTGTTAGCTACTGAATATTTTTTGAATCAAGATCCCCTGCTGAATCCCCGGAAGGTAAATTTTCTGCTGGATATGTTGAATTTTTGTCTAACACACAATTATTTTGAAAGTAATGGTGAGTTCTTCATCCAGACCCAGGGAACTGCCATGGGGACTAATTTTGCCCCCAGCTATGCCAATCTCACCATGGGGTATTGGGAACTGTTCCATATCTGGCACAATAATCCTTTTGCTTCCCATCTCGTATATTTCGGTTGTTACATTGACGACATGATGATTATTTGGCATGGTCCAGAGACCTTAATTCCCAAGTTTCTTGAACACTGTAATTCAAATACTATGGGCCTCTCCTTTACTGCAGTAACTGATGAAAAAACCCTTGCTTTTCTGGATCTAGAGCTGTTTCATGATAACACTGTGCTCAAAACTATTCTAAGCCCACTGCAGGCAATTTTTTTTTACATTTTGAAAGCTGTCATAACCTACGATGGGTGAATAATATTCCAAAAAGTAAATTCTGTAGACTAAAACACAATTGCATGAGACTGCAAGACTACACATCCCATGGGTTAAAACTAAAAGATACCTTTACTGAAAAGGGTTACCCCGAGGAGCTTGTAGAAGGTGCTTTTTAACACTATCTAAACACAGTGTCATACATGTCATACAAAAAAAACCATTAAGAGACACAATGAAAATATGCAACCCGTACGGTTTGTTACCCAATTCCACAGCCATTTTAGAACAATGGAAAGGATCTTAGCCAAGCTTTGGCCTATATTAAATGAAGATCCTCACCTCAGATCCACACTTTTGGACCGCCCAATAGTCAGATATAGAAGAGCTAAAAACTTAAAGGCACAAATTGCGCCGAGTAAAACCGGTACTAAAACTGTAGGACCCAAGGCCACTCCGTCCTTAACATTTTTCTATATCAAGGGAATGTATCAGTGTAAAAAGGCTTGATGCCTCACTTGCAAACACGTTACCCACAGACAGAAGGACTTCATGTGTAGGGGCAAGCAGTACACTTTACCGAACTTTTACACATGTTCTTCGGAGTATGTGGTATACTGCTTGACCTGCCCTTGCGGCCTTTTTTATGTGGGCCGTACCATCCGGACCTTACGCAAAAGGTTCGGCGAACATCGTAATTTTGTAGAGAAGGGTCTCGACAAGTATAGTGTCGCTAGACACTTCAAAGAGTTCCCCCAACAGTCTTCTTTGGGACTCCGTGTGTGGGTCATAGAGGCCATTTCTAAACATTTCCCTAAGGCAGAACGCTACAAAAGGCTATGTGAAAGAGAAAACTATTGGATATATACATTAGATAGCCTTTCACCTAGGGGGTTAAATGAGGGGCTTGAAATTAATATCTTGCTCTGAAATGTATATCTTGCTTTGAAATTAATATCTTATTATAAGATTGCCATTCTACCTAGTTCATGCCCCTCAGCCCCTTTTTTTAATATATTAGGCCGGGTACTCACGAGCAAACATGTACGGTGAAACCGGTCCGTCGGACCGTTTTCACCGTACATGCCTGCCAGAGGGCTTCTGTACGATGGTTGTACTAACCATCGTACAGAAGTCCGCGCGTAAACACTACGCGGGGCGTGTCCGCGTCGTCGCCGCGACGATGACGCGGCGACGTGGGCGGGCCTGCCATTTAAAGGCTTCCACGCATGCGTCGAAGTCATTCGACGCATGCGAGGGACGGCGGGCACTCGGACATGTACGGTAGGTCTGTACTGACGACCGTACATGTCCGAGCGGGCAGGATTCCAGCGGACGGTTTTAAAACACGTCCAGGAATATTTGCCCGCTGGGAAAAGGCCCGGTGGGCAAATGTTTGCTGGAATTCGGCCCGCTCGCGCCTACACGTGACCGAACATGTATGCTGAAACTGGCCCGCGGACCAGTTTCAGCATACATGTTTGGTCGTGTGTACGGGGCCTTAGGGTCAAGTGATAGATCTGTTATATAATAATATTTTTTTAATAATTTTTTAATTAAGCTCCTCCTTCTTTTTATTCTTTCTTTTATTTATATTATTATTATCCCAAGTATTATTATTATACATGTTTTTATGTATGTCTATCTCCTTTGGGTGGTGGACGTGAGAAGCCATTATGGAGCTCACTGGCCTTTCTTACCAGTTATATTTAAATTAGGCCATCGATATTAGGCTATTTAGATTAGGTACTTTTTTATGTCTTTTTGTTTCCTCCCTATTTTCCAGTTTCGAATTTTGCTGTAATAACAATTTTTAAACCAACATAGCTACCCTCCGGAACCAACAAATTGAGTTAATTAATTCTCTGCTCTGCACTTAATTGTTATCCCTTCCTTTTTGGCATTTTGTTTAAAGTATCTCCAAAGTCATTATTCTTAATATCCCCAAAGTTATTGTTTATTGTTCATATTTCATTTTGGCACCTCATTTCCCGGAATTTCCATACCAAATACCAAACATCATAGCCAATCAGCTTAAACTTGGCCGGTCATATCTTCCCTGGCCAAATATGGCCCCCATAGAGCCTGAAGAAGAAGCATGCATGCTTCGAACACGCGCACCTCCCTGTGACTCGTATCCGGAAGTGACGTTGCACCGCTGTGCTATACGGAACGTTTCCCCCCTCTTCCCAGCACCGGAGGTATACCATCCCGCCACCACTGCTGATAGAAGTGTGGAATACACAGCGACGCCCATTCAAGATTACCAGGACCAGCGGAGCACCTGCATTCCAGATGCCTGAGCGGATGACACAACGTACAGATAAGCCCATGTTTTTAATTTCCTTGTGAGTGACACCTTCATATGAATTATCTGTTTTTAATTATTATTAAAAATGAGACTACTACGCTTAGAGGGCGCTGCTTTTGTTCCTTTTTTTTAATTAAAATTATACCCGCTCCTAATCTTTTGTAGTGGTGAAAAGCTTTCTTTCTCTTGTGAGGTGAATTAATGCCCTGGGCATTGTGAGAAATCACCCTAAGACCCATTGTTTTGGTATTAAAGAGCGATGATGATTATGGGGCAGTAGCAATAAGTTACAGGGTCCGGGGTTGAGCTTATAGCAAAATCTGTCTGGGGTTAGTAATTTGGTTATCACCATTAACCTTAAAAATTAAAAATTACCTGAGATAGAGAAAAGGCTGATGATCACTGTATTGTCATTTGTGTTTTCATGTATACTATATATCAACACATACATTAGTGTCCCGCATAGGTATTTTCTTGATGACCATTTAATAGCACATAACAAATTGTACTTGTACTTGAGAACCATAGAGAATAGGATACCTGAATAGTAGAACACTAGAAATGATAAACTTATAGAAAACAACACCGCTCCATCATACTGCATTAAGTAAGATAGAGAGTATTTGTTCGACCCTTTCAGAATTTTGTAAAAACAGAGTATTTTAATGTAATTCTGGGAACTATTGTTCATAACTTGAGGGTCAGGGTGAGAAGCACTACCTGACCGAAAATAATATAGATGTGGACAATATTGTCCATTATACTCACAAATAGAGCCTCCACTGCTAAAACAAAAGATAGCAGGATCAGTCACAGAAAGGTTTCCATTAGTTGAACAATGCTTTTGGAGTCCTTTGTGAGTAGGGGAACAAACTAGCAGAGGCAGAGCGGATCAGCTTCAGAAAGGATTCTTTAAACAGAAAAATAAGTGCCTCGAAACTTATGTTGAAAACATTAGTAGATAAAATAACCAGAGAAAGAAAGAAAAAATAGGGAGAAAATGATAAATATACAAGTTCGTATATAAAGAGCTATGGTATACCAACTCAATACATTTTAGAGATGCAGAGCGGCTATATACTATGCACAGTCAATCAAACTTCAAAACTTGATTCTTCCCGAGAAAAAAAAAACGCAACTTGTAGAACTTCAGAACTGTAAAAACAGTATTTTGATCCTTACGAAAAAAAAGATAGAGAAGAGAGACAAAAAAAAGTTTTTTTTCCAAAAGAGGAAGAGTAAACTTTTGGACTTAAGTGCGAGTCATTTCTATCTTCATGCGTCCAAATTTCTAAGTGATGGATGCCATCTTCTTTGATCATGGCGCGTGGCTGGGGTGACCCAGATAGGTGAAGTGTGAGGAGATGAAGGAGGTCTTGCAACCGTACCCGGATCCAGAAGGCCCAACTTCACAAGAAGATCCTTACCCTCTGAGACGTTGTGGACTGTGTAGGTGGTGCCATTGTGAGGCACTGTTAATTTAAATGGAAAACCCCAATGGTATCTAATATGAGCTGATTGTAATACTGAAGTTATCTCCTTCATTTTGTGCCTCCTTTCCAGTGTAGCCTGTGAGATGTCTGGAAATATTTGAATTTTGGTGCCATCCAAATCTATGTTATGCATATTTCTAGATGCTCTTAATATGCTTTCTTTTGTGATGAAATCATTCATGCACAGGATGATGTCACATGAAGGTTTGTCTGGGGGTGGTTTAGGGCGCAAGGCCCTGTGAATTCTGTCACAAGCAAATGAGGATGGAGGTAATTCAGGAAGGAGATTGTGGAACAGTTTGGAAACTGCTGACATCAGTTCAGTGACAGACTCTGGAATACCACAAATTCTTAAATTGTTCCTCCGGTTTCGATTGTCCGAATCTTCAACTTGAGATTGTAAGTATGAGTGGTTTTCAGCTAAAAGTTCAAAGTCCTTTCTAAGATCGTTGTGCGCAAGTGATAGTTCATTGTGTTTGGTTTCTAAAATATCAGTGCGTCCTCCTAGGGTTGCTATTTCTTGTGTGAGAGTGCTTGTTGTTTTTTGGAGTTCACACTGTCTTCTGTCCACAAGTTTTTCATAAAATGTGGTCAAACTAGAGTCCAAATCCGCTATTGTAATCTGCAAGGAGAATTCGCTGTTTTTAAATTATTAAAAAGAGCACACCACACACAGGATGGACTGTGGGTGTCTATAATAGTGCAGTGCCACGTCCTAAATATATTGAAACAACAGATGTTGGAGTTGGACAAAAATTTACTTTGTAGGCACCAATTATAAAAGTATGAATATGTTTATTGATACAACGCCCACAGTGGTTATTGGACCAACAATAAAATAATTTAAGACATTAAAACAAAAAAACAACACAGTAGCAACTGTGTTTAACAGCAAAATTATTTTCCAATAATGATCCAAAAGAAGGCATCAGATCTCAGAAGAGATGTAATGACTATCATGCATAGTAGGACGCAGAAAAGCTTGACATGTTTCGCGGATACCGCTTCTTCGGGAGCTATTATTAATTCATACAAGGTACTGAGTTATTTATAAAGATGGATGATCTTAGACAGGATTATGATGATTGGTAGTACTGTCAGGAGTACCAAGAATGCCTCATTAGTATCCGAGGTGAAGCACATCTATTTGTCGGCTACGAGAGGGTAGACTGTGACCCGATAAGTTAAATGTATGAGGGTGGTTGAAAACCAAAAGAATGAGACAAATGTCCCATAGGGTTTAGAGGGTACGTCTAAGGTGAGTTTTGGCCACATAGGTTACCACAATGGCTGAATCATTGATGTGATATCACCAAGAGGGCATTCATGAAGGGAGTCTGTAGTCTGATGAGAGACGATAGGTGAATGTGTGAGAATTCGCTGTTAATTTGTACAGATGCAGACTCCTGTGGATGGCCACTGTCAGCTATAGGAGATTGCACCGGCGATGTACTGGTGCTTTTTTGAGCCATTTTCCGCTTTTTATTGCACAGTGGATATGTGATCAAGAGTGCTGCTGCGCACGGCGATTGTACGCCTTCTTGCCCAACGGCATGCACTAAAGTGAACTGCAGGGATGCTTAAACAAAAAAAAATATAAATAAATATATATATATATATATATATATATATATATATATATATATATATATATATATATATATATATATTAGGGCTGTTACTGATCAAAATTTTTGTGTTCGATTAATCGATTTTTTTTTTATTGATTAATCGACTAATTTCGATGAATTATAATGCACATACAGATCAAACTACTTTTAGCTGATCTCCTCCTTGCAGGCTGATTCCCAGTGCAGCTACCAACCATTGGAAAAATGGATAGCAGGACAAAAAACACACAAAGGCAACGCTCGATGGGAATAGCATTAAAACTTTTATAGTCTTCAAGTAGGTAACCAAATAAATATTGCACTGGAGATAAAATCGATGTAGCTACATAAACTGTAAAAATGGTGCGAGTAATACCAAACGGTAGCAAAAGCAGTCATAAAAACATGTAGCTAAGTATGATACTGGTATAAAAATGTGTACAACGATGCCACTGCTGAATCCAGATGAGGAGAAGTTAACATCAGTCCGTCGGCATGTAGATGTCCCGTGAAGGGAACTATCACAACTCCCAGTGTATGGTTGTAGAATCCCAGGTTGATAGAGGGAAATGTAACAGCCCTTGCATGTGGCAGATAATAAGGTCCCGCCGGCATGCAGATATGAAGGCACAGCAAAGGAGCCCTTCAGATGGACACGGCAAGCCCCTCCGGTGTCCGTGACGTCACTGGATCTCCGACGGAACTCCCTGAAGGCCCAGAAGCCGGCAGAGAGCTGAGTACCAATCAAAATCATTTTGATCGATCAAAAAAATTTAAGATTAATCGATGAATTAATAGTTAATTTCCACAGCCCTAATATATATATATATATATATATATATATATATATATATATATATATATATAACGCGATTATGCCTTGCAGTGTAGGTTTAATCCTCATTAAACCATTGTAGCTTTTAAATAAAGATGGTGATCCGCATCCAGTGGCGTAGCGTGGGGGGGGCAGAGGGGACTGGGGCCCGGGCGCAACATTTAGGGGGGCGCCAGTGTGTGTCACTTTGTCTTCTAGTAACTATTTGTATTCACTGTGTCACTGTGCGCCAGCCGCCATATTCATTCTCGACAATGGCCAGCCGGCGTGCTGTTATTAGGTGAATAGGGTCATGTGCGGTGGTGCTGTCACGAAGATCCTGCCAGAAACAGGCGCCTCAGACTCTGCGGTTCCCTAACGCGGCTGCAACAGCGCATGCACGTGCGTGCTTGTGTGTGCACCTCTGTTGGCACCAGGCGGGCTATTTAAGCCGGCCTGTCACACATCGTCCCCGCTGTCTGCTCTACAGCATTTGTATACCTGAAACCTGATCTGTAACCTAACCTGTGAAAGACCCCGGCTTACCTGTGACTATTCCAGACTATTCCAGACATCCGTCTGCACCTGATCCTTGGCCTGTTCTGACTATTCTTCTGTCTGCACCTCTGTACCTCCAGTCTGCTGAACGGTTTCTGTCTGTTCCTGGTTCCAGTCCAGTCTGCTGAATGATTCATATCTGAATGAATGAATGAAGAATTTATATATAGTGCGACGCATGCAAACTAAATCGCCTCTGGGCGCTGGTTGTTCCTGTCTCCTTTGATATCAAAAGAGATGAGTTTTGATCTTTCTCCTGAAGGCTAGGTGGTTCTCCTCCAACCGAATGTTGGTTGGTAAAGCGTTCCATAGTCTGGGACCTTGGACCGCAAATCTTCTTTCTCCTTTGGACTTGTAGTTGGCTTTCGGTATTTGGAGCAGGTTTTGATTGGTGGATCGCAGAATGCGATTGGAGTTGTGAGCTTTTATTTTGTCGCATAGATAATGGGGAGCATTCCCATGGATACATTTATGCGTTAGACAGAGTGCTTTAATGACAATTCTGTCTTTTATTGGCAACCAGTGTAGAGTTCTCAGTGAAGGTGAGATTGATTCCCATGGTTTTTTCCCAGTCACAAGTCTGGCGGCCGTATTTTGAACGACTTGCAGACAAGCGATTTGGTACTTTGGGAGTCCGAGGTAGAGGGCGTTTGCATAATCCAATCTGGAGTTTACAATAGCTCCCACCACGGCCGCTATGTCTTCTTTGGGAATAAAAGGAGTGAGTTTGCGTAGTAGGCGCAGCAGATGGTGAGATCCGCTGACTACTGACCCTATTTGAGCGTCCATTGTCATGTAGGAGTCAAAGATGACCCCAAGACTTTTGACTTTGGCACTAGGGGTGATGATTTTGCCCAGAATGGGCGGGGGTATCCATGTTGTTGCAGGTTGATTCATGCGTTTGGCGTGAAACAGGAGAAGTTCTGTTTTTGCTCCGTTGAGTTTAAGGTAACTCTTAGTCATCCAGTTCTCTATCAAAGAGAGGCATGTCTCTAGATTGAGATGGTGATCTTTTTTGTTGCAAATACGGAAATACAGTTGCATGTCGTCAGCATATGAGTGATAAAGCAGTTTTTGGCTGCTAATGATTTTAAAGAGGGGACGAAGATAGATGTTAAACAGCACCGGTGATAGAGGCGATCCTTGAGGGACTCCGTGCGATACCGTGCGTTTCTCAGAAGTGAAAGGTCCCAATTTCACTGTTTGTGATCGGTTTTCCAAAAAAGAGGAAAACCAAGATAAATCACCTTCTGCGACTTTGGCTATGTCCGTTAGCCGAGTTAGTAATAGTTTGTGGTCTACCGTGTCAAAAGCCGCGCTTAGGTCCAGCAGAACCAGGAGACAAGATTCTCCTTCGTCTGCGGCCTCGAGAGCGTCGTCCCATATTTTGAGCAATGCTGTTTCCGTACCGTGTCCGGGACGGAAGCCAGATTGAAATGGATCAAGTAGGTTGTGGGTATCTAGATGCTGTTGCAGCTGTTGTACCACTACTTTCTCCATGACCTTGGAAAGAACGTTTAGACCTGTTATGGGACGGCGATGAAGTGGGTCCTTGGGGTCTAAGGTGGGTTTCTTCAAGATGGGTTGGATTATGCCCTCTTTCAGCTGGGAGGGCACCATGCCCTCCTTGAACGAGTGGTTTATAAGCTGCGTGATAGGAGGTGCCAAGATGTCGGCGCATTCCTTCAGCAGTTTAGTGGGGATGATATCATTTGGCGCGGTGCTGTTTCGCAGAGTACCGATGATATTTTTAGTGGCCTCGATGGAGATGGGTTCTAGAGTGAACTTTCCTAATTGCGGTGAATTTCTGTGGGTGTTGTGTGAGTAATTGTGGGGGGGTTCAGGGGGGTATTGTTTTGCTGAATGCTTTCCAGGATTCCCTCGATTTTATTAATGAAGTAATCCGACAATTCATTGCAAAATTCTTGGGTGTCAGAATTGGGGGCTTCAAGACAGACAGGATTCATGGTCTGAGTGACCAGCTTGAAGAGTTCGCGGGGGCGATTTAGGGCGCTGTTGATAGCCTTGGAAAAATAATTTTTCTTGGCTTTGAAGATTTCTTTATGATATTTTCTTGTTGTGGTCTTGTAGGTGATGAGGTTTTCTTCTGAGGAGCTTCTTTTCCAGGCGGCTTCCGCCCTTCTACGCTCTTGCTTCAGTAGCGACAGCTGGTTGTTAAACCAGCTTGAGGTATTTTTTCGGATGCAGGTTTTCCGTTTTGGCGCTATTAAGTCGGCTGACTGTAATAGGGCAGTGTTTATGGCATCCAGTGTTTCTAAGGTCGTTTGATAAGATTGAATTGTTTTTACTTTTTCCCTTAATGTGGTTTTGAAGAGTTCCGAATGGAGCTTCTTCTGACATCTAGTCCAGTGTGTTGTCACTGGTTTTGATGTCTTTGTTAAGGGGGGATTTTGGGAATTCTGAACTTAATTGCATGGTGATCTGTCCATGGCAATGGTTCATTTTCCAAAATGTTTATTTCCAGATTTTGCCTGAAAATAAGATCGAGCGTGTGACCTGAAGTATGTGTGGGCCCACATACTAATTGCTGCAGCCCTAAACCTTCCAGGTGGTTGATACAGGCGTCGGCCACGGGGTCTTGTGAGGAATTGGCCCACAGGTTGAAATCCCCGAGCAGCAAATGGTGTTTGCTGTTAAGGGTATAAGTGGAGATAAAGTCCGTCAATGATGGCAGAAACTGCGATTTTGGGCCAGGCGGTCTGTAGCAGAGTAGAATACGGACGGTCTCCTGGGAATTTGTTTGTAGTTGCAGAGTAAGGGTTTCCATGAATGGAAGAGGATTTTGAAGGACTGGTTTAGTGATCGCAAGGTGAGTCTTGTGAATCACCGCCAGTCCTCCTCCTCTTTGCCCTATTCTGTTTTCGGTTATAATATGATAGTTTTCAGGCACCAGTTCTTCCTGGTTCCTGGTTCCAGTCCAGTCTGCAACAGTCTGCTCAACGATTCCTGTCTGTCCTGGTTCCAGTCCAATCTGTTCCAGTCTGCTGAACTGAGCCTGTTTGTTCCTGGTTCTGGTCCAGTTCCTGTCTGCCTAACCTGTCAGCTGTTTCATCTCCTGTTTCCCAGTTCCTGAGGAGTTCCTGAACATCCGGATTACCTCTACCTCTGTTGATCCTGCCAGGCACTCGTACGACTCCTCACTTCTGCGCCTTCTGTTACTTTACCAGGGGTCGAGAGTAGGAGCCCTAAGAGTCATCCCTTCTGAGAGCCGCCGCTGCCGCCTTCTTCTCCGCCGGTCCGGATCACTTCACCGTTGTGGCAGCACATATTGATGGACGACAGGAAGAGCAGGTGAGGTGAGAGTCATGTTGCTTGCCCAGTAGGAGTGTGGCAATCTGTGGAGAGCGGCCATGGCGCTGGTGGTCCAGAAGGACTAGGGCATGTGAAAGTGGAAGTAAACCCATCGATCTAACAGTTTCAAAAAGCAGTTACATTTCCGGCATGCCGGGATTGCTAACTGTCACATTGGTTGTGCTCTCAACCAAACTGTCAAACCATCCAATGGCTGGTGTCATAAGTGATCACATGTGCAGCATCATGGCAGTTGAAGATTAAACAGATGCCAAGATGGCAGCTTCCTTGCCTGAAAATGATAGGTGGGTTTACTTACACTTGAACTGGATCATGATGGATGTATGGATAAAGCGGGAACACACAGCACTGCAGACAAGGAGAGGCAGCCGCAAGTCCATGGTGGCTGGGCCGACGAGCACATGCTCAAGTGGTGGAATGGATAATATATGGAATGGATGATGCCTGTGGCCCACAGCCACACACAGCCCACCACAATGCTCTGTGAGTGGAGGGGGGGTTGGTTGGCAGCGTGTGGTGGAGATGAATGGATGTGGATCACTGCAGATGAGGAGAGGTTGGCTCAGGTCCACTGTTGCTTTCCCACACAGCTGAGCCACCCACCTCAAATCTCTGTCAGAGGGGGTTGATTGGTGGCATGTGGTGGAGATGGAGGCTGGTTGGATGTTGAGCACTGCAGATGAAGAGAGGCTGGCACAGGTCCATGGTGGCTGGCCCACAGCCGCCGACCACAATGCTGTGTGTCTGACAGTGCGGCGGCAGACAGCTGGCTGTGGGTGATCACAGTCAGGGCAGGCAGCTGCTTGCTCAGCTCCCACTGCCTCGTTGTCCGTGCCCTACCAACTGACCCCTGGGTCTTCCATCCATTTGTCCAAGGCCTGTCACAGCATGGGAGACAAAAAGCCCTATCACAATCACCCACAGCCAGCTGTCTGCCGCCACACTGTCAGAACATAGCATTGTGGCAGCCTCCCCTCATCTGTCAGCTGCTCCACCACCCTGGACCATTCGGGGAGGGGGGCCAGGCAGTCAGCTGTGTGGTGGAGCAGCCCCCAGACCAAAAGAGGCCACCCACCACAATGCTATGTGTGTCTTCTTCCCCACAGAACGAAGCAGCAACAAAAGCCCTAGTCAGATGAAGACTACTGGGACTGCAGTGTGTGCACCTTCAAGAACAATGCAGAGGCCTTCAAGTGGACTTCAAGTGCCTGATGTGTAATCATGTGCATAAGGGGACATCCACTCGGTGAGTCTCTTTTATTCTGCCATCACCTTCCTGCACCTCCTGGGGGAGACACCAGTAGAGTTGAGCGAACCCGAACTGTAAAGTTTGGTTTCGCTACGGACTTTGGGTTTTTCCCGAACCCGGACCCGAACCCGAATAAGTTCGGGTCCGGGTTCGGAGTTCAGGGAAAAAAAATGCGCGGTCCCCGCAAATTCAATAACCAGACCCTTTAGGTCTGGTATGGATATTAAGGGGAACTCCGCCGTCAATTTTAAAAAAAATTACGTGCGGTTCCCCCTAAATATCCATAACCAGACCCGTTATCCGAGCATGTTGACCTGGCCGGCCGCAGAAAAGAGGGGGGGGGACAGAGTGCGGCCCCCCCTCTCCTGAACCGCACCAGGCCACATGCCCTCAACATTGGGAGGGTGCTTTGGGGTGCCCCCCAAAGCACCTTGTCCCCATGTTGATGGGGACAAGGGTCTCATCCCCACAACCCTTGCCCGGTGGTTGTGGGGGTATGCGGGCAGGAGGCTTATCAGAATCTTTAACAAAGGGGACCCCCAGATCCTGACCACCCCCCTGTGTAAAATGGTAATGGGGTACACTGTACCCCTACCATTTCACGAAGGAAGTGTAAATTCTTGTAAAAAAACACACACACACACACACACCATAGAATAAAGTCCTTTATTAATAAAAAAAAAACTCCAGCGGTGATAATCCACTTGTTCCCGGCTTCCTGCTCCAACATTGTCCTGATCCAGCGACAGGTGCGGGTGATCTCCAGCAATGAGAAGATCCAGCGATGGGTGCGGTTATCTCCAGCGATGAGAAGATCCAGCGATGGGTGCGGGTGATCCAGCGACGTGTTTGGGTGATCTCCAGCGATGAGAAGATCCATCCATCCAGAGAGCAGCATCGCCGACCTCCTCTCACCGCTGGACACAGCCCAGCGAATGACGCGCTGAAGCTGTGACATTACTTATATAGGGGAGGCAGGGCCACCCGTCACGTGACCCCGCACCCTCTGACGCACCCTCTGCTACGTCACTGGGGAAGCCCAGGAAGAGGGAAGACTGGGCTTACCCAGTGACATAGCAGAGGGTGCGTCAGAGGGTGCGGGGTCACGTGACTTTTTTTTTAAAGTTCGGGTTCAGACACCTCCGCCCTCTGCCAGAACACTCCGGTCAGCGCTCTCAGCTATTTGCTAAGAGCGCTGATCCAGAGCCAGTTGGCAGATCTTTTTTATTCATGCTTCTTCAACAGAAGCCAGCTGAACATCTGGCTTCTGTCGTACTGGCTGCAGTACAGAGGGGCGCAGGCATGTACTGGACTACTAAGAGTTTCCCGGTGGGCTGATGGCTCAGTGGGCGGGTCAGGTGCAGTCTTGGCACCGCTCCTCTCTGACAGTGAGTGATCGCGATTTCACTTCTGTCAGGAGGAGCAGCTCCCAACACTTGCTGGGAAGAGAATTAGGCTATATGCTCCCTCCAGCCTGCAGGGGGAGATAGACAGCCAGCAGACTTTCCTTCCTGTCTTCATATCACTTGTCACATCACATGACTGGGGAGAGGAAGAAGAGAAGCTGCCTTCAGAACTGTGAGTACACAGGGGGGACACTCTGATGTAAGGAGGCTGGTGATGGGGACACTCTGATGTAAGGAGGCTGGTGATGGGGACACTCTGATGTAAGGAGGCTGGTGATGTGGACACTCTGCTGTAAGGAGGCTGGTGATGAGGTCACTCTGCTGTAAGGAGGCTTGTGATGGGGACACTCTGCTGTAAGGAGGCTGGTGATGAGGACACTCTGCTGTAAGGAGACTGGTGATGAGGACACTTTGATGTAAGTGGGCTGATGATGGGCACACTCAAAATTTAAGTGGGCCAGTCTGGATGAAGTCCAGGGCCAAATTGTTGTCCCAGTCCAGCCCTGAAGGAGTGGATGTCCGAATGTCGGTTGGTTTCTATTGAACCGGCTGATACTGCCGACATTCGGCCTGTGTGTACGGGGCTTTAGGGGGCGCAGATTATTTGCCTTCCCCCGGGCGCTGCCAACCCACGCTACGCTACTGTCCGCATCGCACCTCGCATGCATCCCCTCTTATTTGCGATTGTGTCTTTTAGCACATCATGTATGCCTAATCCCACTCCAAATTTTCTATGGGACTACATGCCACCTGATGAGGAGGGTATGGGGACTTGTTAAGATAGACATCAGGTACACATGAATTTGGGGCTTGAAAGAACGAGTCTATGAGGTGTAGCAAGATGGCCGTTCCTGAATTTGATGCGGGGCGTAGCTCCCTCTAAAGTGGTAAGGGGGACTTTAAATAAGAGCCAAGGTGGACAGGCTAGACGTCTGAGCATTTATAGCATCCCTGATGGATGCAGGTCAGGTCTGTGAGGGTCAAAGCAGCTCCAGCCACTCTGCTGCTGGGTGTAACACGTGGATGTGGAGACAAGGCCTCGGCCGTCACCAGGGCCTATACTGGATTGGGAGCCCCTCCAAACCCCAACCTGGGTCTCCCCCCTAGCGAGCAGGGTGATTCAGAAGATCCGTGGGGTCTGGATCAGGCACAGGGGGGGCGAGGAAGTCACTGGTGGGCCTGAGGTGTAGTAAGATGGCCGCCTCTCACCTGCGTCCCAGCAGCGCCGATCACTGTGTAACTGCTCAAGCGGCCCTGCATTAGCTTGTGTGCCGAACACGCTGGCCGAGGATGCCGTCGGAAGTGCACCGGGACAGGACTGTCATGCGTGCCGTGGGTCGCAGCACTCGAGAACGGAGGGGGTGGAGGCCTCGTAGGCCTTAAGATGGCGGCAGTACACCCGGGGATAGAGCCCGCTGCGGGCCGGACACCGGAGCCAGCGGCCGCTGGGAAGCCCGACAATGGTACCTGGTTGTACAGAGTATGCCCTGGGATGGCTAGCCTGGATACCGCAGGAGGAAGGGTAGATTCCGGATGGCTGTGGATTACAGTGGCCTAGTAGGCCTCAAGATGGTGGCCGTACACCTGGAGCTGGAGCCTGCAACAGGTCTGACACTGGAGCCAGTGGCTGCCCTGGAAGCCAAAAAAAGGTACCGGGTAGTTCAGGGGATGCCCAGGGCCATGGATGGATGACCTGGGAAACGCTGATGGAAGAGAAAACTCCGGATGGCTGTGGATTATAGCGGGGTTAGCGGAGCTCCACCACAGCACGTCTTCTCCCTATCGCGTCCAGACACACCCCCCCAGTTTACTTTGTTTTCACTGCTAGACTTACCTTTAATAACAATTGGAGGGGGATTACCACCCCAGATTTCTCTAAACTGTTTCAAAGAGTCAACTTGTAATGCCAATACAAAAAATTGCTAGATTAAAAATCCAGCTTGCAAAAAACATTTTGCCTTCCTTAGGATACTCTCTAGCTTTTGTTAGGGGTAACCACATACACATTGTCTCCTCAACTGTTTGGTTTTCTGATCCTCTCAACACAGCACTAAGCCACACGCTCATTGTGACACCTCTCCTCCACCATTCTTTTGCCCACCTTTATACCCCCACTTCCTCTTCTTCCCCTCACTTCCTAGGTTCAATTACCCATTTGGGTTCCGGTTCTTAATGCCTTGAGAAATTATTTACAATTTCAGCTTCTTACTACAATGTGAGTGTAGGGTTGCCACATCATCCCTTTAATCCAGGACACACATTAATTACATAATGTGGCTGATTAAGGTGGAAATTAAACTCACTTGGTGCCTTATCTGCATTAAATCAGCCATAGAACCTGTGTAATTAATATGCGTCCTGGATTAAAGGGATGATGTGGCAACCCTATGTGGGTGTGGAGCAGTTTACCCAAAAAATTATTTAGATGTGGGGTAAAAAATTAGAGAGGAAAAATTTGTTAACAGTTCTGTTAACTTCCTAAAAATTATAGCCTCTAATAAAAACATATGAAAAGATATACCCTTGCAATGTAGAATTATAGTAGTCTGCGAATTACCAAATTGTACAATAAAGCATATTATAATTGTTAAGGGTTATTTCAGTATTTTCTTACGACTGACTAAAAAAAAAATCAAACAAAGCTTTAGAATCATCTGTGAAATGCAATACTAACAAAAAATGTTCAATATCTTTCCTTGCCGATGGGAAATAATTTTCCTGTCGGCCTTAATAATGCCCAGAATATCTTATTTTAAATCTGATAGCATACAAAAAGAAAAGTACAGTTTCAGCAGGTCAGAATCAAACTGAAAATTTGAATACAATATGAGATCCTATCCAAATAAAAAAAAGCTATTTTAAAGGGAGGAGGGCAAGCATTTAATCACAAAAGCTTGTATTAAGTGAATTTATGAAGGAACTGTGGAAAGTTATAACAATCATACTTCCCCTTCAATGCATTCCACTCAGTGAATATGTAAGTGGCCTTGAATCATTTATGCCTACATGCAGGAAACTGATAAATTTTGAACAAATTTAATTGAAATCACCCCTGGAGTGAGTTTGAAGGAAGGATTACATTTAATGGTCTCACAGAGTGCTATAGCTATTAGCACAAGACTGCCAGTTTCAGGGGTCTACTTTTTCCTTCAAATAAAAGCTAAACCTTAACTAAGAAGTAAATTTGAGTTTAATCACATCTCAGTAAAGGAAATCACTTTGCCAGATAATGAGACGTAAAGAAGATGTTTGACTAGGCAAATCATAAAGTTTAGTATCACTTAAACAGTGTGAAACATATTTTATCCATATTATACAGAGTGTGTTAGAACTACATTTTAATCCCATGCTACTGAGAGATAACCTTTAGAATGCAGTCCTCTGAACAGCAGAAGTAAAAAAAAATAACATGCTAAAAATTCATAATTGTCAACAAAGGGTTAAACAACTTAGTAGCATGAAATTAAAAATGCAAAAGTAGAGGAGATATGGCCAACACATGGCAGAGTAAGCAGCTAGAATTTTGAGCTCTCACTGAAGCCTGGAAAAATCACACCAAGTCAGATGATCTGCTTACTATTTGTCTGAAATACTCATATGTGTTATGGTCTTTATATACACAAAAATGTCTTCCTGTACACATTGGAAGGGGGGTACTTGGTAACTGGATGTTTCAATTTTATCTCAGTTATGCCTACAATAGCCTTTGTCGGATCATCTATTGGAACCTGACCCCTAACCTACACCCCTCTTTACAGGTGCACAGTTTTCATTCAACATACTTTTTCTCATGCACCCAGCTCCCAACACTGACAATTTGAGTATACAAGGTAAAAATAAACTGTATTTGGGGGGGGTGGCTTGGCATGCAGCTGAGATGGCAGCATACTAGAGGAGCTTCGCTTACACCTCAGGATTACACCTCAGTATCCTGGCGTGAGGAGAGTGACTGATATTGTTGATTTTGATGGAAAAGTCATTGAAGGGGGCACGGGCAGGGTTGAATATAATATATATGGTGCAACCTCTATGCTGATATGTCAGTTAGTAAGTTAATAATTCCAAAGGAGACTGAAGGAGTGAGGTGAGGAGTTGTCAGGGAAATGGCCATGGAAGTACTGGTGATCTTGCCAGTAGAAGAAATATGCGCCATAGGCACATCATGTGACAGGTGGACCCCCCTGCTGGCCTATAAAAGGCTGCCACTGTCTGACCCAAATTGCTGGATTGTCGTCAGCCTTCCTGAGTTCCTGAGCCTCTGTACTACTAGTGTTTGGATTTCCTGTTGTGACACAGCTTGTTCCTGACCTGTCTGATCTTCTCTCTTGGTTTGACACCCTGGCTTGCTTTACTGACTTGTTACCTTCTCCAGCACCTGATCCCATCCCATCTGGCAACCTGTGCATCTCTGGGCACTACACCCTCTGTACCCAACCTCAGAGGTGTACTGCACTCAGCCGCAAGGGGAGCCCTCTTGGCATTTCGGCCTCCAACTAGGTACGCGACAGGAGTAGACAGATAGATTTGGGTGTCATCGGTATATAAGTGATATTGGAAGCTGTGGGCGGTTATCAAGTGACCAAGGGAGGAGGTGTAGATAGAGAAGAGAAGGGGTCCAAGAACAGAGCCTTGGGGGACCCCCACAGAAAAGGGCAGTGGAGAGAAGGAGACATACATAGTTACATAGTTAGTCAGGTTGAAAAAAGACACAAGTCCATCCAGTCCAACCACAAAAAATAAATAAACAAACAAAATAAAAAACACAGTACAATCCCATACACCCAACTCCATACCCACAGTTGATCCAGAGGAAGGCAAAAAACCCCAGCAGAGCATGATCCAATTTGCTACAGCAGGGGAAAAAATTCCTTCCTGATCCCCCGCGAGGCAATCGGATTTACCCTGGATCAACTTTACCTACAAATCTTAATACTCAGTTATATTCAGTACATTTAGGAAAGTATCCAGACCTTTCTTAAAGCAATCTACTGAGCAGGCCAGAACCACCTCTGGAGGGAGTCTGTTTCACATTTTCACAGCTCTTACTGTGAAGAAACCTTTCCGTATTTGGAGATGAAATCTCTTTTCCTCTAGACTTAAAGAGTGCCCCCTTGTCCTCAGTGTTGACCGTAAAGTGAATAACTCAACACCATGTTCACTATATGGACCCATTATATATTTGTACATGTGGATCATATCCACCCTAATTCTCCTCTTCTCACGAGTGAATAAATGTAGTTCTTCTAATCTTTCCTCATAGCTGAGCTCCTCCATGCCTTTTATCAGTTTGGTTGCCCTTCTCTGCACTTTCTCTAGTTCCCCGATATCCTTTTTGAGAACTGGTGCCCAAAATTGGACTGCATATTCCAGATGAGGTCTTACTAATGATTTGTACAGGGGCAAAATTATATCTCTCTCTCTGGAGTCCATACCTCTCTTAATACAAGAAAGGACTTTGCTCGCTTTGGAAAGCGCAGCTTGGCATTGCATGCCATTATTGAGATTATGATCAACTAAAACCCCCAGATCCTTCTCCACTACGGATCCCCCAGTTGTACACCTCCTAGTATGTATAATGCATGCATATTCTTACCCTTTCAAGTGCATAACTTTACATTTATCAACATTTAACCTCATCTGCCACTTAGTCGCCCAATTAGACAGAGCATTGAGGTCGGCTTGTAAATTGGCGACATCCTGTAAAGACGTTATTCCACTGCATAGCTTGGTGTCATCTGCAAAGACAGAAATGTTACTTTTGATCTTAGACCCAATATAATTTATAAAGATATTAAAAAGTAAGGGTCCCAGCACTGAACCTTGGGGTACACCACTGATAACCTTTGACCATTCAGAGTATAAATCATTTACCATGACTCTCTGGATTCTGTCTTTCAGCCAGTTTTCTGTCCATTTACAAACTGATATATCCAATCCTGTAGACTTTACCTTACACATGAGCCGTGTGTGGGGAACTGTATTGAATGCTTTGCATAATCCAAGTATATCACGTCCACTGCCAGGCCTCTTTCCAGGGTTTTACTTACCTCTTCATAAAAGGAAACAGAGGAGACAGAGTTGTAAGTAACACTGAAAGAGCGCTGTGATAGGTAGGCAGAGAACCAGGATAGAGCAGAATCTTTAAGGCCAAGGGAATGGATTTTATTTGGAAGGAGCGGTTGGTCAACAGTATCAAAGGCTGCAGAGAGGTCAAGTAGGAGTAGGGAGTACTGGCTGTTAGTTTTAGCAGTTAGTAAATTATTAGTGAGTTTTAGTGAGGCACTTTGCGTGGAGTGCTGCGAGCGAACCACAGACTGGAAGGGTTCAAGAAGGTTATTTGCACTGAGGTAGAAGCTAAGGTGGTTGTAGACTAAGCATTCTAGAAGTTTAGAGGTGAATGGGAGCAATGAGATGGGTCTTAAGTGAGGGCTTTTTAAGTATGGTAGTGATCTGCACATGTCTTAGAGGGGAGTAGAAGGTGCTACCAAAGAGGGAGAGATTGAAGATGTGAGTGAGGGAGCATAGGATAGAAGAAGAGGGTGACCGTAGTAGTTGTGAGGGAACAGGATCCAAGGGACAATTGGTTAGGTGGGCATCTAAGAAAAGTTTTGTAACCTCTTCAGTAGTAGACAATTCAAAATAGGAGAGTGATGAATTTGCTGTTAGTCAAGGTATGTTGAGTGGGGAATATGTACGCACAGTGGAGGTGTCCTCACAAATTGCATCAATCTTGTCTATGAAGTGATTGGCAATCTTTTGGGCAGTGAGTGAGTTAGGCTCCTTTCACACGGTCGGGACGTTCAGGTCGGCATGTCAGTTTTGATGGCAGACCTGAACGGCCACTCCATGCATACCTATGGAGTGTCGGATATTAGTGGAGAAATGTCCACTGCGCTGACATTCGACCCGATCCGTTCCGCAAAAATCAGACGTATGGCGATACGTTCCCATCCGTCCATGGCGGATCGGATCAGGTGAGATCTGATGAAAACAGACATGCTGTCCGTTTTCATCAGATCTCTCCATAGGAGACAGCGGCGCTGCACAAGCCCCTCCCCGCTCAGTGAGCAGAGAGGGACTTGTCATCAGCCGGCTCAGCGGAGATCAGCAGAGAGATCTCCCGCTGAGCCGGTGGGAGCTGGCAGACTCCGTAGCAATGGAGTCTGCCTTGTGTGGAAGAGGCTTTACTGGGTAGAAGGGGTGAGGGACAAAGCAGAGAGTTAAAGGTTGAGAAAAGCCAACGGGGACTGGACGGCAAGGTATTAATAAGAGAGACAAAGTAGGCTTGTTTGGTAGCATGGAGGCAAGAGTTGTATTTTAGAAAGACAGATTTTAAGGGTGAAGTCCTGCAGGCATTTGGTTTTATGCCACAGTCGTTCAAGAGCATGTCAATGTCTCTTGAGATTTCTAGTGTTGTCAGTTTTCCAGGGTTGTAATGGTTGGGCCTGATTATGCATGTGGTTAGAGGAGCAAGTGCATCTAGTGATGATGAGAGTGAACTGTTGTAGACAGAGGTGGCCAGGTCGGCACAGGACAGGTCAGTAGCAGAATAGAAGGGATAAGGTGAAGGTTCCTACAAGTAATTGTTTGCTGCTTGGAGGGATGGGTGGTTGGAGGCAAGGATACAGTGAAACTCATGAGGTTGTGATCAGAAAGAGGAAAAAGGCTGTTGGTGAGGTTGCCAGGATTGCAGAGATGGGAGAATAAAAGGTTGAGGGTATTACCACTGGAGTGAATGGAAGTGTGTGTCGATTGGGTTAGATCAAAAGATTAAGTTAAATTGAGAATTTGAGCTGTTAACATTGACAGGAATGTTGAAGTCACAGAGAATTATAGTGGGTATTTCCGAGGAGAGAATGTAAGGTAGCCAGGCAGCAAAGTCATCAAGAAAGTGCAATACCGGTCTAGGAGGCCGATAAATTGCTGTAATCCTCAGAGAAATAGGAGAAAACAGACAAATACAGTGCATCTCGAAAGAAGAGAGGGATAGGGGGAGGAATAGGAAAGGACTTGGAAGGTGCTTTGTGGGGATAGAAGGAATCCAACTTCACCTCGTTTCTGTCCATTGGGTCTGGGGGAGTGAGTCCAATGGAGGCCACTATTGGAGAGGGCAGCAGGGGAAGCTGAGTCAAAATTTTGAAGCCAGGTTTCGGTTATGACGAATATGTTAAAGCCATGAGAGATGAAGAGGTCATGCACAGATGTTATCTTGTTACAGATGGCGTTCCAAAGGGCACATGAGATTGGTGGGTTGCTTTGATGAAGCAAGGGGATAGATATTAAACTGAGATGATTGCGGTGGTTGCCAGAGGAGGTGGGGTATTGGATATGTGGCTTGCAGTTGGAAAATGGCAGACCAGGATTAGGAGAAATGTCACCTGAGACTAGGAGAAGGAGGAGGGTGAGGAAGGCAAGATGGGAGTGGGATGTGCATGCGTGCACATGTCTAATGGTCCTGGTGTCAGCATGTGGGTGCAGCAAATGCAGGAGATGATGGATAATTTGAGGATAGAAGACACCGATATGAGAAGGAAGACAAGGAGGAGCATGTTAGTGGATAGAGAGTAAGAATCTGACTTCATATAAAATAAGTGTCAAATGCTGGTTTGCTTGTCATCTTTCAGAGTGGAGCAGAGATCTTGTTAAATCTTCACCCAGCTTTAGTTATCCTGCTTTCGTTAAACTGCGGCGGTGAAACTCGTGACTGCATCACTCGTGACAGAGCCACTCAGGAAAGAGCCATGGTGTCTGGGCCTTGCCCCGTCTGTGCCACCCCATAGGCTGCTTTGAATTTATAGAGAGACTGAGCAGGCATGCATTTCTCAATTGGTAATTATAGGGTCTGATTTGAGACACCTGAATATGGGAGAGGAGATGGCCAATACCAGACCAGATACAGACACTAGGGTAGTAAAGCTAATTACCTCTCTAGATCACTCAAGCCAAATGGGGTTTAATTAATCACCAGTAATGTTGCTATTGCAGTGTGTTGGTTATAAAGATAGAATTAAATATAGAAGTTTAAAGATTAGTAGAGTGTACAGATGGAAAGAAGACATTTACCAAAAATCATTCAGCAATGTATCATGGTATATCTATCTTTGCTGCGGACATCAAGTCCATATTCTCAGCAGCCATTACGGACCTCAAAACAAATCTGCTAGTGTTTACTGAAAAGGTGGCTTCTGCTGAGGCAGCTGAGAGAAATAAACAGACACTTAGAAGACCTTGACAATAGAGGGAGACAAAACAATATATGTGTGAGGGGGATCACTAAGTGTGTGGACAGTGAACAAATCATTCCTTACAAAGGGTGTTAATTGTTAAATAGTCTGCTGGAAAGGCCTGAGGACACTGAGATTGAGTTTGTGAGAGCCCTGAGAGCTCATGGACCAGACACCATGCCCCCACGTGACATCTTTTGCTGCCTGCATAGTTTTGTGCTGAAGGAAGATATCATGCGTTTGCTCACATCAGAATACATTAATTCAGACCTTACACCCTGTTCCAAATTATTATGCAAATTCTATTTCAGTGCCACAAAGAATAAATATTTTGTTTTTCAGTTTAACTCATGGGTGTCCCTTGTCTCCCTTATTATTTGCAATGATATTGGAACCCTTTCTCTGCAAAATAAGAAGAAATAACGGAATACAGGGAACGTGTATTGGGCCGGATGAACATAAGGTCTCGGCATATGCCGATGACCTGTTGTTCTATCTATCCACACCACAGACTTCATTACCTGCCTTGATGGAAGAAGTATCTAGGTTTGGGACCCTATCCAATTTTAAAATTAATTTTGAGAAGTCTATATTATTTCCTAGCCATGTATCTTTAAGTATGGTGAACACTCTACAAGAAGCATATCGCTTCATATGGAATAAAAAATCACTAGTGTACTTAGGGACGCATATAACGCCTGACCCTAAACTTTTATACGACCTGAATTATGGTACCTTAATGGAAGGGGTAAGAGAGGATCTTCAGAAATGGAAGGGCAGTTTTTAACTTGGTTTGGAAGGGTGAACGCAATAAAAATGAACATACTACCTAAAATAATTTATGTCTTACATACAGTGCCAATTCACCTCCCACAGAGTTTTTTAAGGGCATACGGAAGGCTTTTGTATCCTTTGTATGGAACGATAAACGCCCCAGATTAGCCTATGAAATTTTGTGTAGAGAAAAGTCAGAGGGCGGAGTGGGGCTGCCAGATGTAATATCATATTATAGGGCAATGGCACTAGTACGTATACTAAATTGGAATCACGATCAATCAACTAAAACATGGGTAAAATTAGAGCAAACAATGGCAGGAAGGAAACTAGCAGGAGCTCCTTGGATACCGAAGACAGAAAGAGGGCTCTCAAAATGGATGTCACCATTAACTAATAATACACTAAGGATATGGGATAAAATAAATCAATCAGAAGATTATGCCCCTGGGATATCCCCCTTGGCTCCCCTAGAGGGATTCCCGTGGTTCCCCCCAGGCGAGGAAGTAGGATCAATGAAGGCCTGGGGGAGGGATACCACATGCAGCAAATTTGCCCCATGTGGAACCCTGACCCCCTTACCTGAATTGAGACGGAGCTTGGGAACAGCCGCAATGGTGGAGTGGAGGTATCATCAATTAGGGTGCTTCTTTCAAAAATGGAAGACCAGGATAAGGCCTCTTAATTCGCTTACTATATTTGAAACCAGGGGCCAGATTCACAAAGAGATACGACGGTGTATCTACAGATACACCATCGTATCTCTGACGTAAACTGGTCCTATCTATGCGCCTGATTCATAGAATCAGATACGCATAGATAGGGCTAGATCCGACAGTGTTACAATGTGTTACACTGTCGGATCTTTTTTTCAATTTAAAAATGGCGCCGGGGGCGTTCCCGCTGATTTACGATAAATAATATGTAATTCAGCAAGATACGCAAATTCACGAACGTAGGCGGACCCGTCGCAGTGTTCTTATGTCGTTTCCGTAGCGGTTTTCCGTTTTATACTTACCCTTTCTTTTATCAGGCGCAGCCAATGTTAAGTATAGCCAACGTTCCCGCATCGAATTTAAATTTTTTAACGTAGTTTGCGTAAGTCGTTCTCGAATACGGGCGGACGTCGTTTACGTAAGCGTCGCAACCACTGACGTCCTAGCGACGTCAGTGGGAGCAATGCACGCCGGGAAATTTCGCGGACGGCGCCTGCGCATTTAAATCGGCGCGGGAACGCGCCTGATTTAAATATGACACTCCCCTAGCCGCGGAATTTGAATTCCGCTGGGGGATTTAGGATCCGCCGTCGCAAGTTTGGAGGTAAGTGGTTTGTGAATTAGCCACTTGCCTCCTAAACTTGCGGGAGCGGATCTTAATTCACGTAGATCGAGCGGATCTATAGATCTGCTGAGCTACGTGAATCTGGCCCCAGATGTGTAAAGATTGGGAGGGCCAAACACTTACTGTCTCAAATGTATAGATTAATCCTAGGGACACGGAGAAAAACACCTTACTATATTAGAGACTGGGAAGGAGAGCTAAATCACAGGTTTACCACGCAACAAATTAAAAAACTTATTGACTCCACACACTATACATCTGTAAGCTCACAGATTCAGGAGATGTCCTATAAATTTCTATCTAGGTGGTATAGAACCCCAGTAAGATTGGCACAGATGTATAGGCTTGCGGACAATAGGTGTTGGAGGGGATGTGGACAAGAGGGTACCCTACTCCACCTGTGGTGGTCATGCCCAAAGATCAGAGGATATTGGCAAGAGATTGCCCCTTGGGTTGGAAGGCTATCTCCCGAGGAAATAGAACTGACACCTTTAAACTTCCTATTCCACGGGTCAGCGAGGTCCATGGGATCATATAAGGAGAGTATTACGCCTCATTTATTAAATGCGGCAAAATTATTAATACCTAGATTATGCAAACAGGATAAAAGGCCAACTATTCTTGAATGGAAGAGAGAAGTGAATTTAATTATGGAGGCAGTAAGATGGATTTCCAGGGTTAAAGATAGAAATTAAAAGTTTAGAGTAATATGGTCAGAATGGGAAAAATGCTCGCTAGAGATTGAATAATTTAAGGAGCTGTAGGAAAATGTAAGTGGATAGCCTGTGGGGGGGGGGGTGGAGAATAACTTGTTTGTCTTTTTTTTTTTTCCTTCGTATTTATTTATTTATTTATTTTTAGCTCTCAATATGAAATCCTGTGCGGCACTGCTCCTAACCCCCACCTGCATAGGTTTAAGAGAGGGTGGGCACAGAGGGTGGGACATAATAAGGGGTCCTTTTTTTTTTGTTTGTTATTATATACATTTACTAATTTTCTTTCGGGGTTGGTGTGTGGAATAGGGAAGGGAGAAAGGGTGAGATAAAAAAGCGGGGGGGGGGGGGGGTTAAGTCATTAGTGGCTTTATGGCCTGACAGAGGCCTCAGATTTCAAACACTTGGTAAAAATGTTTTTAGGGGAGGGGGTAACAAGGAATAATGAGCGATAAGCTATAGAATGGCTTTTTAGAAGCCTCATATCTAAGGGATCACTTTTTTTATTTATTTATTTATTTATTTTATTTTCTGTTTGGTGTTTGGAGGGGGGGAGAGAGCCACAGGGAATAAGTGAGTGTGGGGGGGGGATAATTTTTCTCCCCTTTTTTTTTTCTCCTTTTTTTTTTTCTCTCTTTATTTCCCCCGGGGGGGGGGGGGGGTTAGGGATACAGATAAGGATGTTTATTGTACAAGGGTGTGATATAATGTAATATATTGTTAAATGGAAATGTTGAAAAACTAATAAAAAATTTTGATAATAAAAAAAAAAAACTCATGGATGGCATTGTGTCTCAAGGCTCTTTTGATCACTGAAAACAATCTGTGATAATTAGATTGCCAGGTAAACCCAATTAAAGGAAAAAACTATTAAGGCCCCTTTCACACTTATACAATTTGTCCCACAATTTGTGATGGCAAAATAGCATGACAAGTTGTTTCCCATAACTTCCAATGACAACCATTTATATTAGTACAACTTCAAGTCGTTCCGACTTCAAAGTAGTCCCTGCATTACTTTTGTCCGATTTTTTATGCCACTTACACAGACATTCCCTGAAATTGTGGCCGCAAATCGGTCCAGATGGATGGAGTAGTGGATGGTTGGTGGATGGCCACTCTGTTCCAACAAGGCTGCGACGTCAGCAAGGCGATGGTGGAGTCATGTTTTGGGCCGCAATCATGGGAAGAGAGCTGGTCGGTCTCTTTAGGGTCCCCGAAGGTGTAAAGATGACCTCTGCAAAGTATGTGGAGCTTCTGACTGACCACTTCCTTATCTGGTACAGAAGGAAGAACTATGCTTTCCATAATAAAATCATCTTCATGCATGAAAATGCACCATCTCATATTGCAAAGAATACCTCTGCATCAATGGCTGCTATGGGGATAAAAGGAGAAAAAGTCATGGTGTGGCCTCCATCCTCCCCTGACCTCAATCCTATTAAGAGACTTTGGAGCGTCCTCAAGCAAAAGATCTATGAGGGTGGGAGGCAGTTTACATCCAAACAGCAGCTCTGGGAGGCTATTCTGACATCTTGCAAACAAATTCAAGCAGCAACTGTCCAAAAACTCACAAATTCAATGGATGCAAGACTTGTGACGCTGCTATCAAATAAGGGGTCCTATGTTAAAATGTAACGTGATCTGTTAAAATGTTTAAAAAGTTTAAATGTTGTTCAAAGTTTGATTGAAATAGCTTTTGCTTTCAGAAAATATGCTGCAAACACAACAAATGACAATTTTCAGTTCTTTACAACCTATAAAGTGTTTTGTAGAACAAGGGAATTGGGACTTTGAATGAGGTTCAAGACAGAGTGGGAATGCATAGAAGGAAAACATGTTTATTGACATGCAAAACAAGGTGTAATATACTCTCAAAATCACAGGGGCTGAGCATGTAGACATAACAATAAAGGACAATAGAGATACATGATAATGTCAACCCGGAACTTCATGACATATGGGTTTGCATATGAACCATGGACACAGGGACATACAATGCCATCAATGATTAATACAATATAGTATGAAAAGCAAAAAACACAGGTTCCCATGAGTGAGGGAGATAGATACACCAATTTCCTTAGATGACACAGTGCGATTAAAAGACATAAGGTAAAAGTTGAAGATGGTAGTGGCTGGTAGCTCAGATATGGAGTGGGGTAGCATCCTTGAATGGCCCGACGCGTTTCGTGCTGAATGCACTCATCAGGGGCTGATGCTTCCAAATCTGGAGGATTAGATGGTATATTAATCTACAGTGACTTAAGCATAAAAAGGGGAACATAAGTAGTCCTAGGACTACTTATGTTCCCCTTTTTATGCTTAAGTCACTGTAGATTAATATACCATCTAATCCTCCAGATTTGGAAGCATCAGCCCCTGATGAGTGCATTCAGCACGAAACGCGTCGGGCCATTCAAGGATGCTACCCCACTCCATATCTGAGCTACCAGCCACTACCATCTTCAACTTTTACCTTATGTCTTTTAATCGCACTGTGTCATCTAAGGAAATTGGTGTATCTATCTCCCTCACTCATGGGAACCTGTGTTTTTTGCTTTTCATACTATATTGTATTAATCATTGATGGCATTGTATGTCCCTGTGTCCATGGTTCATATGCAAACCCATATGTCATGAAGTTCCGGGTTGACATTATCATGTATCTCTATTGTCCTTTATTGTTATGTCTACATGCTCAGCCCCTGTGATTTTGAGAGTATATTACACCTTGTTTTGCATGTCAATAAACATGTTTTCCTTCTATGCATTCCCACTCTGTCTTGAACCTCATTCAAAGTCCCAATTCCCTTGTTCTACATTCGTACCAGGGATGGAAGTGCAGACATGTGCTTCACTCAAAGTCCCATCTATGCGATTGCATAGCCCCCCCCCCCCCTTTCTCTATAAAGTGTTTTGAAACTTATTGTGCGTAATAATTTGGAACAGTGCATTGTAAGTTTTTTATTTTGAAAAAAAAAAACTGTTATCATTAGGAGGTTTGTTCAATACAATTTGAATTGTACTCTTAATAGTTGATAACATCAGAATTATGCAGACTGTTGTTTACATCAATTATTTCGGTAAATGAGAAAAATATCATTGGCATAATAATTTGGAACAGGGTGTACAGGTAGTATACCTATCTATCAGGTGTTAGACCTATATCTAATTTTCACCTACTAGATTTCCCACTGTTTCTATTCTTCTCCCTTTCCTACTTGTATTGGTTATCTCTAACCTTAATTAAGCAACTGACAATGTCATATTTACTTATGACCAGTGTAGATACAATGTCCCACCTTGTTTTGTGTCTGCCCGACCATAAGTACTCACTATCCCCCTTGCTATTAATTAAATTAATAAGACCACACATGAATTGAAATACAAATGGCCATAGCAGCCTGTTGGTCTTATGGCGGCACACAGAATTCCAACTTGTTCCACTTATAACACTGCTGCCCCTTTTAGCATACCAGGCCTCCAGCAGTGACACACCAGCTCGGAGACAACCCACACCCGCAGTGCAACCATTACCGTATTCCATCTGACCTTAGTAACTGGAATACACCAGAGGGGCACATACCACCGATGAGCCCCCACGCTTCCATCTCAATCGTATTTTCTTCCACCGTCAAAAGAACAACCACCGCCACCGCCCACTAGGATGACACCTTACCCTCGGGGGCACCCTTTCACACCCGCAAAGTTACTTAGAATGCCATCCTACAACCCCCAGAGAGTTTAAAGTAATACACACCCCAGATAAATGGACCCCTGTACCCCCTTGTAGTACCCTTGTAGACCAGCATATCCGTGAAGGCTGTACAGAGCTGCCGAAAATCGAATTTAACCTCCCAAATGAGCTCCCTACTGAAGCGAATCCCCCAGATCGTTCCCACCAACATGTAGTACCAGAATGTCCGATGGCCTGTCAAGGCGTGCAAAGTGATGCACTTCCTTCACTTCCTTGCTCCACCTTATCCCCGGTACCCCTAACCAGCGGACACCCATCTCCCCCCTGAAAAATGCCTAGCTACCTACCATCCGTCTTAATGGCAGATTGCCTGGCCCCCAGAACATAAGAGTAACCCCAGATCCAGATGAGGCGTGCTGCACTCCATTTGAAAGAAAGAACAAAACACTGTATAACCCTCACACAACCATGAATACTTGCCCAGCATGATAAATCCACGATTTTCCACGATTAATCAGCCACCACAGAGGGCGAATGTAACTACGGAACTTTCTGGAGTCCCATCTCCTACTCTGCTCCACAGTCGCTTCATCCAACCCATACCGAGCAGCCACTGTGGCCACCCTGATACAGAAGGAGTGCGAGGCATACTTAGCCAGATTCAGGTAGAGATACGACGGCGTATCAGTAGATACGCCGTCGTAACTCCGAATCTGCGCCGTCGTATATTTAAGTGTATTCTCAAATTGAGATACGCTTAAATGTTGCTAAGATACGACCGCCGGCGCCGTCGTATCTTAGTTGTCTATTTATGCTGGCCGATAGGGGCGTGTACGCTGATTTACACCTAGAATGTGTTAATCAGCGAGATACGCCTATTCACGAACGTACGCTTGCCCGTCGCAGTAAAGATACGCCATTTACGTAAGGCGTTTTCAGGCGTAAAGATAAACCACCAAAAAGATGGCGCAGCCAATGTTAAGTATGGACGTCGGAACCGCATCGAATTTTTACATTTTTACGTCGTTTGCGTAAGTCTTCCGTGAATGGGGCTGGCCGTAATTTACGTACACATCGAAAGTAATGAGTCTTTGCGGCGTAATTTGGAGCATGCGCACTGGGTTACGTCCACGGATGGCGCATGCGCCATTCGTTCAAAACGTCATTTACGTGGGGTCATGCTTAATTTACATAAAACACGCCCACTTCTTCCACATTTGAATTAGGCACGCTTACCGCCGGCACATTTACACTACGCCGCGGTAACTTAGGACGCAAGTTGTTTGTGAATACTGTACTTGCCTCTCTAACTTACGGCGGCGTAGCGTATATGAGATACGCTACGCCTGCCTAAAGTTAGGCACGGCTACCTGAATCTGGCTAACTGTCTTTTTCCAAAAAAACACTGCCCGTAGACCATCAAAATTGGCTAAAAGCATGTAGGCCCTTTAACCACTTGACAACCGGGCCTATTTTGGCACTTCTCTCCTTCATGTAAAAATCACAATTTTTTTGCTAGAAAATTAATCAGAACCCCCAAACATTATATATATATTTTTAGCAGACACCCTAGGGAATAAAATGGCGGTCATTACAACTTTTTTTCCTCGCACGGTATTTGCACAATAATTTTTTAAACGCTTCTTTTTAGGGAAAAAAATGTTTCATGATTTAAAAAATAACGAAAAAGTAAAGTTAGCCCAATGTTTTTGTATAATGTGAAAGATGATGTTACGCCAAGTAAATAGATACCTAACATGTCACGCTTTAAAATTGCGCACACTCATGAAATAGTGCCAAACTAAAAATCTCCATAGGCGACAATTTTTTTTTTTTTTTACAGGTTACCTAACATATGGGGTTTGAACGACGTTTACATGTGGGCGGGACTTGCATGCGTGTTCGCTTCTGCACATGAGCTACCGGGGACAGGGGCGTTTTAAAATATATATATATATATATATATATTTTTTTTTTTTTACTTCATTTTTTTATTTTTACACTTTTTTTTATACATTTTTTATCACTTTTATTCCTATTACAAGGAATGTAAACATCCCTTGTAATAGGGATAACTGTGACAGGTCCTCTTTATGGAGAAATGCGGGGTCAATAAGACCCTGCATCTCTCCTCCAGGCTTACAAGCATGAAATCAGTGGAAAAAAAAATCACTGATTGCGGCTTTGTTTACTTGCGGGTACCGGGCGTGAAGTCATAATGTCGCGCCCGGGCCTCCGACGGTCATAGAGATGACTGGTGACCATGTGGTCACCAGTCATCTCTATGCTTTCCAGGCAGTGCCGGCCGATTCGCTCTCCGGGCCCCCGATGGCACGGAAGAGCCCGGAGAAGCACCGGATGGCGATGGGAGGGGGGGGACTTCCCATCCTGCTGCCTATAAGAACGATCAATCGGTGGAACTACCCCTTTGATCATTCTTATTGTGCACAGAATCGCCGACTGAAGACGGTGATATCTGAATGATGCCTGTAGCTGCAGGCATCATTCAGATATCACCGCACAAAGCCGAGGACGTCTTTTGACATTCAGCGGTTGTAAAGTGGTTAAAAAATAATCTAGAGTGGGTGACTGGGGACAAAGAAAAGGCTAATGTATTAAATTATTTCTTCAGCTCTGTGTATACAAAGGAGCATGGGGGAGTTCATGTCCATAATGGGTGTGGTATCTACAATGGCTCAAAAGTAATATGGTCCAGAAATATTTAGACAGAATAAAGGTGGATAAAGCACCTGGACCTGATGGCATCCACCCACTGATCCTAAAATAATTGAGCTCTGTGGGCCAGGTTCACAAAAGAGATACGACGGCCTATCTCTGATACACCGTCGTATCTCTCAGAGTATCTATGCGACTGATTCAAAGAATCAGTTACGCATAGATAGCCCTTAGATCTGACAGGTGTAATTGACTTACACCGTCGGATCTTAGGATGCAGTACCTCGGCCGCCGCTGGGTGGAGTTTGCGCCGTATTCCAGCGTCGGGCATGCAAATTAGCAGTTACGGCGATCCACAAAGGTTTTTCCCGTCGTTACGTCGGCGCAAGTCTTAGTTTCCCGTCGCAAAGTTAGGGGTGCTATTAACATGGTGTAAAATTACTCCACCATGTTAAAGTATGCCCGTCGTCCCGCGTCGCTTTTGAATTTTTTTTCCGGCGTAAGTACGTTACGCACATCGCGATTCACATACACGTCGGGCCGCCGTAAGTTTGCACGTCGGGAAAATTGCGAACGGAGCATGCGCAGTACATCCGGCGTGGGAGCGCGCCTAATTTAAATGGTACCCGGCCCCATTTGAATTGGGCGGGCTTGCGTCGGACGTGGTTACGATACACTGCCGCAAGTTTACAGGTAAGTGCTTTGTGGATCGGGCACTTACACTGAAAACTTGTGGCGGTGTAACGTAAACGGGTTACGTTACACTGCCGCAATTCTACGTGAATCTGGCCCTGTAATTTTAAAGCCATTATACTGTATCTAATTTTTAGGGACTCATTAATGATGGGAATAGTACTACTGGATTGGTGCAGGGAACAAAATCTTTACCAAGTAACTATAGACCTGTTAGTTTAACTTTTACAGTTGGCAAGATACTGGAGCGTTTAATAAAAGACCACATAAACAAGTTCTTGCTGGGAAAAAAAACTATTTAAGCAACAGACAACATGGATTCATGAAAGACAGAAGTTGTCAGACAAACCTGATTTATTTTTATTAAGAGGTAAGTATAACCTTGGACAGAGGGGTGGCGGTGGACGTGGTATACTTGGATTTTGCAAAAGCGTTTGATACAGTTCCGCACACATGGCTCATTTGTAAAGTAAAGTTTACAGGCTTGGAAATATCAGTTTGTAAATGGATAGAAAACTGTCTAAAAGACAGAATTCCGAGAATAGTGGTTAATGATTCTTAAAAGAGAAGAGTGCAATAAATAGGCCTAATATTGCACAACCGGCGCTAGGGGGCGCTGAAGTACCTTTTCCAGTGACTGGTTGAAAGTGAGTATAAGATACCGAGCACAAAAGACAAACACCAAAAAGTGAAAAATGGTGTCAGGTAAAAAGCAGCTATTTAAATTAAACGGGAGAACCCATTTAATAGATATGTAAATAAGTATCTATAAAATCAATGAACTGAAGTTCAAAAGATAAACAACGCTATAGAGTTGGTATATATCCAGCTCAAAGAATAAATAATATCCCAGTGAGCTCAGTTGGTGTGTAAGGTGTTCAAACCTAGAGTGCACGTGCACCTAACAGCTCTAGAGTGAGATACCCCTATATATGGAAAAGAACACCCCCTCAAAGGGTGAAAGCTTACCACAGTAAAGAAAATTGCACTGCAAAAAAACACACACCTTCTGGTTCTCCTGGTATTGCTAGGGCAGAACACTTCTTAGCCAGGTGACATGTAAAACAAAAATGACACAAACAAATGATAGTATAATATGTCTATAAATAAATCAGACTGGCATAAGTGAGTAGGTAACCAATGGTGAATGCCCGTACAATAAAGTACTGTCAACTGAACAATAAAGAAATGAGTTCACCGCTTTTCCAATCCTCCAGGGGCCGTGCGCGTGCTGTGTAATATCAGCTGTAGCAGGTTCCGTGTAGTGGTTGGTGGAGCGCAGTGGAACGCAAGTCTGTATCCGGGTGTAGCGTCCCTGTAGCCACGCCCTGACGCGTTTCGTCACTTCCGACTTCGACAGAGGGCGCGGCTACACAGCGCAGTCACTCTCCCTTTGTACTCCGTCAACGGCAGGCTATTGGATGAGTAGTGCCCGCCCTCCGGTCCTGATTGGTGCTAATGCTGACCGGATGGACAGGCCGACTTCAGCCTTGTTGTGTGGAGTTAAGTAAAGGGGAAGGTGGAACACCAGGGAATAAACAACTACTGCATTTTAATATGGTCATGGACCGGAGTCTATACATGAAACGCCTGGCCGCAATGGGCAAAGTGATCATTTGTAAACGATCTCTGCAAGCGATAGTAAAAAGAGTCATTTTATATATAAAATGATAGTCAAACAATTACTTAAAAGAAAAGGTATGTTTTATACTACGAGCGGTATATCACCCAATCACGAACGTTGTGGGCGTATCTTAGCTACGTTTCCAGTCAATGTAGCTCTATGTGATAGATATAGCAAGTATTTTAATCAATAGATAAGGAAGATATAGTATTTGGCATACTGAAAATGAAGAATAAGTGGGACACATATTAAAATAAGGTGTCTGATAGTGTATCGTTCACTCGTCACTGAAAATGCACAGCAATGCACCACTTTGTAGGAGCGGCACATACACATGCAATGACTGAGATGAAACAGAGTCAGAAACAATCTTGAGGCATATGTAAGATTGTGCACGGATTTATTTGTGCAAAATTGTGTGTTCTATGTAAAGCATATATGTGGGTAAGTTTAGAGTATAGGCATACCTATACATATATGAACATAGACAAAGGAATTATATCCATACATAAATGCATGTATGTAAGGCACTTGTGCTGAGGATTTTAGACATAAGGGAGGAATGTGTTAGGGAAAGGGACCCCTCATATAACACACAGGGATGTCATACCAAGGCAATGCCTGCTTATTAATGGAGCACTTATGAGGAGGAATGTTAACAGCAAAATCAGTGAACGAGGGCTGATAATGAGGCTGATGAAACAAAGGGACTCATATAAAGGACTCATAAAACGGACTCGTGAAAAAGACTAAAAAAACTAAAAAAAGGGGGGGGGATTAATAATGGGCGGAGACTGATATATAAAAGGGCCAATAAAATAGGAGCTGATTATAAAAGAACCAATAAAACGGAAGATGCATAAAAGATACTAAAAAGCTAATAAAGCTGATAAAATGGCCGCTAGTGCAAATAAAAGGGTGAGAGTTGTACTGTATGTGATAAGCAAGCATGCCATAGTAGATACGCTTTAAAATCAAAAATCACTAATAAAACAGTTAATGTCGAGATCTACATTTAACCCTTTCGGCACCAGTGTGCCGGCCAGATATATCCATTCTGTTTCTTTTTTGGAAAGTTCTCTTAATGATTCTTACTCTGAATGGTCTAAGGTTATCTGTGGTGTACCCCAAGGTTCAGTTTTGGGTCCCTTACTTTTTAATATCTTTATAAATGATATTGGGTCTGGGATCAAAAGTAACATTTCTGTCTTTGCAGATGACACCAAGCTATCCAGTGGAATAACGTCCTTATAGGATGTCTCCAATTTACAAACCGACCTCAATGCACTGTCTTGCGCAATGCGGGTTTCCCGTGACGCATCATAGGGGCGGGGTCAGCCGTACATGTCATTAGGTAACCGCTGGCTTTCTCCTTGTGTCAGAGAGGGGCGGGGTCACCCGTGCATGTGACATTTGGCCCCGCCCTCATCTATAAAAGAGCTGACAACCTGGCAGAGCGCCATTCGCCCGGGCGCCTCCTATGAGGCAGTATTGTTCTAGCAGAAAGTTTTCTTCCGTATCGTTTGACAGTGGATTACATTGTTGGAACCTTTTTTTTTCTTTTTTCTTTTTAATAAAGGACTTGTCCCAAACTGTCTCCTGTATTTTTTAACATTTTGACAGTTTTTTTGTGAAATGGTAGGGGTACAATATACCCCGTTACCAATTCACATGGGGGGGCAGGATCTGGAGATCCCCTTTGTTAAAGGGGGCTTCCAGATTCTGATAAGCCCCCCACCCGCAGACCCCCACAATCACAAGCACGGGTTGTGGGGATGAGGCCCTTGTCCCCATCAACATGGGGAAATCCTCCCCATGTTGAGGGCATGTGGCCTGGTATGGTTCAGGAAGGGGGGCGCTCTCTCGTCCCCCCTCTTTTCCTGTGGCCTGCCAGGTTGCGTGCTCGGATAAGGGTCTGGTATGGATTTTTGGAGGGAACACCATGCCATTTATTTTCTAATTTTGGTGCCGGGTTCCCCTTAATATTCATACCAGACCCAAAGGGCCTGGTAATGGACTAAGGGAGAACCCATGCTGTTTTGTTTTCAATTACTTTTATCTGTATTGCCGGGACCCGACAAATCATTATAGCTGCGATCAGTTTTAAATGACTTTTTTCCTTTAGAAATGTCATTTGTGCAGGGACTTTTCTAAGTATGGGAAACATGCGCTACTTTACAGGCATACTATAAACACCCCCCAGGTACGGAATTTAAATGAATATTTCACTTTTATTGTTTCACTTTAAGCATTATTAAAGTCACTGCTCCCGACAAAACTGTAGTTTTTTTTTTTGCATTGATACATGTCCCCTGTGGCAGGACCCGGGTCCCTAAACACGTTTTTGACAATAACTTGCATATTAGCCTTTAAAATTAGCACTTTTGATTTTTCATGTTCGTGTCCTATAGCCTTTAACGGTGTTCGCGTGTTCGAATTAAAGTTTTGCCTGTTCGCATGTTCTACTGCAAACCAAACCGGGGGGTGTTTGGCTCATCCCTACTCCTAAATATAAAGATATGCAGTCAAAAAGACCTCAGATATCATATTTAGACTAAAATGCAATCCAATTTTTTTTTTTTATGTCAGTCTAAACATTTAAGAAAAAAAGTCCCTTTAACCACTTCCAGACCTGCGCACGACGATGTACGTCCTATATTTAAAGATGGATATCTCGGTAACGGCAGCATCTGCTGCCACAACCGAGGTATCGATCTTTAGTGTGCGCGGTCCGGTACACCATAACGGCGGTCTCCGTGGCGTATTCGCCACAAGATCGCCGTTATCGGTGGCGGGAGAGGCCCCCCCCTCCCGCCGCTCTCCCGCACCCTCCGCCGCTTACCGGAGCCGTCGGTAGCGGCGGAGGCGATCGGGACCATTCGGCTGGTGACTGGGGACGAGACTGAAGGAAAAATATCCTTCACCCGTCCCCATAGCTCTGCTGGGCGGAAGTGACGTCAAAACGTCAGTCCCGCCCAGCCTCTTAAAGAAACATTTTTTTTTTGTCATTTGAAAAAATGACAGTTTCATTATTTTTTTCTTGCATTTTAGTCTAATTATGAGATCTGAGGTCTTTTTGACCCCAGATCTCATATTTAAGAGGACCTGTCATGCTTTTTTCTATTATAAGGGATGTTTACATTCCTTATAATAGGAATAAAAGTGATAATTTTTTTTTTTTCAGTGTTAAAAGTAATAAAATAAATAAAAATAAATAAGAAAACAAAAAAAAAAAAATTTAAAGCGCCCCGTCCCGACGAGCTCGCGTGCAGAAGCGAACGCATACGCGAGTAGAGCCCGCATATGAAAACGGTGTTCAAATCACACAAGTGAGGTATCACCGCGATCGTTAGAGCGAGAGCAATAATTCTAGCCCTAGAGATACTCTGTAGCTCAAAAAATGCAACCTATAGAATTTTTTAAACGTCGCCTATCAAGATTTTTAAGGGTAAAAGTTTGACGCCATGCCACGAGCGGGCGCAATTTTTAAGCGTGACATGTTGGGTATCATTTTACTCGGCGTAACATTATCTTTCACAATATGTAAAATTGGGCCAAATTTATTATTGTCTTATTTTTTAATTAAAAAAAGTGAATTTTTTCAAAAAAAAGTGCGCTTGTAAGACCGCTGCGCAAATACAGTGTGACAAAAAGTTTTGCAATGACCATTATTTTATTCTCTAGGGTGTTAGAAAAAAATAAATATATAATGTTTGGTGGTTTTAAGTAATTTTCGAGCAGAAAAAACTGTTCTAGTCTTGCAAACACCAAATCTGAAAAACACCTAAGGTCTGGAAGTGGTTAAAGAGCATTGAGCGGAAGTGATGTTTTAAAGTCGCTTCCTTCACAGAGGTGATATGGAGACGGATGGGGCCATCTTCCCCCCACTCGTCTCTATACCCAGCAAGTGAACAGACCCGATCGCCTCCACTGCTGCTGACGACTCCGGTAAGCGGCAGAGGGAACTAGAGAGAGGCGGGCCCTCTCCCGCCGCTGATAAAAGTGATCTTGCGGTGTATCCACCACAGAGTCTACTTTTATCTTGTAGCTGACTGCCCGCTGAAGAAAAGGATACCGGGGTTATGGTAGCCAGCTGCTACCATAACAACGGTATTCCTCTTCATCAGCGGACGTATAACGACAATAGGCGGTTCGTAAGTTACATAGTTACATAGTTACACAGTAGATGCAGTGGAAAAAAAGACACAAGTCCACCAAGTCCAACCTATGTGTGTGATTATATGTCAGTGGTAAGTGGTTAAGGACCCTTGGGTGCAAGCCATCTGGTCCCGGTGACGTATTAAGCCTCGTACACACGATCAGTCCATCCAATGAGAACAGACCGATGGACCGATTTCATCGGTTAACCGATGAAGCTGACTGATGGTCAGTATTGCCTACACACCATTGGTTAAATAACCGATCGTGTCAGAATGCGGTCACGTAAACCACGTACGACGGCACTATAAAGGGGAAGGTCATATCCAATGGCACCACCCTTGGGGCTGCGCTTGCTGATTCCGTGTTACCGCGTGTTAGTAAAAGTTTGGTTCAAGCTGATTCATGCTTTTCAGTCTCCGTACTTTGCAGATCGTTTTTCCGGGTTCAGTTTGTGCTTGTGGGTTCGTATCTGTTTTTCAGTGCTTGCAGTCAGGTCGTATCTGTTTTGCAGCACGGCTTACCCATGCTTCACTGTGGCGACGTATCGATCGAGTGATCCCTTTTATAGGGAGACTCGATCGATGACGTCAGTCCTACAGCCACACCCCCTACAGTTGTAAACACACACTAGGTGAACCCTAACTCCTACAGCGCCCCCTGTGGTTAACTCCAAAACTGCAACTGTCATTTTCACAATAAACAATGAAATTTAAATGCATTTTTTGCTGTGAAAATGACCCCAAAAATGTGTCAAAATTGTCCGAAGTGTCCGCCATTATGTCGCAGTCACGAAAAAATCGCTGATCGCCGCTAATAGTAGTAAAAAAAAAATAATTAATAAAAATGCAATAAAACTATCCCCTATTTTGTAAACGCTATAAATTTTGCGCAAACCAATCGATAAACACTTTTACCAAAAATAGGTAGAAGAATACGTATCGGCCTAAACTGAGGAAAAAAAAATTATATATGTTTTTGGGGGATATTTATTATAGCAAAAAGTAAAAAATATAGATTTTTTTTCAAAATTGTCGCTCTATTTTTGTTTATAGCGCAAAAAATAAAAACCGCAGAGGTGATCAAATACCACCAAAAGAAAGCTCTATTTGTGGGGAAAAAAGGACGCCAATTTTGTTTGGAAGCCACGTCGCACGACCGTGCAATTGTCTGTTAAAGCGACGCAGTGCCGAATCGCAAAACCTGGCCTGGGCATTTAGCTGCCTAAAGGTCCGGGGCTTAAGTGGTTAAATACTTGTTTATTGTGTTTTTCTGGTGAATAGCCATCAAACATTAACAAAGGACACAACTTCCTTGAGGGGGGGGGGGGGGTTAAAAAAACATAGTTGTGATAACTTGAGAAAAAAAAAAATTTTCTCAAAAAAAAAAAACATTGTTGTGATAACTTTTTTTAAAAACTTAAAAAAAAAAAAATCTAAATTTTTGTTTTCAAATTATGTGGAGTACAAAAAATTATTTTGGTGATCTGGTTTTCCAAAAAAAAAAAAAAACATGAGATCACAAGCTAAAAATAAAATAAGTCAATATGGGAGAACTCTGTCTAAATAGCATCAGCAAAACAACGTGTTTATTCTAGCAATAGAACAAAGAAAGAAATGCGCTGCAATAAACAAGGAACTAATTTTAAAAATGTAGAATGTGCCATCTCCAAAACGAACGCTAGTTTTACAAGAACGAGCGCTCCCGTCCCCTAATTTTTACAATTTTTTTTTTTTATATTAATAAAGGATTTTTTTCTACGGTGTCTGTGTTTTTTTTTTTAACTATTTACACTTCCTTCGTGAAATGGTAGAGGACAATAAATTGCATATTAGCCTTTAAAATTAACACTTTAGATTTCTCCCATAGACTTTAACAGGGTGTCCGCGGCTTTTCGAATTTGCCGCGAACACCCCTAATTGTTCGTTGTTCGCCGAACAGGCGAACAGGCAATGTTTGAGTCGAACATGAGTTCGACTCGAACTCGAAGCTCATCCCTAGCCACGAGGTACCCAGGTCTGAATGAATATATACGTTTTAAATTATTTTTATGATATAGGACTGATTGATTTATTTTTGCTGCTTTGTGTATAGTGTGTACATTTAACCTAGACTATTCCTCTCTCTCTCTTCTATAGTTAGCTATCAGTACTGCCTAATACCTCTTCTCCCCTCCCACATCATGCATCACCAGTGCCTCTCGAACATTCTGGCCCGGTTGATTTATGTTACTGTATTGATTTGAATTTAACATATATAGAAAGATGATATATTTAGATATTATAATAATTCATGAATTGTTTGAAAACTGTTTATTTCACTGCTGTAATTGTCCGTGTTTGCATAATTGTAACTATTCGGGGTCTTGTAAGCGAACAGAGGGTCTCCTTTTTTATTATCTGCACTCGGTCTGTGATGTCAGACGCCCGAGTGGGGGGTATATAGGGCTGGCCATGTCCAGCATTTCACCGGCTGGATGACAGGGGCTGCCATTGCCATATATCTCTATTGGTATGTAATCTGTGGAACTTGTGTTTGCATCTCTTACTTTTTTCTGCCTGACTTTTTACTGTTGTGCTGTATTTCTTACACACTGGTTCACTGATGATTGAGATTAAATACAGATGCAAATGATCCTTTATGGATTGGTTTGTTATCATTGCCTATAGTATATCCTCTTAAGGATTATTATAATCTCAAAGGGTTATGGATAATTGATTCCACTCAGGCTTTTGTGTACTGCTGCACTGCAGCTTTTTTACCATTATGAGTAATTCTAGTTCCATTGAATTGTTCACTCAAAAAGTGTGAGAAACACTGTCACATGAAAGTAACTGTAGGGAAAGGTCCCTACAGTTACTTTCATGTGACAGTGTTTCTCGCACTTTTTGTTTATCTTTAATTGACTGGCGCCCCTGTACCAACATTTTCCTATAGTAGAGTTTGTGTAAGTATATAATGAGGCTATGTTATCCCATAATATTGGACTGTAATCATGTGTATATGTATATATATATCTAGATATATGTCTAGATATTGAAAACCCTTCATATATTTATTGACTTTGCAAGGCCCTACCATGGTATGAGTTTAGCAAATTGGTATAAAAAGGACACATAATTCTCAAATGTGCAGTTTGAAAACCTCAAGCATGTTTATTGTCAACAGAGAAAGCTGTGTTATATGTTTTCTCCAGATTTGGTAGTTCAGGATCAGGGCCTGGAGCTCGAAGGTTCCAAAGTGGCTTTGGTGGGAAGGAACCTTTTAATCCTGTGTCCAGGCTTTGCTAAACAGCGAAAAGGGGAACACCCGATGTTGGAGTCGAACTTACGTTCGACTCAAACATTGATCTCATCCCTAGTGCTGATAACAATGGTCTGAATGCCGTGGATAAACAGAAACAAGGTTGTACCTAAAAGACCCACTATGATGGTTAAAACTGGTACCATTGGGGGAAAAGGTGATTTCTTGTCAGGACCCTTGATAAAGTCACGTGGTGCTGACATCATCATGTCACTGAAAGTGACCTCAATCATTACCGGAGAGGTTAAGACAACATTTTATGCTCCTTAGTTTCCTATTTTTACATGTGTACTAGATTCAGTGCACATGCAAATGTGAGTGCATTTTATAGTTTTGGATGATGACCAAATTGATCAGCTCTCTTCAAAAATCCACTCCTCACAATGTGGGATATAAAGTGCTCAAAGAAACACATATCCCACATTGTGAGGAGTGGATTTTTGAAGAGAGCTGATCAATTTGGTCATCATCCAAAAGAGCTTTTCACAAGAATCTGCAGCCATTGCTCATGTTGATCCCAATTTTAAGGGCAAAATTTAATATATGTCCACATATGAAGGTGAGTTGCTAAGTGTGACGGTATTAGAATGATATCCCTGTCAAACATTCCCTTCTTCCATAAGAACATCACCCAATATTCCACGAGGAGGAATATTCCTGGGATCGCCCAATAAGCCACACATGAGTCAGAGCTTAATGCTGGAACAAGACAGACTTTAATGGTACAACACACAGCTTATATGTAATTTACAAAACTGTTACAATGACAATCTCTGCCCCCTCACACAGTGGGGGCTCCCATACAGATGATAGGCAGACACTTCGGAGTCGACTCTGAAGACATTTCTTTAGATAATGACATCAGTGAAGGTAATTACTAGTTGTAACAGAATACATTATCTAGACAGCCTGGCCCTGCATATATAAGAGATAATTACCACAATGAAGCAATCAGAATAATTAACATGAGCCACTTCTAATCACAGTAAACAGTAAACACAGGTCTCATTCACACACACAATAGATCAATTATCCTTTGAAATAGGGAGCTGGCTGAAGAAGGGTCATTAACATTTCAACAGATTGTTAGCAGAGGAGTGAGTCCCACCTGAAATCACCTTCCCTCTAACACACACACAACATTAAACTAGCAGGGAGAATTACACTGAAGCATATCCTTCACAATAAGAATACAGGTGGAGGATTCACGTGGTGTTTTAATATATCATTATTTAGGTCACTACACAGAGTTGAAAGCACATTTACAGGAGAACTGCACTTTATGAAATTGGATTGTATGCTTATATACTGTAAAAGTATCAAGAGAGCTACTGAGGATAAGCACAGTGGAGTTAATTTATGGACTGTTTATTTAGAGACTGTTGTATACAACAGTGCTGTTATATGTATGTTGCTTTTTTGTAATGGGGTTACATCACTATTGCTAAATAGTTTTTTTTTTATATTGGTTGGTTATTTATATTAACACGTTAGTTACCGGTATTTGCAAGCACAGAAACAACAAATACTGAGACACCCCGATGGAGAGGGTGCCACTACTACTGGTCACCATTAGACATGTAAAATTTGTTTCGGTCTGAATTTATGTTGAAATCCATTGCAATTAATTTTGTTTATTCAATATCTAATGAATTCCAAATTTTTGGAATGATTGACATTATGTGTGAAGAACAGCTGGTTGTTAAAGAACAGGCCGGCAAGCTGGCAGCTGTGTCCTTAACAACCAATGAGTCATCAGCTGTCAGTGGAGTCCACTGCTGAGTGCTGAAATGTAAACAAAAGAATGCATGCAATAGAAAAGTTAGGGGAAAAAAACAGTGTGGGGTCCCCCCTTAACCAATACCAGGCCTTTCGTGTCTGGTATGGATTGTAAGTGGAACTCCCCGCCAACATTAAAAAAAATGGCGTGTCGCCCCAAAATCCATACCAGACCGTTTTCAGAGCATGAAGCTTGGCAGGTCAGGAAAGGGCGGGTGCGCTCGCTCCTTAGTGGGTTGGTGACATCACAAGGGGGTGGCGTGGCCCACGTAGATCATTGGGTAACTCCACCCCTTGCCTATTTAAGAAATGTCAGACAGAAGAGCAGGCAGTCGGCAGGCGGCCTTCAACGAGGTTGAGTTTTTTTTTCTCTTCTTTTTCAAGTTCGGTAGTGCAGCAGGCAGCATGATTGAGGATGGATCTACATCAGGGGATATTGTTTTTTTTTTTTTTTTCAATAAAGGAATTGTGGAAAACTTGTGTACTGTCTTTTTTCACTTTGTACATTTTTGGTGAATAGATAGGCCATACTTATTCACATCTTGGGGCCCCCCTGTTATAAGGGGCTTCCAGATTCCAATAAGCTGCCCAAACCTGCAAGGTGTGCAAAGAGCCCCCCTTTCACAAAGCACCCCCCCCATGTTGAAGGCATGTAACCTTCTTTAGTTCAGGACCTGCCACCTGCCACGCTGTATGCTCCAATAAGGATCTGGTGTGGATTTTGGGGGGACCCCATGCCATTTTTTTTTTATAAATTTTGGCATGTGGTTAACCTTTAGATTCCATATCCTGGTATTGATTGCAGGGACCGCACACATTTTTTCCTGAATTTTCTGTTGCCGGCATTTTTTTGTTTACATTTCAGCTGTCAGCTGAGGAGTTACTCTGTACTCTGCACATACGGGTTGTCTCCACATCCTCAGCGGTCATGCCTGGGGGCCATGACTTGGTTCCAGCTTGCTGCAAGTCCATCCCCACCATCTAGGGCCCCAGTGAAGAAGCACTTTGGGGCTTAGACTCTGTGTTCTGGGGAACCCTGAGTTGGTATTCTGTAAGGAACCATTATGATCAACTATTACCAACCCACCCACATACAACTCCTGTGGTCTGCAAAGGCTGGAACATACTGTACCTCTAGAATCATGCCCCATGTCTTCCTCCTCCAGCACCACAACCCCTCTTCTCATGCTCCTCCTGTGTCTGATGCTGCCTCACAGGGATGGTGTCAGAATAAAGTAGGTCCTGAGACAATAGGAAGTCCTCCTCTTTCTCTTGCTGCTGTGCTACAGGGATCATTTTGCTTATCCCCACATTGTCATAGCTAACCATTCTGATTTGCTTTTCAAATGGTGACAAACGAGTACATTCATCCTCTATGATAATGAACTTATGTTGTGGAGAAAAGAAACAGATGTGCTGAACATTTACTCATGCCATACATACAAAATATTCATTGGTTGCACTTGCCCACTAATGAAAGTGCTGTTATTGCATCATATCCAAGGTGTAGTTCCAGTGTGTGGGTGTCTAGCACATGAGGAGGTTTGCAGGCAGCTTCAATTTATGTCAGCAAAAACACTGTTTGGGCTGGGATTACCATCTGAAGTGGCTACACATCTGCCTTAGAATACCGTGTAAGCAAGGGTACCTAACTAGGAACTGCTGCACCACCAGTGTTATGTAGGGATGAGCCTGATCCCCAAATTTGGAACATTATGGGGCATTCGTAGGGAATTTGAAAGCCCACAGAACACCACATAATGCACTGCAAGATCTGGTGTGAGAGCCATGATTAGCCAAAAGCAGGGTAAAGGCCAATCATGGCTCCACGCCCCACACTATGTAAGGCTTCAGTGTATAGAATGAGAACAGCAAAATTACATTTCTATACAATAAACAAATAGTGAAACATGGAAATTATATGCGCCCTTCCACCTTCTTCCACCCCACTGCGCCAATCAATATACAAACCCCAAAAAAGCAGCTACTTAAATAAAAAATAAATAATATGTAAAAAATTCTGAATGAACAAAATGGTAGCGCTATGTGCAAAAATTATTTTGAACAATCCTAAATAAATGTGAAAATAAATCTGTGACAAAATATACACATATTAAACTATAATGAGTAAATGTGAGGAGTGAAAATATATATATATATATATATATATATATATTAGTAAATAAAAAACAATATAATGAAGCGTTCCAAGAAAAAAAACATCCATCCAGTGATGAAAAGAATAATTTTAACAAGACAAGTCCATAAGTGATTAAACTCCAAGTGATTAAGTTTAAAGTGTCCAAAAAAATCTTCTTAAACAATTTTGCTTGAAACCTTTCACCACACCATAGTGCTCAGTGACTCCACACCCAAAGGAATTGTGCTTACCAATGGAATATGCCTTGCATTCGCATGCTTGGCAAAAGAGCTGAATAAATCTCCAAACAAAATAATCTATTCCACCAGTGTTCCCATAAATCAGAAGTTGCTCCACATGAAAAAGTAAAAGTTGCTCCAATAGTGAAGTATATCAAAACTAATTTATTAAAACAGTAAAAAAGCTTCACACATTGCACTCACATTTAGCAAAACAAATAGAGGCACTTCAACAATGAGCTTGGCAGTGGGTTCCAAACCACAGACCATTTCGCAATAAGCTTGTTGTATTATGGTCTCGGCGGACCTAAGGTAAACCGTCAGTCTCACCCCCTGCTCCGTTCGTCCACTCTTCACTTCAAAGCACTACACTAGCGGTGGTCGGTATTCCGAACGTTTTCCTGGTATGCCGTGTAACCACTCCTAGACCAGTTTCGTCGCTCAGGACTTCTTCAAATAGGGTTGGTTACACGGTCTCATAGCCTCCCCTTTATACACCATCCGCTAGTTGACCCGGACGTATGTCACGCAACATGGTGTGCTGCTCACACTGAGCTTTATGGTGAACGGTCATGTGTCTCTTCATGTGGTGCCCAAAATTAATAGTATATTTACCAGACTTGATATTATGCAGAAAGAGACTGAGAATCACCATGGTGTTATCTGAAGCAAAAAGTATGAAGCAAAGTCCAAATTGCTGGTGCAAATTAGATGGATCAGTTCCATTCAGTAGAATAGGGTTGCTGCTTCCAGTCCTATGTAAGTTGCCTGTGGATAAAATATTGCTTTGATGATGTAATTTATATTCCTCACTTTCCTGAAGGAAACTTGGCAGAGATATTAAACTATAGGGACATCACTGGCAATCGATTTTCCCTGTCTGTTGTCCCCTCCTACACTGCTCTCCTCAACTCCAAATGAAGTTACTGCACATCCTCCTTCAGCAAATAACTGATATAGTGCTGAAATAATGCAGCCGACACCTTTGTACAAGTTGCAGGATTAGTTGTGGATAATGAGAAAGAATAGGGAATATTTGCAGTCAATGATGACATGGGCTAGTACAGAGGTATTGAATAAGGAGACCAAACAACAATTTGATACAACATTTTTATTTAACTTTGGTAAAATTGGCCACGGTGTCATCCATAAAATGTGGGGGCGGGGTTACAAAAATTTTCTCAATAAATAAATTAAATTACAAAAGGCCAAATTGGCTAAACTTAAAACTTTAAAATCAAATTAATTTCTGTCCATCCAGCAAAAGCTGGACGACTACTCCCCCCATACAGACGACCCCATGACTTATTATGACAAACTGACAGGTAAGGGTGGGCGGGCGGGCGATGCTGCTTGTCAGGAGATGTGACTGAGCAAATCGCCTCAGCCTCTCCCTTATATAGGCTCGTCCAGTGCAGGTTTTACCTCACGCGAACGGACCTATCAGAGAAGGGGGCTGCCGCAGCTGACCAATCAGAGGCTGTTACTACCCCAGAGCGCGGCAGCCCACTTCTCCCTCTGCTCTATCCCATGCAGGCTCAGCATACTGCCGTAGCCTCACATGGGCTAGTACAGAGGTATTGAATAAGGAGACCAAACAACAATTTGATACAACATTTTTATTTAACTTTGGTAAAATTGGCCACGGTGTCATCCATAAAATGTGGGGGCGGGGTTACAAAAATTTTCTCAATAAATAAATTAAATTACAAAAGGCCAAATTGGCTAAACTTAAAACTTTAAAATCAAATTAATTTCTGTCCATCCAGCAAAAGCTGGACGACTACTCCCCACCGGCCGGGGCCAACCGCGAAGCTGTTGGCCGAGGCCCCCCCACCACCGTGGCTGATTCGATCATGGACTGGATACCCATATTAAAAATGTCCAGGCCAATGCCTGACAGATGAATTTGGTCAACCCGAAACAACCCAGGCAAAAAACCCTCTAACTCGGAATGACGAAAGGAAGAGCCACCAATTGAAGGCATAAAACTATGAATCGTCCTATTTAGCCGTCTGCGGATTCTATCCACGTAGAAAAGGGTGCCGTGCGGCGACCATAACAGCCTGGGAACCATCTCAGAATATACTAACACTGAACCTGGGAACATTTGAGTTATGGAATAGAGATCCCTTTTCATTTCACATAACAAGTCCCATGTGTTGAATTTACCCAAGTCATTAGCCCCCACGTGGATAACTATCACTTGGGGTTGAGGCCAGACAGAAGACAAATAAGCTAGGTGGTCTTTTAAATTGCGCCACCGCATACCTCTAACACCTGACCATAAAATTAAAAATAAATCAGGATCAAGCCCCAGGTTAGCAGAGTATGATCTGGATCCGGAGTGCTTGTAAGCCCAGAACACGTAGGAGTGACCTATGACCCAAGCGATATTCCTGGATAAATCTGAAAGAGAATCATAAAGTTAGAAGACTGGGACGAACATATAACTTATATCTATTGCTGCCCCACCTGCCCACTTTTTTAACCTTACTCTCTGAAAAACCTATAGAATCAGCTGTGGTGGCAGCGCCAATTCGGAAAGAATGGGAAGAAAATTGGTACCCAGATAAATTCAAGCGCTTCAAACAGGAGGCCAAAACAGCTGATAACTGGTACCTAGTTAGAGAGGACAAGTCTTCATGAATAAAAAAGGAATCGTTACTCAATGGTCTGACCAAAAGATAATTACGAACATGAAACACGGGACAGATAGCCTCATTAGGAGAACTGGATAAAGAAAACCACTGGCCAACCTGAGAGGACTTTGATCTGGACAAAAACAGACGGACAGAACCGACGTCAAACTGAACATGAGAAAAACGGAGAAATGAAAAAGCGTTTCTATTTGCTGCAGTAAACTCACCTAACCGAAGGGCTCCAAAGAATGCTATAGAGAAAGCAGCCTTAAAAAGCAAAGATTCGAAATTGGATGAGCAGACATCTTGAAGGATCTGAAGAAGATCGATCAAAATGGGGATAGATATGGGACGCCTATTATCTAAAGAGGGCCTAGACTTTTTGAGGCCCTTCAAAACCTGAGTGACCTGAAAGAAAGAGGTAAGAGCAGGAAGGCCTGCAAACTTAAGGAAAAAAGAAACTCCAGCCAATATTTTACCTATGGAAGCCGGGGACAGATTAGACTGAATGAGAAAGGACAAAAAAGACAAAGCCACGTAAGAAGATACATCTAGTGGATCCAAACCCAATGGTTGACAGAAAGAGCACCATTTGTGCCATGAAAGCCTATAATCCCTCCAGGTGTTTTCCGCTACTGAAGCCTTGAGATTCCGGAATATTATTCCCAAATTAAGCCCCAGAGGAAGTCTGGGCAAGGGGTGCCATGTTGATCCGCTGATGGCGCCAACTCTCGGAATCTCTTGAACTGTGAACGAGATAAAGAATCTGCTATGTTATTTTCTTTACCTGCAATATGCTCAGCTCTCAACCATATATTACAGTTCATACAATGAAGTACAAGGAAACGCAATAACCTCAGAAAGGGATCAGACTTAGAGGACAGAGTATTGATGGCAAAAAAGACACCTTTATTATCCGTATGAACTAAGATTCTACGATTCCTAAAGATGTCTTCCCACACAACCACCGACACAATCACTGGAAAGAGCTCCAACAGAACTAGATTTTGAAGTATCTCCTTCTGGAGCCAATCAGGGTGCCAGGACTGGGCGCACCAGCGCCCATCCAAGAAAGCCCCGAACCCAGCAGAGCCAGCTGCATCGGTGAAGAATTCCAACTGAGAACTATTAATAAAGTCCATTTGCCAGGCCGAGGAACCATTAAACTCATTTAAAAAAGCATCCCAAATTCTTAGATCATCCTTGATGCTTTTTGAAATTCGGAAATGAGCGTAAGGGTTCACCATACCTTTTATGGCTAACGAGAACCTGCGCGAAAATACCCTCGCCATAGGGATGACTCTGGCTGCAAAAGCAAAAAGACCCAGCAAAGATTGTGCCTCCTTTAAGCACACCTTCTTACTGACAAGAAAGGTTGCAATCATAGACTTCATTTTATGTATCTTCTGTTGTGGCAATCTGAATTCCATTCGTTCGGAGTCAACCGTGATCCCCAAAAATTCAATAACTGTCGTGGGAAAAACTGTTTTCTCCTGGGCCAGAGGCACGCCAAAGTCATGACAAACGTCAAAGAAAACCTGTAAAGCTTCCATACACACTGATGACCCCCGGGGACCTAAAAACAAGAAGTCATCTAGATAATGTAGGATAAGGCCTTGAGGGATAACGACTGACACGACCCAATGTAAGAAGGAGGAAAAAGCCTCGAAATAAAAGCATGACATAGAAAACCCCATTGGCATGCATTTATCAAAATAATATTTATTCAAAAATTGAAAACCCAAAGAATTGAAGCCTTGTGGATGCACGGGAAGAAGGCGGAAAGCCGACTTAATATCAGCCTTTGCTAGCACAGCCCCTTGCCCTGCTTGCCTCAAAAGACACAAAGCCTCATCAAATGAGGCGTAGCAGACTGGAGCCTCCACAGAGGCAACTTCGTCATTGAGTGACGAATGCGGTGGGTAAGATAGGTGGTGGATCAGTCTGAACGCACCCAGCTCTTTCTTGGGTACGATGCCCAAAGGGGACAACCGGAAATTAGAGAATGGCGGGTCATTAAAGGGGCCAGCCACCCTACCCTCAGACAATTCTTTGCAAATTTTCTCAAGCACTAAGTTAGAGTGCATGGATACCGATAGTAAATTTTTAACTGGTGTACACCCTGAACCAGTAAAGGATGGCACTAAGAAACCATTGGCAAAACCTTCAGTTAGCAGAGCCGCCATCCTGTGGTCTGGATAGCGCTCGAGCCATGGGCGCATTCTTGCCAGGCTCACCGGAGTCGGGGCCTTTCCCATGTGTGTCCTTGGGTCCTGAATGAGAGGAACTAGCGGCAGCTTTACGAAAACATCTGCTCGCCGCGTGAGTACCGCCACAATAAGAACACTCATGTTTGTATCTACAATTCAATAAGAATTTACATTGACCCTCATTGAATGCAAAGCATACACCCTTCCTGACTGAACTCTGACCATTTGAAGCGGGGCGAGGGGTGAACTGGGGCCTAGGTGGCAGCATAAGGTTTAACCATAAACCAACGTCCTTAGCCCCCCAATGCAGCGATGGGTGCACAGCTAGTTTTTGACGGAAATTCTCGTCATATGAGAACCATGCGGAGCCGCCAAAGTGGCGAAAGGCCTCCGCAATAATATCCAGGTGTTGGAATAAACCTGAGCACTTCCCCGGGAAGCGTTCTCCCATAACTGCTGAATAGATACAGAACGCTTGCAGCCAGTTTTGAAATGTCTTAGGAACCGCTCTCCTCCTATCTTCCTCTGTTCTTTCGCTGGACTGCCTGTCAGATTTAGCCAAAAACTCCTTAGAAGCAGGGAGAAGTGATAATATATCGAGATATTCACCCCTCCAAATTTTTTCTTTGACTGACTTAGACAGATGAAAACCCAGCGGGGATAAACTGCAAGGGAGGGGTTCCTTAAAGGAAGACTCGCTGACCATAGCAGCCGAGGATCTGAGGGGTAAAGTATTATTAACAGCAGGACACCTCACACTCGATCTGACAGTAACATCCTTATTTAGCAGAGAGGGATGACCAGCCTCATGCCACACCACACCAACCTCCTCCATATCAATAGCATTATCGCTATTTCCAGCACCAGTCTCCTGTGCACTCTGACTTACTGTGCATGCCTGAGTACTCAGACTCTCACCTGGTTGCACATACATATTTACATTTTGTGAGGTAAAATCCGCATCATGTATACCTTTGAACTGCTGCACAATGACAGACAAAGATTCAATTAGACTAGAAAATGCAGATAACTGGTTAACATTACTGAAAACAACTTCAGGTAAAACATGCTCACCCAAGTCCCCAGGAGGGGGGGAAGAGGCAGCGCTGCTCCCTTGCTGGCAAGAAGCACCTCTTGTTGCAGCTCCCTCAGCTTGAGGAGCTAAATTATTGGTCTTACATTTCTTTTTTCTTCCAGGCTGTTTCCTGGGGGCGCCCACGCTCATCTCTGGTACTGCAGCTGGGCTGACAGATAAAACAGAGCCACTCTCCTCAGACAGGCAACGCTTCAGCCACTCTTCACCTCCCCTGCTCTCCGCCTTCTCTAGGAGTCTACATAAGAGCTCCTCACGGCTGTCCTGCACAGCGCGCTTCATCCTGAGAGAGAGGGAGAGGCGGGCGATGCTGCTTGTCAGGAGATGTGACTGAGCAAATCGCCTCAGCCTCTCCCTTATATAGGCTCGTCCAGTGCAGGTTTTACCTCACGCGAACGGACCTATCAGAGAAGGGGGCTGCCGCAGCTGACCAATCAGAGGCTGTTACTACCCCAGAGCGCGGCAGCCCACTTCTCCCTCTGCTCTATCCCATGCAGGCTCAGCATACTGCCGTAGCCTCACATTCTACTCTGTGAAATAGAGGATGATGAAGGCTTGGATTTTCGGGGGTCTAACCTGACCACCACTTTGGCCTTAGAATACAGAATCTGCTCACCCCCTAATTGCTACATGTTAACAACCACTGTCTCTCCCAGTAGCCATGATGGTATAGAGTAGACATGTGCAATTTGCTTTGTTTCTAATTAGTTTTTTAACGAAAATTTGGAAATTCGTTAATTCAGAATTTTCGTATTAACAAATTATTTATTTCCGAATTTTCGGACTTCCGAATTTTCGAATTTCCGAATTCTAAATTTTTCGAATTTTTGAATTTCTGAATTTTTGAATTTCCGAATTTTTGTATTACCGAATTTCGGAAATTCGGATTTTCGAAAATACAAAAATGTTTCGTTTTTTTTTTAATTCTAGAAATTCAGAATTTTCGAAATGTCAGATTTTTCATTTTTTAGAAATGTTGAATTTTTCATTTTTTTTACATTTAGAATTTTTCATTTTTTAGAAATTTCGATTTTATTTTTTTTTAGAATTTTTTTAGAATTTTTTTTTTTAATTAGAATTTTCAAATTACGAATTTTGAATTTTCAAATTATTCGAAATTTGAAATTTGAAATTTGAAAATTCAAAATTCGTAATTTGAAAATTCTAATTAAAAAAAAAAAAAATTCTAAAAAAATTTTTTATTTTTCGAATTTTCATTTTCGAATTTTCGAATATTTGAATTTTGGTTTTTCGAATTTTCAAATTTCGAATATTCGAATTTTCTTTCTTTTTATTTTTCGAATTTTCGTTTTTCGAATTTTCTATATTTTTTTTCGAATTTTTCAATTTTCGAATTTTGAATATTCGAATTTTCGATTTTTACGAATATTCGAATTTTCAAATTTTTTATTTTTCGAATTTTACAATTTTCGATTTTCCAATTTTTTAATTTTTTAATTCCGATTTTCGAATTTTCGATTTTCGATTTTTTAATTTTCGAAATTTCGAATTCTTCATTTTCAAGTTTTTCAATTTTCGAATTTTTCATTTTCGAATTTTTCACTTTCGAAATTTCGAATTTTTCGAATTTTTCAATTTCGAAATTTCGAATATACGAAATTTCGAATTTTTTATTTTTCGAATTTTCGAATTTTTCAATTTCGAATTTTTCAATTTTTTAATTCCGATTTTCGATTTTCGAATTTTCGATTTTCGAATTTTCGATTTTCGAATTTTCAATTTTTTTACTTTCAAATTTCGAATTTCCCGAAATTTCGAATATTCAACATTTCGAATATTCGAATTTTTAATTTTCGAAATTTCGAATTTTCGAATTTTTAATTTTCGAAATGTCGACTTTTTAATTTTCGAAATTTCGAATTCTTCATTTTCAAGTTTTTCAATTTTCGAATTTTTCATTTTCGAATTTTTCACTTTCGAAATTTCGAATTTTTCGAATTTTTCAATTTCGAAATTTCGAATATACGAAATTTCGAATTTTTTATTTTCCGAAAATTCGAAAAATAAAAAAAAATGAAAATTCTAAAATAATTTTCGAATTTTAGAAATTCCGAAATCCCGAATTTTTAGAATTTCCAAAAAAAAAATGTTTTCATTTTCGTTTCATTCGTTTTTTTCGGAAATTTTGTTTTTTCCGTTTTATTTGTTTTTTGCTTTTTCGAAAATTTGGAATTTTTATTTCCCCCCAAAAAAAAAAAACGAAAATAACATTAACGAAAAAAACGTTTTTTTTTGGCAGTGCACATGTATAGTATAGAGCAGTGGTTCTCAACCTGGGGGTTGGGACCCCCTTGGAGGTCGAATGATGATTTGCCAGGGGTCACCGAATCCTGGGCTGTTCCTGAAGCCTGCAGCGCTTTCCCAGCCTTTTTGTGGATGCCCAGCAGGGCTGTCCCTCGAGCCTGTGCCCGCCCAGCTGGGCTGTTCCTGGAGTCCGCAGCCACCCACTCAGCCTTTTCACAGCCACTCATTCAGTTCATGGCATAGCAGGGGGCAGAGACTAGAGGTCAGCTGACTAGTGAGGAATGTGAAGTGGGAGGGGCTGTAGGAGATCCTATCTCCTGATTTCAGCATTGGTTTTACTGCTATGAGTCAGACACAGTGAGTAACACTACCTGTGATTAGAGTTGCCAATAAAAGTCCCCACTACAGTTCTCAGATCAGCAGATGACCTTGATCAAGAAAACCAAGTTGGCTGATCAGAACTCACCACCCCCCTCTCAGGAGTAAGAGAATACATGGAAGGGAGAGGAAAAGAGGGAGAGAAACAAAGAACGGGAGAGAAAGAATAAGAGAAAGAGCAAGAAAGACAGCTAGAGAGATGGATGGGGAAAAAAAATAGGATACAGAGAGATAAAAATGTACCATTAGGCTCCATTCACACCCAGGTGTATTAACGCCTGAAACGTGACGCTACAATACGCCGGAGGATCAAAATTACATTATTCTCTATGGAGACTTTTCACATCTCAACGCCGAACGCCGAAACGCCGATCGCGTGAAGCTCAAACAAGTCCCGGACCCTTTTTTGTCTCGCGAATCCGGCGTATTTGAGCGTTTTTTTTCCATATAAAATAATGGAAAACGCCCGATTTGAGCATATAGCACGACAACAAGCATTTATTCGAGCGTTTTAATGCCTATTCTGCTCAATTGAAATACAGGAAATGACATAAAAATGACATTATTTACAGGAAGTTCAAAAATCACCATTTTAGATTATTAAATACATGATAAAAGTGCAGGAACATGGAGGCTGAACTGGATGAAACAGTGACTCTATTGGACCAGGAGAAGTTTATAAGGATGGTGAAGCAGCACCCCTGTCTTTATAACACAAGGGATCCGGGGTATAAGCTGCGAACCATCTGGAGGAGGGCATGGAATCAAATTAGGAGTGAAGTCTACACCAACTGGGCAGACATACAGGACAAGGATAGCAAAGGTAAACTCCAGCAAACATAACTAAACTGCAAAATGACCATAGGGAAATAATAGGATGATTGTTTATTAGGGGGGACGGGGGCTACCCTGGACCTAACACTAACTGCCTGTCACACTGACACTAAATGCAGTGATCAGTACATATATGATCACTGCATTCAGTGACACTGTGACAGGGGGGTGGGGGGATGATCGCAAGGGGTTAAATGTGCCTGCGTGTACTGGTGTCAGTGTAGTGTTGTGCAGACTCACTGTGTGATGTGATCTCTCCTCAGCGGCGGTTGAAAATACCGCCGAGAGGAGAGATCACATCACTTCCCTCTTCCTGTGTTTACACAGGAGGAGGAAGTGACACGCAGGGGAAGCGCGCGGATTGGCTGAGAGTGATCCGGAGGGGGCGGACAAAAACGAACAGCCGCCCCCTCATCCCGGATCGTTTGGACAGCCACGGGAACCGCCGCATGTACTGGGGGGGTCCCGATCGGACCCCCGACCCACGTCTAGGCAGGCACGTACAGGTACATTGATGTGCCTGTCCATGCCATTCTGCCGACGTATATGTACATGCGGCGGTCTGGACGTGGTTAAGGTTGTGAACCCACTTTTTAGACTATTGCCTACAGGTAAGCCTGTAATAAGGCTTACTTGTAGGTATAAAGAATATCTCCTAAGGGGGGCGTGGCTTGGCGCGTGAGCCGGATGGACGTCTGAGCACGGAGCTCCGGACTAACGGGGAGACCAGCGGCACAATCCGACTCTGACACAGGCTTTATACACCAACCACCCATCGCTTAAGTCCCGCGGCACATCAGCCATGACCGGGAAGAGGCAGAAGCCGCAGAATCCGCACCGCCTGACGGACTTTTTCGTTCCGGCCGGAGGACGCGCCAGGCAAGATGGCGCTGAGACCTACTCGTCGCAACGGACCTCCTGCGGAGCCCGGACCTCGCCACAAGCCTCACCACAAGGTACTGGTTCTGCACAAGGAGCATCGGATGGTGCATCCTCATCCCCTCCACCTACCCCATCCTCCTGTAGTCCAGCAAAGTCAAGGCCTAGGCTGGATGGCGGGGGATTAGGCCGGGCCACGAGCCCGACAGCCAGCCAGGCCTCTGACTCAGGGGAAGATACCAGGGAATTGCCAGAATCCATCATATCATTCCCCACGCAAAACCAACCCGTGATGGACACTGTCCTCAAGGATATGTTGATATCCCTACGTAGTACCCTACAGTCGGATATGGCCACCTATATGCATCGATTAACGGGGGATGTACAGGAGGTGGGGAACAGGGTGAATCATATCGAATCAAAAATGGAGGAATATGCTACTACGATAAACGAGTTGGTTGATGCTAACGAAGACAGGGAGGCAGATAATGAATGGATCAAAGCAAAGTTGGCAGACATGGAAGACAGGTCCAGAAGGAACAACCTTAAAATCAGGGGGATCCCTGAAACGGTCCAACAACATGACCTGAACCATTATGTCACTTCCATGTTTAAAGACATGCTGCCGGATCTCTCTGATCTGAATGTCACCATTGACCGCATTCACCGCCTGCCAAAACCATCGCATTTGTCAGAGCAGGTTCCGAGAGATGTATTGCTCCGCTTACATTTTTTTCATGTCAAGGACAAGCTTATGGTCAATATGAGGAAACGGGAACAAATCCCGGAGCAATATCAGAACATACAGTTCTACGCCGACCTATCCCAATATACGCTACAAAAAAGGAAAAATCTAACCTCTGTCACAAAAATCTTGCGTAACCACAAAATTATATACAGATGGGGTTACCCGACAAAACTGTCAGTGACCAAGGACAACCGTACCTACATAATAACATCATTGGAAAAAGGCCTTGACCTCCTTAGGGACTGGGGACTCCTCCCCGCGGACCATGAACAACAGGCCTTGACCAGCACACCACACCACGTGGAGCCGGGCTGGAAACAGGTTACCTCCAGGAACGCAAAAACCCATGCTTAATATAGTCTGCAGAGATTTTTAGATTCCTACTATGTCTTCCACTTGTCATTGAGTTACCGCCATTAACATTATTACCCCAATTTTATGCAGCAGGTAGCTGCCCATAGTGACTTGTCGCCTTCTATGGCTCGCACCCTGGGCTCAGGGTTAATGCTGTGCTGTTCTGTTCATGTTTTCTTCTATTTTCTTCTATTTTCTTTTTGTTCCATTTTTTTTTCTATCATCGAGGTTGATCGGATCACACTCAGATTTTCTAGTAGTCGACGGATGGAAATGCACCACAGCACCAAGATGAATGTGAGGCTACGGCAGTATGCTGAGCCTGCATGGGATAGAGCAGAGGGAGAAGTGGGCTGCCGCGCTCTGGGGTAGTAACAGCCTCTGATTGGTCAGCTGCGGCAGCCCCCTTCTCTGATAGGTCCGTTCGCGTGAGGTAAAACCTGCACTGGACGAGCCTATATAAGGGAGAGGCTGAGGTGATTTGCTCAGTCACATCTCCTGACAAGCAGCATCGCCCGCCTCTCCCTCTCTCTCAGGATGAAGCGCGCTGTGCAGGACAGCCGTGAGGAGCTCTTATGTAGACTCCTAGAGAAGGCGGAGAGCAGGGGAGGTGAAGAGTGGCTGAAGCGTTGCCTGTCTGAGGAGAGTGGCTCTGTTTTATCTGTCAGCCCAGCTGCAGTACCAGAGATGAGCGTGGGCGCCCCCAGGAAACAGCCTGGAAGAAAAAAGAAATGTAAGACCAATAATTTAGCTCCTCAAGCTGAGGGAGCTGCAACAAGAGGTGCTTCTTGCCAGCAAGGGAGCAGCGCTGCCTCTTCCCCCCCTCCTGGGGACTTGGGTGAGCATGTTTTACCTGAAGTTGTTTTCAGTAATGTTAACCAGTTATCTGCATTTTCTAGTCTAATTGAATCTTTGTCTGTCATTGTGCAGCAGTTCAAAGGTATACATGATGCGGATTTTACCTCACAAAATGTAAATATGTATGTGCAACCAGGTGAGAGTCTGAGTACTCAGGCATGCACAGTAAGTCAGAGTGCACAGGAGACTGGTGCTGGAAATAGCGATAATGCTATTGATATGGAGGAGGTTGGTGTGGTGTGGCATGAGGCTGGTCATCCCTCTCTGCTAAATAAGGATGTTACTGTCAGATCGAGTGTGAGGTGTCCTGCTGTTAATAATACTTTACCCCTCAGATCCTCGGCTGCTATGGTCAGCGAGTCTTCCTTTAAGGAACCCCTCCCTTGCAGTTTATCCCCGCTGGGTTTTCATCTGTCTAAGTCAGTCAAAGAAAAAATTTGGAGGGGTGAATATCTCGATATATTATCACTTCTCCCTGCTTCTAAGGAGTTTTTGGCTAAATCTGACAGGCAGTCCAGCGAAAGAACAGAGGAAGATAGGAGGAGAGCGGTTCCTAAGACATTTCAAAACTGGCTGCAAGCGTTCTGTATCTATTCAGCAGTTATGGGAGAACGCTTCCCGGGGAAGTGCTCAGGTTTATTCCAACACCTGGATATTATTGCGGAGGCCTTTCGCCACTTTGGCGGCTCCGCATGGTTCTCATATGACGAGAATTTCCGTCAAAAACTAGCTGTGCACCCATCGCTGCATTGGGGGGCTAAGGACGTTGGTTTATGGTTAAACCTTATGCTGCCACCTAGGCCCCAGTTCACCCCTCGCCCCGCTTCAAATGGTCAGAGTCCAGTCAGGAAGGGTGTATGCTTTGCATTCAATGAGGGTCAATGTAAATTCTTATTGAATTGTAGATACAAACATGAGTGTTCTTATTGTGGCGGTACTCACGCGGCGAGCAGATGTTTTCGTAAAGCTGCCGCTAGTTCCTCTCATTCAGGACCCAAGGACACACATGGGAAAGGCCCCGACTCCGGTGAGCCTGGCAAGAATGCGCCCATGGCTCGAGCGCTATCCAGACCACAGGATGGCGGCTCTGCTAACTGAAGGTTTTGCCAATGGTTTCTTAGTGCCATCCTTTACTGGTTCAGGGTGTACACCAGTTAAAAATTTACTATCGGTATCCATGCACTCTAACTTAGTGCTTGAGAAAATTTGCAAAGAATTGGCTGAGGGTAGGGTGGCTGGCCCCTTTAATGACCCGCCATTCTCTAATTTCCGGTTGTCCCCTTTGGGCATCGTACCCAAGAAAGAGCTGGGTGCGTTCAGACTGATCCACCACCTATCTTACCCACCGCATTCGTCACTCAATGACGAAGTTGCCTCTGTGGAGGCTCCAGTCTGCTACGCCTCATTTGATGAGGCTTTGTGTCTTTTGAGGCAAGCAGGGCAAGGGGCTGTGCTAGCAAAGGCTGATATTAAGTCGGCTTTCCGCCTTCTTCCCGTGCATCCACAAGGCTTCAATTCTTTGGGTTTTCAATTTTTGAATAAATATTATTTTGATAAATGCATGCCAATGGGGTTTTCTATGTCATGCTTTTATTTCAAGGCTTTTTCCTCCTTCTTACATTGGGTCGTGTCAGTCGTTATCCCTCAAGGCCTTATCCTACATTATCTAGATGACTTCTTGTTTTTAGGTCCCCGGGGGTCATCAGTGTGTATGGAAGCTTTACAGGTTTTCTTTGACGTTTGTCATGACTTTGGCGTGCCTCTGGCCCAGGAGAAAACAGTTTTTCCCACGACAGTTATTGAATTTTTGGGGATCACGGTTGACTCCGAACGAATGGAATTCAGATTGCCACAACAGAAGATACATAAAATGAAGTCTATGATTGCAACCTTTCTTGTCAGTAAGAAGGTGTGCTTAAAGGAGGCACAATCTTTGCTGGGTCTTTTTGCTTTTGCAGCCAGAGTCATCCCTATGGCGAGGGTATTTTCGCGCAGGTTCTCGTTAGCCATAAAAGGTATGGTGAACCCTTACGCTCATTTCCGAATTTCAAAAAGCATCAAGGATGATCTAAGAATTTGGGATGCTTTTTTAAATGAGTTTAATGGTTCCTCGGCCTGGCAAATGGACTTTATTAATAGTTCTCAGTTGGAATTCTTCACCGATGCAGCTGGCTCTGCTGGGTTCGGGGCTTTCTTGGATGGGCGCTGGTGCGCCCAGTCCTGGCACCCTGATTGGCTCCAGAAGGAGATACTTCAAAATCTAGTTCTGTTGGAGCTCTTTCCAGTGATTGTGTCGGTGGTTGTGTGGGAAGACATCTTTAGGAATCGTAGAATCTTAGTTCATACGGATAATAAAGGTGTCTTTTTTGCCATCAATACTCTGTCCTCTAAGTCTGATCCCGTTCTGAGGTTATTGCGTTTCCTTGTACTTCATTGTATGAACTGTAATATATGGTTGAGAGCTGAGCATATTGCAGGTAAAGAAAATAACATAGCAGATTCTTTATCTCGTTCACAGTTCAAGAGATTCCGAGAGTTGGCGCCATCAGCGGATCAACATGGCACCCCTTGCCCAGACTTCCTCTGGGGCTTAATTTGGGAATAATATTCCGGAATCTCAAGGCTTCAGTAGCGGAAAACACCTGGAGGGATTATAGGCTTTCATGGCACAAATGGTGCTCTTTCTGTCAACCATTGGGTTTGGATCCACTAGATGTATCTTCTTACGTGGCTTTGTCTTTTTTGTCCTTTCTCATTCAGTCTAATCTGTCCCCGGCTTCCATAGGTAAAATATTGGCTGGAGTTTCTTTTTTCCTTAAGTTTGCAGGCCTTCCTGCTCTTACCTCTTTCTTTCAGGTCACTCAGGTTTTGAAGGGCCTCAAAAAGTCTAGGCCCTCTTTAGATAATAGGCGTCCCATATCTATCCCCATTTTGATCGATCTTCTTCAGATCCTTCAAGATGTCTGCTCATCCAATTTCGAATCTTTGCTTTTTAAGGCTGCTTTCTCTATAGCATTCTTTGGAGCCCTTCGGTTAGGTGAGTTTACTGCAGCAAATAGAAACGCTTTTTCATTTCTCCGTTTTTCTCATGTTCAGTTTGACGTCGGTTCTGTCCGTCTGTTTTTGTCCAGATCAAAGTCCTCTCAGGTTGGCCAGTGGTTTTCTTTATCCAGTTCTCCTAATGAGGCTATCTGTCCCGTGTTTCATGTTCGTAATTATCTTTTGGTCAGACCATTGAGTAACGATTCCTTTTTTATTCATGAAGACTTGTCCTCTCTAACTAGGTACCAGTTCTCAGCTGTTTTGGCCTCCTGTTTGAAGCGCTTGAATTTATCTGGGTACCAATTTTCTTCCCATTCTTTCCGAATTGGCGCTGCCACCACAGCTGATTCTATAGGTTTTTCAGAGAGTAAGGTTAAAAAAGTGGGCAGGTGGGGCAGTAATAGATATAAGTTATATGTTCGTCCCAGTCTTCTAACTTTATGATTCTCTTTCAGATTTATCCAGGAATATCGCTTGGGTCATAGGTCACTCCTACGTGTTCTGGGCTTACAAGCACTCCGGATCCAGATCATACTCTGCTAACCTGGGGCTTGATCCTGATTTATTTTTAATTTTATGGTCAGGTGTTAGAGGTATGCGGTGGCGCAATTTAAAAGACCACCTAGCTTATTTGTCTTCTGTCTGGCCTCAACCCCAAGTGATAGTTATCCACGTGGGGGCTAATGACTTGGGTAAATTCAACACATGGGACTTGTTATGTGAAATGAAAAGGGATCTCTATTCCATAACTCAAATGTTCCCAGGTTCAGTGTTAGTATATTCTGAGATGGTTCCCAGGCTGTTATGGTCGCCGCACGGCACCCTTTTCTACGTGGATAGAATCCGCAGACGGCTAAATAGGACGATTCATAGTTTTATGCCTTCAATTGGTGGCTCTTCCTTTCGTCATTCCGAGTTAGAGGGTTTTTTGCCTGGGTTGTTTCGGGTTGACCAAATTCATCTGTCAGGCATTGGCCTGGACATTTTTAATATGGGTATCCAGTCCATGATCGAATCAGCCACGGTGGTGGGGGGGCCTCGGCCAACAGCTTCGCGGTTGGCCCCGGCCGGTGGGGAGTAGTCGTCCAGCTTTTGCTGGATGGACAGAAATTAATTTGATTTTAAAGTTTTAAGTTTAGCCAATTTGGCCTTTTGTAATTTAATTTATTTATTGAGAAAATTTTTGTAACCCCGCCCCCACATTTTATGGATGACACCGTGGCCAATTTTACCAAAGTTAAATAAAAATGTTGTATCAAATTGTTGTTTGGTCTCCTTATTCAATACCTCTGTACTAGCCCATGTGAGGCTACGGCAGTATGCTGAGCCTGCATGGGATAGAGCAGAGGGAGAAGTGGGCTGCCGCGCTCTGGGGTAGTAACAGCCTCTGATTGGTCAGCTGCGGCAGCCCCCTTCTCTGATAGGTCCGTTCGCGTGAGGTAAAACCTGCACTGGACGAGCCTATATAAGGGAGAGGCTGAGGTGATTTGCTCAGTCACATCTCCTGACAAGCAGCATCGCCCGCCCGCCCACCCTTACCTGTCAGTTTGTCATAATAAGTCATGGGGTCGTCTGTATGGGGGGAGTAGTCGTCCAGCTTTTGCTGGATGGACAGAAATTAATTTGATTTTAAAGTTTTAAGTTTAGCCAATTTGGCCTTTTGTAATTTAATTTATTTATTGAGAAAATTTTTGTAACCCCGCCCCCACATTTTATGGATGACACCGTGGCCAATTTTACCAAAGTTAAATAAAAATGTTGTATCAAATTGTTGTTTGGTCTCCTTATTCAATACCTCTGTACTAGCCCATGTTGATATAGATCTGCTTTGCCAATCAATTCGTTACTTCACCCACAAGGATCGAATGAAGTGGAAGCCTTCTGACAGTGAGTACCTCTGGTTGAATAGGAGTCGCAACAGGTATCGAACAGTTATACAGACCACTTACTGCACCGACCTTTTGAAATGTTACTCAACTTGCCGAGCATACATTTTTACTGAACAATATGCCACTTAGAATTGTATCTATGAACGTTAAAGGCCTGAACCACCCAGTGAAAAGGAAATCAATGTGGGCTGAAGCTATCTCACACAAGGGAGACGTTCTGTGTGCCCAGGAAACGCACTTTAACAGCACAGCCCCACCCAAGTGTTCACATAAAAGCTTCCCACATGTATTCATGGCCAATGCAGATTCTAAGACAAAGGGAGTACTGATTGCCATAAAGGACTCAGTGGCCTTTTCTCTACACTCTCAGATCCAAGACCCGTTGGGGAGATTCCTTATACTCCTATGCGACATGGACTCTGTTCCTTACACTATAGTGACAGCCTATTCACCAAATACTCACCAGATCCGATTTTTCAACAAATTGATGAAAAGAATTCTTAAGGTGCAAAGAGGTCATTTAATAATTTGCGGTGACTTTAATATCACTCCTGACCCCAAGATGGACTCTACTTCCCAGTCTACTCGCTACCAACCCTCTTTGCTTCCATGCATGCAGGGCCGGGGTGTATATGATGCCTGGCGCTGTCTGCATGGTTCCGAGAGGGACTTCACCTATTTTTCTCCCCCTCATAGGGTTTACACCAGGATCGACCTTTTCGTAGTAGACCAGCAGATACTGCTTAAAACTAAATCTGTGGACATAAATACTATAACATGGTCTGACCATGCATCCATTGTTCTAACTATTGACAATGCAATTCCTCCCCAGAGGAGCTCAGTATGGAGACTCAACACCTTCCTTCTACAACACCGGGACACAAGAGAGGTGTTTGAGTCTAACTTGTCTTCCTATTTTTCTGATAATGCTGGATCGGTTGATGATCCATTTATATTGTGGAATGCCCATAAGGCTTACATGCGGGGTATTGGAATTCAAGTAGGGGCGCGGTTCAAGAGGCAGAGGCAGCAGCGTGTTGTCGAATTGACTGACCAAATAGCTAAACTAGAATTGATAAACAAACAAAATACGTCCCTCACCGTTTCTGACCAACTATCAAAACTCAGGTATGACCTTAGACTACTGCTGTTAGAGAATTTCGAAAGGACAACCAAAAAACTTAAGATGACATACTACTCCACGGGCAATAAAGCCGGGAAATTACTAGCACAAACTCTCAAGGGACATAGATATAAATGTAAGATACCCTTTATTCACCACCCACAATCTCACCAAAAAGAGTACCATCCTCAAAACATTGCTGACGCTTTTAGTCATTACTATAGCACTCTATACAACCTAAAAGATGATCCCTCTACCTTCCAACCAACACCAGAAATAATTAACAATTTCCTCAATAAACTAAATATCCCTAAATTGTCCCCCGAACATCTTTTGGCCTTGAATTTGCCATTTAATGACCAGGAACTGTCCAAAGTAATTGACTCACTCCCCTTAAATAAATCCCCGGGTCCAGATGGTTTTAGTGGAGAATATTACAAGAAGTTCAAAGCAACCCTATCCCCTTACTTATTAAAAGTATTTCACTCTGCTGCTGCCTCGGCCTCTTTCCCCCCAGAAATGTTAGAAGCCCTGATCATTACACTGCCTAAACCTGGGAAGGAACCCACCTGCCCGGCAAACTTTAGACCGATCTCATTATTAAACATCGACATTAAAATTTACGCAAAGTTATTGGCACTGAGGCTGGTAGATATTTTGCCTATGTTGATACATCCTGATCAAACTGGATTTACTAAACACAGGCAGACATCCGACGCTACTCGTCGAATGATTAATATTATACATCTAGCTCAGGTGCGACGAAGGCCTTCTCTGCTCCTTTCTTTGGATGCAGAGAAGGCCTTCGATAGAGTCCACTGGTTATATTTGACCAAGGCACTTGAAGCTTTTGGATTTAGGGACGAGATCCTCTCGGCTATCCTGGCTCTTTATTCCAGGCCCTCTGCCAGGGTCTTCATGTCCGGCATTCTTTCTACCCCCTTCACTATTTCAAACGGCACGAGACAGGGCTGCCCCCTGTCCCCTTTAATATTCAATTTAGTAATGGAGCCCTTTGCAGCATACATTAGGTCCCACCCGGACATAACCGGGTTCAACATAGGCACTCAAAAGCACTCAATTAGTCTTTTCGCAGACGACATCATTATGATCATGACGAAGGTGGGTTCCTCCCTAGCCGCGACCTCTGAAGCGTTAAAACTGTTTAACCATGTTTCGTACTATAAGGTCAATGAGAGCAAGTCCTTTATCCTGGGGTTGGGAATTGATCCTGAAACTCGCTCTGGACTTCAATCCCGCTATCCATTCAAGTGGGTGGACAAAGGTATAAAATATTTAGGTATCATGTTAACTGCTCGAGTGGAGGACCTGGTTGGTGCCAACTACACCCCATTCCTCGCTACACTAGGTAACAAATTACAGGACCTTTCCTGGAAAGAGTCTACCTGGACTGGGCGTTTAGCTGCATTTAAAATGCTGATCTTACCCCAATTTATCTATTTGTTCAGGAACCTTCCTATCCCAGTCCCAAACAAATTTTTTCAAACTGCTCAATCCCTTGTCGGTAAATATTTGTGGCAGGGAAGGAGAGCTAGATGTGCAGCGTACAAACTATTGAAGTCCAGGGAGACGGGCGGAGTAGGTCTTGTCTCCCTAAAAGATTACCACAGAGCTGCTATATTGGCTCAATTGAAACATTGGTTCCCTGGTGGGACGGTTACCAGGTGGCTGGAGTTGGAAGCTGCACAATGCTCCCAATACACCTTATTTGACTTATTGATCTCATGTAGGAATATCAGCACTACTCTTCCAGACTTGTCGCCTACTACAGTGGCCTCGGTGAGTACATGGAAGGGACTCCTAGAGGAACCCATGACAGTTTCCACCCAAAAGACCATCCATCTTGGTATCTCGGGCCTTCATTTACATATCCCTAACCTAAATATTAAAGCTTGGGAATCGAAAGGTCTTCTGAAAGTTGAAGATTTGAGAGTAGGCCCAGCAACCAAGTCCTTCCGATCCCTTCAGATCGAGTTTGGACTACAGGATAGGGACCAATATGCATACTCCCAGATATCCCACCTATTGGCCACCCCCTTTGAGTCATATATCAAGTTACCTTGGCGCGTGTATCTCTATCTATTCAATGCTCGCTCGTCTATTAAAGGGATATCTCTATTCTACAATCTAATAGGACAGAAGTCAGAATCTAGCAAAACTCCATCCATGAGAACCTGGGAACTTGACCTGAAGCAATCCTATTCCCTGCCTCAATGGAATCTAGCGGTAATATCTAATTACAAAGCCACAAGGAGTGCTAACCTTTGGGAGCTATCTCAAAAAATACTACTCAGATGGTATCTGACACCTACAAGGTTGGCGGGCTTCTCAAAGAAGCTGTCACCTCTGTGTTGGAGACAATGTGGGGAAAAAGGATCTTTACTGCACATATTGGGCAAATGTCCTAAGTTGACAGCATACTGGACGGAGGTCTTTGACCTCATTGGTCAGTTGATAGGATCTAGAGTTCCCTTTGATCTAGGATTTGCAATTCTTTCACTGGGCATTGAGTCCATGCCACACTCCCATAGATGTATAGTATCTCACGTACTACTAAGTGCGAGACTAGAATTAATGAGACGTTGGAGGTCAGAGGAACTGCCTACTTTGAAGGAGGTGATTAGAACTACCAACTTACATATCACATACGAATCCATGTTCATGGCCTCTCAAAACAATCTGGAACGTTGGCGGCAGGTCTGGAACCCATGGGTAGAATGGTATAAATTGAATGCCGGTTGACATTGATAAACAATAGCTATCCGTCATATCTCACTCATCCCTTCTCCTCTCTTTATCTCTCCCTTAAATACCTTTCCACCTTTTGATCTTTTTCCTATTTTTCTTTTTCACTTCTACTTATGCTTAATGTGAGTTCTACAGTTTATGATATACGAAGCGGGGGGCAGCGGGGCCCTTGGAGCTGGGGCCCTCCCTATAGAGGCGCAGCATGTTCCCTTGGGGGCGCCGGGGGATGGGCCCCTGCTCTTGGGGGTCTCGGTGTCCTCTCATCAGAAGCAGGTTTTTAGTTGGATGTGTTGATAGCCATGTTCATGGTAATGGTATTATAGAACTCAGATATGCTATTCCTCTTTCCTATCAATATTTTGTTAGTATTACATGTATTTCATGTTTTCTTACGTTACAACTGTTTTGGCGTTAATGGTACCTAAATCTTTCGGATACAATGATAATCATCTAACTATGTGGTACCCACTACTGTTAAATAACTTGTACCCAGTGATTAGAGTTGTATGCTTGAACTCTGTGTATTTGTGTACAATTGCGCCTTGTCTTATATACCAATAAAAATTTATTGAATGAAAAAGAATATCTCCTAAACCTGTACCTGTAGGAGATATTCCCCTCATGCGACTTGTACACACAAATTGCATGTGTGTAGGAATGTGAACATGATTAAATAACATATCTATTGCCACCACCTTTTGTAAGCAACTAATGCTGCGGCCCAAGGGCCAGATGTGGCCCTTTGCTAGCCTTTATCCAGCCCTTATGGCACAATAGCTTCCAATGTCATGAGACACAATTCCCCCCATTTACACCAACAATGGGGCACTATACTGTATTACCAATAATGTGATAGTATTCCTTCTACTAATAGGGGGAATACTCCTCTTCCTGGTAACCACCAACCCTGATGTTCCCACTGATGCAGGGCCCGTGAGATTTTCATTCCCTTGCTGGCCCCAATCCGTCCCTGAAGGGCAATAAAGTGGATTTTTATTTGTTACATTTGTAGACCCCAGAAAAAATGCATAATATAAGTATACAATTGTCAGCATGTCACTAATACATAATGGCACACTCTGACCCCTATTTGATATCGTAGGGATACTGAACCCAAAGATAAAAACGTATCTAAATAAAATAAATATGAGACTTCTTAATACATCGATCTTATTGTTTTATTTTCTCAATACAGCATAGAAAATGGTATAGTTGGCCAAAAAAGCATAGCATACAGTATAGTTGTTCAAAAAAACAAAAAAGTAAAAAACATTAAAATGAATCAAGCTGCCATGGGACCTGTCCTGCAGGAGACATGAAGTATGCCGCATATTGATCACGGACATGTGTACCCTGTCTGTTCCCACGTACACCAGTCCAATGAGCTATTTCCAGATTCTCATGCCCTGGCTCCTCAAAATCAAATCCATCACGCTGCCTTACAAAGTTGTGCAAGGCACACGCAGCTTTAACAGCACTGACTGCATTCTGCACTTATTAGCCAAAATAACGAAAGCACATTCAACTACTCGACGTGCTCTGGTTAGGCGATAGTTGAACACACTCTTCTCCTCAGTCCGATTATGCCCCGAATAAGGCCATAAAAGATGTGTACTTAGAGCAAAGGCCTCATCACCCACAAATACACTGTGTAGGGGAGGGCCATTTGTGCCCGGGAGTGGACTGCTTTCCGGAAGGTCCAGACCATCTGTACGTAGCATGTGTCCAAAAGATGAGTTCCCAAATATAGCGGAGTCCGCGCTGCTGCCATACGACCCAATGTCAATGTACCGGAAACAATAATTGGCTTCAGCCACAGCCATTAACACAAACGAAAAGTATTTTTTGTAATTAAAGTACTGGCTTCCACTAGCCATGGGCTTTACAATACGAATGTGGTTCCCATCAATCGCTCCAACACAATTGGGGAAGTTGCAGCATTGCCAGAATACTTCAGAAATCTGTGCCCATTCTTCTGCTGTAGGTTTTTTAAACACAATTTCCTTTAGGACTTCCCAAATTGCAGAGCAGGTGTCACAGATAATGTAGCTGGCAGTCGACTTTCCTATACGGAAGGCATAATGTAAGCTTGCTATGGATTGTCCGGTTGATAGATACCTACAAAGAAAATAATATATATTATTTTATTTTATTTTTGACAGTAAAAATGCTAAAGTCAAAATGGAAGAGCATCCGTGACGCCTTCACTCGTCAAGTGAGGCTACAACGCCAACGCAGGAGTGGATCAGCAGCGTGCACATCAAAAGATTATATCTACTCAAAAGAACTGGAGTTCTTAAGACCAGTGCTGGCTTTGGGGAGGTAAACTATTATCTGTACTAAGGTCAGTAAACTAAATGTTAAAAAGTAAGTTAGAATAACTCATTTCTATTTTCAGTACTGAAAACTGCTGGGAGGAAGCTGCTCCAACAGAACCTGTGGACTTGGATAATTCAAGTTTAGCCTCAGGTGATCAGGCTCTGGCGGGTCAGGAGCCAGAAAGCCAAACTTCAAATTCATCGTGGTCCACATCGGCTACACCGGTTGGAGACGACGAGTCGGCGACAAGGGTGTTTCCACGTGGACCTGCAAGAGGGACCAGAAGGAAGGCTCCAGCTCCTGATCCAGCACTTGACTGAATGTTGGACATCATGTCCAATTTGTCCGAAAAAATGAACAGCAACCGTTCGCATGGCCAAATGTCGGCTAAATGTGTGGGGGAGTTGATGGACAGGGTACCACAAAATCTGCAGGCACTTATGTTGGCCGGTACCATAAGGTACATAGCTACATTCATATCACCAACCGAACCCAATCAAATCTCTGAACCTCCACCACCCTATGGTCCCTACGCTACCCACCCCACGCAGCATCTCTCAGCACCACCCCTTCCTCTTTCGACAGCACCACATATTCCCACCCACCTACCTCGACCAACACCACCTCATACTTACCCTCCTCTGACGACAACTCTTTCTCCTTTCCCTTATCTGCCAACACCACCTTCCACTTACACTCCTCTGATGACAACAACACTTTCAGCTTACCCTCATCTTCAGACACCACCTTCTACTTACCCTCCTCTGACGACGACAACAACTTCTTCTACTTACCCCCATCTCCCGATACAACCAACTTACAATCCTCCACCAACAACAACACCACCACCACCTTCTCGTTGGCCAACAGATAACACCCCCACCTCCAGCTGGTCACATTTTGGCCAAGCCATGCATGTGGTGATGTCACCACACGAGAGAGAGGACTCCTCTAAGGCCCTGTACACACGAGAGGACATTTCTCCTCCGGATTTTGATCTGATGGCTTGTACACACCATCAGATCAAAATCCCCGCAGAAAACATCCGCGGTGACGTGGCCGCGCCGTCGCCGCGACAATGACGCGGCGACGTGCACGACCCTCGAAGGTAAATACTTCCACGCATGCGTCGAATCATTTCGACGCATGCGAGGGATGGGGATCGGACGGACTTATCCGGTGAGTCTGTACAGACGACCGGATAAGTCCGAAGGACAGGTTTCCAGCGGATAGATTTCTTAGCATGCTAAGAAATTTTTATCCGCTGGAAAACCGTCGGCTGGACAAATGTCCGCTGGAAAATGTCCGCTCGGGCCTACACACGACCGGATCTGTCCGCTGGAACTGATCCGCGGATAAATCCCAGTGGACAGATCCGGTCGTGTGTACGGGGCCTAAAACATATCATCAGATGTAAATAACATTTTTACATGAGCAACGTTAATTTCTTGGGATATGTAAATAATGAATAAAAGAACCTAAAAACGTTGATCTACCAAATGTTTGCAATTGTTTAAATTTTTTTTTAAAAAATGTGATCTTCAAAAACGTGTGTTTGGTTTTTATTTGATGCATATATGAAAATATTAATATTGTGTAATACATGCAATAGTCTATAAGCAGACCAAGACCTAGTCAGCTGAAGGACCCGGACTGTTTTGTTGCAATTAATTGCGCGGTTATACGACGTGGCTAAACATAATTGGCGTCCTTTTTGTCAATAAAATATAGCTTTTTTTCGGTTTTTCATCACCTGTGTTTTTTTTTTCTTTTGGCGGTATTAGCAAGAATATAGCATCAGTTTTGAACAATTAAAAATAGACGTATATTAGCATTATATTTTTGAAAAATATAAATTACCTCAGTGTGATGATTAGTCGCTCCACAGGGGGTATACTATTGCGGAAGTAGGTGTCCATCTTCTGCAATCTTCTGCTGAGTAATTCAAGCAACTCATCAAAACTGTAAAGATAAATTGGATTTTTAATTGAAAATGCTAAGGTACAATGTCAAAAAGCATGAATCCAGATAATTTTAACTAACCTTTTTATGGACATCCTGGTGTAGTCCAGAAATGTCTCCTCATGGTCACGTAGGTCATTGTACATGACCCAAAATTGGCCTCTCTCTTCCCGACCAGCAATGATGGGGTGTATCCAATATCTGCGTGCCCTCTTCCTTCTCCTCTCTCTCTCGTATAGCAGATATGTGGTAGTAGTGGCTGCTGCCAGCAACAAGGACATCTCATCATCACTCATTTTCACTTCTGAGTAATAAATATAATGGAGTCGGAAGCACAAGGATGACCCGGAAGAGGAATATTCACCAAGGAAGAGGAAAAAAAATCCTAACATAGCAACAAATGATGACAGAGGTGATCATTTTTCCTATTAAGCAAAATAAAAAACAAAGAAGTACAAAAAACGTCGGACGACGCTGTATGCAAACGCACACAAACGCGCAAATACGCGCGACAAAACGCTGAAAAAACGCCGCAAATCGCCTATGCCTAGGTGTGAATGCAGCCTAAGGGGTTATAATACTATAAAATGGAAGGGACTCAGGAAGCCCTAAATGTCCATGGGTTAGGGGTGTAAATTACTTGTCTTGCCTTGGGTGCTGACAACCCTCACTGATATAGCAATTCCCCATTTTTTTAAGCAGTACTGAAATAGGTGGATGGGGAGTGTTGTGCTTTGGTGCGCTTTACAATGTGGTGCTGTAAGCTGAAACACAATAGAATACAGTGCTGTGCTGCTAACAAAGATACAAATGTGCTGCTGACCTAAAAAAACAAAGGTAAAAGACCCTAAAAAATCTATATTGAAATAAAATACAACCCCAGGGAAAAAGAAAACACAAAAAAACTAAACACTAAACCCCAAATGCCAATCCTAAAACACTATTACAAAAAAATAAAAATGATCAACTTAAAAAAATATAAACAAAGCAATCCCCCCACAATTATATATATATATATATATATATATATATATATATATATATATATATATATATATATATATATATATATATATATATAAACAGTATGGAACTGCAGAGACACAGCAACATAATTTGTGAGTTTACCACTGTCACTTTAATCACTGTATGTGCAGTAGCTGTAAATGTGCCTCTTTTTGTGTGAGATCGTTGTTTGCAAACAAACAAATGCGCTTAGTATGATTGGCTATGATCACATGACCTGGAACAAATTAGTATAGCCTCCATATGTAAATGCAAAACCAACTCTGTCTGTCTTGCAGGCCTACAATGGCATCAGATTACATGTCCCTCAGCGTATCTATCTATCGATCTATCTATCGATCTATCGATCTATCTATCTATCTATCTATCTATCTATCTATCTATCTATCTATCTATCTATCTATCTATCTATCTATCTATCTATCTATCTATCTATCTATCTATCTATCTATCTATCTATCCATCCACCAGCTGCATAGTACTTACTGGGCTTTGTTTCAAAGATTTCAAGTTCTTCACAAAGCTTTTTGGCTCCTGATCAGGAAAAACAGATGTAGGCTACCTACCCTATCGCCTTTATGTAATCCTTCATGTTTCAAGTCAAAGAATACCTATGGTAACAGAAAGAAAAATACCTTTAGGGAATCTATGACAAACGCAATAATTCATTTTCATTTAAAATCTGATTAATCCTCTAGCACATTAACAAGCCTGTAATTCAGAAGAAAAAGAAAACCTCTGTTACATCTCAAATCAAACTATTTACTTGAAAGAATAAAATTAATCCTTTAATTATATTATGGAAATTACGTTTTCCTTTTCATCACTATTTAAATAGAGGTGCAAGTGGTTAAAAGAGTTAAGATAATAAAATTATTTATTATCCCAAGATTATCTTCAATTTAAACAGATTTGTCTTTTACCTTGAGTTTTTTCATGCTAATTGCCTAAATATGGGTTAATGACGTCAGGATGTTTTAGAAGGAAAAATCAACTAATGCTGAAAATCTAATATAGATTTGCACAAACCTCTGAAATAGAATAAATAATTTATTATCTTTAACTTTTCTTTCATAGCTCATTTACTGTAAAATACATAGAGCACTACATATAGGGGAAGATTTACTATAACAGGTTCACACAGAATCTGGTGCAGCTGTGCATGGTAGCCAATCAGCTTCTAACTTCAGATTGTTCACTTAAGCTCTGACAATAAGGCCCTTTTCACACTGGGGTGGGAGCGGTATAGCGCCGCTAAAAATAGCGGCGCTATACCATCGGATTTGCTGCAGGATTCGGCCGCTAGCGGTGCCGTATTAACCCCCGGTAGCGGCCGATAACGGGTTAATACCGCCCGCAATGCGCCTCTGTAGAGGTGCAATGCAGGCGGTATTGACGCGGTTTCCCATTGTTTTAAATGGGAAGGAGCGGTGAAGGAGCAGTATACATGCCGCTCCTCTCACCGTTCCTTAAGATGCTGCTGACAGCAGATTTTTTTCTCTCCTGCCAGCGCATCGCCTCAGTGTGAAAGCCCTCCGGCTTTTACATTGAGGTTGCTGGGCAGGAGTTTTTCAGGCGGTATAGCAGCGCTATTTTTAGCGTTGTACCGCCTGAAAAACTCCTCAGTGTGAAAGGGGTCAAAGGCTCCATTCACACATAGGCGATTTGAATTCCCGTGGCGGAATCTCTCTGATTCTGTCCACAATTTCAGAATCACGGTAAAATGCTGGACGCACTTGCAATGCTATTATTTCTCAATGGTGTCCTAAACGCAGTGTGATTTTGCCACGATTGTTACATGACAAATTGGTGCAAAATCGCTCAAAAAAATTCATGGGACACATGTCGCTCAAACGAAGTTCTTCTTTTGAGCAACACGTGACCTGCAATTTTATTTGAATGATTTTGCAACAATTTGTTGAGAAACAATCATGGCAAAATCACACATTGAGAAATAATGGCATCACAAACGCGTCCCAGGTTTTGCCACAATTCTGGAATTGCAGGCAATATCGCGTGTAAATGAAGCCTAAAATCTAGAAAATTATTTGTTTCAGATTGGAACCAGTTTCTGTATGCACCAGTTTTAGTAAATCTCTCCCATAGTTTTATATATAAAAGAGATTTTTTTTGTATAAAAAGTCACTTAAATACACAATTATCGTATTTATCGCGGTATAACGCGCTCCCGCGTATACCGCGCACCCCTAAAGTGACCCCCAATCCTGTGAAAAAAAAGTTATTTTTGTACTTACAGTTTTGGTGTCTTGCGCGGCGTCCATCGGCGGCCTCGTCGGGTCCGGCAACTGTCGCGCTCACGTCCTGTACGTCTAGGATGTGACCGCGGAAGAAGCCGAGACTGGCCGACTATACCCGAGTGTACTGCGCTCAGTATATGTCGGCGCAGTATTCAAAACTCGGCGCGGGAAAGCGGGTATCGGCGTATATCGCGCACCCACGATTTTGCCCTGATTTTCAGGGCAAAAAAGTGCTCGATATACGCCGATAAATATAGTAATAATAAAATACAGATTCAGAATGCTCATTTATGAAGAGTTCAGTAGGTTTTCTAGCAACTCACTTGCCATTGCACTTTTACACAGCAAATTATCAGCGTCCATCTTTACTGATTTGCAGATCTAGCACAATTCGGATTAAATTGAATTTGTTAAAAACTCAAATTTTAAATACAAATTGCACTCTAGTCAGTTGGATTCCATGATCACAATTTAACTTTGAAGGGCTGCTAGGCATTGTCACCCATGTGGCATTAGAAGCCCCACAGCCGCTCATTGTATTTTGTTTTGCATATGATTTTGTTTGATTTATCTCTGGTGTTTTATACCATAAGTGTGAAAAAATGTGTAATTGCAGCATTTTAAAACTGGAAACTACCATTGAGTTTTTTTTTTGTATGTAGTTACTTTCATTTTACATTTCTTTACACATAGCAATAAAATACAACAAAAAATAAGTGATTTGAAGATACCTCCTTCTTTTTTCCTATTTTCTAAAAAAAAAACTTAAATAATAACATGCATCAGGTAAAGTGGGAATATTTATCCATTCATCTATGATTATTTTATTTTAGGAGTTATTTATATTGTGTTTTTTTTTTTTTTTTACATATCATGCATTGTCATGTTAAGTGATCATAATCATGCATGAATTCTTAAAAAAGTAACATTACATTAATTACCTCCAAAAATGATTATTTTCTCATATGTTTTGGTATACAGTGTATATATATATATATATATATATATATATATATATATATATATATATATACATATATATATATACATATGTGTGTGTGTGTGTGTGTGTGTGTGTGTGTGTGTGTGTTTAAGACAATATAAAAAAGGGTTTAAAAGGCAAATTAAAACATTTAAAAATACAGTGCACAGCTGTATTTTTACATTTTTTTCAATTTTGTGGTGTATTTCCTTTAAAAAAAATACACAAAAAAATCCTACAGTTTTCCACATCTTTACATTATTATACCTTATCTTTACATTAATAAACCTTGTTGATACCTGTTGTCTAATAGCACCACATGAAACACAAATACAAAAGGACACTCAGTTATTGGCTGTGGAGGCTTCCAATGCCTTTGAGGTTAGAATAGCTTGTCTAGCAGCTTTTCAAAGGGTCAAATGTAACCATTATTGACTTTATTGCAGTTTAAAAAATTTGAAAGTGACCCCTGTAAATTCTGGTGGAATTTAAGTTTGACCCATATTTTGAAGCGGAGGTTCCGTCAATTTTTTTTTTTAAGTCAGCAGCTACAAATACGGCAGCTGCTGACTTTGAAAAAATGGACACTTACCTGTCCAGCGCACCCACGATGTCAGCAGCCGAGGCTGAGCAATCGCTCGGTCTTCGGCTGCTTCCGCCACCATCCTCGGAGAGGGAATCAGGATTCCCTACTGCGCATGCGCGAGGATCGCGGCGCGCCGTCACTGGTCCTCACTCTCTCCTGGGAACAGTGTTTGCCAGAAGACAACGGGGAAAGTGACATCAAAGGCTGGATTCAGACCCGGAAGTGGTGCAAATACCTGTCTCAGACAAAAAGCGGAGATTCACTTTTTGTGTGAACCTCCGCTTTAAATTCAACAATACCCATTTATTCTACTAATTCTAGTATCTCCCACTATCAGGAACCGCTTTTCTATTTGTTGTAAATTTGTTTTAATCTTTTAAAACATAACAAATAACAAACAAATAAAATAATTGTGAAAGTGAAATACAGTAAAGTTGCTTGCATGCTCAGTCCTGGATCCTCAAAAAACAATAAAAAATTTGAAATCTCTATAGCCTTGTTCAGACAGGCACCGAGGACCGCACACTGTGAAAAGGGACATTTTTTGTGTGTCCCAAGTTTTCCGGTGCTGCATGCAGTCCATTCATGTCTATAATGATGAACACAGCCACTTGTCCTAATGTGGCAGGTACAGGCGGTCCCCAGGTTACAAACATTCAACTTACAAACGACTCCTACTTACAAACAGGGGGAGACAACAGGAATTGAGAGGAAATCTACCCCTCCTATAAGAGTTATCATGGGAAAAAAGTTGTTTCTGCTTTATCAACAATCCTTGTTTCCACAACAACCCAAAATGTTCTAAATCTAATTGTCATAGGGACAGAAAGTGAAGTGAAATCTTCTGAACAGGGGCACAGACAGCAAAACAAATGTTACAGGTGAGTTAACCCTTCACTATGCTATCCAAAAAACGAAAAAATATTTTTTTGGGCTGAAGTTACACTTAAAAAATATACCTGTTCTGATTTACAAACAAATTCAACTTAAGAAAAAACCTACAGACCCTATCTTGTTTGTAACCTGGGGACTGCCTGTATGTGGTTGTGGGTGAGTGGCCTGCAATGAGCCTCAGTGCCCATGTGAACTAAGCTGAAAAGTCTTCCGCTTAGACTAGATGGGATCAACCATCCCAGACCTTCCATTTCTTGATTGCCTGATGCTGTTAAAGATTAGGAATAATCTTCCCATCCGGGCTTGTCCAGGCACTTTATTCAAATTCCAGACTTTTAGACCATTTGGCAGGAGTCAAACTTCACATTTAGCCTTTTTCCTACCGCCACTTTATATGACAGGTTCCTTCTTTCTGTGTCAATGATTGTTAATGAAGCAGAGAATGGCAGCACCTATGCATAATGGACAACCAATGATATCACCTGGCCCAGGGCTCAAGTCCTGCGGGAACGCGTGGGAACGGAGTTCCTGCACTTTTTTCACAGCAGGAACTCAGTTCCCTTTCCAGGACTAGAGCAGCCGAGCCGCCCGAGCCAATCCTTCACTAAGCGGCGATGCCCAGCTCGAGTCACTGTCAGGGGCAAGCGAACCTTGGTAATTCTTTATGTTACTGGCTGCTTCCTGTATATGGATTCATCAGGTAGTGTGCGGGTATTCCGTCACTTCCTCGATGACGCAAAGTCTCCTGGGAGCTTTTGTCATTGTTCCCAGGAGTCATTGCGGAGGTCTGCCGTGAGTTATCGCAGGATTTAGAAAGAACTTGCGGTTTATTTATTATGCATATGAGCGTATAATTTTTTTTTTGGTGGCGGAGTGGATCTTGGGTGGGAGTTCCCACACTTTTTTCCCCAGGACTTGACCCCTGACCTGGCCCCATCAATTTGATGGCTGGCAGCCCCTGGCAATGTAAAAAAAGGGGTCAGGGATAGTTTAAAAAATAAATTAACGAAAGGCATGGTTCTCCACAAATTCTATACCACACCCTACGATATAAAGAAAAAAAATTGCGCTCCTTGTCTCACTATCCACATCAGACCCTTATCTGAGAATGCATTCTAGCAGGACAGGAATAGGGGGGTAAGCATGATGTTCCCCAAAAATATACAATGCCACCTGCCCTCATCATCCTTGATGAGGACAAGAATCTTTTCTCCATAGCCTTATCCTGGTGGTTGTAGGAGTCTGTGGGTGGGGGCTTACTGGAATATGCAAGCTCCTTTTAAAAATGAGGGTCTCCCAGAAACTGGCCCCCCATCTACGTGAATGAGTAAGTGGTAAATAGTACCTCTGCTCATTCACAAAAACAAAAAAATGCTCACAAGATGGGAAACCCACGTTGCGTCAGAGGAGGTGGGGTCACCTGTACATGTCAATGGGTAACCCTGGCATTTCCCGTTGCATCATAGGGGCGGGGTCACGTGATGGGTGGCCCCGCCCTCAGCTATTTTACAGCTGTCACAGTGGCAGAGCATCATACGGTGGGTGCCTCCCATGGAGGCAGGATCGTGTCAGCGTTGTTTTTTTTTCTGTATCCTCCACAGAATGGATTTACATTGCAGGATCTGGGGGTACCCTTTGTTAAAGAGGGCTTCCAGATTCTGATAAGCCCCCCGCCCGCAGAACCCCACAACCACCGGGCAAGGGTTGTGGGGATGAGGCCCTTGTCCCCATCAACATGGGTACATCCTCCCCATGTTGAGGGCATGTGGCCTGGTACAGTTCAGGAGGGGGGGTGTTCTCTCGTCCCCCCTATTTTCCTGTGGCAGGGTGCGTGCTCGGATAAGGGTCTGGTATGGATTTTAAGGGGGACCCCTACGCCATTTAAAAAAAACCTGCAGGATTCCCCTTAACCAGTTAAGCCCCGGACCAATATGCAGCCTAAAGACCCAAGGTGTTTTTACAGTTCGGGACTGCGTCGCTTTAACAGACAATTGCGCGGTCGTGCGACGTGGCTCCCAAACAAAATTGGCGTCCTTTTCCCCCCCACAAATAGAGCTTTCTTTTGGTGGTATTTGATCACATCTGCGGTTTTTAGTTTTTGCGCTATAAACAAAAATAGAGCGACAATTTTGAAAAAAATTCAATATTTTTTACTTTTTGCTGTAATAAATATCCCCCAAAAACATATATAAAAACATTTTTTTTCCTCAGTTTAGGCCGATACGTATTCTTCTACCTATTTTTAGTAAAAAAAATCGCAATAAGCGTTTATCGATTGGTTTGCGCAAAATTTATAGTGTTTACAAAATAGGGGATAGTTTTATTGCATTTTTATTAATTTTTTTTTTTTTACTACTAATGGCGGCGATCAGCATTTTTTTTCGTGACTGCGACATTATGGCGGACACTTCGGACAATTTTGACACATTTTTGGGACCATTGTCATTTTCACAGCAAAAAATGCATTTAAATTGCATTCTTTATTGTGAAAATGACAGTTGCAGTTTGGGAGTTAACCACAGGTGGCGCTGTAGGAGTTAGGGTGCACCTAGTATGTGTTTACAACTGTAGGGGGGTGTGGCTGTAGGAATGACGTCATCGATCGTGTCTTCCCTATAAAGGGAATGACGCGATCGATGCGCCGCCATAGTGAAGGACGGGGAAGCCGTGTTTACATACGGCTCTCCCCGTTCTTCAGCTCCGGGGAGCGATCGCGACGGAGCGGCTATAAACAAATAGCCGCGCCGTGGTCCCGGATCGCTCCTTGAGCGGACCCGACCTCCGCATGTAGCGGGGGGGTCCCGATCGGACCCCCCACCCGCTAATAGGCAAGGACGTACGTGTACGCCCATGTGCCTGTACGTGCCATATTGTGGACGTATATGTACATGCGGGGGTCGGGAACTGGTTAATATCTATACCAGACCTGAAGGGTCTGGTATGGAATTTGGGGGGACCCCACATATTTTTTTTTCTGGGTTTTTCCCCTTAATATTCCTTCCAGACCCAATAAGCCTGGTAATGGACTGGGGGTGGGCCATGTCAGTTTTTTTCAATAACTTTTATCTGTATTGCCGGGACCCGACAATCTATATCTATATATATAAAACTCAACGTGTGTATGTATGTATGTTCCAGCATCACGTCCAAACGGCTAAAGATATTAACATGAAACTTGGCACACATGTTACTTATATGTCAGCAACAAACATAGGATAGGTGGTTTAACCCTTACCCACCCCCATTTGCCATGGTCGGGGTTTTCCTTTAAAGTCCCATTCAACTCTATGGGAAATACATGTTACTTCATAACATCCAAACGGCTGTAGATATTTCGATAACACTTGGTCACATGTTACTTATATGTCCACTTAAACTATAGGATAGTTAATTTATCCCTTAACTACCCCCGCTTGTGAGGGTCGGGCTTTTTGTTTAAAGTCCCATGCAAATCAATGGGAAATGTATGTTCCCACATAACGTCTGTACGCCTGGAGATATTTCAATAATACCTGGTACACATATTACATATATGGCAAATAAAAATATATGACAGTTAAATTAACCCTTACCTACACCCTTATATAAAAGATGGGTATATTTATATTACTATGATTTTCCTCCCCAAAAGGTTAAGATAGGAAGACCGGGCAATGCCGGGTATTCAGCTAGTATATAAAACTCAACGTGTGTGTGTATGTATGTATGTTCCAGCATCACGTCCAAACGGCTAAAGATATTAGCATGAAACTTGGCACACATGTTACTTATATGTCAGCAACAAACATAGGATAGGCGGTTTAACCCTTACCCACCCCCATTTGCCATGGTCGGGGTTTTTCTTTAAAGTCCCATTCAACTCTATGGGAAATACATGTTACTTCATGTTCCAGCATCACGTCCAAACGGCTAAAGATATTAACATGAAACTTGGCACACATGTTACTTATATGTCAGCAACAAACATAGGATAGGTGGTTTAACCCTTACCCACCCCCATTTGCCATGGTCGGGGTTTTCCTTTAAAGTCCCATTCAACTCTATGGGAAATACATGTTACTTCATAACTTCCAAGCGGCTGTAGATATTTCGATAACACTTGGTCACATGTTACTTATATGTCCACTTAAACTATAGGATAGTTAATTTATCCCTTAACTACCCCCATTTGTGAGGGTCTGGGTTTTTGTTTAAAGTCCCATGCAAATCAATGGGAAATGTGTGTTCCCACATAACTTCTGTACGCCTGGAGATATTTCAATAATACCTGGTACACATATTACTTATATGCCAAATAAAAATATATGACAGTTAAATTAACCCTTACCTACACCCTTATATAAAAGATGGGTATATTTATATTACTATGATTTTCCTCCCCAAAAGGTTAAGATAGGAAGACAGGGCAACGCCGGGTATTCAGCTAGTTCATCATATCTGTGAGTAGTTTTAAATGACTTGTTTTCCTTTAGAAATCTAATTATGTGCAAGGACTGTTCTAAACACTGGCGCTACTTTACAGGCATACTATAGACACCCCCCCCCCCTGGTACAAAATTTAAAGGAATATTTCACTTTTATTGTTTCACTTTAACCACTTACCCCCCGGACCATATTGCTGCCCAAAGACCAGAGTACTTTTTGCGATTCGGGACTGCGTCGCTTTAACCGACAATTGCGCGGTCGTGCGACGTGGCTCCCAAACAAAATTGGCGTCCTTTTTTTCCCACAAATAGAGCTTTCTTTTGGTGGTATTTGATCACCTCTGCGTTTTTTATTTTTTGCGCTATAAACAAAAATAGAACGACAATTTTGAAAAAAATGAATATTTTTTACTTTTTGCTGTAATAAATATCCCCCAAAAATATATAAAAAAACATTTTTTTTCCTCAGTTTAGGCCGATACGTATTCTTCTACATATTTTTCGTAAAAAAAAATCGCAATAAGCGTTTATTGATTGGTTTGCGCAAAAGTTATAGCGTTTACAAAATAGGGGGTATTTTTATGGCATTTTGATTAATATTTTTTTTTACTAGTAATGGCGGCGATCAGCGATTTTTTTTTCGGTATTGCGACATTATGGCGGACACTTCGGACATTTTTGACACATTTTTGGGACCATTGGCATTTTTATAGCGATCAGTGCTATAAAAATGCATTAGATTACTATAAAAATGCCACTGGCAGTGAAGGGGTTAACACTAGGGGGCGGGGAAGGGGTTAAGTATGCCTGGGTGTGTTCTTACTGTGGGGGGGGGGTGGCCTCACTAGGGGAAACACTGATCTTCTGTTCATACATTGTATGAACCGAAGATCAGCATTTCCCCTGCTGACAGGAACGAGAGCTGTGTGTTTACACACACAGCTCCCGTTCCCCGCTCTGTACCGAGCGATCGCGTGTGCCCGGCGGCGATCGCGCCCGCCGGGCACACGCACGGGAGTCGGGGGCGAGCAGGGGGCGCGCGCGCGCCGCCGGAGGTGCGCCCCTAGTGGCGGCTAATAGGCAGGACGTCATATTACGTGCTCTCGCCTAGGAGAGCCACCTTGTGGACGTATTATGACGGTGCGGCGACGGCAAGTGGTTAAGCATTATTAAAATCACTGCTCCCAAAAAAACTGCAGTTTTAAAACTTTTTTTTGCATTGATACATGTCCCCTGGGGCAGGACCCAGGTCCCACAATACTTTTTATGACAATAACTTGCATAGTAACCTTTAAAATTTGCTCTTTTGATTTCTCCCATAGACTTTTAAAGGGTGTTCCGCGGCTTTCGAATTTGCCACAAACACCCCAAATTGTTTGCTATTCCAGCAAACACCCGATGTTCGAGTTGAACTTACATTTGACTCGAACATTGGGCTCATCCCTAATCACAATAAAATACATATATATATATATATATATATATATATATATATATATATATATATATATATATATATATACAGTATATGAAACCATATTAAGGGGAAAAGTACAAAATAGAGCCCCCTTTTAGATATATCAGCCACAAAGGTGCTAAACTGCTGACCAACTTTTTTAAAGTACTTGTGTTCACAATCAAATAGTGCCCATATTCACCCAGTGCTCAAAGTCAGAATCAAATTGTGTGTCAATTCCTCCACCTGGAAGAACACCCCCCAATGGGACCAAACTTACTGCCCAAAGCGACTTTTTACATTAATAAGAACATCAACATGTGCTATTGTAGGCTATATTTTGCCACAAGTCTCACATATGTTCCTCCTTAAACTCCTCTGATGTACTCCAAAAAAATAATGGATATATACTGTAAGGGAAGAGAGAGTCCTTAAAAGTGCAGACATTACTTTATTTTGGAAATAGCAGAATTCAAAGCTTTCTGTCTATGGTAGTCACTTACCCTCTCACAACCCTCAGTGTGCATGCATGTGTTCCATCAGCATAATGATGTCATTGTACTCTGGACCAATATAGAGATTTTGCATGATATAGTCTGTGGGTTTGCTCATTTCACTTTATTTGTTTTGAGCTTAGAGACTGGAAGTAGGCAGGGATCTCCACTCATGGGAGATATTCCTATAGACTCTCTCTGCTGGAGGCTATTGAGTGCCTGGAGTAAGTGAAGCACTGGTTACAGTGTCAACTGATCACAACAGTCGCAGTGTCCCTGATTACTGCCACAGCAGTAATTGGGTCACCATAAGGACTTGTTCACATATGCTATGCTCTCTGAAGAGCCAGCCATGTGCAGATGGTAAGATGAAGTGTCTGTTGGTCTTCATGGTGATACGTTTCGAGGCATGGCCGCTTTTTCAAGTCCTGGAGTTGAAGACCAAAAAGAGTTTAAATAGCCAAATTGGTGGGCCAATTGTGGTGGGGGCAGTAATATAAAAACACACTTTGTGGCCAGTCTACACACCATAGTGCCACCCATGGGCTAAACATTGTATGACAGAAAAGGAAGTAAGAAATAGAAATAAAAAATGGTCATTGACAAATAACTAGACATGCGCACTGCCAAAAAAACTTTTTTTTTTCGTTTATGTTATTTTCGTTTTTTTTTTTTTTTTGGGAAATTCGAAAAAAAAAAAAATTCCGTTTTTGTTTCATTGTTTTTTTTGCTTTTTTGGGGTGATTCGTACATTTTTTTGCTTTTTTCGTAAATTCGTAAATTCGGGAAATTTTCCGAAAAAGCAAAAAACGGAAAGAACGAATGAAATGAAAAAAACTAATGAAACGAAGAAAAAAATACTAATTCAGAAATTTATGAATTTTTTGAAATTTCGAATTTTCGAATTTCGAATTTTTCAATTTTCGAAATTTTTAATTTTTGACATTTCGTAATTTCGAAATGTCGTATTTTCGAAATTTCGTATTTCGAATTTTTCAGTTTTCAAATTTTTTCATTCTCGAATTTTTCAGTTTTCGGATTTTTCAATTTTTGAATTTCGAATTTTTCAATTTTTGAATTTTTAAATTTTCGAAATTTCGAATTTCGAATTTTTAAATTTTCGAAATTTCGAATTTTTGAATTTTCGAAATTTCGATTTTTGACATTTCGAATTTTTGAATTTTCGAAATTTCGATTTTCGAATTTTTGAATTTTCGAAATTCATAAATACGAAAATTCGGAAATACGAAAATTCGAAAATTCGAAAATTTAAAAATTCCAAATTCCAAATTTCGAAATTTCTGAAAAATTCGAAATTGGAAAAGTGAAAAATTCGAATTTTTCGATTTTCGAAATTTCGATTTTCGAAATGTCGATTTTCGAAATTTCGATTTTCGAAATTTCGATTTTCGAAATTTCGAAATTTCGATTTTCGAATTTTTGAATTTTCGAATTTCGAACTTCGATTTTTTCCATTTTTGAATTTTTCAAATTTCGAATTTTTCAAATTTCGAATTTTTCACATTTTGAATTTTTCACATTTCGAAATTTCCGAATTTCGAAAATTCGTAATTTCGAAAATTGAAAAATTCGAAATTAGAAAATTGAAAAAAATCAAAGTTCGAAAATTGAATACATTTTCGAATTTTTTAATTTCCGAATTTCGAATTTTTCAATTTTCGAATTTCGAATTTTTCAATTTTCGAATTTTTCCATTTCGAATTTTTGAAATTCGTAAATACGAAAATTCGAAAATTCGAAATTTGAAAAATTCCAAATTTGAAAAATTCCAAATTTGAAAAATTGTAAAATCCGAAATTTTTTCGAATTTCCGAAAATCCGAATTTCCGAAATTTCTAAAAAAACGAAAATACGAAAATTCGTAAATTCGTAAATATGAATTTTTGAAAATACGAAAATTCGTAAATTCGAATTTTCGGAAATACAAAAATTCGTAAATTCAAAATTTTCGGAAGTCCGAAAATTTGTAAATAAAAAAATCGTAAATACGAAAATTCGTAATTAACAAATTTCCGAATTTTCGTAAAAAACGAATTAGAAACAAAACGAATTGCACATGTCTACAAATAACTAATTATTATAAAATTAATTATAATTATTAAATAATAATACATATTGAAAGGTAATAATCAAAATTGCTAATTTCAAATTTATGATGGGAGTCTTAATAATAATCCATTAACTTAAGATAAGATAATTCGAGATTTTCCTAGCTTGTGACGGAAAATATTGATTATATGAAGACAGGAGGCGAGTATCTTATGCATTATCTTTCTTTAATAATGCCCATAGCAGAAATACAGTAAACATTTATTGTAACTTAAAAGAAAAAATTCAAAGAACTACCCTTCCCAGCAGTCCCTGGGCCAGTGTAGCCCCTCCCAGACCGTAATCTATATAAGGGACTGTCTGAGGTAACCTATTCCTCTTTCTTCATGCGAATTAGTGTAAACAGGAACCGAAAGTCCAATTAGACATCTCCGCGGCTGCCGGGAACCTTCCGACCGGAACACAACATCTGAATCTGGAGGAAACGAAAGGACAAGGCCAACACGGACCAACTTCATCCGGACCAACTTCATCCCAACGGGGACTATAGGAAAACCAAAACCATTCGGAGCCGACCGGTCAGTCGTCTTCAGGAACATGGACCAACGGATTCAGTCAACGGCACAACGGCATCCCGACTCCGGATCTGGAACGTAGTAGGAGCCTCCATCTGCGGTGAACGAAACCCATGGATCGAAACGGAACAGCAATCCCGACGGGGTTAGTGAAAACGAACTGCCGGGGCGTACCTACCTCCGACTTGCAGGGTGTGTGGTTCAACAGTCTAGAACGAGAGAGAGACAACCTCGTGACAGGGTTGGGTCGGGAGGGAAGATACTCGCCTCCTGTCTTCATATAATCAATATTTTCCGTCACAAGCTAGGAAAATCTCGAATTATACCTCAGACAGGAGGCTCATATCTTATGCAAGTTCAAAGCTATAACAATGCATATATAGATGATAACAAATGAAACAACTACAAAATTGATATAGATATGTGTTCCTCCGATCCAAGCAGAATTGGCGGAAAGCAATCGTGGTTACCAGTCCGCCGCTAGCCGTAAATCCTATAGGGAGCCGCCCGGGGTGATGACCTAGGAGCCACCGCTCCTCTGGAGGGGTGGGCGCCCAACGGGGTTACGTAAGACCCTGCCATTTCCATGATTGATCATACCCCTCTGGCTAGCGTAGCTGAGGAAACCGGAAACTGAGGTTTAGCGTAGGAATGAGGAGTAGGAAGAGATGCGAAGATCGCAGTGGGACCGTGAAGGACTAAGAAATCCGTAGACAACGGAGTATGATGTGCGGGGAAGAACGGGTAGAAAAAAAACGATGAAGTCCCGCCGCTGTCCTACGCACGACGGAAAAACCCAGACTCTCCGAGGCGGGATCCGACGCCTGGAATGGCCAACGTCGTGACACCCGATATGCGTCTGACGGAATCAGACATGAGGGGGCAGTAGCTCAAACGACAATAACCTCCGACAGAGTGAGATTGTCCCCCCAGTCCTGGCGCGTGGTCAGGACCACTGATCACCTCCCAAGAGCGTTGATACCCTGGGTGTGATGGGCGTTGAAACTTAACGCTTACTAAGTCGGTACACCATGGGTGTTATCCCACCGGTAGTAAGTCTACTAGGGAGCGGTAGTCCGAGTTCGCAGCGCGGAAGGCGCAGGGGAGCTATAGGACCTCCCGGACTCAAACGAGTCCACCAGGTAGTTGGTCATCTCAGACGAACGCCTTCATGAGGTTAACTTGTCGTTGATCACCAACTAACCCAGAGTCCTCCGGATGATCGAAATGTATATCTAGTCCCAAGGCCTAGATCAAGGCAAGTGGAACCCCAGTTATAAAAGAAAAGGTCACTGTCCGTGACCGACACCCCGAAAACCCAACCATGCGAAGAGAAGTAGGACGTGCGTCGTGAATAGAGGGTGCAGATCCCCGTACAGACTGGGGAGAGAAAGGATCCCATAAGGGAGCAAGGGCCAGGAACACTGACCGGTGCAGTCGTCAGTCGATGGAATTGGGCGGGTAACGAGAATTCCAATCTAACACCATAGCGGAAGTGCATGGGGTACATTTCGCAGCTGGAACGATGTCGCGTTCCAGGCAGAAATGTCAGAGATCTTGCTAGATCCATTAGGTGGACGTGTGTGGCATTAGAGTCCTGATGGCAAGGCGGTCGTCAGGATTTCCACGTGTGAACGTGCAGCAGAGACTCCGCTGTGGGCCACGCCCCTCCTGTGGACGAGGGACCGCATCGAGTACCCCAACCGAGGTGGTTGGCAACCTATTCCAAGATGAATCCGTAGTGGAGTTGCAGGTGGACCTGCCGTGCCGTCTGTCGACCTGACGTAGCCACCACCGTAGTTCAATTATGGCTTCCGTGTCCAGAGTGACGACGTCTGCACAGTGAAGCCCCTGGCAAAGACGTAGGGACTGAGACTCTGAAGGTCTCGATAGTGAAAGAAGCTGGACAAATGGCCTGGATTAACGCCAGAAACAGGCCAACCAGGCGAGCCAGTCCGCGTAAGGATACCCGTCGTTAGCCCAGCACGATACTGACCTCGTGCAGATGGCGGCCAAGTGGTCATGGGTAGCTGAAGGAGCACTAGGTTGGTGTCCACCAAGAACCCTAAAACTCTACCTCCTGAGATGGGGAGAGGATAGATTCCCCGTGATCTATGGGGGACTGTCCCGGAGGCGTGTTCGTTCGCCAGGCGAGGGGTACGAGCCATTAAGAGTAGGTCGTCCAAGTAGATAATCAACCTCACCCTTTGTGTCGCAGAATGTCGTCACTGTATACGGTAATTACGAGAGATTTCTCAAGTTACTACCGGGCGATAACCGCCCTCCTTTCCTGACCAGGAAGACATTCTTGGGGAAACCCGGGGAGAGCGGGTTCGTCTCCACTATCGTTTGGGTGAACCAGAGGCCCTGCAATTCGTTGTCTATTAGGGCGGTGTTCAGGTCTGAAGACCGAGGAAAGAGGGACTAGGTCCATCTCCGGTCCTATAATCCTGATAGACCGGCACTGTACCGTGTTAGACTTTGATGACGTTTGGGCTCATCCGGGATGGAATAGAGCCCTACCGTCTTGGAATATCTTAATCAGCGTGATCCCGACTAGCCTGCCCTCGGTGGTCGGACCGGGGTCTGATTCGGCTAGGTGAGACAGCTGGGGAACAAGCCACGTTAAGATTCGAGCGGCGGTGTCCAGTCGGACCCGTAGTGTCCACGCATCCCAGGAGGCGACCGCCCGTTGGGCCCAGCCCCGATTTGGGACAGGTCAGTCGGCTGTTCAGCGGCGTGGCCTGCTCACTAAGGTGTGGGATGATGGTGATAGGTCCCAAAGATCCAAGGCCCTGGTCTGTATGATCCGAAGGACCTCTCTATTCCCAGCTTGGGGGATTTCCCGTGTATGGTGGGATACCCCCAGGGTATGGGGTTCACCTCGGGAGTGTGCACAGCCATAAATGGTAAAGGAAGGGGGTTACGCCCTGAAAATGATTCGGTGAGTTTTTCGACCGATCTCCGGGTCCATTATGTGATATATTGGATCACCTCGGGTGGAGGTGCCCAGTCATCGGAGTGTGGATGGCATATCGCCCCCGGATCTATAATGGCTCTCTACGAGAATCCATAGAGTGTCACCCTGGGAACAGGGTTGGCGTCGTCATAGAGCGCCATGTGCCCACTGCCCTAACACTCATCATCATTCTCATCATCTACAACCTCAGACTCAAGGTGTTAGCCGCCTCAGACTCCGCGGACAACTCTGGAAGAGTCCACGAATGGGTCTGGCTTAGTCCGTCTAACGGATCGCTGCCTCTGCATGTGCATCTCCCCGAGGCTCGGGGGTCGGTCGGAGTCTGGGAGGGCAGTGGGTCGGCAGTCCGGGTAGGGTACTGCCTGGGACATATTATTTACTTCCCCTGTCGGGGAGTCAAGGGCCACAGAAACGTGGCAGCGTTTTGGAACGCCCAGCCCTTCTCAGGGGCGGTAGACCGTTGCCAGATGGTCCAGGCATATGGTGTGCAGGCGGGGGTAACCGACGCCATGGTCGTAAAGATTGGTCTACCGATCAGTTTTGGCAACTGTGTAACACTGTTGAGATTTGGCCTCCTAGGACTGTGTCCACCCTATCCGGGGTACCGGCATGAACAATGACATGATATTCATTAAATTGTAGAATCTTTGTACAATTCAATACAATTTTTTATACATATTTGTATAATTTATTTATATAATGAATATATAATTTGTACAATCCATCTATAATTTATTATATGTAAAACTGAATAATGGATTTAGTTATATATTATAAGTAATAATATATATTAATAATAATATCATTAATAATAAATGTATTTATTCATTCAATCCTTAGATAGTTATTTAATTCATTATTTATTAGGAGTATGTTGTAGGGAATAAATTCCCTGGAGATAAACATGCTATCATTTCTTTATTTAATTTATTGATTTATTGATCTATCTACATATTGATTATTTATTTATTAGGATAAATAAGGTATATGTTCTAGGGAATAAATTCCCCAGAAATATAATTTGAGTATATATTGAATTATTTATTGTAGATTCGGTTATTTAAATTATTTAATTTAATTAATTAATTAATTTATTTATTAGATATTGATTCATTGGAATGAAATATATATATTTATATATATATATATATATATATATCTGAAAAGATGTACTGCCATCTAGTGGTTGAAAGCATGGTGAAACAGCAGCAGGTTCCTGGCTACGACACCGCTGGGAAGGACATCCTGCGGTGTGAGGGGAGCCTGACGAGATTCTAACTCCAGAGGCGAAGTCTCGCGAGACTACGGCCTCTGGAGTTCTTATTGGCCCGAGGTTGTGAGGGACGGAACGGTCGATGAGAACCGTTCTCCCCCGTCTCGCTCTCGATACCGAGAGAGGCACCGAAAGAGAGGAGAGGAGCGGCCGCGGCGGAGACCCCGCCCCCCACCTGAGCGCGCGAAGGGGAGCGTGGGGAGGGAGGGGGGGGACAGTTGCCCAGGCATGGCGCCCGCCGAGGGAGCGAATGAAAAACAGCGCGGATCCCGCACGGACGCCGCAGTGCTCCGACGTCAAAGAAATTGGAAACAAACAAACGTGGCCTCTCAAACATATCTGCCTGACACCGGTCCGGTGTCAGGCAGACAGAAATAAAGCGCAGAAACGGGGGATAGCAGGGAGAACCCCCAGTATTCCAAATCTTCCAAAAACTACAGAACAATCAATTCTGACAAAATACCTGACACCGGGGCATTCGGTATCAGGGAGGAATTCCAGGGAAACTCCCCATGTTCCACAATACCTCAAACATATCAGTTAAGACTGAACAAAATCACCCGACACCTGGGCCCTCGGTATTAGAGACCATATATACAATCAAACAATAAAGGTACATGAAACACCTATCTTGTAAATAATAAAGATACAAGAAGTACCTATCCTGTAAATAATAAAGGTACATGAAATACCTATCTTGTAAATAATAAAGGTACATGAAATACCTATCTTGTAAATAATAAAGGTACATGAAATACTTATCTTGTGTGCTCTGCCATGAGCAGAAAGAAAGAGGAATAGGTTACCTCAGACAGTCCCTTATATAGATTACGGTCTGGGAGGGGCTACACTGGCCCAGGGACTGCTGGGAAGGGTAGTTCTTTGAATTTTTTCTTTTAAGTTACAATAAATGTTTACTGTATTTCTGCTATGGGCATTATTAAAGAAAGATAATGCATAAGATATGAGCCTCCTGTCTGAGGTATAATTGAAATTAACTTGTTGAGCCAATCATGTCCACTATGCTCAAACATGAATAGTACCAATATAATCACCAAAAATGTTCCTCATTATAAGTTGATATCTAGTTTGAAAGGTATATTCCAGTAATGGGACAACAATGGATACTGAAGTGTAAATAAATAAATGAATTTCTGAGGAATAAATGAATCCATAATTAATATGCAATCAACACAAAGTATGCCCTGTAACTGATTTCAGAACCGATTATGAAGGTAAGCAAACTGGCCACAATGCCAAAGGGCTGAAAAGGAGCTGGATAATGAAAAGGCTCAAGATTGATAAAACCACATTATGTATCGCCAGTGCTTCGTTCAGTCCATTTGGAGTCATGGTACCGAATTTATACATCCAAAACCTCCGATGTTTGCATAGCTTTTAAAATCTGTAATTTTCTGTAACCGGATGTTTCTATATACACTTACCAGCCACTTTATTAGGTACACCTGTTCAATTGCTTGGTAACACATTTAGCTATTCAGCCAATTACATGGCAGCCACTCAGTTCATCTAGGCATCTAGAGGTGATGAAGATGACTTTGTGAAGTTCAAACTGAGTATCAGAATGGGGAAGAAAGGTGAAATTTAATGACTTTGAACGTGGCATTGTTGTTGGTGCCAGATGGGCTGGTCTGAGTATTTAAAACTGTGATTTTCATGCACAACCATCTCTAGGGTTTACAGAGAATGGTCCGAAAAAGTCAAAATATCCAGTGAGCAGTAGTTGTGTGGAGGAAAACCTTAAACCAAAAACAACACTGCGTCAGTTTTCTTACATCTAATTAGATACATCTGTGATACCCCTGCTGCTGTCCAAATTGTGTGTGTGCACCGATTGCAAATAGAAATCTTAACGTGTATGGGCGCTAGGTATCTCTTTAATAATTGTGATAATCCAATAAAACATAATTCACTTATAAACACATAAAAGTGCATTTATATTACATTATGCAGAAGTTCATATACTGTATGTAAAAAGGAATGTCTATCTAAATAGTGTATTTCCACCTCCAAATGTGTCCTCTTTCATGCAGACAATTGTGCAGTGGACTTGTGTGTCTTGCGATTTTCACCACACATAGACATAGAGAAGGAGCAGTCTATAAGCCTTACATCCAGGCATATGTGTGGCAGGCATAGCCTATTGCAAGTGTGTGTGTCTAAATAATTCACCCCGACACATTGATATCACTGCCGGCACAGTGAAAGAGAAGAGCATAGACACTTCTCTTATGGCAGAGCAAGTAAGGCCTCGTACACACGACCGAGGAACTCGTCGTGAATGAAACATTGTTTTCCTCGACAAGTTCCAACATACATCCGGCCGGCGCATTTTTTTACGTCGTTTGCGTTCTGCTTTTTCCGGTGTATAGTTACCCCTACTATTATGAGGCATACTCAATGTTAAGTATGGCCGTCGTTCCCACTTCAAATTTTTAATTTTTTACGTTGTTTGCGTAAGTCGTTTGCGAATAGGGATTTGCGTAGAATGACGTCACCGTCGTAAGCATTGGCTGGTTCCAGTTTAATTTTGAGCATGCGCACTGGGATACCCCCACGGATGGCGCATGCGCCGTTCAAAAAAAACGGGTCACGACGTATTTCCATAAAACACGCCCCCATCTCATCCATTTGAATTATGCCGCCGCCAAAGATACACTACGCTGCCGTAACTTACGGCACAAATTCTTTGAGGATTCGAAAAAAAAAGTTACGGCGGCGTAGTGTATCGTAGACCGGCGGAGAGAAGCGCCGATCTACGTGGATCTGCCCCATAATATATAGACAGGCAAAAACCAGCAGATATATTGGCACAAAGAAGGTTTACTAAGCATCCAGTTACAATGATTCAGAAAATATGCCAGTAAGAATTATTGGTACATCAGAAAACTACACTAGGAGTCTTATGCCCTGTACATGCGATCGGTTCATCTGATGAAAACGGTCTGATGGATTTTTTCATCAGATATCCGATGAAGCTGACTTTCATCAGTCTTGCCTACACACCATCAGTTAAAAAAACGATCGTGTCAGAACGCGGTGACGTAAAACACAACGACGTGCTGAGAAAAATGAAGTTCAATGCTTCCGAGAATGCGTCGACTTGATTCTGAGCATGCGTTGATTTTCAACTGATGGATTTCCCCACAGACGATTGTTTTTTTCTATCGGTTTTTTAACCATCAGATAATTTTAAAACAGGTTCTAAGTTTTTTCACCGATGGGAAATCAGACCGTTTTCGAACCGATCGTGTGTACGCGGTATAAAAGGTAATCACTTGGATCCTGAGAGAATATGAATCAGAAGGCAAAAAGAAGGGAGGATGGTGAGGAGTACAAGTCAGCTTACTAGTAATTAAAAGTCTTGTAATCCAAACATAAACTGGAGAAGCTGATGCAGGTTATTGCATATAGATCAAACCAAAATCAGTATAAATACCGAGAATGGTAACAAGTATAAACAAAAAAGTTTGAAAGGGAGAGAAAGATGAAGACGTGAATAAGGACTAGGAGGAGCGGGACATAAAAATTGGGGTTTGTGTACTGACAAGATAACTTCTCTAGTTTGGCAATATGTTACACTCACTATTTACTATTTACTGACTTTCCACTCCGTTCTCCTCTCTGGCTTTATTTCATCCTCTTTCATATTATGTCCTGCCACAATTTATCTTTCTTTCTAACTTCACTTAAACTGACAGGAGCCCCCCAGTCGAATCATCCATTGTCTGCTCTCTCTTTCACAGGGCACTTCTGAATGTCTTTGTTTCTTAGCTGACCCACAAGTCAATCAGGACCCACCACTATCCCTGCTCTCACTCAGTGGCATGCTAGTGGGTATGCGGGGGTGTGGTCTGCACCTGGGTGACATCATCCCGACTCTCCAGAGGGTGAGGAAAGCCCTGGTATTCAGCTGCCCTGGGTGGAACAACTCCAGCACCGCAGCCGCGTGCCCTGGTCTGTGTCCTTCTTCCTACTTCCCTGCTGCTGAGCCTGTCACTGTCTCTGCCCGGGCGGCATGGCTGCAAACTTTTCTCTCTTCTCAAGCTGCCGCTACAGTTTACCTAGCCGTCCGGCTTGCCCTGGCCCCGAGCTGGTACTGTAATGGCCGGGACTATGCTGATGGATGGGGTCTGCAGGGGGGTGACTATACTGATGGAGGGGTCTGTACTGGGGGGGTGACTATGCTGATGGAGAGGGTCTGCACTGGGAGGGTGACTATGCTGATGGAGGGGTCTGCACTGGGGGGTGACTATGCTGATTGTTGAAGGGGTCTGCACTGGGGGGTGACTATGCTGTTGGATAGGATCTGTACTGGGGGGTTAACTATGCTGATGGAGGGAATCTGCACTGGGGGGTGACTATGCTGATGGAGGGGGTCTGCACTGGGGGTGACTATGATGATGAAGGGGGTCTGTATGGGGGGTTTATACTGAGAAAAGGGGGTCTGTACTTAGTGGGGGGGTCTGTACTGAAGGGAGGCTATAGTTGGCAGGGGGGGTGACACCATTTTCTTTCACACCGGGTGACACCAACCCTAGTGACGCCACTGCTCTCACTTAACATATTTGTCACTTACATTGGTTGAAGGCTGAGTTGATGAGAAGGCTTCCCTTGTGGCTTTGGTCTGAGCACCCCTGAATGTGTTGACAGAGGTACAAGGTACAGAGAAGCATGGGTGCCCATAGCTTGGTAGCAGGTGACTGCCATGGTTAGAGACATAGTCAAGGTGCGCTAGATTCATACAGAGTGAGGCAGCAGCATGGTCAGAAAGCAGACTGATGTCAGTACCAGGAAAGCAGGCAGAGCAATGTCCTGTAGCAGGCAAAGGTCAGTACCAGGGAAACAGGCAGAGAATAGTCAGAGACAAGCTGAAGTCAGTATTGAGAATCCATGGAGCAAGATCAAAAACAAGCCAGATCAGCAATCAAGAACGCAGGAACAAGGATCATGAAAAAGCTGAAGAACATCTAGTGATTATTTAAAGGATTCCCTTTAAACAGAAAGGTTGGCACCAATGTGAGTGGATGTGCGCCTACATGTCAGTGCACGCTGGATACTAGCCCCAGGTCCCCTGTGTGCTGGTCCTTTTGCACAAGCATTAGCTACATGGGAATTAGCATTAGCCGCATTAGTTTCCTGACAATATTGCTGCAGTATGAACAAGTGTTGTGGAAAAGATCTGTGAGTGTGCATGCACACTGCAAAATGTCATTGCAAATAAGTTAGGAAATATCAACTTTTCAGTCACTTTGCACAACATGGCACATTTCTAATAATTCAGGAAAACATTATTAAAATTAAAGTAAACAGACAATACAATCTTTAAGAATTTTAACGAGTTCAAGCAAAACTTTTAGAATGATACAGTGGGTGACTGCGATATTGTGTCAATCTCGCTCCCTTTCTCGGCGAGATTGACCACCTACGAGCCCCATCGCGGGAGCCAGCGCAGAGCTGGCTTGCCGCGATGGAGACAAATCCGTCATAGAAGCGACGGGGATCCGACTTGGATTCCCGCCAATTCTACACGTGTGCGGCGTTTGTTATGAATCCTGAGGAGGAACTCCCCGCCGGATTTTAAATAAAAATCCGGCATGGGTTCCCCCCTCAGGAGCATACCAGGCCCTTAGGTCTGGTATGGGTTGTAAGGAGGTAAGGAGACCCCCCTACAATCCATACCAGACCCGTATCCAAAGCATGCTACCCGGCCGCCCAGGAAAGGAGTGGGGACGAGCGAGCGCCCCCCCCCCTCCTGAGCCGTACCATGCTGCATGCCCTCAAAATGGGGGGGTTGGGTGCTCTGGGGCAGGGGGGCGCACTGCGGCCCCCCCACCCCAGAGCACCCTGTCCCCATGTTGATGAGGACAGGGCCCCTTCCCGACAACCCTGGCCGTTGGTTGTCGGGGTATGCGGGCGGGAGGCTTATCGGAATCTGGGAGCCCCCTTTAATAAGGGGGCCCCCAGATACTGGCCCCCCACCCTAAGTGAATGGATATGGGGTACATCGTACCCCTACCCATTCACCTGGAGGAAAATGTTAAAAGTTAATAATCACGACAAAAGGGTTTTTAAAATAATTTATTAGTCTGCTCCGGAGGCACCTCCTGTCTTCTTTAGCTCTTTTTTACCAGGGGGGGCTTCTTCTTTGACGTCTTCGGGTGGGGGCCGCTCTTCTTCGCTGCCGTCTGGTTCTCTTCCACCGCCGGGGGGGTCGCTTTTATAAAGCGCCCACCCCTCGGCGGGTTTCCTTCAACGTCTTCGGCGGGGGGTGGTGTGCTTCTCAGGGGGGCTTCTTCTTCCGCTATCTGGGGGGTCTTCTCCGCTATCCAGGGGGTCTTCTTCTATGTTCGCCGCTCTCTGCTGTTGACTCGACACACCCCGGTTCTTCCTCCCGCTGTCCGGTGCCTTCTCCTTCAGCGCTGAACGTCTTCTTCTTCTGTGCTGTGACGTCTTCTTCTTCTGTGCTGTGACGTCTTCTTCTTCTTCTTCTCTTCTCTTCTTCTGCCTTCTCCCGATGTTGACACATCGCCTCTTCTCGCTGCAATGACAGGTGCGCAGTTTGCATCTGACTTATATAGGCCTCACAGTCCCATCATGCTCTGGTACCTACCCATGTGATACCTACCCACGTGGGTAGGTACCGGAGCATGATGGGACTGTGAGGCCTATATAAGTCAGATGCAAGCCGCGCACCCGTCATTGCAGCGAGAAGAGGCGACGTGTCAACATCAGGAGAAGGCAGAAGAAGAGAAGTGAAGAAGATGACGTCACAGAAGAGCGGACTGGCCGCCACTAGTATAGCGGCGGCCAGCCCTGAAGGAGAAGGCACCGGACAGCGGGAGGAAGAACCGGGGTGCGCCGAGTCAACAGCGGAGAGCGGCGAACATAGAAGAAGACCCCCCGGATAGCGGAGAAGACCCCCCCGGATAGCGGAAGAAGAAGCCCCCCCTGAGAAGCACACCACCCCCCGCCGAAGACATCGGAGGAAACCCGCCGGGGGGTGGGCGCTTTTATAAAAGCGACCCCCCCGGCGGTGGAAGAGAACCAGACGGCGGCGAAGAAGAGCGGCCCCCAACCGAAGACGTCAAAAAGAAGCCCCCCCTGGTAAAAAGAGCTAAAGAAGACAGGGGGTGCCTCCGGAGCAGACTAATAAATTATTTTAAAAACCCTTTTGTCGTGATTATTAACTTTTAACATTTTCCTCCAGGTGAATGGGTAGGGGTACGATGTACCCCATATCCATTCACTTAGGGTGGGGGGCCGGTATCTGGGGGCCCCCTTATTAAAGGGGGCTCCCAGATTCCGATAAGCCTCCCGCCCGCATACCCCGACAACCAACGGCCAGGGTTGTCGGGAAGGGGCCCTATCCTCATCAACATGGGGACAGGGTGCTCTGCACCCAACCCCCCATGTTGAGGGCATGCAGCCTGGTACGGCTCAGGGGGGGGGGGCGCTCGCTCGTCCCCACTCCTTTCCTGGGCGGCCGGGTAGCGTGCTTTGGATACGGGTCTGGTATGGATTGTAGGGGGACCCATACGTCGTCTTTTCGGCGTAGGGGGGTCTCCTTACAACCCATACCAGACCCAAGGGCCTGGTATGCTCCTGAGGGGGGAACCCATGCCGGATTTTTATTTAAAATCCGGCGGGGAGTTCCTCCTCATGATTCATAACAAACGCCACACACGTGTAGAATTGGTGGGAGTCCAAGTCGGATCCCCGTCGCTTCTATGACGCGCTCGCTGGAATGTGCTTTTACTATTTCGGCGAGTGCGAGATGTCGGCACCCTGTCGCCGAGAATCAGCGTGATGCTGTCGTGCTAAAAACACATTCTCGGCGGCAGGCACTGTATATCATTGTATATTTTTATAAAGAAAAAATAATTATTAGACTAATGGCTCATGTTATTACATTATAATGTAGTAGCAGCTCAATTCTAAATTATATACAAAATTTGTCTTCAAAAGGTTTTTCTGTAAATCCTTCTTGTTGTCCATATTGCACACACAGAATGATTTAATAAGTAGTTTAAGAACCAGAAGAAAGGGAAACATACTAAAGCTGTTAGCACCAATTAAACTACCTTCAGCATTTTGGGTTCTAGCCAGTTCAATTTATTAGACTCAATAACAACATCTATCTTGTAAATGAGTCTAAAGTAAAATTAACAAGTAAGATCATCATTGTCTGAAGAATCCCGTGTGGAGGTCCAGATTTTTGATCATCTGTTCTTGGCTTTCTTACAAGTGGACAAGACATATTACAAACAACAAGAAATAATAGCTGCTAAGAGGTATGATAATCACTAACAAAATATAGAGTAAGACACATTGCGAAATGTATCACCTCAAACTTTGCTCAACATGTGTAAAAAATGATTTTGTTTTATCAGCATTTGCCGAATAGATCGAAGGCATACAATTATATAATATTAATAAACGAAAACCCATTAATATTAGAACTTAGTTAATTAAAATCACCCAATTTATATAAGCATGTTTCTCATACTGGATGGACCAAATAAAAACCAGCAGTAACTTTTGAAAAATATACACAATTACTCTGATCATTTTATTAACCTCCCTGGCGGTATGATTCTTTCAGAAAAAAGGTGCTGAAAGCGGTAGCATTATTTGCAAGGAAATTTGGCGTTTTATACTGTAGGCCTGTAATTCTTAGGAAAAACTCACTTAAATCTGACCAAACAAGAGTCTTGTAGGCATCCCGGGTATGAATTTAAAAAAATAAATAAATTATAAATTATAATATAATAAATAATTATAAATAATTATAACAAATAATAATATAATTATAATAAAAATTATTCAATAATGTAATCAACTAAAAATCACTGAAATTTGCTCAGTTGCAGAATTGTCGCTGTCATTGCTTTTATTTTTTTATGACAAATTTCCCCAAAAATCGCTATCGCACAATTCTGCAAGTGATTATAATTTATTATCGCTGTTTTCTAGCTGCTCTAAAACAATTTTTGACATAAAAAGACACTTTTGGTTGCTATGGACAATCTACAGTTTGTAGGGAGAAAGAACCATTTTTATTATATAAAAGTACATGTAGGGCACTAGGCAGACCACTAGGGACAAGGGGGTGTGTATTTTTTACATACAGTGCTGTAACCTATAAGATTACAGTATACTGTATGTATAGTGTTTGTTTACGTTTTTGAATTTGGCGCCGTTCTCCGCTCCCGTGCGTCGTAACGACGCAGGGAACGGAGATCGGCGGCACAGGAGGACCCTGTTTGAATCGAGCGAGGTCCCGCTCGCTCACACAGCGCGGTGGCATCGCTGGATCCAGGGACAAGGTAAGTAAACACTGTCTGTGGATCCAGCGAGGCAAGCCCGAGTCTGACTCGGGGTTACCGATCCTAGCACAAAAATCTAACCCCGAGTCAAACTCGGGAATACCGCCAGGGGGGTTAAGAAAGTTACATTTTAGCTTTGTATATTGATCTGCAAGGGCAGAGAGCTGTATTTGACATTCCGATTTGTTTAATTATTGTTCATCAGCAGCTGTGTGTATTTTAACTAATTTAGTGACAGGAGTTTTTTATATATCATTTTTTACCACTTTAAAGAAAGTCATATTTTTTCTATATGATTTTTATATATTATTATTAAAGCAGTACTAAAGTTTAAATTAAATTGCTAGGAGGTAGAATTTTCTGATAAAAGACACCTTTTTTTTCCCCCTGCAAGAATATAACCCTTCCTCTTTCTCCTATCACTTTTTTCCCTGTGTAGATACTTAGCACATGCCAGTGCAGGATAAACGTTAGTTTAATTCTCTACATCTTATAGAGTGGAATAGAGCAAGGGTCTGCGATTATGATGAAAAGATGCTGGGCCAGAAGAAGTATCAAAAATGTGGCCAAAGTGGTGATCAATGACAATGATGACCATGGAGCTGTTGGCACTAGAGGAAGGAGAATTCAAAATTAGAACTGCCATAATATGCAATCAGCATGACATTCTTTTTCCATTAGGATCATGATACTTGCAGTTACTGTCCTTTTTTGACTATACTCTATGAGCCGTAGAAGGTCATAATATGGTAAAAAAAAATGTTAATTTTTATTCTAGAAATATATAAAACAAAAGTGAAAAACATATTTAATTTTTCTCTGGATTTACTAAAATGTGAAAACCTTCTGAAGGTGTAAACAGCCCAGAACAAGAGTTTCTAGTATTTTTTTTATAGTTGATACCACATCCCTAGCAGAGATAGCCCTGATGTCCAAAAACCATATCTATGTAAAAGGGAGGTGGTGGCTGTATTACGAAAATAACTTGTAGTGCCAGCATGCAACACTGAGCAAGTTAAGTTATCTTATATTTTTCTTTTGTGATTGTCTATTGATATTTTTACTGGCTATAACCAATAAAATTTGAACATAAAGTGAACCTCATGAACCATCCTGTTTGCTGTATATTTATTTAATCTAGCATATTATGCCTGTTGGATTTCTCGCTTGAGGTAAAGATTTTAGACCAAGGGCTGGTCAGGTGCAAATAAGTTGACTTTAGGAGCATTATTCCACAAATAATTTCTTCTGTGTGTTCACTGGTGGATTCTTTTTAGCTTTGTCATGTGTCCTTAAGTAAAAGTCTCAGATGTTCATTCAGATCTCTAACCTTTACCTCAAGGTTATCCAAAGACATTTTGGTACACCTTGCAATTTTCATGCATGTTTTGCAGATTTTCACACCCTTTATTTTCACAGATGATTAATGGTTCAGAACCTTAAAAAAACATTATCAAGTATAAGTGTTGTGTATTCTCCTCTCAGTTTGCTGCACTTGTTTGAAAGTATGAACAAATTCCTTTGGTCAGGTCATTGCCTCTTTGATCCACTAAACAAAAAGTCAACGAAGAATCAATAACATCACTTGAAAATGTGTAAATTGCACAATGCTTTTTTTTATTAGCTTGCACAGAGAATGTCATATACTTTATTTCCATTATCTGTGTTAGTTGTGCAGTGACTATTTTAAGTGCTTATTGAGTGAGACAACAAATGGGGCACCCAGTTCTAGTAACATTAATGTGTAAGGTCTCCCATGCAGCAATGATTATGTAAAACTTCTCACTAATCCATTGGGATCTAAAAGCCACTTATTTGTACAGATATGACTTTGTGAAGGGCTATTCATTTATTGGACTGATTTTGTTAGAAGCCTATAAAACTTTTTTCTTCTGTCCTCGACTACTGCAAAAAAAAACATACTTATTCTGGTACACTTTTTACTTTAGTTTTACACATCTTTCTAGGAAAAATATTTTTGAGTCCATACTTCCATAGTTAATTACACAGCAAATTAAAAAAGTGACATATTGATTGATTACCTACATTTTAGTGAACATGGTTTTAATAAAATTGCATTCTCTCGTCTTTTACCTGAACTATGTACTTAACTAACTATGAAAATAGGTGGTCTATTGCGCTACTGCGAGTAGTGAAATGTGAACCAAGTGAAATAAATATAAATAAATGTGATAAACAAATATTAAATAATATAAATATATATAAATATATATAAATAAACACTAAAGCTGCTATATCTAAAGGTGCACAAAACCGCTGACATGAAAATATTGAAAAATGGATAAGCGCTAAAGTGATAGTGCATAAAACATCAAGGCTGTGAGCCAACACACTGTGCACAATGAGTGATGAGGTGGGCGGGTCAGCCCAAACCTGAATAAGGCCTCCCCACTGTAAACAATAGTGACACTGTAAAATAGAGTCTGTAAATAGATAATCAAGTGGATGATTATATGGAGCAGATGGAATTGATGGATCTTCTAGATTATACCAACGAATCCAATAACTTATCTCCTATTGCCCTTACCTTCATCTGGTGGTATATGCGCATAGGGGCAATGGCTTCCTCCTTCTGTTGGATCAACGCCGCCACTCCTGGATGGATTCCAATGATGTCCTGGAAGATTGGTGGTCCTGGGGTCCGTGTGTCTCAAGGATTTGGAGCCAAGGAGTAAGGTAAAGAAATGATGCCACAATAGTGAAGGACGTATGGTACGGTGGTAGAATTTAATAAAATCTTCATACGATAAAATTTAAAAGGATGGCAAATCGCGCTACAGCACAGGACGAGGCGTATTGGTAAGCCGGCTTACTTCTGTTGGCCTCCAGCTGATTGCATAGATCACGTGGTCGCACTTCCTACGTCGTTACATCACGGTCTAGTGACTTCTTCTTCTTCGTACTTATATGCATTAAACTTTGTGTTTATTTCTCTATTTTAATTTACTTTACATTATAAATATATCAAAAATGCTTAATATCTATGGTAAAGACCTTGCTGTGATAAGTAGCCTTTTATCACTTTTAATACAGTTTATCTATATAAACTGTATAAAAAGTGATAAAAAGGCTACTTATCTTCTCAAAAGAAAATGCTCCCTTAAGGCAGCCATACATGGATCAAAATTCAGCTTGTTTCGATCGACTTGTGTACAACCAGCCTGTTGGAAAAAATTCTCAATCAGTGCCACCAGCAGGAGATGCTGATCAGTGTATTCTGTCAGAATGCAAAAACTCAGCACAAACTCATCCATATTGAGCGTGTGAAAGGGGGGCCCAAGTCCTTTTCTTTCATTCAACCCACAAGTCACTAAAAGAAAATGACTTGTATGTATGTCCAGCCTTGAATACTGATCCCATGACCTGAAACCCAGGTACCCATTCAGGTATCTCTGATTCACTGAAGTGAAAGACCAGGCATTCTAAGCCCTTTTCATTACCTCCAGCATGTTAAACATGTTACAACCTATGAGCCTCTCATTCAGTTACTTTCCAGTGCCATGCAGGGGATTTCCTGATGAAGTCATGTAGGCGTGACACTACGCTTTGGGACAGACAGGCATCGGAAGTGATGTCAGCAAGCAAGCTCGCCGCTCTTGGTAAATGGGGAAGAAAAGGGAGTAACCGTTTAGGCCCTCCTTTCCTCATGGGGTCACGGCATCGGCAGTAGTTTAATGTCTAATAGTTTAATAAAGGATAGGTAATAGTTTAGTTATGATATGTTAAGTTAGGTCAGGTGACAGTAGGGCTAGGAAGGTCAGTGGGTCATTAAAGGTCAGGTAGAGGTGAAGGTTCTGGAAGGATAGCAGCTCAAACAGGGATTGGTCAGACGGGTCAGGTGTTTTTAGAGGTTTCTGGAAGGTTGAAAGATCAAACAGTAATTGGTCAGTAAGATCAGATGACACTAAGGGAAGGTTCTGGAAGCCGGTTCTGACCTATTTAAGGGACGGTTCCGCTTGGATCAGTGCCAGTTACCAGAAGATTTCAGCAGGAGGAGCTCCCCACATAGAAACACTTTGGATATCACTATGAAGACCTTAATTTGTCAGCTGCTTGAAAGAGCAGAGGCTGCAGGGAGAGAGGATTGGATTCGGAAGTGCCTCACCTTACCTTTAAACTCGGATTCAGGAGAGAGCAGCGTGGATGCCATATCTGCAGCAGAGATGAGCGGAGCGAGTGTGACCCACCAGCAGCCATGTCTGGAAGCAGAGGCGGAGTTCCCGGCTGCTACAGTTCCGGAGGTCATGAGGGGAGATGACGTTGCTGAGGAGGAAGTAACAGAGCGGAGGATGAGCAAGCGAAAGCGTCCACTGAGGAGGAGTTCAAGTCCGGCTCCACTCGCGGCAGACTATTGAAGCCTAGAAAGGTCTTTTTTATCTTGCAGGAGTCTGTGCGCATGCGCAATAGCGGATTCCGGAGTTCAAGGACAGGATGCATGGGGAGAATCAGCATCAGCCAGAGGATCACCCCCGCATAAGGTCATGCCTGATAACCAGCAAGGGTCTCACAGGGGTGTAAGAGGAGGACACAGGGCTGAAAGCCTGACCACCCATCATGAGGAGCAGCAAACCGGCAGTATACCTGTGCGGTGCGCATCGCCAAAGGCAATCCCTGGAGTGAGTGGAGCTCAGTGGTTTGGGTGGTGAGTGTCATACAGTATCTCAGTTATCTGCTTTATATGCCTCCTTAGAGCAGCTAATTTCTGTTATGCGGTCCCAAGCTGTCTCACGACAGGTGTCTGGAGATATGGTTAACAATGTAGCAGGGGTTTGGTCAGCCATTTCAGCTAACCCTAAATCTATTCCTCAATCTTCTTTTGGCTTAACAAAAGAGAGTAGTATTGATATACAACAAGGAATGTAAAAGATAAAGTTGCTAAGGAGTGCATGCCATGTTTTCTGTCACCATTAGGTTTTCATTTATCTATATCCACTAAAGAAAGGATTTGGAAAGAGGTATATTTTGATTTAAACACAATTCTTCCTCCTTCTAGAGAGCTATCCAAATATGACAGGAGAGATGAAAAATCTGATGAGGAGTGCCATAAACCTCTAATTAAATCATTTTACAGTTGGTTACAGACTTTTGCCATTTATTCAAGCGTGTTACATGAAAAATACTCTGAAAAAAGCCCTCTATTGTTCCAGCACATTGATATAATTTTAGAGGCTTACAGAAGCTTTAGTGGCTTTTCATGGTTAACATACGATGAGGCTTTCAGGCAGAAATTAGCGTTTCAGCCGTCATTGCAATGGGGATCCAAGGACGTTGGCCTTTGGCTAAATTTATTTTTGCCCCAGAAACAGCCGTTTTCACGCTCAGCCATGTCTGCACCACCTCAGACGTCATCCATTGTTAGTTATACAAAAGGATTATGCTTTGCATATAATGATACTCAGTGTAAATGGATAAATGCTTGTAAATACAAGCATGAATGTGCTTTTTGCTCAGGAAACCATCCAATTACTAAGTGTTTTCGTACACCCAAAGGAGGGTTTTTCAAAAAGCAACTACAATAGTGATGCTCCCAAGAATGCTTGGATGGGTTCCCTACTAATTAAGGGTTTCACGGTAGGTTTTCAATTACCAAATTTTCAGGGTTCTGGTTGTTCAATGGTAGAAAATGTAAAGTCTTTTAGGGAAGCAACTAGATTGGTAAAATTAAAATTGATTAAAGAAGTCACGGCGAGTAGAATGGAAGGCCCTTTTGACCAACCACCTATTTTAAACTTTAGAATTTCCCCATTAGGTTTAGTTCCAAAAAGAGAGCCAAATGAATTTCGGCTAATTCATCATTTATCATTTCCTTTTGGCAGCTAATTAAATGATCAGATTGACACTGATACTGCATCTGTCTCATATTCATCATTTGATTCAGTGGTTCAGAAAATCCATTTGCTAGGTAAGAATGCATTTATGTCAAAAGTAGATATTCAATCTGCATTTCGGTTTCTCCCTTTAAACCCAAACTGTTTTAATTCTCTGAGAATTTGTTTTGAAAAACAATTTTACTTTGACAAAGCGTTACCAATGGGCTGCTTAATTTTTTGTTTTTATTTTGAAGCGTTCTCAACCTTTTTGGAATGGGTGGTAAGTATGGTATCAGATTCCACCTATCTTATTCATTACTTAGATGATTTTTTATTTTTGGGACCTGAAGGCTCTAGCGACTGTTTTCAACTTTTGTCTTCATTCCAATTGGTGTGTAAACATTTTGGGATTCCTTTGGCTGAAGACAAAACTATTTTTCCTACTACCTGTATTGAATTTTTGGGGATAGCCCTGGATTCAGTCGCTATGAAGTTTAGGTTGCCCAATGAAAAAATCTATAGATTATCTCAGTTGTTAAGATTATTCATTAGAAAGAGTAAAGTGACACCCTTTTGGGTCAATTAGCATTTGCGACAAAAGTATTACCGATGGGAAGGGTGTTTTCCAGAAGACTGTACTCATCTATTTCAGGCTTAAAAAAAAACCTCAGCACATATTAGACTGACATCAGATCTCAAACAAGATTTGATGGTTTGGTTACAATTTCTGGAGCACTTTAATGGGAAAAACATGTGGTAGCAGGAGTTTGTTATTGACAGTGAGTTTCATCTTGAAACAGATGCGGCAGGCTCAGTCGGTTTTGGCGCTGTTTGGGGGAACCACTGGTGTGCTTCCACCTGGCCAAATAGGTGGGTTATTAATGATCTTTGCAAAAACATTGTGCTATTAGAATTATTTCCTAAAATTGTGTCATTAGAAATCTGGGGTCATTTATTTGCTCATAGAAGGTTATTAGTGAGTACTGACAACTACGGAGTAGCATTTGCAGTCAATATGCTCTCATCTAAGTTCCCTGCAGTGGTTTCCTATTTATGTCATTTAGTTTTTCTCTGTTTAAAATGGAACATCTGGTTAAAAGTTAAATACATCCCTGGTAAGAATAATGTGATTGTTGACGCTCTCTCTCTCGCCTGCAGATGGACCGGTTTTTCAAGTTACTGTCGGAGGCGGATCCGGTTGGGGTGACTTTTCCTTCCCAATTGTGGGAACTAGTCTAATTTTGCAGAACATTCAGAATTCAGTGTTTTTTTCTGGAAGAGCTATACTTCTTTGTGGTTTTTATGGTCAGCCTTTTTTTTTTATATAATCTTTATTTTCAAAAAAGTTTTTGCATAGGAAAAACAGGCATACAGTTGTAATGTCGGCCAACATGGCCCAGCAATTAGAATACAGGCAATGTAACAGTCCCCTGGCATGTCAATAGGGATCCTGTCCCGGGCTGTCAAGCGAAGCATATGTGGCAAAAAAGTGTCTCCGGGGCGTGCCTGCGCCTGGAGGCGCGGCCTGGGGAATAGTGAACAGCATATGTAGGACACGTTCTGAGCTATAACCATAGTGGATCTACCCACCCGCACCACCTAAGCACACCCCGGCAAGGAGGTAAGTCCCTCCATCTGTCAGGATAATCAAAAACAGGCCTCTGCGCCTCGGACCCTCATGCCATGGGGGAACTAAGGAAGGGAAAAACAAAAAAAAAAGGGGGACTCATACAGTAAGGGAGGGGAAAGGGGAGGGGGTAACTTCCGGTACATGTGCATCAACATCAAAAAGGCATTAAATAAACTATAGAGTTTCCATTATGGCTCTAACAGCCCACTGCAGCATCATCAGGGTCCCTAGCGGCACTCCCCCCTCCTGCCCTGGGCCCCCTTCCAGAGGGGGACACCCCCTGGGGGGGCCCAGGCACAGGCAGCTCCTCAGGTCCTACATAGTGTATCCAAATCGCCCATATCGAGTAGAATTTATCGTATTTGTCTTTGCACTGCGCCATCCACTTCTCTGCCTCCATAATTTTGTTCACCATACACACCCACTCCGAGCGAGTCGGTATTGTGGGCGTCTTCCAATGTATCGGAATCAGCCGTCTGGCCGCATTGAGCAAATGGGGCAGTGCAGATTTGCAATATTGGCTGACTGGGACCGTAGGGAAGTGAAGCAGGGACTCCAAGGGAGAGTCCGGAAGCGCCACATCCAAGATCAATTTGACCTGGGCATGTACATCCTGCCAGAAGGGGCACAGTTTGGGGCACTCCCACCAAATGTGCAGGAAGGTGCCCCTCTGGCCACACTCCCGCCAACATGCATCCGAAAGGGAGGGGTATATCTGAGCAAGTCTAGTTGGGACCCTATACCATCTGGTGAGGACCTTGTAGCTATTTTCTTGCATCCTTGTATCAACCGTGCTCGAGTGCGTTAGTCTGTATAGGTGGTCCAGCTGCGGCTTAGTGAAGTTGTGTTGCAGGTCTCTTTCCCACTCCCTTATGAACCTGGGCTTCCCATCCTCCCGTAGGGAGTATATCAGGGCATATAGCACAGAGATGGCATGGGGGACAGCCTCCCGGGCTATACAGAGGCGCTCGAAGGGGGACGCCTGTGTTGGTGACCTGACCCTCTGGGGTAGAGTTGTGAGAAAATGGCTGAGTTGCCGGTAGCGCCACTCATCCATTAGGAAGGGACCATATTGCTCCCTCAGCGTGGCCAGGGGCAGCAGCCCCCGGTCCTGGACAAATCTCCCGCATCTGGACTCCCCATCCTCCGCCCACATCCGAAAAAAGGATGGGTGTTCCCCGGGAGCGAACCAAGGGAAGCCCCCCAGGGGTGCCAGCGGGGAAGTCGGCAAAGCAAGCCTCCCCGTCTTATTTAAGGCATCCCAGATCGCTAGAGCGTGGACGGCAAAAGGGGACACCAGCCCCGACAGGCCCCTATGTTCTCCAGGCACCCACGGGGCGTGGGACAGATTACGCCCCGCCAGGAACTTGTCCAAGGGCACCCACATCTTGTGCTGGACCCCATGGTACCAGTCCAAAATGCGTTGAAGGGCTATCGATTCATAGTACCTCTTCACCACAGGGACCCCCAACCCGCCTGCAGATTTAGGGCGTTGCAGAATGCGAAGGGCCAACCGGGGGCACTTCCCACTCCAGATATATTGGATGAACAGGCTGTTGAGGCTTGAGAAGAAGGCCCCGGGCAGCGCGATCGGGACCATCTGTAGGAGAAACAAAATTCTGGGGAGCACATTCATTTTCAGCACACTGACCCGGCCCATCCATGAGAAGGCCGCCTTATCCCACCTCTTTAGGTCCACCCTGATGGCTGAGAGCAGCGGGGCGTAATTACACTCATACAACTGAGTGCAGCTCGTTGGTAGTTGAACTCCCAGATACTTCAGGGACGACTGGCACCACGTGAATGAGAAGGAGGCCTGCAGCTGTGCACGTAAATCCGGGGGAATGGTCAGAGATAGGATCTCAGACTTGGCATAGTTTATCTTAAAATTAGATAAGAGGTTAAACTCTGCCAGCTCCGCCATGATGTTGGGCAGGGACAGCAGAGGTTCAGACACGTAGAACAGCACGTCGTCCGCATAAGCGGACAACTTATGTTCCCTCGGGCCAACCGTAAAGCCCCTGATATTGCTATTGAGGCGAATCCGGCTGAGCAGCGGTTCAAGCGTCAAAGCAAACACCAGGGGTGACAGCGGGCATCCCTGCCGTGTCCCATTGCTAATCGGAAAAGGGTCTGACAATAGGCCGTTCACCTTAACTCTGGCGGATGGGGAGCTATACAGTGAGGATATCCAGGCCAGCATATTAGGCCCCAGGCCAAGTTTGGTCAAAACTATGTTCATGTACGTCCAGTCCACCCGGTCAAATGCCTTCTCGGCATCAGTTGAAAGCAAAAGGCACAGTTGTGGGGCCACCTGCGACTCCACCCAGTGGATCAGCTGGAGTGCCCTATTCGCGTTGTCTCTCGCTTCCCTGCCCATAACAAAGCCAGTTTGGTCCGGGTGGACCACAGACGGGAGAACCGGCTTAAGCCTATTGGCCAATATTTTGGCCAAAATCTTAACGTCGGTGTTCAGAAGCGATATGGGTCTATAGCTACCCGGTAAGGAGTGGTCCTTCCCTTCTTTCGGCAAGACCGAAATATGGGCCAGCAGCGCCTCAGGTGGCATAGCCGTGCCGGAGGCCAGTGCCGTAAAGTACTTGCACATAGGTCCCGACAGTACCTCTAGATATTTTTTATAATATGTATTAGTATAGCCGTCAGGGCCAGGGCTCTTCCCGTTAGGGAGATCCTTCACCACCGCCCGAATCTCAGCGACGGTAATGGGGGCGTCGAGTTGTTTGCCCACAGAGGCTTCCAGCTGTGGGAATTGCGCCTCCTCCAGGTATTGGTGTATTCTAGCGGCCCGCTGCGATTCAGATATGCCAGGCAGCGTATCAGGCAGGTGATAAAGCTGGGCATAGAAATCCCGGAACTCCGCCGCTATCTTAGACGAATGAACCGCCAACGCGCCCGTCGCTGTTTTTAATTTGTGTACATGTCCCGCGTCCCGTTGGCCTCTAAGGGCCCGCGCCAACATCCTTCCACATTTGTTGCCGAATTCGTAGAATTTGTGGGTCATGTAACGCAGCCGCGCCCTAATCTTAGAATCCAATAAGTCAGCCAAGTCCCGGCGGAGGGAGGCCAGCTCCACCGCCAGTGCTGGGGTGACGTTTTTCTTGTGTGTGAGCTCTGCTACACGAAGCTTAGCTAGTAGGGTCTGTAGTTCACCCTCCCTAACCTTCTTGAGCCTAGCCCCCTGTGAGATCAACTCTCCCCGCACCACTGCCTTGTGGCCCTCCCACACGGATCCCATGCCTACCTCACCAACCGTGTTTTCTGCAAAGTACATGGAGATAGTATCGGAGACCCGTTTTTGGGCAACCGCATCATCTAGGATGCCGTCATTCAGGCGCCATGACCATGTCCGTGCCTCCACCGAAAGGGGACGCAGGGAGATGGACACCGGCGCGTGGTCGGAGATGGTGATGGAACCAATAGTAGCCCCAGCCAAAGAGCCCAGGGAGAACTGATCCATCAACAGAAGGTCAATGCGTGTATATACATCGTGCGTGGCTGAGAAATAGCTATAGTCCCTATCCGTTGGGCGCAGCAGTCTCCAGCAGTCCACCAAATGGTGGGCCTGTAGAGACTTCCGGAAGCGCTTCAAAAAGGCGAATGAGTGTCCCGAGCGACCGGAGGACGTTTCCACCCGGGGGTCCGGGCACACGTTAAAGTCCCCCCCCAGGATGAGGTGCCCATCCCGGAAGGTAGACAGTGATTCCAGAACAGTGTCCAGAAAAGAAATCTGACCGCTGTTCGGGGCGTAAAGTGTAGCGAGGGTATATTTGCGGCCGGAGATGGAGCCCTTAACGAAAGCGAAGCGGCCATTGGGGTCTAGTTTTTGGTCCTCAACAATAAAAGGGCAATTTTTGTGGATCGCAATGGCCACCCCCCCCGACTTAGGTCGGGGGGAATTGCCCAGGAACCACAGGGGGTAGAGGTGGGTGGGAAGGCGGGGGACCGAGTCAGTGCGGAAATGTGTCTCCTGCAAAAAAAGAACATGTGCCCCCGTGCGTTTCATCTCAAGCCACAACTTACTGCGTTTCATCGGTGAGCCCAGTCCACGAACGTTATAGGATACGACTTTCACATCAGCCATCTCAGATATTCAGGAACTGGACCTGGGAGAGACCCTTCACACAACCTCGCCAGCAGACAGGTGCATACAGGAGCCACCGAACCTCTAAGGAGCCTAGGAAACAGAGCACGGTTATAACGGATGCCAAGTACCGGAAACAGGGGGGATGAGGAAGGAACAAGGAAAAAACATCCATAAAAACATAAACCATAAAACAACAACAACAAAAAAAAAAACCATAATGCCCTATGGGCATAACTTAGTGCAATATCACCCCTGGTCGGGGATCCCACCCGCCTCCCAAAAAGGGGGAAGCGGCGGGGATCAGCGAGCAGAGGTTGTCCCCAATAAGGGAGCATGACTCCAATGGAGTCGGCCTACTGGGGGGTTAGTGACGAGGCACCGAGAGAGCGAGCCCGTCCAGTGGCCCGCAAGTATCACTCAAATTAGTGTCAACCCCTGAGCCCAGGGGAGACTAATATTATAACGGCAGTCAGGGGGGAATATCATCCAGCATCTATCAGCAGCAAAAAATGGAAGAAAGAGCAAATCTGATGCCAGGAACAGTAGAAGCCACAGTTCATCCGGCAATGCCATCAGACAGACATCAGTCGGTAGTGAGGCTAGAAGAAAGCATCACCGGGGGCCAGAGGTCCCTGAGGCCACAGTTCACGCCTCTCCTTGCGGGGAATGGGGGAGCGGGGTGTGCCCAGGTGGACCCCTCCTGGGGCCGCGGCGGCGGTTGTTGCGGCGGCGGACCTGTTGCCACTGTCCAGGGCGAGTAGGTAGTGGTATATCTGGTGAGGCCCTCCAATCCGGAATATCCACGCGGGGGAGCCCCAGAGATTCCAGGAATCGGGGTAAGTCCTCCTTGGTGCGTAGGGTATGTGACTGGCCATCTTTTGTAGCCGACAGGCTAAATGGGAAGCCCCACCGGTAGGTCAGCTGGGCGTCTTGGAGAGCCCCCAAAAGGGGTTTTAGTGCCCTGCGTTGCATCAACGTGCGTCTGGACAGGTCCGGAAAAAAGGTCAGCTGCGCGCCATCAAAGTCCACGTGCCGAACTCCCCTGACCTGGGCCATAATACGCTCCTTGAGGGAGTACTTATGTAACTTACATATAATGTCCCGGGGTTTATCCGGATCTTCTGAGGGGGGGCGTAGGGCACGATGTGCCCGGTCTATTTCAATAAAATCAGGGGCTTGGCGGCCAAGAATTTGTTTAAAGACCCCCTGTAAGGTGGGGACAATCTCCCTCGGGCCTGTCGCTTCAGGTAGGCCTCTGATGCGAATATTGACCCTGCGGCTTCTGTTTTCAAAATCGTCCATTTGATCTAGCAGGGCCTCAAGCCTGCGGTCCTGCATCTTACAGTGTTCAGTGAGTGCCTGCAGGGTTGGGGTGGTTTCTTCCCATTGTGCTTCCAGGGCCTCCACTCTGCCTCCCAGGTGGGCTGTGTCAGTCTGCAGATCTGTAATGTCCTGCCTCAGGGCCTTCTCCATCTTATGGGCAAAGCGCTCTAGATCAGCTTTGGTGGGGAGAGATAGAATATGGGAGCGGATGTCCTTATCCTCCCAAGGGTCCCCTCCATTCCCCCGCTCATCAACGCTTTCAGAGCCGGAGGTGGACGGGGATCGAGGCTGGGTGGAAGCCTGCACGTGCGGGGAGATGATGGGGGAAGAAGGCCTGGCAGCGTGGGAGCCGGGCGCCATCTTGGCTGCTCCTGCCGTCTCACCTCCGGTCCCAAAGAAGGCATCCAAGGATCCGGAGTTTCCCCGTGGTGTCCGCTGAGGCTGCGGGGATGACTTGCGCTTCGGTGGCATCTTTTCAGAGCGAAAATCCCCCCTGGAAGTCGCCGTGTGTGCCGAGTAGAGCGCGGGTCTCACGGAGCTCAGAGAGAGCACGTCTTCACTCGCTCATGCCGCGGCCACGCCCCCATGGTCAGCCTTTTTAGTATCACTACGACTGTCTGTGTCAGATCATTCAGAGGACCTAGTACTTATATTTCTCCAGTCACTGATTCAGAAGCAATATTCATGGTCTCACATTAGTAAAACATTATCCGGTATCTAATTTTTCTTGCGCCTCTACAATGTGCCTCCTTGTCACAGTTTTTTCTTTCTCAGGCAGGTTTTAAAGGTGTAGAGAAAGGGTAATTTGAGGAAAGATGTCAAGTCTCCTATTACTCCTGCCATCTTATCAAGAATTTGTGCGATAACTTCACTAATATGCTTTTCTGCATATGAAGCTACACTGTTTAAATCTATGTATACCAATGCATTTTTTGGTGCAATTTCAATCTCTGAGATCCTTCCAGCCTCTAAGGCTAGTAGTTGGGGAATTTTATTGTCCAATACGTTAATTCTTGAAGACAGTTTGAAATTGCTTCTAGGTTGTAGTAAAACAGATTCATTGGGTATAGGGGCTTGGGTGAAATTAAAAAGGTGTAGTAATAAAAGTATTTGCCCAGTGGCAAATCTTCAGGCTTATCTTAAAATCCCCCCCCCCCCCCCCCATTTCCAATTTATTGTTAATTCATAAGGTTGGTGCTCCGGTGACTGTTTACCATCAGTACTAAAGAAGTGTGTAGCACAATTTCATTTAAGTCATTGTAAGATAACAGCTCATTCATTTCGAATCGGAGCGGCTACTGAAGCCGCTAGGATTGGTCTTGAAGAAAGTGCCATTAAGAAGATAGGAAGTTGGAAGTCAGATTCTTATAAATTATACATTCGTCCTTATTAATTGATTATTTTATTGCAGGTTCTCAACGTACAGTTTGGATTGTAGGTCATTCTTTTGATTTTTGGGCACAGAAGCAATTTATTCAGAGAATTCTGGCCTGGATCCTTCAGCTTTCCGTATTCATTGGTATGGACGTAGGGGTATGTTATGGGAAGATTTGGTTTTTGAATTGGGTAGGTTGTACGCAATATATGATGCTCCAGATATATTGATACTGCACATTGGTGGTAATGACTTTAGGAAAAATGAAAACTTTCGATTTAGCTAATAATATGAAGGATACATTTAAATTTTTTAAGTTGGACTCTCCGAATACGGTAATATTTTTTGCTGAAATAATACCACATTTGCGTTGGTTAGTATCTATGGGCCAGATTCAGGTAGAATTACGTTACACCGCGGCGGCGTAACGTATCCCATTTACGTTACATCGCCGCAGGTTTACAGCGTAAGTGCCTGATTCACAAAGCTCTTACCTGTAAACTTGCGGCGGTGTAACATAAATCCGCTCAGCGCAAGCCCACCTAATTCAAATGGGGCGGGCACCATTTAAATTAGGCGCGTTCCCGCGCCGAACGTTCTGCGCATGCTCCGTTAGGAAATTTCCCGACGTGCTTTGCACGAAATTACGGCGCCCCAAAGGTTTTTTTGAACAGCGATGTGCGTTACGTCGTTTCGTATTCCCAGACGTCTTACGCAAAAAAAATTGAAATTCGACGCGGGAACGACGGCCATACTTTAACATGGCTGTTCTAAAGATAAGCCAAGATAAAGCAGGCCTAAGTTTGCGATGGGAAAAACCGACTAGCGACGACGTAAGAGATTGCGAGGAACACGCGTATCTTCGTGGATCGCCGTAAGTAGTCATTTGCATATTCTACGCCGACCGCAATGGAATCGCCACCTAGCGGCCGGCCTAGAATTGCATCCTAAGATCCGACGGTGTAAGTCAATTACACCTGTCGGATCTTAGGGCTAGCTATGCGTAACTGATTCTATGAATCAGCCGCATAGTTAGGACGGGCGGATCACAGAGATACGACGGCGTATCAAGAGATACGCCGTCGTATCTCTTTTGTGAATCTGGCCCTATGGTTTTCAAGCCACTGGAGAAGGTTCGTAAACGAATAAACAGAGCTTTGGAGAAATTTCTTAACCCTGGGTTAGGTATGTAATTTCAGCATTTTGAGCTAGAAGGTGGGGTACAAGGCTTATATAGGAACGACGGTATACATTTATCAAATATAGGCCTAGATATCTTTAATGTAGATCTTCAAACATGCATAGAGTCGGCCGTGGTCTGGGGTTGTGTTGACTGAAGATATGTGATATTTAAAAAAAAGTATTATTATTTGGATATACGCTGTTTGTGTTTTTATTTTCTATATGCATGTTTGTGGTGTGCATGATGCCTGTGATCCCATGGGGAAAAAACATAGCCATTTAGGCCCTCCTTTCCTCATGGGGTCACGACATCGGCAGTAGTTTAATGTTTAATAAAGGATAGGCAATCGTTTATTTATGATTTTTGGTAATATAGTGTGTATATATATATATATATATATATATATATATATATATATATATATATATAGTTTTTTTTTACATCTTAAGATTTTAAACTTGCAATTGTTATTGTTCATAATCTAGTTATTAATCTAGTTAATTAATTAATCTAGTCATAATCTAGTCATTTCTGAAAGACTACTTAACCACATGGAGCCCAGGCTATTGTAAAATGATGGCCACAAGGTGGATCTACAATTCCGGGAGGACGTCCATTGTTAACCCCTTCCCTGCCAGTCACATTTATACAGTAATCAGTGCATATTTATGGCACTAATCACTGTATAAATGTGAATGTTCCCAAAAATGTGTCAAAGTGTGCGATGTGTCCCCATAATGTTGCAGCCCCAATAAAAATTGCAGCTCGCCGCCATTACTAGTAAAAAAATAATAATAAAAAAAATGTCATAATTCTGTCCTCTATTTTGTAGGCGCTATAACTTTTGCGCAAACCAATCACTATACGCTTATTGCTTTTTTTTACCAAAAATATGTAGAAGAATACGTATCTGCCTAAACTGAGAATTTTTTTTTTCTTTTTTTTAAAACAATGGGATATTTATTATAGCAAAAGGTAAAAAATATTGTGTTTTTTTCTAAATTGTCACTCTTTTTTTGGGAGCTAAGTCGCATGACCGCACAATTGTCCGTTAAAGCGACGCAGTGCCGAAAGCTGAAATTTCGCCTGGGCAGGAAGGGGGTATATGTGCCCAGTAAGCAAGTGGTTATAATGCAGTTATATTCTATGACCTGTAGTTTCCAATGTGGTAAAATTGTATTTGGTGATTATTCTTTTCTTTAGCTCATTTTCAAAGGCATGTTCCTTGTGTTAGATTTTTTTTCGGACCAAAAACTTTAGCTAACTACAACAAAAGACAGCTTTATGCTAGGTTGCTTGGTAACATTTTCCAGCCAGACGTAGGATGTGTACAGCAATGCCAGCAACATCCGTGCTCTGCATGAGCCCTCTTCATGCATTAATAAAACAGGTACTTAATAAAAAAAAATCATCTGCTTTCAACTGACAGTTGTTTAACTTTTCTTTACACCAAGGCTCATGTTCTTTTTTGTGGTGTGACAAAGCTTAATGGAGGTTGTTGTAAAAATGTTTTAATTGGGACCTGATTTTAATTATAGATGGCCTTAGTGACATGTGCTTCTCTGGCATATGTTTTGACACACTCAGTACACAGATAAAACAAGATAAACAGAGACACAGCAAGCTCTTTCTGTCTCAAATCTTTGTCAATTGAAATACATTTTCTGTTCCAAAATATCTAGCAATGTTATTTTGACCAAATAAGTCAGAAGATTATCAAAGTATAAACTGTTCTTCAGCATATTGTTTTAAATTAAGATCTAGGTAAACTAAAAGGTGCATGTATAAAGCACAGGCCATTTTTCTGTAGGAATCTGGAAGAAGATAAAATTCAACCATCAAATTAAACTGTTTTATTTATGGTTGTCTGGGAGTATACTCTGCTTTTTATCTTCTTATGTTGTTGCCTTAACCAGTTCCTGCCCTCCCATAGTACATTTTCTGTGGGAGGGTGGCGCAGCATACTGGATTATGTATGTCACCAGCTGATTGTGACGGCCAGGGTATCACATGATCAATGTGCGATCACATGATTACAATGTAAACTCAATGTAGATTCAACTGTTTTGAATGAGTTTAATTCTTAACAGGTGTGTTTAGTATTGTGATGCTGTGATTGGCCCACAGCTATTACTTGACCAATCACAGCACCCTGTACCATGTGATAGCTGTGGGCCAATCGCAGTACACAATAGTATTCACAGCTGTTATGAATGTAACCCATTCATGACAGTTAAAACATTGCTGTTACAGTAATCATCACTGTAATAGCAATCAAAGTGTAAAAAAAAATGTTAAAAAAGAAAAAAAAAATATGTTTTTATTTATTTTACATACTATCAGCAGTCAGTACCCCTAATCACTGCCACACCAGCCATATGGTGATGCTTTATTACACTGGTGACAGTATGTAAAAAACATTGAGAACAAAAAAACTTTTTTTTTTTAATTTCTTAAATTTCCACAAAAAAAAAACTCCCCATACCTCCTACTAAATAACTCAAACTGCCTACTTTCCAAAAAGGGGTCATTTGGGGGTATTTGTGCTGTCCTGGCATTTTAAGAGCCAAAAGAAATGAGACTGTCAGTACAACAGGATTAATCCATTTTCAAATATATGCCAAAGTTTGTACACACTAGGGGGCAGATCCACAGACATCTGCACCCGCGCCGCCGTAACTTACTTGTCCTTGGTTCGAATCCAGAAAGAATTTGCCCCGGTAAATTACGGTGGCGTAGTGTATCTCTTGCGGCGGAAAAAGCCGACGTAAGAGAATGCGACGGCCGCGCGTACGTTCGTGGATCCTCGGAAATAGCTAATTTGCATACTCGACGCGGAGAACGACGAGAACTTCACCCAGCGGACGCCGAAGTATTGCATCTAAGATCCGAAGGCGTACAAAGCCATACGCCTGTCGGATCTAACCCAGATGCCGTCGTATCTTGGTTTGAGGATTCAAACCAAAGATACGACGCAGGAAATTTGAAAGTACGCCGGCGTATCAGTAGATACGCCGGTGTACTCTCTTTGTGGATCTGCCCCTATAACTTTTACACAAACCAATTAATATTATTGTTTAGATAGATAGAATCATTTAATAGAAATAAAGACAATTTAATCAAAAACGACTATTACTAAATATCTGTAGTGCAATATTTACAGATATAAGGACTGATTTACTAATGAAACAAGATAGCAGGGACTAAAATAAGATTTTTATTTTTTTTGTAAAGCATCCCACATTATTGCAATTTATATTTGGCTTTGGTAAGCAAACCAAGCATTCTAGTGTAGAAACTGTAGACTTGTGCATTCTAGTCTAGCCTGGCTTGTATCACTCACCTCTTCACATCATTAAAGGGCATCACACTAATCAGATCAGCTGCCATAGCCACATAAGGTTTGATGGGACAGTGAAACAAAATTTTAAAACAGACGGTTAGCCCACTCTATCTGCAGCTCCTCTACCCCCAAAAATATTGTTTAAATTAACTACTAAAACAATCCCTAAATATAATGTTCCTCCAACATTTAAACTTGTTCCTAAACAATTAACCCCCAATTAACCATTGAAAAAAAGGGGGAAATAATTAGAAATTCTCTCCACACTCCATGACGGCATATAATACAACCCCCCGGGGTTGATTGCTAATAACTTGATACTTTGGGGGGTTGTATTATATGCATTGCTAAATTCTATCTATTTGAATATTTGTTTTTTTCATTTTTGCACATGTATAACATATTTTTAATTCAAATCCAACCTTGCATTCATTTCAAATGTGAAATTTAATAGGGATTATCATCATATTACTCCCCCATTGTGTTGAGTGTGATGGTGCCCTGTTTTATTGTCCCCTCGGCGATGAGTGTCTTTTAGTTCCGATTTACCGTACCATTCGTTCCCACCTCCTCACTTCGGTGAGGTTGACGATCCAGAGTGAGGCTTGGTGGTCACAACACCCCAGTGCGCATGCGCAAGGGGATTGGGAACGAGGCTTGGTGTGGGGTCATTGTGTACATAGGGAGGTGACGCAGTGCGCCGCCCGTGCTCCTGAAAGAAGTGATCTCTCACGAAACTAGTAGGGCGGAACGAGCGGCGTGCTGACGTCACCTTCCCTGGACTGCTTGAGTTCTTCTAAATGGACGGTTCTGTCTGCAGCACTCACATTTGGAAGAACATCATAGGCATATCACAAAGTGCAAGAGCGATGTGTGTAAATGGGTCAACTGACGCGTTTCAACTAAACAGTCATCATCATTTTGTCGTACTTGCATACAGACGACCATGATTCCCGATAGGAATTTTTCCTGTCTCACGAAAATTTAGATCAATCTTTTCTTGGCAGGAATTCTCACACAAAAAGTGTGATGGATCATACACACGGTCGAATTTCCTGAAAAAAATGCTCACATCACACTTTTCTTGTCGGGAAAACTGATCGTGTGTACGAGGCATAAGACATTTCATACCCTTTTAACCCCTCACCTGCAAAAAGTACTGATGAAAGCCGCTCTTACCTCCTTCTTCCCCAAAAGATGCTGAATGCTTAACCACTTGCTTACTGGGCACATATACCCCCTTCCTGCCCAGGCGAAATTTCAGCTTCCGGCACTGCGTCGCTTTAACTGACAATTGCGCGGTCATGCGACATGGCTCCCAAACAAAATTGACGTCATTTTTTACCCACAAATAGAGCTATCTTTTGGTGGTATTTGATCACCTCTACGTTTTATTTTTTTTTGCACTATAAACAAAAAAAGAGCGACAATTTTGAAAAAAACACAATATTTTTTACTTTTTGTTTTAATAAATAGCGCAATTAAAAAAAATTCTCAGTTTAGGTCGATACGTATTCTTCTACATATTTTTGGTAAAAAAAAAATTGAGATAAGCGACTGGTTTGCGCAAAAGTTATAGCGCCTACAAAATAGGGGACAAAATCTTTTATTTTTTTTACTAGTAATGGCAGCGATCTGCGATTTTTATTGGGACTGCGAACACATCAGACACTTTTGACACATTTTTGGGACCATTCACATTTATACTGCGATCAGTGCTATAAATATGCACTAATTACTGTATAAATGTGACAGGGAAGGGGTTAACACTAGGGGGCAAGGAAGGGGTTAAATGTGTACCCTGCATAGTGTTTCTAACTGTGGTGGGAGGTGACTGACTGAGGGAGGTGACCGATCTGTGTCCCTATGTACAAGGGACACAGCATCAGTCTCCTTTCTCGCTGACAGGACGTGGATCTGTGTGTTTACACACACAGATCCACGTCCTTGTCTGTGTAACCGCCGATAACGGGTGCCTGGCGGACATCGCGGCCACCAGGCACGCGCATTGGCACTGCAGTGATACGACGGGCGCGCGCCGCCGCCAGTGCTCGCGCTCCACCCAGTGGCCGGAGGAGCAACGTGGACCTCCTCCCAGCAATTGAGAGCCACCTTGTGGCCGTCTTTTGACAATAGGCAGGAAATCAAGTGGTTAAGTTGTCACAATAACCAAACCTGGAAAAGACCCTACTACACCAACTGATTTTAGGACAATCTCATTTCTACACAACACAAATATAAAAATATATGCAAAACATATAGCCAAACACCTAACGGATATTATGCTGTCCTTGGTAAAAAAAAGACCAGATGGTATTTATCCGGGGAAGACAGACTTCTGATGCAACTAAGAGAGTATTGAATATTATTGTACACTATACTGAAAAATCACTAACGCCTTATCTGTTGTTTTCTATTGATGCAGAGAAGGCATTTGACTGAGTACATTGGTAGTATATGTTGTTATATTTACTGTATAAGGTTTTGGATTCCTCTTTGCAATACTAGCCCTATATTCCCATCTGTCTGTACAAGTCTACACTTTGGGCCTTTTATCAAAACCATTCACTAGACATGTGCAATTTGTTTAGTTCCGAATTCTTTATTTTTTTGGAAATCCGAAATTCTAAAATTCAAAATTCGAAAATTCGAAATTCTAAAATTAAGAATTCGAAAATTTGAATTCTGAAATTCGAAAATTTCGAAAATCGGAAATTCGAAAATCAAAAATTCCAAATTAGAGAATTTTAGAATTTGAAAATTCGAAAAAAATGTATTTGAACATTTAGAATTTGAAAATTTGAAAATTCAGAATTTGAAATTTTGAATATTCGAAAATCGGAAAATCAGAAAGTTAAAAATTAGAAAATTCGAAATTCGAAAATTCAAAATTTCGAAATTCGAAAATTCGAAATTTCGAAATTCGAAAATTCGAAATTTCGAAATTCGAAAATTCGAAATTTCGAAATTCGAAAATTCGAAATTTCGAAATTCGAAAATTCGAAATTTCGAAATTCGAAAATTCGAAATTTCGAAATTCGAAATATCGAAATTCGAAAATTAGAAATTTCGAAATTCGAAAATTAGAAATTTCGAAATTCGAAATTTTGAAAAATCTGAATTCAAAATTTTGAAAATCGGAAATTAAGAATTAGAAAATTTGACAATTCGAAAATTAGAAAATTTGATAATTAGAAATTTCAAAAATTCGTAATTCGAAAATTCAAAAATTCAAAATTCAGAATTCAGAATTTGCAAATTTGGAAATTCGAAGATTCGAAAATTCGAAATTCGAAAATTCAGAAATTGAAAATTTGAAAACTCGAAAATCGAAAATTCAAAAATTCAAAATTTCGAAATTCGAAAAGAAAGTTTCTGAGATCTACCCTTTGCAGCTTACTCCAGCCATGGTGTTTGAAAGGCGGTTAAAGTTCTCCCATATGTATTGATAGGCTATAGTTCCCCTGTACTAATAATGCATTATAAGGCTTGTTAGAGTTCCCCTTAGTGATGAATGCGTGTATGTTTATGTACCCTTTTACCCAGAGCTTTTAGGACAAGTTACATAGAAAAAACCTTGCCATTCTGTATTATGTTCTAGATGAAGAATGAAAAACATTAAGATTAGCTGCAGTAGAAATTAGATAAGCAGGGCACAAAGATGGGACTGCTATATTCTATGGACATTGTATAATTGTGACAAATATTACTTGTATAACCTAATTACTTACATATGATTGGCTGGGACTAGGGCGTCCCTTCTTGTATGATTTGCTTATGTACAAGTACACATGAGAAATAAACTCTAGTCTTGGACATACCATGAGTGCGTGTGGATGTTTTCCTGACTAACCAATGCATTGGGGACTTTCCATACATTCAAATTGTCCTTAGGACCCGGGTCTAGTTGAACTAGCAACCTTACAGTGTTGAAATCAAATGCCTTCATGTATGTATGGTAATGCTGTTAGCATGTTAGCATACATTTAAATAAAATAAAAAATATTAATTGTGACACCTGTTTACAGTTTTAATTTTCTTCATTATTTTAAATCATGTGCCATACATCAATGTATTTTATTGGGATTTTATGTGATAGATCAACACAAAGTGGCACATGCAACGGAATTACCCGTGACATCCAGAGACCTTTGAAAGATGAGGGATACTCCTGTGCCAGCGTCACTAATAACTCTTGGGTCTAGGGTCACCCTGTGTCCCTTTTGGGCATGGGGTGACTGAGAAATATTAATTAGAAATTACATGAGATGGGACATTACTGTTAATTCATGTATTGAGCCAGGAAATAAGGGACACATGTTGGATTGTTTTAGCATGGACAGTAATCCACAATACATTCCTTAATGTCTGCAAAAAAATTAAAATGCTGACCCTCGGTCCCCAGACATTTCCAGGAATCTCGCAATTGAGCGTGGTCACCAAACGAAAATATCTAGGGATCTGGGTTACGAAGGATGTCATGCAATATGCAAATACTAATATCTCCCCACTTCTACTCAATTTAAAACAAAAAATGTGATATATGGAAATGCCTACCGCTGTCGGTAGCAGGACGCTGCAACTTAATAAAAATGATATGGCAGCCACAGATACTATATCTGCTCCATAACTCTCCGATCTGGCTAGGGCAAACATGGTTCAAAAAAATAGAGAGGCTATTCAGAGAACTAATATGGAGGGGGGGTCAAGCCCGGATTAGCTTGCAAACATTACAACTGCCGGTAAAAGAGGGGGGCATGGCGGTTCCACACCCTAGACTATACTTTGTGGCAGCTCAGCTGCAATATCTGGCGGGTTGTGGAACCACGGAGCTAGATAATCCCAATAGCCGATTGCTGCTAGCAGGGAATCCCCATAGGTTACTCGTGGAAGCTTTAGAGGCAGATTTTTTTTTTCTATAAATGCCCGACTACAAAATTAGTGAGTAAAATATGGCAGACAGCAAAGGTTTTATTGGGGTATGCCGGGGTAACAGAATTTCCCCTTTATGGAATAATAAAAATTTACAGGAAGTGATGAATATAAACCAGGGGAATGGGAGAGACAGGGTATAACCCGGTTAATACACTTATTCGAGGGTGATACCATAAAACCATTTTCTGTATTGACAAGGGAATATAACATTCCAAATAAGACATTTTATAAATATCTTCAGGTGCGCCATGCCATTCAATCACAATTTGCCTCACAGACACTTATATGGACCCAGATTCCCGCCCTCCTTAGATTAATTAAGGCAAGAACAGCGAAAGGCCTAATTTCAGCGATGTACATCACTCTGGGGACTAAAGCAATAAGCCGAGCGGGCCCCAATAAGAGCAGAGAAGGATGGGAAAGGGACGTCGGGACAGTAACCCCTGAACAGTGGGACAAGATCCTGCATCGAGGAGTTTTGGTCTCAATAGCTTCAGCGCAGAGACTGTCCCACCTGTTCTTATTGCACAGGGTGTATTATACTCCCCAAAAATTGTTCAAATTAGGGTGGAGGCAAAACAATGAATGCCCAAGATGTGGAGCTAAAGGAGATTTCCTACATATGGTTTGGAGGTGCCCAAAGCTCTACAGCTATTGGGTGGAGATAACTGAGAGAATTAATAGGGTTTTTGGGTCTTCCCTCGACCCAGTGGCATTGACCTGCCTGCTAGGATGCATGGAGGACAATCAAGTTCCACCTGGCAACCTGGAAGCAATATTAAGATGCCTATTCCAGGCACGCAAGATAATAGCTCAAAAATGGAAAGCACATGTCCCCCTGTCCGTAGAAAATTGGGTAGCGACCATTAACCTAACCATTTCCAGCGAGAGAGTGACCTTTACCAGACAAGGGAACTATGGGAAATTTGTGAGACTCTGGGGACCCTGGATGAGGGCTGTGGGAGATCCCTCATAGTGGGACCTAGCGGCAGAGATGCCCTGGCCCATTGGGATTTCACCTCCTCTGGCAACAAGGGATAACTACAGTCCAACTTCCCAACCGTTTCCATTGGGGAGACCCCTGGGGGAGGGGCCTAGTTAGAAGGCTCATCAGCCAGACTTTTCTCGTCAATGACTCATGGAGGTAGTGAGGTTATTAGACTGACCCGCCCATTTCCTAGGCAAGGAAACGACGAGGATTGGGGGAGGGAGACACAAGGGAATAGACACAGGGGGGAAGAGTAGAAGGAAGTTAGCTCTCTTTTATTTTTTTGTGTTAATTGCAATTGTATACTCTCTCCTCATGGCACAAGGTTGTTGTTTTTTATACCATTTTTACTTTGTAACAATGTTCACTGAACCTGTTAATTACTGAATTAAGAAAAGCAAATAAAAATAAATGATTAATAAAAAAAAAATAAAAAAAATATGCTGACCCTACCGGTCAATAATGACTCATTCCTCTGTGTAGCACAGGCTGTTGAGATAGTAATTGAGTCTGTACTGGGGTGAGGCGGATTTGAGCTTGGTAGACAGCCTGGCTCCTCAAATACCTTTCATTAAGTATGCTAATACTGTTTCATGTGTGGAATGTGACTTCTCAGCTGTAGTAATTAGGTCATGATTAATCGGTGCCCAAAACGTCTGTCATAGAAATGTGTATTCTGCAGCTGAATCACTTATTGTTGGAGACAGAATGTCTGGGGAATAATTAGCTCAACAGGATGTCATTGTCTAAGAGAGTGTGTATTGAAGTGATGTGTGGGTGGAGAGTTCTTTTTTCCTTTGATTACTGTAACATGTTGTACTGTATATAAGACTAAGGCCTCGTACACACGACCAGTTTCCTGGTCGTGTGTACATTTTTCATCGAGGAAACTGTCGAGGAACTCGTCGAGCCAAAAAGAGAGCATGTTCTCTTTTTCCTCGACGGGAATGGAGAAAATTGGCTTGTCGAGTTCCTCGTCAAGCCTAACAAGAACTCGACGAGGAAAACGATGTGTTTCGCACGCCGAGTTCCTTGGTCGTGTGTACGAGGCCTGCGAGTTACCATTAAAAGTGTTCATTCATTTTGAAACCAGTAACAGAGCAAGTCTCGTTATTCTGGGAAATGGGATGTCTGATGTCTGTTGGATGGTTGGAGTGTCAGATAAGCTGTTGTGACTGATGGAAGGGAAATCGTAAACGGTGGTGACCGTTACAGCACATAATTGTGAAATGGAAGGAAAATAATAAAGGATTTTCAAAATGCTTTACAAATAAATATGTGAAAAGTGTGGCGAGCATTTGTATTCAGCCACCCTGAGTCAATACTTTGTAGAACCACCTTTCACTGCAATTACAGCTGCAAGTCTTTTTGGATATGTCTCTACCAGCTTTGCGCATCTAGTGTGTAACATTTTTGGCCCATTATTCTTTACAAAATGGCTCAAGGTCTCTCAGATTGGATGGAGAGCGTCTGTGAACAGCAATTTTCAAGCTTGCCACAGATTCTCAATTGGATTTAGGTCTGGACTTTTACTGGGCTATTCTAATGGCGTGTACACACGATCAGAATTTCTGACAACAAATGTTCGATTGTGAGCTTTTGGTTGGATATACCGACCGTGTGTACGCTCCATCAGACATTTGCTGTCAGAATTTCTGACAACAAATGTTTGAGAGCTGGTTCTCAATTTTTCCGACGGCAAAAGTTCTTATCAGAAATTTCAATCTTCTGTATGCAATTCCAACACACAAAAATCCTACGCATGCTTGGAATTATTGAACTTCATTTTTATCGGCTCATCGTAGTATTGTACGTCACTGCGTTCTTGTCGTTCGGAATTTCAGACAACATTTGTGTGACCGTGTGTATGCAAGACAAGTTTGAGCCAACATTCCGTCAGAAAAAAATCCACGATTTTGTTGTCGGAAATTCCGATCGTGTGTACGTGGCATAACATATGAATATGCTTTGATCTAAACCATTCCATTGTATAGGGTCGCTGGAAGGTGAACCTCTGCCCCAGTCTCAAGTCTTTTGCAGACTCTAACAGGTTTTCTTCAAGGCCAAATACAGGGCAATTGATTTTGCCTTAAGGCACTGTATGTGTTTGATGTTTGTTAACACAGCTTTATCTCTTATATTTAAATTTAAAGCTTGGCAATTATTATGTGATCTTTACCTACTGAAAATTGGAAGGCTGTCTTTTTATTCTTTAGGTGTTCTACTTTAGAAAGATATGTTTTGGGGGTTCTTTGGTAAATACTTCACGCTCTGATGTGCATGAGAAATGGAAAAATGCTGTGGCAACAAAAAGGTTAAAACGTAACATTCTACAACTTTTACCTTGCACTTGATAAACCATGACGTTTTCTACATCATTATATAAATATATGCTGTATGACATGCTATTGTTTTTTTATTGCACTTAGCAATTCTTTTTGGTTTTGTGATAAAAGGAAGCAAGTGGTGCATTCAAAAGCCTAAAAGCTGGAATAAAGATTAGGTGCAAAGTGTTATTGATTGTTTTACATAAAGAAACTTAAAAAATGCATTCCCTTGTCAGGTCAGGTATTTATTCATTCAGCCATAGACAAGATTAGAAAGTTAATACTGAACATTTTGTAGAAACCAGGAAAAGACTGGGCCTAATACATGTGACAATAACAGTAGAAAAGTTGTATAAACATTAAACATGATGAGTGGAGATGACTGAATTATCAAAAAGTATTTTTACCAGTAATATGCTTGTTCTGTTACACACGCTCGGAATTTTCTGACAACAAATGTTAGATGGGAGCTTGTTGTCGGAAATTCCGACCGCGTGTAGGCTCCATTGGACATTTGCTGTCAGAATTTCCGACAACAAAAATTTGAGAGCTGCTTCTCAAATTTTACAACAAAAAAATGTGTAGACAATTCCGACGCACAAAATTCCACGCATGCTCTGAATCAAGTACAAGATGGAAGTGCTCAGTCTGGTTAAGCTAGCATTAGTAATGGAGATAGCACATTCGTCACGCTGTAATTTTTTAAATATTTTAATGCAGCACATTCTCTTCTTCTTTATAATGCTAGAATAATGAAGTTGTTTTGCTGCTGATATTCACATAGAGTTCTGACAAACTGATTTATCTGAGACTCCGAGAGATCGGGAACGGCAGCAGATGACATATAATCGTCTCTCACCAAACTGCTACTAACACAAGATTAGCAGAAGGAGCCCAAAGGGTGGCGCACTTAGTATTGAACTTCCCTTTTATAGTGCCGTTGTACGTGTTGTACGTGACCACATTCTTGGCGATCGGAATTTCCGTCAACATTTGTGCGACTGTGTGTATGCAAGACAGGTTTGAGCCAACATCCGTTGGAAAAAACTTACCATTTTTACAATTTTGTATCCTCAGAACCTTAAACCCACAGATGATCCAGAGGAAATAAAAAACATTTGAAAGCATGGTTTATTTGCGCCAATAAAATACCCCAACAATATACATTAACAAGCCACATTAACATGAAAATAAAAATATAAGTTGATTTACATTATTTTTATTATAATTATTATTATTTTTATTTATTTTTTATTATTATTATTTCATCATCATAATTATTATTATAATTATGTTTTTCTTATCATATTATTTCTTATTCCCTTACTACCAAACCACACATTATTACTTACCTTGACAATTTTATGTAAAAAGACATCTATATTTAACATGCCCTAACTATATGCAATAATGTCACTTTTTAAACTGTCATTTACTTTCAATAAAACTTGAATGTGAAAAAAATGAAAAATTATTTCTGAATCCTTTAAAAAGGTAGATTTTTTTTTTTAAGTAAACATACATAAATAATTAGCACATTGTATTCATTTTTTCAGTGATTAAACACAATCTGGCTTGTGTTGCTTTTTCCTTTAATAAACTGCACCTTTCACATGCTCTAGAGATTTTTTTTAGACATAGGCTCCTTTAATCCATTAAATAACCTCTTGCTCAGAAATTAAGAGACTTTGATGACTTTCTAAGTAGCTCTATTGAGTCCGCTAACAGTTTTTGAAGCCTAAAGAAAGTTAAGGAACGGGTTATGAAAACAGTGATTAACCCAGAGACCAATTGAAGGCTTTAGTATTTAGCAACTATGGCAGCTGCGAGGAATAGAATGTTCTAAAGGGTTTTCTATCTACTGTTATTAGGCAACTATTAGTATGACTAGAAAAAAAACATTTTATTTTATATGCCTAAAGTATTGCCAGCTATTTAAATAGTATAAATACATTTAAAAATAGTAGACACATTGTACCACAATTCAAATGCTATTGCAGCATTAGTGACTGCTACAATATGTGCATATGTAACAAGAAGCAAGCTTTTGCAACACATCAGATCTAGTGGCTTATAAAGTTGTTGTTTACAGGCACTAGTTGAGACATACATACTCATGTGTAACAAATGCTGCTTCACATACTGTGTTCATGTGCATATTTATAGTTATATATGGTGTATATTGATTCATAATATTGTATCCATTGTAACCAGATGTAAATTCAGAACCACTGGTTTACTGCACATATACTTATTGTTATGAAGGAATTATTTACATTAATGTGTCCACTATCCTTTTATTGTATTGTAATACAAGTGATGACATACAAATACATTCTGTATTATGAAGGTACTACTGTGTTTTGCACTGGCTTACTGGAGATCCTTAGGTTTCCTTAAACACACCTCACCAAAACTTGCCTGGATAAATATTTTCATTAGTCCCCAATCTCTACTCCAAAAAATGATAATTTCTTTACAATGCCCTGTGATGGGCAATAAGCCTGACAGTGGCAGCTGGTGCTCAAGATTTTAGTGGGGGGTGGGGGGGGTGCAAATAAAAACGCAGCTACTGTGCCCATCAATTGCAACCACTGTGCCCATCAAAGGCAGCCACTGTGCCCATCAAATGCAGCCACTGTGCCATCAATTGTCACCACTGTGCCATCAATTGTTGCCACTGTGCCATCAATTGTCGCCACTCAGTCATCAATTGTCGCCACTGTGCCATGCCATCAAATGCAGCCACTGTGCCATGCCATCAAATGCAGCCACTGTGCCATCAATTGTTAACACTGTGCCATCAATTGTCACCACTGTGCCCAGCAATTTTCACCACTATGCCATGCCATCAAACGCAGCCACTGTGCCATCAATTGTCACCACTGTGCCATCAATTGTCACCACTGTACCCAGCAATTGTCGCCACTGTGCCCATCAATTGTCGCCACTGTGCCATCAATTGTTGCCACTGTGCCATCAATTGTCACAGTGGCAACAATTGATGGCACAGTGGCGACAATTGATGCCACTGTGCCCAGCAATTGTAGCCACTGTGCCCAGCAATTGTAGCCACTGTGCTCATCAATTTTCGCCACTGTGCCCAGCAATATTGTAGCCACTGTGCCCAGCAAATGTCACCACTGTGGCCTGTAAAATGCCCCCTCCCCCTGCCTGGCACTTACCTTTCTGGGGTCAGCCATCCTGCTTCTACCGCGTCTCGATGTCTCCTCCCACCCTTGATGACGCTTTAGCAAATCTGGTAACCGGTAAACCTAATTGGCTGAGACACCTGTCAGTCTTATCCAAGGAACGCACCCCCCGTGCGTCCCTTGGATAAGCATCTAGAAGCCGGAGGGATGTAATTGGAAAGCCTATCAGAGCCGCTGGCTCTGATAGGCACTTCCACAGCCAACCAGCTGCCGTTATTCAGATGGCCGACGCTCGCTAGGGGGCTCGCCATCTGAATAGTTGACGGCAGTGGCAATACATAGATTCATGCAATGCATGAATCTATGTATTGTATCAGTGGCGTAGTGTATCAGTGGTGGTGCGAGAGCAAGAGGGGGCGGCGCTCCGGCTCCCTCTATGGACGCACCGTCACTGAAGACTGAATACGTTTTATGCAGCTTGGAATAAAATTAATCTATGATATTTTGCTTTATCTGTGTTGTAAAACAGCAGTTGCGAGGCTCTTTGTGGTTTCTTGAAGCTTACTTCTTTATATCCTGTCTGGGGTACATTTACATCTAACTAAAAAAATAAAATAAATTCTATGCTATAGGGAACATTTAAAATGTGTGTCTCGGTAGTACCCTGGAAACTATACCTTTTGTATCCACACAGGAACAGACAGCTGCCAAAACGCTTTACCTCTACAGCTGCTGTCTCTTCCCAAATGCGACAGGAGGCAGTCTGGCCATGCGCTTCAATGCATTACACACACAGTTCTGGGCTACATTGCAGTGTGAATGGGACTCACAGGAAACAATTATTTTCTGTCTTTCCTTACAGTGACACATGATTTGTAATGCAGTAATATTCCTGTCACCGCACTGTGAATGTGAATTAGCCCTTCAATTTCACCTGACTTCCTACCCTGTGAGTTTGCCTGTGCCTACAGATAACTGTATATCCGCAGAGGGAGAACAAAGGCACTACTGCATCTGACTGCTAGTCTCACTGTGCTCCTTTGCTAAAGATGCCATCTGCACCTGAGATGATTCAAAGTTCAATAACTCTTTGATTCACATCTCAAGGTGCAATTTGTTGTCAAATCCTTGGAGTGGAAATGTGTTACATGTGAAAGTGAGTTTGACTTGGTTATTGTTTCTTACAGGGAACCTATCCACACTGGTATCTGCTTTATGACTCCTACCACGCACAAAAATTTAAACTGGGAGTTATTAGAACTCTGCAACACTTGACAATGTTAATTTCATGTAATATTTGTGTTTTATACAGTTCATTACATTAGTTGTCAGTTCATTACAGTTAAATACTATATTTCCAGTAAACAATGCAAATGAAATAATTACCTGCTGTAAATATCACAAGAAAATATGTGATCTTACAACTCTAATTTCAATAAAGTTTGGAAACTGTGTAAAATCTACATAAAAACAGAATGCAAAGATTTGCAAATTTCAAAAACCCATATTTTATTCACAATAGAAAATAGAAAACATATCAAATGTTTAAACTCAAAAAATTTACCATTTTAATAAAAAAATATGGTAATTTTGAATTTGATGACAGCAACATGTCTCAAAAAAGTCAGACAAAAATTACAGGGCAGAGCTGGAAGAACATTTTTCAACTAATTTGGTTAATTGGCAACAGGTCAGTAACATGATTGGGTATAAAAAGAGCATCTTAGAAAGTCAGAATGTATCAGAAATAAAAATGGACACATATTCACAGAAGGTAAAGAAAATTCTGAATAATGTTCCTCAATGTAAAATTGCAAAAACTTTAAATAGTTACATCGTTACATAGTTACATTGTTAGTCAGGTTGAAAAAAGAGTGTCCATCCAGTTCAACCATAAAAAAATATATATCGTACAATCCCATATACCCAATTCTATACCCACAGTTGATCCAGAGGAAGGCAAAAAACCCCAGCAGAACATGATCCAATTTGCTGCAGCAGGGGAAAAAATCCTTCCTGATCCCTTGAGAGGCAATCCCTGGATCAACTTTACCTATAATGCAGCGTACACACGATCGGTTTGTCTGATGAAAACAGTCTGATGGACCGTTTTCATCAGACTAACCGATCATGTGTGGGCCCCATTGGTTTTTTAACCATCGGTTAGAAAACTAGGAACTTGTTTTAAAATTATCTGATGGTTAGCTAACCGATAGAAAAAAAAAACTATTGTCTGTAGGCACGTCCATCGGTTAAAAATCCATGCATGCTCAGACTAAATTAGGGGACGGGAGCGCTCGTTCTGGTAAAACTAGCATTCGTTATGGAGATGGCACATTCTACATTTTTAGAATTAGTGCCTCGTTTATTGCAGCACATTTTTTTCTTTGTTCTATTGCTAGAATAAAGACGTTTTGCTGATGGTCTTTAGACAGAGTTCTCACATACTGACTTCTTGTACTTTTTGCTTGTGATCTCATGAAAAATGTTTTATTTTTTAAAAAGCCAGATCTCCCTAATAATGTTCTTTACTCCATATCTCTTTTTTTCAGGTCTTTTTTTTTTATCAAGTTATCACAACATTTTAATTTTTTTGTTCCCCCCCCTCAAGGAGGTTGTATCCTTTGTTAATTACACATTGTATTTCTGAAATGTTTTATGGCTATTTGCCAGAAAAACACACAGACAAGTATTTAACTTAAATTAAATCTCCATTTATTCTGGACCAAAAAATTAAAGATGAAGGGCAACAATTGAGCAATCAGCCAATTATATGCAGACTTTAGATCCCAAAGGCAGATTTCACCATGATAAACAACATAATCAATAACATGAGGAGTCCTTCTAATTGGGATCACAATCTGGTCCCCAAATCACAGAAATCAGGAGCAGCAGCAGATGTCATACATGTCCCCAAGCTGTGGTACTCCAACAACAACCTCCGTTTTCTGGCAGATCAGCTTTAAGCCAGGGAATCACTTTCTGGTCTTCGTTGAAGCCTTCCTTCCACGGCTCCGTGGAGCGTTCCCTTCACGGCTCCCTCCACGGCCCCTTGCAGGCGCTGGTGGTGAGAATGTGGCAACAGGAGGAGGAGGAGAAGGCTGGGCCAGGTCACTGAGGTGTGTGGTCTCAGTCAGCAGGCCCCTTCTTCCCCTCTGAGTCACAGTGGCAAATAAATCTTCTGCCAGTGCCCGTTGTCCCTCCTCCATTCTTTGCAGCTGGTCTGTGAGGTAGCAGCTGTAGCCCTTTACAGGGTTAAGGGGTGCTTTCATTATTGCAGCTGCCTCCCTAATGACCCGCAGAGACTCCTCCTCCAGCTGTGACATGCGCTTCTGTCTTTTTGGTTGCATCTGGAGGGGAGGCACCTGTGATTCAGTGCTGCCACTGGGCCTGGGTGCCTGCTGACTGCCACTTGGCCCAGCCTCCTCCTGGCTGCCACTCACCCCTTCTTCCTCCTGGCTGCCATATACCGGAGCCTCATCATCTTGGCTGAGCTCTTGCTGTGTATAAAAAAGGGACATGGTTTTATTTTTTGCTTTATCAATCACACACATTTTAAGGCTCATGACTGTTGCAATTAGAATTTTGTTTTGAAAATTGAACAGACTCTCATTCTGACCCCTGCAGTTTGCATCCCTGTCACACTAATTTCTGCCCACTCTTCGAGCTCAGTCTGCTCCTCGGCACCCTCTGCAGGGGTGGTTGGAACGGTGGAAGGAACGCTGGAGGGAACGGTGGAAGGAACGCTGGAGGGAAGAGTGGAAAGTGATTCTCTGGCCTCTATCTGATCGTCCAGAAAACGGAGGTGTTTATAGTACCACATCTTTGGCTCCTGTACTTCGTCTGCTGCTGCTCCTGACCTCCGAGAAGCACGGACCTCTTTAAATCGCTTCTTGTAAGCATTCCTGATGTTATTGATTTTGTTGCTTATCATGGTGCAATCTATCTCTGGGATCCATGTCTGCATTGGTTTCTGAGTTCACGGTATTTTTCGATGAACCTCATCATAATTTCTGGCTCGCGTAATTTATCTATATTCAATACATTTCTAGAAGATAAAACCAAAAACATATAAACACTAGGTCAGCTTAAATTGTCATAATCGCGTAACTATACGGAAGCGCCACCTAGCGGCCAGCCTAAGATACGACGGTGTAAGACACTTACGCCAGTCGGATCTTAGGGAAATCTATGCGTAACTGATTCTCTGAATCAGGCGCATAGATACGACGGCCCGCACTCAGAGATACGACGGTGTATCAGGAGATACGCCGTCGTATCTCGTATCTGAATCCGGGCCAGTGTCTACTGCTTTCACTAAATGCTGCCCAGCTCTGCCCCATTGTTGTGTAATGATGATTTAACTGCAGACCCTGTGGCCCGGATTCACATACATCGGCGCATATTTATGCCACCGTGGCGTATCGAATATACGATACGCCGACATTGCGCAAAATGGCGAGCACAGTATTCACAATGGAAATGCTACCAACGTTGCGCCGGCGTAACGTAATTTCGTTGGCGTAAGCCAGCGTAAGTGTAAGTGGGTGAGACCTAATGCAAATGATGGTCCGAGCGTGGAGCAGTGTTTTAGGCCCAACGTATCAAGAACAGAGCATGCGCAGTGACGTGGACATATGAGAGATGGCGGCAGCTGTAAATGGAGGCAAGGAAAGGAGGAAGAAGAACTTTTCTAAGGAGGAGAGGGCTATTATTATTACGGCAATAGCCAAATTTGATCAGTTCCTCCATGGTGCCAACAGTGCCCGGACCAGGGCACGTAAGAGGGAGATCCTGGAGGAGATCACCCTGGAGGTCAATGCCGTCGGTAATGAGACCAGGACCCCCGACAATGTGAACAAAAAAATAAATGACCTCAGACGTCGGGTCCGTGACAAGCTGGCCCTTATGAGGAGGCATGCCAGGGGCACGGGAGGAGGACCAGCCTCTGCTCTGCGGTTGATCGATGAGGAGGAGGTCATCGCCTAATGTCTGCAGTGGGAGCAGGTGGAGGGAATGGAGGGATTTGATTCCGGTGACCAGGCCTTGAGGACAGGTAAGTGTGTTTTATCCCCTATCCGGTGTGTAGCATGTGAGGGGGTGGAAGGGAACATGTGACAAGTGTGTGGGTCCACCAACATGTGAATGCTTTGTGTCATCCACAGATGGGCTGGAGGGAGCTGGGCCATCGACATCTGCTGGACGACCCACGCCATCCCCGGATGAGTGTGCCCACACCTCTCCTCTAGAGGAAGTTGTGGAGGAGCATGGGGACCTGGAGGAAGTTGTCTACCTCGTTGAGGAACCCATTATCCCTGGACCCTCCCAAACCTCCTCCCCCATCAGTGGAAGCCCCTCACCCTCCTCCACCATCAGGGGAAGCCCCTCACCCTCCTCCACCATCAGGGAAAGCCGCTCAAGGGCCTCCCCGTACACATGGCCCCAAGCCTCTCCTGCCCCCAGGAAGGCAATGAGGAAGACAAGGGGTGTTCCTGAGTCCCTCCAGGAAAATCGTGCGAGGGATCAGGCCCGCCAGACCCGCCATATGGGTGCTGTAGCCAGGGACCTGCGACACGTGGCAGACAGCCTGGCCTCCTCAGCACAGATAAATAAAAGCTTGCAGGATGTCAGTGGGAACTGTGCTGCAATTGTCACCTGCGTTGGGGAGCTGCAGGCCACAACATCATGCCTCGTGGCAGAGGTAAAGAGCCTGGCAGTGGCTGTAAAGGCCAATGCTGCTGCCATCAAGGCGGAGGGGAGGCAGACGAGGCGCCACCAGCAGCACAACACCACCCGCCAGCTGCGGATGCAGGCACAGACTAATGCGGTCCTCACCCGCATTGCCTCCTCCTGATGCCCCACCACCCCCACCTGAGGCTTCCCCCGGACAACTAAGGAGCCGGAGCCGTGGCACCAGGCGTGGCCCACGACAGGGCAATTTATTGCCTTTTTTTTATATCTTTGCTCAGGTTATGGGCGTTTTATTTTTGTTTATGCTCAGGTTATGAGCATTTTATTTTTGTTTATGCTCAGGTTATGAGCATTTTTTTTTTTGTTTATGCTCAGGTTATGAGCGTTTTTTTTTATTTTGTAGTGAATGCACACGGTGAGGAGTGCAGGCTACAGTGTGACTGGTGTGTGAATGTGTGGATGACATACCTGCCAGCCAGGTGTGTCACCCTGGGTCGTCAGGGAGAGTTTATCCCTACGACCGTGTGAATGTGGTATGAATGGACAGCAACACCATTGGGGCCTTGGCGCGGCGTTGCTGCTCCCAAGTCCCGTGCGGTGGACTTGGGCTAATCCAATGTGAGGTGGATGTGGTGTGTGAGCTAGGGACCACAGTGGTGTGCATGCGTGCATTCTCCGTGTGCCATGATGAATGTGTGTGTTTAACGTGCAAAGATGCGTTCCATGAGGCAACTTCGGACTGCTGTTCCCTCAGCAGACGGGGTAGCCTCGGGCAGGGGGGGGACTGTGTGGTTGGGGGGTCAGGTCATCACATATGTCAATCTCCAGGCCCTTTCTCATGGCGTAGTTGTGCAGCACGCAACAGGCACCGATGATCTGGCACACAAAGTTTGTGGAATACAACAGGGTCCCCCCGGACTTATCCAGGCATCGAAAACGGGACTTCAGGAGGCCAAATGTGCACTCCACCACTGCACGGGTACGTATGTGTGCAGCATTGTATCTTCTCTCTCCTCTGGTTTGGGGATTCCGGTATGGAGTCATGAGATGGGGCCCAAGTGCATATGCCGAGTCACCTGGAAGGGAAAAGACGGGAGGATGTTAGCCATGCATGTGCCCCTTGTGATGTCTGCATCATGGGGTCGGACAGTTATGCCTGACACCCATGTCACTCACCAACCAGCCAGCTGTCCCTGTACACGTTCTGTTCGAATTCTGTTGGGATGTTGCTTTGACGGTATATGTAGCTGTCGTGGCTGGCCCCAGGGTGTTTGGCACGGACGTGCCATATGAGGCATTGGGCATCGGCTATCACCTGTACGTTGATGGAATGCCAATGCTTACGATTGTGGTATATGTGCTCTGTGGCACGGGGGTGCCGTAGTGCCACATGTGTGCAATCAATGGCCCCCACAGTGCGTGGGAATCCGGCAATTCTTTAGAAATCCTGCATTGCCTTCTGCTGCAGATGCTTATGGGTGGGTTTGATGATGTGGTGGGACATGCGTGTGAGGATTGCGGGGACGACCTGGTGCACGCATCTGCTCATGGTGGATTGTGACATCCCAGACACGACTCCACTTGTACTTTGAAAAGATCCACTGGCTAGGAAATAGAGTGTTGCCTGTACCTTGACCAGTGGCTGCACTGCATGTGAGTGTTGTGTCTTGCTGGGGATGTCATCATGCAGGGCTGTGGCTAATTCCAGGATGGCATCAGGGCTGAATCTGAAGATGCGATACACCTCCGATTCCTCCATGCCAAAGATGTTCATGCGTGTTCGGTATATCCTCTCCCGTGCCCTCCTACGTGCCTGTGGACACAGTAGTAGTGCTATGACCATGGCTGCCCCTGGCATGTTGGCATACAGATGTGTTGTCCTGCAAGTGTGGTTGCTCAGCTCGTCCGTAATGGTGCTGCTGCAGCTGCTTTCCAGCTGACCTGTGCACGTCTGTTGCTGAGTTACACCTGCTTTATGAGGGATAACTTTTGGCCGGACGTACAACTTACGCGCACTGCGCGTAGCCTGCGCCGGGCGCACGTACGTTCGGGAATTGCCGTATCTTCCTCATTTGCATATTTGAATAGGAAATCAATGGGAGCGCCAGATGCGTCCAGCGTAAATATGCGCCCACGATACGTCGGTGTAAAAAAAGTTACGTCGGATGGAAGAAGCCTATTTTCAGGCGTATCTTGTTCTGTGGGTACGGCGCACAGATACAACGGCGCACATTTACACTTACGTGTCGTATCTCGAGATACATCGGCGCAAGTGCTTTGTGAATCCGGGCCTGTGTTTACATCTAAATAAATAAGTTGCATTAATATGCTAAAGTAATGAGAGCATTCATCAAGGCACCATTCATGTGTATATATCATGCCCCTCTGCATTGATGAGATGATACACTGCTTAATTACCTCTGTCCAACAATCACAATCATTGCCTGATCTGATACACAGTAAAATAATATGTTTTGGAGTCTCACATGTATATATTGTAGATGTCTCAGAGCAGATGGAGATCAAAATTGCATGGGGGGCCCCAAGATTAAATTTGTCAAGGGTCCAATCAACATAAACCCCCCATCCCTGCCTTTATATCATGACTCAAGTATATATAGGCCTCTGCTGGCCCCATTTAAATGTTTACCTTCTTTTCAGTCGGTCATCACTTCCGCTCGTCCTTACTCTGCGTAACCAACGTAGTCGCGTCGTTCTCCTTATATATCTAGCGCATGCGTGAAACGCCACCCTCTTTGCCCACCAATGACAGACCTTTTCCTCTATTCCACGCCCCTTCTCAGTGTGAAATGACAATATGGCGGTGTCACATGAGCGTGGTATATCCCGTAACGATGAGGAAAGCCCGGAGGCAGGAACATTCCGATCCAGGCCCAGATGATACAAAGCCACGAATATGTCACTTGAAGAGATGGTGGAGATGGTGGACAAACTGCAGAGGAAAGATTACGATGGCGATCATGGCCCATACCACACCCCTAATCGGAAGAAGGCCCAAATAATGGACAAAGTGGCGAGGAGTCTTTACGATAAATTTGGGGTCAGGAGGTCCAAGGAGCAGCTTCGTAAAAGGTGGTCTGACCTGAAATTGTGGGAGCCAGAGCAGTATAGGAAGATCAAGAAAATAATTGACAAAAGTACGTATTGTTCATGTGTCTTTGTTGCAATTATCTTTATTATATATTTGCCTGTTTTAATCCATGTGCTTGTTTGGCCTGGTTGTACTTTTGAACATGGCAACTTTCAGGTTAGTGGCCAAAGTGTAGTATTTTGACGTTCGTAGTAAACATCGTTCCTCCAAAATCCGATGTTTTACGCAGATCCAGGAAAACCACACGTGGTCATGCCTATTTGGCATAAACCAACGTTTATAAACATTGTTGTCAAGATGATGTGTTTGTTCCAACTTACTAGAATGTGAAATGCAAACCAGATTCATTCACAGTGTAAAGGAGAGGATAATAAGCAGCTGGTTACACATCTGGACTCAGAAGCACCTGGGTGTCCCCCAAAAATAACCTTTTTATTAGGGTCTCACACAAAGGATACTTTGGGGTGCCTACATGTGTGTCACTTTGACAAAAAGCGTCAGTATTCCAGCTTGGGGAAACTCCGAAATAAAAAGTGATGATTTTAGGAATGATCCCAAACAGATAATTGTACCCCACTTCCAAGCAATGTTTTCTATTTCTGCCCTACAATATCTGTGTGCTGAGTATACCTTTGGGTTAATTTTATTAGGGGATAGAAGAATGGGAGGACACCATTCGGAGGAGGCAAGGAAGCACAGACATGTAAAACACCACCAACCTCAGCATGTGGAAGAGGTAGATGTGGAAGAAGGAGAGGTGCAAGAAGGAGGTGTGGAAGAAGGAGGTGTGGAAGAAGGAGGTGTGGAAGAAGGAGGTGTGGAAGAACCAGAAGTGGAAGAAGGAGAGGTGGAAGAAGGAGAGGTGGAGATTATCAGCACAACAGGTCAGTGTCTGTCACCACAGCTTCAGGTAAAGAGATGTAGGCCTGCATATTTCTAATAAACCCTTTTCTTTTTTTAGGGGATGAACATGGTGGTGTCACAGCATCTACTAATGAAGAATCTACTAATCTAATGAAGCGCAGGATAGGAAAACATGTGGATAGTCTTTTTGTGTACATTTAGGTGGTTTAGAAGCCTGAAAGTGGGTTTCCTGCACACTTAAAATATAAGCCTCCACCATTACAGCCTACTTCCACATGGAGAATTGTTTTGCTGGATGGTTTAGTTCCTGAACAATAAGGGACAAGAATGTAATTGTCATGGAGAGAGTTAGAGAGGTGTGTAAGTTGATGGGCAAGCCACGTACTGCAGTAGCTAAGAGCGGTATGTCCAAGGTTTAGGGCAGCAGTTGTAGGTGCCATCATCTTCAGGAAGGTGTACTGAATTGTAAAGTGCCAGTGAGGGCTATGGGTAAGCTCCCTAAAAGTTGTGGAATCTGTACCAGTGGAATCTCATAGGACATCTCTAGTGCACCGGATGAACAACGAAGAGGGTAAGACAAAACAAGGGTTAATAAGAACAAAAAAATCATAGCCTTAAAAATAGGATCCACAAAGAGATCTGAGTGCAGAGTATGCTGCTTGCATGAGCAGGGAGAAACTGCAAAGATAGTAATTTCTTATCCATGGCTGGATGGACGAAGGCAGGTCATGTTGGGAAGGAGCAGGAGAGGTGTTCAGGATTATGCCCCATTAACGGAGAGCAGACACTGCAATAAAGTGCAAATCAAATGCAATGTCTGTGTTCACACCAATGTGAACACAGCCTTACTCACATGCCTATAAATCAGTAAAAAGTCTCACAAGTGTTAGGCCCCGTTCACACCTGCAATTTTTTTGCTTGTTGCTCTAAAATCCTTACCAGGCCAAATCCCATCAGTTTCAACAGCCCTTGTTCACATATGACCATTCTGTCTCTTGAAGCAAAACACCTGTCACTCGCTTCTTTGACAGATTACAAGCAATTTTGGCCCCATAGACTTCAATAGAGACGTCTGACTTGAGTGATTTATGAGGCCTAGTACACACAAGAGGATTTATCCGCGGATACGGTCCACCGGAGTTGTTACAGAAGCAAGATGAAGAACTAGGTAGCTGCTGCAGGGCCTACCATGTGCTGAGGGAACACACCACAGAGGAGGATTCTAGAAGAGAGGGAAAGAGGAACTGCTGGATTGTGCAGCTGAACTGTGTTTTCCTCCATGGACCGGGGCATGGAGAAGGTCAGTGTATACACCACAGCAAGTACTGGAACCAAAGGAAGCTATAGAGGATAGTGTAGACTGTTGTGGCCAAGAAACAGTTCAGGAAAATACTTTAAACATAGTGCAGATTGCTGTGGCCTGGGAGCGCAGCATCTGCAAGATTGGACTATCTGGGTCTAGTAGTCCATCGGTCGCCATGTGCTGCTAAAGTACTGGGCCGTCGGGTGGAGGTGTGGTAACACCTCTGGCTCAGTGCCAGCATTTGAGTGACTTTGAGCAAGTTGGGGAGTTATTCAGAGTGACTTCTTAGGCCGGGTACACACGGACAAACATGTATGGTGAAAGCGGTCCGTCGGACCGTTTTCACCATACATGTCTGCCAGAGGGCTTCTGTACGATGGTTGTACACACCATCGTACAGAAGTCCGCGCGTAAACAATACGCGGGGCGTGTCCGCGGTGTCGCCGCGTCGATGACGCGGCGACGTGGGCGGCCCGCCTTTAAAATGTTTCCACGCATGCGTCGAAGTCATTCGACGCATGCGAGGGACGGCGGGCGCCTGGACATGTACGGTAGGTCTGTACTGACGACCGTACATGTCCGAGCGGGCTGAATTCCAGCGGGCTGTTTTAAAACAAGTCCAGGAATATTTGCACGCTGGGAAAAGGCCCGGCGGGCAAATGTTTGCTGGAATTCGGCCCGCTCGCGCCCACACACGACCAAACATGTCTGCTGAAACTGGCCTGCGGGCCAGTTTCAGCAGACATGTTTGCTCGTGAGTATGGGGCCTTATAGTGAAAACAAGTAATACAGGAAACTAAGGCCCCGTACACACGACCGAACATGTCTGCTGAAACTGGTCCGCGGACCAGTTTCAGCAGACATGTTCGGTCGTGTGTACGGCCGACCGGACAGGTTTCCAGCGGACATTTGTCCAGCCGTCCGTTTTCCGGCGAACAAATGTTTCTTAGCATGCTAAGAAACATGTCTGCTAGAAGCCTGTCCGTCGGACATGTTCGGTCGTCTGTACAGACTCACCGTACTTGTCCGATCGGCCGCCATCCCTCGCATGCGCCAAAGTGATTTGACGCATGAGTGGAAGCATTGAACTTCCAGGGCCGCGCACATCGCCACGTCAGGTAGGTCCGTCTATGTCAGGTAGGTGAGGTCAGTGTATGTCAGATAGGTGAGGTCCATGTATGTCAGGTAGGTCCATGTATGTCAGGTAGGTCCATGTATGGTAGGTCCATGTATGTCAGGTAGGTCCATGTATGTCAGGTAGGTGAGGCCAGTGTATGTCAGGTAGGTGAAGTCAGTGTATGTTAGGTAGGTCCATGTATGTCAGGTAGGTCCATGTATGTCAGGTAGGTGAGGTCAGTGTATGTTAGGTAGGTGAAGTCATTTTGTATGTCAGGTAGGTCCATGTATGTCATGTAGCCCATCCCATCCTATCCCACCCCACCATACCCCATCCCATCTCATCCTACCCCACCCCCATCCCATCCCATCCCACCCCACCATACCCCACCCCATTGAGGGCAACAATACTGCTAATGCGGCCCCCGATGAATTTGAGTTTGCCACCCCTGCTGTAGATGGAGCATTATGACACCCAATCAGTTATCAAAGTGCTCTGCTTACAAACAAACCTCACTGGCTGAATTAACTGTCATATAAACTCTGTAAAATAATCATTTCAAAAGTTAAAAAGTATTAAAAGTATTTTAAGTTGCCCATTTGTTAATTTGTAATATTACATTTGAGAAAGGTACCGTTTTTTTTAAAACTGTACCAAATAAAGCATTACACTGCATTTCCTTTAAAAAAAATACTAGGTAGGCAAAATTAATTATAGCATTTTTAAAAAGCTAACTGACACTACCAAATTTCCCCAGGGTATCAAGGCATCAAAGAACCCTGGTCACAAATGGTAAATCAATTGCTATATACACATTTTACACTCTTTTAACTATTGTATGCATTTTTTTTTCTATTTCCCCTGTTTTTATTGAAAACGTGATTCATATTTCATAGTAATATATCTGTATATTGAAAATATGCTCATGTACAGTATTCTCTTTACTTACATGATGTTCAACCTACGTACCTCTGTCTTCCTACATGGACAATCAAGCAAAGAAGCAACATGAAATAAAAGAGGTTCATTTCAGTTTTTTTCTTCTCTTCTAATCGAATTCAATATTTAAAAAAAACTCTCTTTACCTTTTAGTGATGTATGCCATATTTAGTTCAAAAGACCTATTATGTTAAATGCTTTCCTCTTTTAGAATTTCCCTCAAATTTTCTGAAATTTATAATGTGTTCTTTTTGAACAAAACTCTTCTTCACAATTTTGTATTAAATATTTTATTTAGTTCCTTCTCAAGCCCCATACACACTATCAGTTTTCCTGTTGGTTTTCTCTTCAGGTTTACCAAAACCATGTAGTACAAGGACCTGCCTGATTGCATTCAAATTGAAACTCTTGAGGTTTGACCTTATATTAGATGGTTTTGGTAAACCTGAAGAGAAAACCATCAGGAAAACTGATGGTGTGTATGAGGCTTAACTCTTCATTTACCCCTTAGGAATATTGAGGATCACATCACGGGAACACTGACTTTTTATTATTATTAGAGAATAAAACATTTCTTGCAAAAATGTTATCCTCAAGTTTATATAATTCCAGATTTATAAACCTTGTTTATTCATTACTATATTGATAAGTGAATGATATAACCCATTTGTTAAAAGTAATTCAGGCAACTCCATTTCCCATTAAAATAGACAATTATGTATAACTTTAAAAGTGTTAGTGCTTTGTGTCTTTATCAATAAATTCCACCTCTCACAGTGCTACAAACAGCTATAACTTTTGATTTTCTGATATACAATGTAACAAAATCATTATATGTGAGTACAAATTTAATTTACTTATATCACTATGGGTGGAGGAATTGTACCTGAGCTTCTTCTAATTATATTTTCTTTACAAAAAGATGGAGTTACATAAAAAAAAAAGCTTATAAACAAATGCATTTTTGTACATGTAACTGTAACAATGACAACACACCATGCATGACAAATCAATGTAATATAACTTTATTTGTTTCTGGTAACAATTAACCTTACATTTTAAATATGTATATTGTTGTTATTGTTAAATAATTTAAAAATTCAGAAGAGTTTTGGGCTTGCATGCAAGTTGAATTGAGAATGCAAAAAAAAAAAAAAAATGCACTGGATCATTTGTAAACTGACTGTGTCTTGAACTTTATGGTTTAGGAAATTATGCTTAAAAACATAGTTTTATATAGTCAGGTTTTTATCCAAATAAACTGAATAGAAGAGAAAACAAACTTTTAATGTGAGGTTATAGAATGGGAACTAACTGGCAGCCCTGGTGGTCTGAGAAACACTTTACTTTTTAAAACTAAACAAAATACTGATTGACTGAGAAACTCACTCTGACATAAAGTACATTTCAATGAGAAAAATGGTTGTAACCGTGCTAGCAATTTAGAATAGCCAGACTATATATATATACACATACACACTATTCTTATATTCTTAACAGTGTGGTGCTGTTTATGTATATTGTTTAATTGATGCTAGCAACTTAGAATAGCCAGACTATATTTTTTTCTTATGGACATTTAATATTGTTTTTCTGATATATACTGTATTTATACAATACTATATATATATATATATATATATATATATATATATATATATATATATATATATATATATATATATATATATATATATATATATATATATACACATACACACTATTCTTATATTCTTGTTGAAAAAATTGAGACCAACGAGTATAGGAAAAAAGACTGCTTGAGGCCTAATGTCCAACCATAGTCATTGGTCAGGTGTGTTGGCTAGGATTTTCAAGGCACTGATAACAAAACCATAGGGGTAATATAAAAAGAGATTTATTAACATAAAACAAAATACACATTTAAAAACATAAGGGACAGGCCCCACATATTAGAAGGCAATGTAATAAAACAAAAAACATATGTTGTCTAATGGGTGGAGCCAGCCAGCAACCTCGACCGGTTTCGCGGTAGATACCGCTTCTCCAGGAGGGTCTATAAGGCATATAGAAAATTGTACAGTAGAAACAAGCATATTAGAAACAATATGAAGACAAAATTTGATAATAACACAGCAGTGATGCACTGTCAGAGGGAGTCACATATGCTTACCTAGGCTGGTACAAGGATCAGGCACAGGCAATAACCCCCCATGGCGCACGAGGGGGAATGATGTGACAGGCTTCTGAGTAGAAAACCATAAATATTTTAAATAATGTCAATAAGGTAAGGTGGAGTGAATAGGGAGGGGCCACCAAGTGAGGAATTAAAATGAAGGTGAGATGGTGAAGTGCGAGGAGTGAAAAGGAGGAGCAGAAGGGATAGGGAAAGAGGGAGGGAAGGAGAGGGATGGGGAGGAGGGAAAGGATACGGGAAAGGAAGGGGGGGTTTGGGGGGTGAGTGAGAGGGGTATAGGGAAGGAGGGGAGGGAAGGGGGGCAGGAGCAAGGGAGGGAGGCAAGGGGGGGAGGGAGGAAGAGGGGAGAAGAAGGGGGAAGGGAAGAAGAGGAGAGGGGGAGGGGGGAGTGGGAGAAGGGGGGGCAGGGCAAGGGAGGATAGTTAAGGAATGGAAACAGAGAGTGTAGGGAAAGGAAAGGAGAGAGGGGGGCCAGGTGGGTAAGGAGGGGGGCAAAGAAGGGGGGAGGAGAGGGGGGAAAGGCCAGACAAGAAAATATAATTGAGGCGACACTCTCCCTTTTTGACTAGATCCCTTAGTGATTTTATAACTAAGCATTACAAAATATAAACTCCCCTTTAACCACTTAACCACTTCCGGACCACCACACGCTGATCTATGTCAGCAATTTGAAGAGGGATATATTTGTTATGGCAGCAGCTAGCTCCCTCCCTCTCTAGTGCCCTCAACCACCTACCGGAGCCATCGGTAGTGGCAGAGGTGATCGGGACCTTTCCCTGGCTTGGCATGGAGACAAGTGAGGGGAAGATGGCCCCACCCATCTCAATACCTTTGCAGGGCAGAAGCGGCGTCAAAACATCACTTCCACCCATAGCTCTAAAAAGGGCCATTTTCATTTTTGTTTTTAAATGACAAAAAAAAAAAAAAAAATTTTATTGCATATTAGTGTAAATATGAGATCTGAGGTCTTTTTGACCACATATTTTATATTTAAGAGGTCCTTGCATGCTATTTTTTATATTACAAGGGATGTTTACATTCCTTGTAATATGAATAAAAGTAACACATTTTCTTTTTAAAGAACAGTGTAAAAAAATAAAATAAAAGGTAAAATAAATAAGAAAAAAAAATTGTAAACTCGCCCCGACCCGCCAAGCTCGCATGCCGAAGCGAACGCATACGTGAGCAGCGCCCGCATATGAAAACGGTGTTCAAACCACACATGTGAGGTATTGCAGAGATTGCGAGAGTGAGAGCAATAATTCTAGCCCTTGGGAAAAAAAGGGGGGGTTTAGAACTGCGCCATGGCACCCGGACTTAGTGTGATACAAAAGTCAATACAATATCTTAACCCTCATAGGGGTTATAAAAGGAAGTCTATATTCTTTCCAGCATGAGCGTGGTCCTGATACAGGAGATAATCCAATCACCACCGTGATAGACAGCACACGTGTAGGATTGAGAGCCCACCACCAGAATCATAGGCAGCTTACCAGATAGGTAATATTAGACAGCAGTCGGCTGTGACCCAGACTCGGCCTTTGGGGAATGGAAATCAGCACGTGCTCCCTCAAGCGTAACACAAACACCACAGGAGATACAGGAGATGATCCAATCGCAACCGTGATACACAGCACACTTGTTGGAGTGAGAGCCCACCACCGGTAGTAAAAGCAGCTTACCAGATCGGTAATATCAGACAGCAGTCGGCTGTGACCCAGCCGCGGCCTTTGGGGAGATCCCACTCCCTGATTGGAAATCAGCACTTGCTCCCTCGAGTGTAACAGAAACACCACCGAACGATCATAAACAGAAAATGGCAGACATAGTGTAATTCCGCAAGGAAAGGTAATTTAATAAAAAAAACTGTGGAAAATTACTCACATGGTTGAAAACACAAACAAGCTTTTTTTTTAAAGTTGCAGGCCGGCATATACACAAAGCGGAGCCCTTCCTTCTAATGTGATGACGTCACCGTATATATAGGCTCAGACCTCACCATGAGGTGTAAGCAAAGATACTGCAGACGCCATCTTGATCGAGGGCAAAGATGCCCTTACTCGACCACCATCAGATATCTATCTAGATGTATATGGAAAATTAAAAAATGTATGGAAAATATGTTTAAAAACACTAGCAGTATATAAAAGACAGGCACTATCATGTTAAACTGCGAAAATATGTATATACGCTAAAGGTATTTTCAAAAATTGAGTTTCAATCACTGGGAAAAGAACGGGTCAACAACGATAAATACATTGACCTAACCAATGCAACTCTACGGTGACATCTAGCGGTTCAATCAAGGAACTTCACTTAGGAAATTCCCAAGAAAAAGGAAATACTCAAAAATTATATATAAATAAATAACAGAGGTTTACAGGAGAATTGATAGCTGCCAATCTCTGGAGCCGCTGTTAATGGTGACAATACTTATGTGCAAGAATACTTAATATTTAATCGTGTACTGAAGATTTATAGTTAAATGTTCATTAGAACTACTATAAAAAATCCATTAATTATAACAGATGACAATATTTATGTGTAGGTTTACTTAATCATAAGTCACGTGCTATAGTGGGTACAAATTTACTTAATTAGTCTTATGCAAAAGATTATTATCGTAATGTGCCCAAGAAATGTTATAAAGGATTATAACAAAATGTGAGGAAAAATAAAGGGGAAATGTGTACATATAAAAATCGAGAGACTACTCCATATTTGTGGTACATCTACACCATCTGAAGGTCAACTCAAGAGGTGTATGCAAGAAAATATCAAAAACTTCATAATGGAAATGAAAAAAGTGTATTATATAAAGGCCCAATATTAGGGGGCACATAAAGGGACCTCCAAATTAGCAAGGCAATATGGTACCAACCTAACTCCTCCCCCTAAGGCGTCAGCTGTAAAGAATGCCACACGTCACTATGGATTTTACATTTAGAAATTCAAATAAACAATCCATAACAATAAATCGAAAGAGCAGGCAGGTACAGAGTATGGTACACTCTAGGCGTTATTGATGAACGCATTGACGTCTGTTTCTATATTTAAGCCATAAGGGGCATACGTTTTCAAATGGTAAATCCAGCTCATTTCCATTTTTGAGACGGACCTAACTAGATTGCTCCCCCTCCAGTGGGGTTTAAATTTATCTATCCCAAGAAACAACGTATAAGCTGGATTTTTATCGTGTTTGAGAAGATAATGCTTGGAGACAGAATGATTTCTGAAGCCACTCAATATGTTAGTTATATGAGCCGGACTTAAAGACCCTGTTTGGTTCGGCCCACGTATTGCAGGCCACATGGGCACTGCAACAAGTAGACAACCCCTGTGGAGGCGCAAGTAATGCAGGGTTTTATGGTGTGCTCCTGTCCTGTAACTGTAGAAGTAAACACAGTTATACGTCTCTGGACGCAAGAGTTTAGGGAGCATACTCTACATTTTCTGTATTTGTAGTACCCCGTTAGCTGTTCAAAAAATCCCATGCCTCCCGTGGGGGGATTAGGGACATTGACAGCTATCTGAGACCTTAGGGGTTGTGCCCCTCTAAAGATTACTCTAGGTTTCGCAGGGAGAACCCCCTTTAGTAAATTATCATTAAGCGCCAGATGCCAGTGTTTACTAATAAGGTGTTTTATGTTCTTATGTTGAACCGAAAACCTTGTGATGAAGGGAACTTCTATGGGGAAAGCATCCCCCTGTGCAGGAACCCTCTCTGCCAGAAGATTTTCTCTATTAGTATTTAGAACTTCATCCCTGATGAAGCCTGGCCCCTTTGAGGATACCCACCCATGGGTGGCCCATGACCCCTTCTTGGGGATTGGAAAGATTGAGCTAACATTTTTTTCCCCTTATCAGTGGTCTTCTTAGGGACCACCGATGGTGCCTGTTGGGAACCAAGTGGGTCAAATCTTCCCTCCGCATCTCATTGGAGCCATTTTTATTCTGTTCCTCCAACAGTTTCTTTTGCCAACTAAAAACACCGCCTTCTTGGTAGTCGGCAAGGTCCCTGTTGTATTTTTTCTTTTTCTTAATCCGTTGTTCCCTATCTTTCTTTTCCATGATTTTTTGGAGACTTAATGATCGGTCCCTATACTCATCACAGTCTTTAATGGGATTTAGTTTTTCTCTGATGAGTTTAATTTCCTCATCTAGCCTAGACAGCTTAGAGGCCTTTCTTTCAATCAGAAACCGGAGGAATGCAACCCCAGCAAGGTTAAAGTGCTTGTACCAACCCTCCAGGTCGGTGTCACCTTTTTGGGGAGCCAATTCCCACCTCAAACTCCTAGGGACCATGAGATGTTTTACATAAGTTTCTAGATAAACCACATCCCACTTGGTATGGTTTTCTGAAACCATGAGGTTCTTTAAACAAATAAAGGTCCCTCCCAGGTCAGTTTCATCCTCTTTAAAGGATTCAAAGACTCCTTCAACATTCAACATCTTTCTGGCTCTAAAGTCAAAAATGTCCATACTTAGGTCCAGACGGGAGGTGCCCGTTAAGAAAAGACAGCAGCAATAATAAGCAAACAGCAAACAATACAAACAAAAAAAATTGCGCTTATCGACTAGAAATGGTCAATGGAAATAAATTAACATTTAACTTAGACACGGAAAATGGGGAGGCAGCAGTTCTGGTGCAGGTGCACTAAAGACATAGACTTCCTTTTATAACCCCTATGAGGGTTAAGATATTGTATTGACTTTTGTATCACACTAAGTCCGGGTGCCATGGCGCAGTTCTAAACCCCCCCTTTTTTTCCCTATGTCTTTAGTGCACCTGCACCAGAACTGCTGCCTCCCCATTTTCCGTGTCTAAGTTAAATGTTAATTTATTTCCATTGACCATTTCTAGTCGCAATTTTTTCTGTTTGTATTGTTTGCTGAATTGCAATCAGTGATCTTGGCATTACAGCTGCTGAATAACTAGATCTGCTGATCAGATGGCTTGGTCCTCTATTTGCCGCAGGTGTTAAACCATTAAGATCGTTTTTCATGAACAATCCTACAGCAGGCCTCACTGCTGCATGGGATCGACTAGAGCAAAGTTATGGCAGTCCAGAAGCTATAGAAAATGCTTTCTCATGTGTCTGGAAACTTTCCCAAAGATATCTGGTAAGGACAACAATGAGTTCCAGAGACTGAGTGACCTTCTCCTTGAGATTCAGCTAGCCAAGGCAGACCCAAAACTACCTGCACTCAGTTACCTTGACACCGCAAACCCAATCCTCTCCAAGCTCCCATATGGTTTGCAGGAGAAATGGTCTGCACTAGGGTCATCATACAAAAAAGAGAACAAGGTTTCCTTCCCTACATTCTCTTTCTTCTGCAAATTCATCAGGAAAATCTCAGAGACCAAGAACGATCCAAGTTTTTCCTACTGTGAGTACAGTCTCTTCTCTTCCTCAGAGTACCAGTCTTCAGGGCAACTTAAGAAACCATAGAGGCCCAGTATCCATGAAAAAGACTGACATACTTCCCACTTCTACCACAGTTATGGCCATGAACAGAGTAGGAAGATTGAAAACCCTAACAGAGAATTTCCCATACACAAGAAGCCACACCCCCTCAATAAATGTATTGGCTTTAGGAAAAAGCCTCTTGAAGAGCGTAAGGAGGTTTTAAAGACATTTAGGGTATGTTTCAGGTGCTGTGCTTCTACAGAACATGTTGCAAGGGACTGTAATGTGTCAAGTGCATAGAGTGTGGCTCTGAAGAACATGTGCAAGCCCTCCATCTGCTTGAGCCTAGCTCTGCACAACCTGCCAACTCTCCTCCCAGGTTAACGCATTGCAGGAAGAATACAGACCAAGTGCCTAATTCTACCATCATTTCTTCATCCTGCACTGAAGTTTGTGGAGAAGACCGCTGTGATAAGTCCTGTGCTAAAATATGCTTGGTGAACCACAAGGATCAACCAGAAAAGACTCTAAGGCCGGATTCACACTTGTGCTGTTCAGCAGATCATGTCCGTTTTAGCTGTGAATTTGGAGACCTGGGAGAGGGGAGGGGGAGGGGGAAGTGTATTGAGTAGAATGAGAGAAATCCTGATAAGAAATGAACACATCTGTGAATCAGATGCGTGCCCATAAAAGATAATGGGCCTGAATTCGCACCTGAGCCGCACCGCAATACCTAGAAAACGCACAAGTTTTTTTGGCAATGCGCTGTGCAAATGCATCACACATATGTGAACCAGCCTCATTGTAATTAATGTATTTAGAAATGTTCTGCGAATTGGATGCGGTTTAAGCCGCACTCAATTTGCATAGGTGTGAACCCGGCCTAAAGGCGTATGCTTTCTTAAACGATCAGAGCAATAGATCACTTGAAAAATCAGAACTGTTTAATAGTGTTGAGCAGAATACGCCATATTCGATTTTGCGATATATCACGAATATATAGCCGAATATTCGAGAAATATTCGCTAAATTCGAATATTCGTGATATTTTATCGAAATGAAATTTTTGCGAAATTTCGCTATTGCGAATGCGAAAATAATTGCGAAATTTCGACAACAGCGGAAGGAGCACTCTGATTGGCTCAGAATATTCGTGATATTTTGCACTCTGATTGGCTCAGAATATTCGTGATATTGTATCGAAATTTCGCAAAATGCGAATGCGATATTGATGGCGGAATTTTCGACAACAGCGCTAGGAGCACTCTGATTGGCTCAGAATATTTGTGATATTTTGCACTCTGATTGGCTCAGAATATTCGTGATATTGTATCGAAATTTCGCAAAATGCGAATGCGATATTGATGGCGGAATTTCGACAACAGTGCTAGGAGCACTCTGATTGGCTCAGAATATTCGTGATATTGTATCGAAATTTCGCAAAATGCAAATGTGATATTGATTGCGGAATTTCAACAACTGCTGGCTCTGATGCAAAAGAAGGGCGGAGAAAATAATCGCGCAATATTCCTATTGCCGAATAATCGCAATGCGAATTTTCGGCAATATAAAATGATGGCTTCAGCTACTCGGCCCAAGCTCTCTAATCATACCAGCAATGCTTTTAGATGTCGATGGAGATCTCTAGGATGTGATCTGTTCTAAAAATAAAATTGAATCGAATATTCGGAATAGCGAATATTGACCGCGAAATTCGAAATATTCGGGAATACTCGAATATGCCATATTCGAGCCGAATATTCGCAATACGAATATTCGTGAGCAACACTACTGTTTAATCTATTTCAAATAAACGGCGAATCTCTTCCATATATCTTGGGTACCTGTAGTGGAACTATAGAGGTTTCTGGAAGAAGGGCTCATGGACTCATGGTATCTTCTCTCAAAGGTATCTTGAAATTACCACTACCTACACTTGTTGAGTGCAATCAGATACCTGATAACAGGGAAGAAATCCCTACTCCAGCTACTGCTTTCCATCACCCTCACCTTTGTCTCCCAAGAGAGAGATTGCCCAACAACTTGCAGCAGGCCATCAGTAGATTCTCATCCTTAAAGCGAAACCTTAGCAGGAAATCAGAGATGCAAAAGCACTTTGTGGACTTTAGGCAAAATATATTTGACAGAGATCATGCAGAGCCTGCACCCCCACTAAAGGAGGGAGAAGAATGCTGGTACCTTCCATCCTTTGGCGTGTATCACCCACGCAAACCAGACCAAATCAGAGTTGTCTTTGATTCCAGTGCTCAGCATGAAGGTGTTTCTCTTAACAACATGCTCCTGACGGGGCCCAACTTGAACAACAGTCTAATAGGAGTCTTGATTTACTTCTGACAAGATCCTGTAGCAGTAATGGCCAACATTCAACAGATGTTTCACTGCTTCATTGTCAGAGAAGACAACAGAAACTACCTCGGGTCTCTATGGCACAAAGACAATGACATAAACAAGGAAGGTATAGATTATCAAATGAAGGTACATGTCTTTGGTAACAGTTCTTCCCCAGCAGTGGCAATTTATGGGTTAAGGAGAACAGCTCAGACTGAAGAAGAAGAATATGGATCTGATCGTCAATTTGTTGAAAGAAACTTTTACGTTGATGACACACTCAAGTCTTTTCCAACCGCTAAAGAAGCAATTGATCTTCTCACAGAACAAAACAGATGATGTCTGTAGCAAACCTTAGACTGCACAAGATTATATCCAACAGCCAGGAACTTATGAATGGCCTTTCACTCTGAGGACTATGGGCCAGATTCACAAAGCAGATGTGCCGACTTAACTCGAGATGCGCGGCGTACTTGAAATTTGCGCCGCGCATATTTTTGCGCCTGATCCTCATAACGAGATATGCCTGAAATCCAGGTTTTTCCATCCTACCTAAAATAATTACACCGGCGCTTCTTCGCATGCAAAATACGCTAGACACGCCGCTGTTTTGATAGGCAATGATGCAAATGAGGGAGATAAGGCGATCCACAAAATTAAGTGTGTGCAGCGTAGATTACGCCCTGTGCGCTTCTGTTAGTTTCATGGTGTAAAATTACACTTTATAAAAGGTGCCCTAATTTTAGACAAGCCGTGTAAAGGTCAGCTAAAGCAACACCATTAAGGAAGAGCTGAGCACACACACTTGCAGGACAACAATCTGTATGCCAACATGCCAGGGGCATCCATACTCATAACTATACTAGTGACTTTAGTAACCGAGGGTACCCCCTCTTCTGAGGGAACAGCAGTCAGGAGACACCTTGCAGAATGCATCTTTGCACAGTAAACACACACATTAATCATGTCACAATGAGAATGCATGAATGCACACCCGCTTTGGTCCCTAGCACAGACACATCACATGCATATCTAATTGGATTAGATCCAAGTACCCCCAATGGGCCACGGCTCCAATTATGTCACTGTGCATTCATACACCATTCACATAGACCTGGGATCACTTCTCCCTGGTCCTGGGGATCCCTACTCCACCAAAACTGAAGGTGACACCCTTATTTAATCAGGAATGCCACCCCCACATTCACAGATCATTCACACACATTAAACAAATCATAAGTACAGTATACTAAAAAAAAATAAAAAATAACAAAACAAAAGCACCCCCATAAATTAACGGCGGCGGCGTACGCCTGGGCCGCCCACGGGCACTGCCACGGCCTACCAGAGGAGCATCCTGGGGGGGATGAGCAGGGGAAGGAGGAGCATCCTGGGGGGGTGGGTGAGCAGGGGAAGGAGGAGCCTCCCCTGGTGACTGTCCTCTTGCTGGCCTGCCCTCCAAAGCCACTGCTATCCTGGTCAGACTGAGAGTGAGGGAAGCCGTATTGGCCTGGACAGCCCGGGTATTGTCCTGGACAGCCTGGGTCAGGGCACTCACCTCCTGGGCCACGCCTGTTGTGGCGGTCTGCAGGTCACAAATGCATGTGATGACCGCCAAGGAGTTTGTGGCCACATCAGTGAGTGACTCCTTAATTGAACCCAGGCTGTCCTCCATCTGGGTCAGAGTATGTTTGATCTGAGCCAGATTGCGGGTCTGCCGGGCATTGTCCCTCTGCAGACTGGCCGGCAGACACTCGGCCACCCCCCTGGTCTCATAGGTCGCCATCCTGCCTGCAGCTGAGTCTTGTGGCCTGGGAGGAGGGGAGAGAGAGACCCTTGTTGGTGGAGCCCTGTTGGGGGAGGAGTGGGAGGAGCTACCCCTGATGGTGGCCTGACTGCTGCCAGCCTCAGGGGTAGCCTCAGGGGTCAACAAATCCGAGGCCAAAAGGACTTCCCTGGCAATGTCCATATCTTCATCCTCAGCCTCCACCCCCTCATCCTCCTCCCCCTCAACCTCCTCATGAGGGGAGGTGTATCCACTCCCCTCCCCTGGGGACTCCTGCCCTTCTTGGGACTCTTCTGCAGCCTGTTGTCCAGGGGATGGTGCAGCAGCCTGGCCTGATGGCCCAGCAACCTCCTGGCCTGATGGCCCAGCAATCTCCTGGCCATCTTTGGAGGACACAAAACAATCACAGGTTGGAGGATCCACACACTTGGCACATCTTCCCTTCCCCCACCCACACATGCTAATCACCAGATAGAAAAAGCCACAAATTACCTGTCCTCACAGGAGAATCAGATTGATAGCCAGGCAGGCCCACCACCTGCTGTGGGTGGAAACACCGGGCCACTGCCCATTCCTCCTCACTCAGCCTGACGGGGCAGGCTGGGCCTCCTCCAGTGCCCGTGGCATGGGCATTGATCTTGGCCATCTTGTCACGGACCAGGCTCTTAAGATCGTTGATCTTCTTTTGTATCCCACCGGGGGTCCTCGTCTCCCCCCCGCCGCATTGATTTGATCCGTGATTTTCTGGATGATCTCCTTCCTCTTGGCCGGGGAGGTGTTCCTGCTCTCAGGGCCATGCAAATAACGCCCATATCGGGCGATGGCCCGAGCAAGTATCTGCTTCTCTGTGGTAGAAAAATTCAGCTTCCTGCGCTTTGGTGCCATAACACCCACCACTCAGCAACAACAAAAAACAAACACAACAAACAAACACAAATACTCACACAAGAAACAAACAAAAATACTCACACAACAAACAAACACAAATACTCACGCAACAAACAACCAAAAATACTCACACAACAAACAAACACAAATACTCACACAACAAACAAACACAAAAATCAAACCACACAAGCAGACAGCTAATACAAATTCAAAAACAAACTCAGAAAAAACAAACAGAAAATACACTCAGAAAAAAAACAATCAGAAAAAAACAAACAGAAAATACAATCAGAAAAAACACACAACTACTACACTCTACTACTCCTCCAAATCTTTTAACTAACACTAAACTCACCAACACACACCAACAGACGACAGAGCAGAAGCAACTTGCTCTAGGAAGGGGAACACAGGGATGTACTTTTGCAAGGGAAGTGTGTTTGTCTGGGGCTATTTATACACAGGGTGATTCTCAAAATAAGTACGCTTGGCCTTTTTCCTATCTCACTGATTGCGCCTGTTATGTACCACGTACCTGGTAGCCAGAGCCCGGTTGTAGGAGGAGGCCTCTCTTACAGCTCCGGCTCGTGAGCTGCTGGATTGGGAACAGCAGACTCAGGAGCCTGACGGGGTAGGAGTGCCGGCGTGCTGAATAGATGAAGTTGGTGTAGATCCCTGCTGGAAGGTTAGGCTGGAACCGATGAAGCTGGAAGCGGGGGTCAGCGACCCTAACGGAAGGTTTTCGGCAGCAAGCTGAGAAGGTAAGCCGGTTAATAGACAGCAGACGGAAGCAGGGTCAGACAAGCCGGGTCACATCAGATAGTTCAGGTAATCAGGTAGGATAAGCAAGAGAGTGGTCGTGGTACAGGCAGGAAGGTCTGGCAGCGGTGGATCAATCAAAGGATAAGTCAATGGTAGCCGAGGTCAGGATCGGAGAGGTGCGGAAGGTCAAACAAGCCGGGTCAGAAGGTTTCAACAGGTAATCAGGTTTTTCAGGTTACAAACGCTCAGAGACTGTAGATCAGGCAGCAATGTGCTGGAGCTGTCAGTGTCCATTTAAAGCCGTTTTGGCGCCAAGGAATCAACTTGCACGCGCGCGTGCCATTGACGCACGCGCGTGCACCGTAGGCGCGCGATGGCACATGCCCAGTGAGGTGCAGATTCGTGCGCGCATGCGCAGTACAGCCGGCCCTTCATTTGCATGGGGTCACGGCTCATTACAATGGAGCATGCCCATTCCCTTCCCACTTGCAATAACCCCGCCTTACGCCTCGGGATTTAAGTTACGCTTTCGCAATTTGGGCTGCAAATGCGCTGTGGATACGGCACTTACGACACAAAATTAAGGCGCCGTAACTTAAATGACATACGTTTTGAGTAACTTAATTTGCGCCGCTGTTTGTGAATCTGGCCCTATGCCACTAGTCTGAAAAACCTAGATTTAGGTACAGATGTGCCTCCTGTACAGCGAAGTCTGGGTTTGTTGTGGAACATCAAACAAGACACATTCACCATCCAAGTGTCAACTTGTGACAAACCCTTTACTAAGAGAGGAGTCCTGTCAGTGGTGAATAACATCTATCACCCACTGGGTTTCCTTGCTCCAGTTACCATTCAAGGTAAGATTTTGCTAAGACAGTTATCTACTGAGAACATAGACTGGGATACTCCCTTGCCTAGTAAGAATCAACACAAGTGGGAAATGTGGAGACATTCTTTGAAGTCACTAGAAAAACTTCAGTCTCCTGTTGCTATGTTCCAGGTTCCACTTCCAGATTCATATTTTCTCTGATGCATCAGTTGAAGCTATTGCTACAGTAGCCTATTTGAAGACCTCTGTAATGAATGGAGAATCACACTGTATTTTTGTCCTAGGTAAGGCAAAACTCACTCCCAAACCTGCACATACCATACCAAGACTTGAACTTTGTGCAGCCGTGCTAGTAGTAGAAATTGCAGAAGTCATACGACATGAAATGGACACTAGGATTGATTCTTTCACCTACTATACAGACAGTAAGGTAGTACTTGTTTACATATACAACCAAACAAAACTATTTTATGTGTACATCAGCAACAGGGTTGAACGTACTAAGAGATTCTCTCTACCAAGTCAATGGCATCACGTTCCCATCTGACTGTGGTACCAACTTTGTTGGAGCATGTAAAGAGCTACAATTGGACAATTTCCTGGCCAACAATGGATGTACTTGGTTGTTTAATCCTCCACATTCTTCACACATGGGAGGATCCTATGAATGAATAATTGGAGTAGTACAAATAATTCTTGACTCCATGTTGCAGACTCACAAGTCTTTACCACTCACCCATGATACTTTGTCTAACTTTCTCTCTGAAGTGTCTGCCAGAGTGAACGCAGGACCTTTAGATCCTGATGCTCCAGTGATCCTTACTCTAGCTTTGCTTCTTACTCTAAAGATTGGGACTGCTGTAATATCTTCAAGTGAGAGCGAACCCAAGGATATCTACAGACGTCAATGGAAGCAGGTGCAGCATCTAGCCAATGTGTTTTGGCATCGCTGGAGGAAGGAGTATCTTCATCACCTTCAAGGTCGTAACAAATGGCAAACATCTAAGCCTAATCCTAAGGTTGGAGATCTCATCCTTCTAAAAGACAAGGAAGTTTGTCAGAATGAGTGGCCTATGGGTCTTATTACTAAAATTATGCCCAGTGATGATAAAAAAGTCCGGAAGGTAGAAGTCAAGGTAACTAAGGGAGGATCGACACAAACCTTTAGTCGACCAATTACAGAGTTAGTACTCCTTTTGCCAGGTGAGTGACTTGAGCAAGGACTAGTCATGCACGGCGGGGAGTACATTTCTGCTATCTACAGATTCTACTCTGAACTTTGGAATTCTTTGAAGATGTCATACCTTGGACTTCATGTTCTTCAATCCTGTTGAGCTTATGTTTATGCTTGTTTTGTTGCATGTTTTTCATTACAGGTTCCAGGATATTTATCTGTATTGGACTTATTGAATATATATATATATATATATATATATATATATATATATATATATATATATATATATTATATTGCTTTGTGTCTTTAAGATCTGCTCCCTCCTGTCTAGCTGAACTCTCTCTCTCACCGTAGTTCCTTATATTCCCCTCCACTTCCTGTCTCTCTCTCATTAGCCCTGTTACAAAGTTTTTCTACCTATGAATATCCATCATTAAACAGAACATTCGAAAGGATTCATGTCTCTCTAACAGTGAATTATTCATTGAGTTAAGCTGTCAAAATTGATGCATGGGATAAATAGAACACCAGGTCGTGTGAGCCCTACATGAAGCTGGAGATAACGTTTATGGCCTTGTAGTTGAGTCAGAACACTCCCCGCTGAAATCACCGCCTGTGGAAGGGAATTCAACATCCTTGTCTCTCTTACAGTAAAGAACCCTCAACCAGTTTGAGGCCCCATACACACCATAGAATCTATCCGCAGATAAATCCCATCAAATGGGTTTCTGCGGATAGATCCTATGGTGTGTACACGCCAACGGATATTTATCCGCAGATAAATCTCCCCTGGGATGGATTTCCAGCAGATGGATATTTGCTGACATGCACAACAAATCCATCTGCTGGAATCCATTCCAACGGATGGATCCGCTCGTCTGTACAGACTTACCGGATCCATCCGTCTAAAGGGATTCCCCGCACGCGTCGTAATGATTTGACGCATGCGTGGAATTCCTTATATGACAGCGTCGCGCCCGTCGCCGCGTCATAATAGCGGCGACGGCGCGACACGTCATCGGCAGAGGATTTCAGCGCGGATTTCAATGCGATGGTGTGTACACGCCATCGCATAGAAATCCTCTGAAATCCACGAGAGGATTTATCCGCGGATACGGTCCGCTGGACCGTATCTGCGGATAAATCCTCTCGTGTGTATGGGGCCTGAGGTTAAACCTCTTTTCTTCTATATTTAATGAGTGGCCACGTGTCTTAATAAACTACCTTCCGTGGAAAAGTTGTATCCCTTTAAAAGGGAAAGGGACGTTTGAAACTCGAACATCCAGAACATGCCTAGTTTATGTAATCAAAATCTTGGATTTTTCATTACAGTATTAAGCATCTGAAACTGTACAAAATGTATATTTTTTTAATTATGTAATAAAAAAAAAGGTAATGACTTCCCTTTTTAATGAGTATTTTATACAACAGCAGTGTTTTTGGAAACACAAAGTGATTTGTTTGTCAACACTAAGACATAACACTAGGTGGATTCTTTCAAGGCAGTTGTCTTTTTTAACAGGTCTGCAGCTGCTAAGAACACATTATTTTAAGGATTTTAAGTGCATTATGTTATGTTTGTCTTTTTCCTTTTATGCTATGTGTGGCAAAACATGGAGGACCCTAGGGCTTTATTTTATCTCTCTGACCCTAACTATTGAAACCTTCTGACCTGTGACTCTTCTCAGTTTTGGTTTAATGAATCCAGTTTTTACTTAAAAAAAGATGTATTTTGTTTACCTTAACACTGTCTCTTTCATCATTTTTCATGGTGACCTTTCAGTATTGGATTTCAGCTGCTAATAGTTTATAGCAACGCAGATTGCTTTTTCTAATAAATAATTAAGGGACTTCTGGGGGGTATGAGGTTTGCAGGAAGGTGGTATGAACTGTATTGTGCAGATAGGAGAGGCTGGAAAAATCAGCATCATAGATTTTTTTTATTGGAAACATTTGGAAACAGAATTATAAAAATTATGGGAACTGGGACTGGTTGTGAATATACAGTAAGCACATTAAAGGAACATAATTCTAAAATAATATAGACAGTTGGGGTCCCTTAGAACCATCAAAAAAAAAGATAATACATGATTTAACCAGGGTCAAACGATAATCAAAATGTTAGTTAAATTAAAATAATCATACATCATTCACTTCTCTTAATTTGGGATTTTTGTGTTAAATAATCAGTTTTTATAATCTGTAAGTTTGGACTTTTTATTACAGGAATTGTCTTTACTTATTGTAATAAAACTGCTATATTTACTTATGTGTTCAATGCATTTAACAATAGGAATATTTACTATACATGTAAATTAATTAAGGTGTTTTACACTATTCGTGCACCATTTACATAACATACTGTATATGTATTTTTATTTGAACATTACCAATAACAGAAAATAATGTGTACTCTACATTGGATAGTCCTGGTTACTGAATAACACTCTTTTAGGCTTCAATAGTGCAAGAGTTAAGGTAATATATTATTTAATAGTATTTTTTTCTCAGTAATATGCAATTAATATTCAATAGTTCTGTCACAGAAATGGAATATAAAGCAGCATAATAATTTATTTGCAGGAGAAAGGAGTAGTAGATTGTGGATAAGCTAACTTTTGTTTTAGGCATAGGTTACTAAAAAAGTAATGTGTAGTAAAGAAAATGACATATTGTCAGGTTATCTTCTCACTTACATTTATGACTCAAACTATATAACACTACTTTCAAATATCTATATATACATATTCAAATGAGAGAATCACAAATTGACTCTGGTTGCATTCTACATACATATTCATACACACTGATACAGATCCAAGATCCAGTAACCCTTTTGCTTCCAGGACCTGCTCTCCATTTTTCACTTCAGGTGGCCAGACCATTTTTTGCAATTTTTCACTTTTTTATAATTTTTCACTTTTATATTTCAGAGTTTGTAAATGACCCCCAAGCCAACTATTTTATGAAAGCACAAGACCAATAGAATACAATTATAATACAACTGATTTCATAGGTCCCATTAAAGATGTGAAAATGTTTATAAAATCTATATTTTGAATATAAATACACTGAAATCATTATAAGTGCCCACAAACAGAACATAACTTATAAAAAATAAAAAAATGATTGCTGGTAAGCACTGGGAGGTGTTCCTACAATAGGAGAGCACACAATCAGTTGGCTGAGAGTGCAGCACAGGGTGTGACCATGAACTAATTATCAGAATGGAATGCAGTAAGGCTTATTGAGCTAGCCAGCTGCAAATGGTTTCATTCCATCATACAAGGGCTGTAATTTCTGACTACCTTCTGAAATGATAGCTGCCTGGATGTTATGCTGACTCACTAACTTCAATACTTTCTGAGGCTGGATTTACACCAATGCATTTTTAGTGCTTTTTGTATTTTGCAGATTTGCACTACAGAACGTGTTCCATAGGAAACCATGGTAAATGGACTGTAGTGCAAATCTGCAAAATGCACTAAAAATGCATAGGTTTGAATCCAGCCTAATTCACTGACTGGAAATTAACATGTAGATAAGGGAAGTCGGAAAAGAGGATGTCAAGTTGGGATTGATTTACTAAAGGCAAATCCACTATGCACTACAAGTGCACTTGGAATTGCAGTCACCGTAGATTTGAGGCGAAGATCTGAAATGAGGGGAAGCGCTGCTAAATTCTAGCATCCAATCATGTGCCAGCAAAAATTTTGTTTTTTTATTTTCCTTGCATGTCCCCCTCAGATCTACAGCAATTGGACTTCCAAGTGCACTTGCAGTGCACCGTGAATTTATCTTTAGTGAATAAACCCCACTGTCAGTTCTCCCCCACACACACACACTTCCCCTGATACCCACCTTGCCAGCATTCCTTGCTTTCAATACAGCCAGCACTAAAATCTTTAATGTCAGCTCGTGAAGGATGCAAAGTGTAGCTTTGAAGTCATTCTCTGATCAGATCTGATCATGCATGCTCAGTAATCGGCTGCTAGATCCAAGCACTTCCGCATTGGGCAAGGTTACATGCTTCCCAATGTGACCAGAGGTAAGATCAAAACAGTAGTGCATCAGAGAGTACTGAAGATAGCGAGTCAGCATAACGTTTTTATTGGATCCTTAGTTTAGTGGATTGGTAGCTACACTTTAAGCATGATTTTTTAGTTGATTCAGCATAACATCCAGGCTATTATTATTATTTTAGGTACTTATATAGCTCCATCAATTTACACAGCACTTTATATAAACATTGTACATTCACATCAGTCCCTACCCTTAAGGAGCTTACAATCTAGTGTCCCTAACTCACATTCATATACTAGTGCCAATTTTTAGACAGAAGCCAATTAACCTACCAGCACCTGTGCTATCCACTGCATCACTGTGCCGCCCATGTCTAAAGGATCTTTATCTGATTCTTTTTTCCCATTATTGACTCAACATATAAACGCAGAAAATCAACATAAGCATCATGCCACTAGCATTTCTTTATTGTACATTATGGCACACAAAGCAGGCTTTAAATCATGGCTACCTGCATTAGTCACCACCTGTAGGTGAATAGATACTGGCAGAAAGAACAGACAGAAAGTTCCCCTATATACCCCTTCCTACTGAGGAAGCTCCTCACCATTGTCTGGTCAGTGATGGTCACTGAAGTACAGCTCTCTGCATAGTAGTACCAGGTTTCCAACTGATTTCATCCGGGAATAAAGAGTTTGATCAACTGGATCCATTCTTAAAGCTGGGATGCTAAGACAGATGGTACCTGGGCCTTGCTTTGATGAATTGAATGTTTAAGCAGGGATTGCCTGGAATGTGGCTGGTCAGCATTGGACACTGTGAACACTGAACCCTGCAGAGTTTTTTTACTGACCAGGGTGTTTAGGTAGGGTGCTGTACAGATTAAGGGCAATGGGGAAACGGAGTCCTTGACGGTCCAGAGTGACATGGCCCAACATGATGTGCGAATATTGGAACCTTGACCTATTGTCAGGATCCAGCTGTGAGTAATGGTAAGCAGGGCTGCTGATAGGCCAGTACAACCAGCCCTGTTGTACCGGGCCCGCTACCATCAGCTACACAGTGGGGCCCCAGGATCATTACAGTTCGTTATTGCCTTTAAACATTTTTTTTTTTAAATGTTGACCTCAAAATAATGACAAAGATATTAGCCACTCGCATGAACTCTTTCCTATCAAAATATATCCACCCAGACCAGGTAGGGTTCGTTCCCAACAGGCAAGCCCCAGATCAGACCAGACGGATTATTGATATTATATATGCTTTGAACTCAGGCTGGGATGGTAGGGGACAGAGGGGGCACTGTTGGTCTCCTTAGATCTACATATGGCTTTTGTTTCCCTATCCTGGGATTATCTTTTCTTCATTCTGGAATGATACAGGTTTGTCTCGAAATTCTTGACGACGCTTAAAATAATGTATAGCGCTCCCACGGCACATCTCGTAGTCAAGGGCTATCAGTCACAAAACATAGACATACGTAGAGGGACCCGTCAAGGTTTCCCCCTGTCCCCCTTAATGTTTATTATGGCACTAGAGACACTGGCCATCAAAATTTGTGAACACCCGGACATACAGGGGGTTAAGTGCGGAGACCGTGAACATAAGTGCATGTTGTTAGCGGATGATATATTCCCACTTCTCTCCTCCCTGGTCACCTCTTTGCCTAATCTAAATATAGTATTATGACACTTCACAGCAATTACAGGCCTACAAGTAAATCATTCCAAATCCCAGGCACCCAATGTTTCCTTACAAACACATATAGTTCATGCTTTACAAAGCTCATTCCCCTTTAAATGGCAAAATGAGGCCTTGCCATATTTATGTATTTTTTTAAACCCCACCCTTCCCACGCTATATAAACAAAATTACCCCCCCCCCCCACACACACTGTTTTAAAAATTAGAGGATCTCAAAATATGATCAAATAACCCTCCTTCATGGTTCGGTCAATTGTACTGGGTTAAAATTACTGTTTTACCTAAGTTACTATATCTGTTTAGGACTCTTCCGATAGCAGTAATAGGATCAGATCCAAGAAATTTCAGGCAAAATTGTTAGAATATATATGGGGACACAACAGACCCAGGGTGAAAAGATGAACATTATACACACACCAAAACTGAGGGGAGGCCTAGGAATGCTTGATCTGATTAAGTATTACCATGTAGCACAATTGTCCCAACTGATTTGATTCCACAAACGACAGCCCAGACCACTCTGGATGGTGTGGGAGTCCTCCCTATACCCAAATAAGGGGATTAGCCACTTAATGTGGATGAAAGGGAAAGATAGACCGACAATATTGTGCCCGGCTTTATGCTTTTCTCTAAATTTATGGGAAAGGCTGGTAACCACAATCCTTACTTCACCCTGTGTCTTCACCCCCACGATTTTACATGGTGGACTAATAAAGGTTTACTATGAATAGCAGATCGCTGTGACCACAGAGGTGTTTTGTCGAAACAAGCCCTTCAGGAAAAATTGTGTCTCCCAAATTCGGATATATACCGCTATACCCAGATAGCGCATTTCTTGGCGACACTGAATCACACCTCTGACCTAACCACATCCACCTCAATGGAAAATCTCTGCAGGACTTTTGACAAACACACTGGCCACATATTACAGATCTATAGTATTTTATCCTCGACTTCTCTAAAGTTGTTTTACATGCAAAAATGGGAGCAGGAACTAGACACCAGCTTGACAACAGAAGACCGGAGCAAAATGCTACAATGTGCATCCAAATCATATATTAACCACTTAAGACCCGGACCATTATGCAGGTAAAGGACCTGTTCCCTTTTTGCAATTCGGCACTGCGTTGCTTTAACTGACAAATGTGCGGGCGTGCGACATGGCTCCCAAACAAAATTGGCATCTTTTTTTGCCCACAAATAGAGATGTCTTTTGGTGGTATTTGATCACCTCTGCGGTTTTAATTTTTTGCGCTATAAACAAAAATAGAGCGACAATTTTGAAAAAAAAATTATATTTTTTTCTTTTTGCTATAATAAATATCCCCCAAAAATATATCAAATTTTTTTCACCTCAGTTTAGGCCGATACGTATTTTTCTACATATTTTTGGTAAAAAAATCGTAATAAGCTTTTATTGATTGGTTTGCGCAAAAGTTATAGCGTTTACAAAATAGGAGATAGTTTTATGGCATTTTTATTAATATTTTTTTTTTACTAGTAATGGCGGCGATCAGCGATTTTTTCATGACTGCGACATTATGGCGGTCCCATCGGACACTTTTGACACATTTTTGGGACCATTGTCATTTTCACAGCGAAAAGTGCTATAAAAATGCACTGATTACTGTGAAAATGACAATGAGGGTTAATCACTAGGGGGCGCTAAGGGTTTAAGTGTGCCCTAAGGGAGTGAATCTTACTGTAGGTGGGCGTGGCTGGATGTGCGAAGTCACTGATCGTCGTTCCCTATAAAAGGGAACAGACAATCACTGACATTGCCACAGAGAAGAACGGGGAAGGTGTGTTTACACTCACCTCTCCCCGGTCTTCAGCTCCTGTGACCCGATCGCGTGACACCGGCGGCGATTGGATCCGTGGGTCCCCGCGGATCCCACGGGCGCAGTTCACGGAGCTTCAGACCAGGTCGTGAGCGCGACCCATGGCTGGGCACTTAAAGGGCAACGTACCTGTACGTATATCGGCTTTAGGCGGTTTTTAAGTGGTTAATACCTCCTTGATAGATGCAAACTAAAAAGTCTTAATGCAGTGGTACATGGTCCCGGCATGGGTAGCAGCATAAAGAGGACATGTCATGGCCTTCTCCATAAAGAGGACATGTCATGGCCCATGCTATCACAAGGGGGATGTTGTTCATATCTTGTGAAAGCAAAAAAGAAATAAAAAAAATTAAAGATACAGTGTTAGATTTGTTTTTCTATTTGAAATAAAATAAATAAAATACAATTTAAAAGATTTAAACTACCCCCACTCCTTCATGCTTATTATTTGCAAATGCATGCGTTGGCTCCACACACATATGTAAATCGCTTCAAGCTGGGGGTCAGTGGTGGGGCCAGGGGTGGGGTCAAGGGCCTGGTTGAAGGGGGCCTCATAAGGTAGGCTGTACGGGCCCCATGATTTCTAACAGCAGCCCTGATAATAAGTGTCTTTAATCAGCTACAGCTGTCTAAGGTGTCTTTCAGCTTTTGGCCTCTAGAGGCAGTGGCCTGTGTTCCCTGTGCAGCTGCATCTATAGGGGGTTTGTTCTCTATGATGTGATTTGGGAGGAGGGAGCTAGGTCTCTGGGCTGCAGTTCAGCTATTCGGCTTTTTCTGTATGTTCTACTGGTTCATCATTTTTAATTTCTGTCTTGGCCACAGTAAAGCATGGCGGGTGTCCACCAGTGAGCATGTGAATGTGTATGTGCGCACACTGCAACCTGAATTACATGGGGGTAGAGCCAGTTGTCATTTTTGTAAAGCAAATAATCAGTTTTTTTTTTTCGCATAAGGCTTCTGGTGGTGGTGGCAGCTGAAACTATTTGTGTTTTGGCGCAGCAGGGGGACACAGGGCAGGCTATCTCTATCTGGGCTTGTTAGTAGCTTCCTTTGCATTGAGGGGCTCTGCTATACAACTTGCAATGGCAGTGCATGCCATCTGCCAAAGCCCTAAAAACCACATAAAGCAGTTGGTACATCCCTTAATTACTATACTTCTGGATACACACTATACAATTTTCTGTAGATGTTTTATTTTTTTTACCAAAACCATATAATATGAGTTCAAACCTTAAGAATTTGAATTTGTATTCAATAAGGCAGTCCCTTGCACTACATGGTTTTGATAAACCTAAAGGAAATCTAACAAAAAAAAGTTGTATAGTGTGTATGAGGTCTAACAGATGCACACAATCCTATAGACAAAAGAAAATATTTTACATTTAAGAACTTTTTGAAAAAAAAATAGTAAACTACACAGCAACCATCAATAGGCAATGAGCATTTAAGTGGTTGTAAAGGCAGAGGGTATTATTTTTATCTTAATGCATCTATTCATTAAGATAAAAATCCTTCTGTGTGCAGCAGCCCCCCTAATACTTACCTGGGCTTAATTCCGATCCAGCGATGTTGCACAAGAGACTCAGCTGACTCTCCCTCCTGATTAGCTGAGACATTTGTGAAGCACTACTGTCAATCAAAGTCATCGAGTCAATTTAGCAGAGATTTTTTCAATTTTATTATTCCACTTTAAGCATAATTAAAATCACTTCTCCTGAAATAACGATAATTGAAAAAAAAATATATATATATTGATACATGTCCCCCAGGGCAGTACCCAGACCCCCATCTCCCTTTTATGGACAATTACTTGCAATATTTCCTGTTCGGTTCCCATAGACTTTAATGGGGTTCGTCGTTCAGGTTAGAACATTTCCCCCGTACAGGAGTTCTGCTGCGAACCAAACAGGGGGTGTTTGGCCCATCCCTAATGTTGGGACATGCTTCACAAATCCAAACAAATGTGGAAGAAGGGCTAAACATTCACACTGGAATGGTAAATAGTTCTAGAGCGATCAAATATGGTTTTATTTATTTGGCACCATCATCCCTTAGTGAATGATATGTGAGGTCCCATTGGGATAGTGATGGGATTTTAAAGGTGCTGATGACAATTCAAAAAACCAATATTATATAAAAAATATATTATTTATTATACATACAAAAATCAAAAACGAGAAATAGAGAGTATACATAAAAGTAATAATCTCCATACAAATGTTCGGAACTTATCGTTCTACATGTTTCGCCGAATGGCTTCGTCAGGAACACAAGTGAACATCTTTTTCTATTAAATAGATACAAACAAACATTACATTGCAAATATGTTACAAATACAGGGGCAGATTCACAAAATTTACGCCGGCGTATCAGTAGATCCGCCAACGTAACTCGGAATCTAAGCCGTCGTATGTTTAAGTGTATGCTCAAACTGAGATACACTTAAACCTGCCTAAGATACGACGGTCTGCGCCGTCGTATCTTAGGGTGCAATATTTACACTGGCCGCTAGGTGGCGCTTCCATTGAGTTTGGCGTAGAATATGCAAATGAGTAGATACGCCGATTCACGAACGTACGCTTGCCTGTCGCAGTAAAGATACGCCGTTTCCGTATGAGGTATGCCGGCATAAAGATAAACATGCCCCCTAGGTGGCGTATCCAATGTTAAGTATGGCCATCGTTCCCGCGTCGCAATTTGAAAATTTTACATTGTTTACGTAACTCGTCCGTGAAAGGGGCTGGACTTCAATTACGTTCACGTCGAAACCAATGACGTCCTTGCGACGCCATTTGGAGCAATGCACACTGGGAAATTTTGAAGACGGCGCATGTGCAGTTCGTTCAGCGCGGGGACGCGCTTCATTTAAATGATACACGCCCCCTACCCGCCAAATTTGAATTCCGCCGCATGATTTACGCTACGCCGCAAGTGCTTTGTGAATGAAACACTTGCCTGAAAAACTTGCGGCGGCGTAACGTAAATGACATATGTTACGCCAGCAGAAAGATCCGCTGATCTTTCTGAATCTGGCCCACAGAGTATATCAAATCGAATATTGATGCTTGATTATACAAAAGGGGAAAAACAAAATTATCATCTATTGGACAAAAAATGAAGCAGTACCTAAAATAATCACGGGGACCATAAGGAGAGTTGCTCTGAACTCACAAACAGTTTGTTCAGAGTTTGATAAGGGTTTTCGGAGCCACTTATCAGGCACACCTTCTTGATGGGGGAGTTTGAGCAATGGTCCTATTTAATAATCCACCAGAGAAGAGTAAGTCGCTTAAAGAAAGTATAGCCTTTCTAAGGAAAGAATTATTTTGTTGCCTACAGACAATAATAAATTATATTAAATAGTTATATGCACATGTTGTTATAGGTTAGCCCTATATAAGGGCTCACATCAAGATAGATGTAATATTGACTTAGAAACATTGTTTATATAAAAAAATGAATTAATGCTTACAAATTTAATTGTTACTCATAGCATGGCTGAACCCCAGTGGAGACAGGAATGCTATGGTTGTCCAGGATACTGGGTGTAGTATTGTGTGCACAGGGTGCTCGGCATTCACTGGAAATTTTTGGGCAAACAAGCATGACATGTGTGTGAAACAAGCAGACAAAGACATATCAGAAGTTTGCAACTAAAAATGGGTCTAAACATGCAGAGATGAACCATATAATACAGAACAAACATGTGCCACAAAGAAACTATGAGCTAGAAATGAGCCAGAACACAAAACAAACATGTGCCACAAGCAAGAAGAAATTTTGTTAACTAATCATCTATGTAGATCAGCACCGCATCCCTTAATTACTGAATAAAAGAAAGAAGATACAAATACAGGATTTTAAAGGTGCAATGTCAACAAATATAGTAAATTGAAAAATTATTTATTTAAAATTCACATAATAATAAAAGATTCCATTGAGTAATGTAATACAATTTCATGAATATGCAAAATTCCTCTTGACAGGTTTCGCCAAGGTTTTTGGCTTCTTCCGGAGAAATTAATCTGTCAGACACTATCTGGGAAGACAAAACTTATATAAAAAAATTATACAACATACATATACTTATACAAAATAATACATAACAATAATAATCCCAAATTTGGTTGGAAACCCCAATAATAGACCATCGAAAAAAAGTATTTACCTGTATTATTACATTATTTTATGTATGGATGAATATATTAAGGCTGAGAGATCAGAAAAAATTGGGATTATTATTGTTATGTATTATTTTGTATAACTATGTGTATTTTGTATCATATTATTATTATGTGAATTTTATAATTTTTCGATTTAACCACTTCCAGACCTGCGCACAACGATGTACGTCCTGTTTTTAAAGATTGATATCTCGGTAACGGCAGCAGCTGCTGCCACAACCGAGGTATCGATCTTTAGTGTGCGCGGTCTGGTACACGATAACGGCGGTCTCCGCGGCGGATTTGCCGCGAGATCGCCTTTATCGGTGGCGGGAGAGGGCCCCCCCCTCCCGCCGATCTCCCGCGCCCTCCGCCGCTTACCAGAGCCGTCGGTAGCGGCGGAGGAGATCGCGACTGTTCGGCAGCTGAGCGGGGACGAGACTGAAGAAAAAATCTCCTTCGCCCGTCCCCATAGCTCTGCTGGGCGGAAGTGACGTCAAAACGTCAGTCCCGCCCAGCCTCTTAAAGAGACAATTTTTTTTTGTCATTTGAAAAAATGACAGTTTAAAAAATTTTTTGTTTTTGCATTTTAGTCTAAATATGAGATCTGAGGTCTTTTTGACCCCAGATCTCATATTTAAGAGGACCTGTCATGCTTTTTTCTATTACAAGGGATGTTTACATTCCTTATAATAGGAATAAAAGTGATATTTTTTTTTTTTCAGTGTAAAAAGTAATAAAATAAATAAAAATAAATAAGAAAACAAAAATTTTTTTTTTTAAAGCGCCCCGTCCCGACGAGCTCGCGCGCAGAAGCGAACGCATACGCGAGTAGCGCCCGCATATGAAAACGGTGTTCAAATCACACAAGTGAGGTATCGCCGCGATCGTTAGAGCAAGAGCAATAATTCTAGCCCTAGACCTACTCTGTGACTCAAAAAATGCAATCTCTAGAATTTTTTAAACATCGCCTATCGAGATTTTTAAGGGTAAAAGTTTGACGCCATGCCACGAGCGGGCGCAATTTTTAAGCGTGACATGTTGGGTATCATTTTACTCGGCGTAACATTATCTTTCACAATATATAAACAAATTGGGCCAAATTTATTGTTGTCTTATTTTTTAATTACATTTTTTTTCCAAAAAAAGTGCGCTTGTAAGACCGCTGCGCAAATACGGTGTGACAAAAAGTATTGGAATGACCACTATTTTATTCTCTAGGGTGTTAGAAAAAAATATATATAATGTTTGGGGGTTTTAAGTAATTTTCTAGCAGAAAAAACTGTTTTAGTCTTGCAAACACCAAATCTGAAAAACACCTAAGGTCTGGAAGTGGTTAATATATTTGTTTGTGACAATGCACCTTAAAAATCCCGTATTTTTATCGTCTTTCTATGTACCACAAGCAAGTTATGCACCATAATTTATCCAGAATACAGAACAAACATATGCCACAAGCAAGGTATGCACCAGAAATGAGTCAGAATACAGAAAAAAACATGTGCCATAAGCAAGGTATGCACCAGAAATGAGGCAGAAAATACATATAAAAACATATGCTACAAGCCAAACATGAAAGTGCCTAACTGCTAAGACAAATGAGGCGGTTGAAAGGCTTTTCTTCTGCTGAGCTTTCCTCAGCCATCACTCACTTCTGCCAGGGCCCTGAGATGTGTACACCTGAAAAGAAGTCCTGCCCACTGGATATAATAGCAGCTGTGGTAAATTACCTCACACCTAGGGTAAAATACCACACAATTTCATGTGTTAATATCACAAAATACATCAGAATACCGCATGTGGTTTTTAAAAAAGATTTTTTTGTGAATGCCAATTTTTTGGGGGAAAAATGATGAACGGTATTGTACTGCATTTCCTAAAATAGTAGATACCGCTTTGTGAATCAAGCCCACTATAACATACAGAATGTGGTGGTCAGGAGTTAGTAATACACTGAAAATTTTACAGTGTTCACAGAGTTCATCCCCAAGAAGTATGCCTGGGAGACAGCTTTGCATGCTGTCCAGACTAGCCATAGGGCACACTGGAAATTTGCCCAGTGGACTGGGGCCATCGGGCCTACTTGTCTTTGTGGGTCCAAAAGCTGAGCTGCCCCTTAAACCTACACCGCTCACCCAGATTCTCTGCGGCCAGCTGTCGGGGCCCGGGGGCATAAATTAGAAATCAACTGACTCGTGAAGGGGGAGGAGCTGGAGGAGGTCTGCCCTGCGTGAGCTGTGACTCACATACTATCTGATATTTTAAATTTCCCCAAGGTAAGAACTTGACAGGTGGGTAGGTGGGGGGGGGGGCACTAGGGATGATGATGGGGATAAAGGCTTCATATGAGGACCAGACCTTATCACTGGTGTGTGACCCCTTCACCTGGCTGCATCTTCTCCTCTCCTCTGCCTATCTGGCTCCATCCTCTCCTACACCTGGCTCCATTCCCTCCTCTCCTCTGTTCACCTGACTCCATCCTTTCCTCCACCTGGCTGCATCCCATCTTTCCTCTGTCAACCTGGCTCCATCCTCTCCTGCACCTGGCTGCATTCCCTCCTCTCCTTTGTCCACCTGGCTCCATCTTCCCCCACATGGCTACATCCCCTCCTCTCCTCTGTCCACCTAGCTGCATCCCCTCCTCTCCTCCATCCACCTGGCTCCATCCTTTCTTCCATCTGGTTCCATACCCTCCTCTCCTATGTCCACCTGTCTCCATCCACCCCTTCATCTGGCTGCATCCCCTCCTCTCCTCTGTCAACCTGGCTCTGTACTCCCTTCCACCTGGCTGCATCCCTTCCTCTCCTCTGTCCACCTGGTTCCATCCCCCTCCACCTGGCTGTATCCCCTCCTCTCCTCTGTCCACCTGTCTGCATCACCTCCCCTACTCTGTCCACCTGGCACTGTCCTGCCCTCCACCTAACTTCATCCCTCCCCTCTTCTGTCTACCTGGCTCTGCCCTCACCTCCACCTGGCTGCATCCCCCCTGTCTTTTTTCCACCTGTCTCCATCCCCCCTCTCATCTGTCCACCTGGCTGCACCCTCCCCTCCACCTGGCTGCATCCTCTCCTCTGTCCATCTGGCTCCACCTCCCAGCTTTGTCCCCTCTTCACCTCCATCCATCTGGATGCAGGGTAATTTCCCCAGGTGGCCACACTAATTAAGTTTATGGAGGCAAGTGCCAGATGCTTTTGTTTTATTTAACTATGCTGCCCACTGTTGACACAATTTGGCCCCACCCACTGTGCGCACTACATTGCTGCTCTGTTTAGGACACCCAAAGGTGTACCAGGTCTTTTTAAAATCCTATAGTCTATACTACAAAAAGTAATTACAACAAAAATGTGGAACATGATGCTGGCGCTCAATGGTAGCTGCCAGTAAAAACCCAGCGGAGGCAGCCAGAAAATAATCTCTTACGCAATGTGCGTAGCCAGATTCTGTTTTCTATTTCCATATGAAGCAGGCTAAATATAACTAAAAGATATCAAGAAAATGGTAGTTGTCTTTATTTGTAATATGGTAATATGGTTTAAAAATAAAAATAGGCTGCTCAGTCTAAAATGCCCATGCCTATTTATTGTCCCAGTCAGGGTCTGCTTGCAGAGCACTTAAAGCACACGTTCTAGTTGACACTTTTTGTAGCAAGTCTCTAGCAAGGTCAAAGTTGCAGTTGTGAGTCTACAGAAAGAGCTCTGCAAGTCACAGTGACTCCTGTGGTGGGATGACTATTGCACAACATAACTGAACCAGAACTTGCATACTTGCAGAATGTTTGCAAAGAAAGTTGATCAGGAGTCATGCAATTGTACAACACAGTTGTAAAGCCTGGCAAGTCTAGCAATAGCTTAGCAAGGCATTTTCAAACTTGCAGCTCGACTGCTTGCTATCTGGGTGGGCAGAAAGGATGTGAGCCACCAGTCACGCTAATAATGCTCTTCAGCATATACCACCAAGAAAGTTTCCATAAATTCTCCTGGTGAAGTAAAGACTCAGTTCCTTGGGTTATTTTCATTCAATACAAGTTAATTGTGAAAATATATCAAATATGTTAAAACGTTATTAGTGACAACCCTCTTGGTCACTGTTTTATTACAAAATAATATAACATTTATGAAAAAGTATAGGGATATATTTTGAACCAAACTGCTAGCTTAAAAATCCTTGTATCAAACATAAATGCCTTTAACTATTTCTGGAAATTACATTATAAGAACATTTATGCTTTAACTGGAGACTTTTAGAAGTTTGAAATGCTATTGGATTATTTACCATCTTTTCACTTTCCTTTTAAATTTTAATATTTCCATATCAATAAATGTTACCTCATAGAGAAATGAATTTGTTGCTGCCATGACTACATTAACCATGGTAATTGCCACTTTTTTAAAACATATTGTGCAGTGCTTTTAGGCAGCAGCAATAAATAATGTGCGTTTAGCTGCACCATTGGTCATTCACAGCCCTATCACAGCAACCTCCCCCACTCCAGGAAGATAAATGTGATTTAAATTAATAGCCAGTCCTAAATAACTCCTCAGCTTGTAAACGATGCATTTATCAGGCACAGACAGGCAGTGTCCTTTGATTCATAGTCCCCATTTTACATTGTGAAGGGTGCATACAAAAATTGTTATTTCTTTTTAATAAAGTGTAGCAGACAGTCTTCAGTCATTTATCAAGGATGGTGGCATTCTGACAAACAGAAATATTGTAGCCGCAGATGAATGAGATGGATAAAGCACACATTTCTCAACAAAAATAATCACTGCCCAAATAATCTCATAAAAGTCAGCACAGCTTTTAAGGGCCATGAAACAAAATACGTCCAAGTGAAAGATACAGCCATGATTTTGTGTTTAACTAAAGACAAAACTGAGGAAACTATTATAGACTACAATATATCTTTGTGCAGAAAGACAATATAAATTTTCACCTACATTACTGCTTGTGTGCTATAGTAAAATCATGTTTTGCTGTACTTTTTTTTTTTAAGAAAAAAGAAAACAACTGACTTGTGTTTTTCAAATAAGTTCAAAATATCTGTATTTTTTAAATATTAGATTGTATAAAGCTGAACTGCTTGTGCATGAATTAATTATTAGACTATGTACAAGTTTTTAAATAAACTGGACAAAAATGCACCAATAATTTGCAGTTGAATATTTGTAACATAAAAAATTACCTTTTAACATTTTCTGATTTTAAACTGTATAAGCCGGTATGGCTCTGCTATTGAACACATTCACTAGCAAAGCAAAAGTGTGGGGATGATTTGTTAATGGGTTTGAAAATGTTCAAACAATAATATGTGTGAATATTCAATTTAATTATCCATTCATGGACAGGAAAAAATAAAAATTAACCAGGATTTTCTTTTTAAATGATATGGTAATTGACATGAATCTTCAGACAATTTATGTATATATGTGTTAACATTATCAAGTCCTTTAGTAAATCAACCATTGTTACTTCTCAAAGTGATAGAAAATAAAGTAAAGCTGTTTTTACTTTATATGTCCAAATCACGTGCTATCAAAAATTCAGTTTCTCTCTTAATTGATTTAGCATTTAAAGCAGGGCATTGCTAGGATTTTCAAGGGGGAATCTTGGGCACACTCAAGCCTCGTACACACGACCGAGGAACTCGATGGGCGAAACACATCGTTTTCCTTGTCGAGTTAATTGTTAGGCTGTCGAGGAACTCGACAAGGCAAGTTTTCTCCATTCCCGTCGAGGAAAAAGAAGACATGTTCTCTTTTTGGCTTGACGGGATCCTCGACAGTTTCCTCGTCGAAAAATGTACACACGACCGGTTTCCTCAGCAAAAAAAAAAAAATCCCAGCAAATATTTGCTGACAAAAACTATGTTAAAACAAGGACAGTTAGCAACCAGCAACTATAAAAGAAAAATAGTATGCACCTAATGATATAAAACAGTCACTGGCTGTTGGATAAAAAGATCCATAATATGAGTCCATCTGTGAAAGGAGAAGGAAGGATAGTCCACTAATGGCAGTTGATACAAGAGTTTAAGCAGGCTTTGCATATATCAAAAACCAAGCAAAAGCAATTAGTGCAACCATCCTCTGTGCTCCTAAAAAAATCAAATTGCTGCTCTCACAATAAAGTGATTCCACCACACTTGTATAAGTGTAAAAAAGTATAAATCACAAATATACAGTGTAGCGCAACTTTAAATACAATTAATATATCAAGGTCCATTTTGCAATGAACACAATTATCTTAACTGTGTTACATGATATCTATTACCACTTATAATTAATAAAGTGCATCAATGTCCATATAAAGTGATTATATTAATTGCACTGTGATAGAAAATAATAATCCATAAACAATGATAAATAATCCACCACCATGTGACAAGGCTCTGCATATACAGGTAGGTATAAACAACAAAAAAAAAAAACACCTCTAATGCCCTGTACACACGATCGGTCCATCCGATGAAAATGGTCTGATGGATTTTTCAATCAGTTATCCGATGAAGCTGACTGATGATCAGTCGTGCCTACACACCATCAGTTAAAAAAACGATCGTGTCAGAACGCTGTGACGTAAAACACAACAACGTGCTGAAAAAAAGGAAGTTCAATGCTTCCAAGCATGCTTCGACTTGATTCTGAGCATGCATGGATTTTTAACCGATGGACTACAGACGGTCGTTTTTTTCTATAGGTTTTTTTTCCATCAGATAATTTTAAAACAAGTTCCTAATTTTTTAACCGATGGATAAATAACCAATGGGGCCCACACACGATCGGTTTAGTCTGATGAAAACGGTCCATCAGACCGTTTTCATCAGACAAACCGATCGTGTGTACACGGCATTAAGTGTAGTATGATCAGTGACAATTATTACATAGTTACATAGTAGGCGAGGTTGAAAAAAGACACAAGTCCATCAAGTCCAACCTATGTGTGTGATTTTATGTCGGTATTACATTGTATATCCCTATATGTTGTGGTCTTTCAGGTGCTTATCTAATAGTTTATCTAATAGTGTTTTTAAATTATCAATGCTTCCGGCTGAAACCATGGCCTGTGGAAGGGAATTCCACATCCTAACCACTCTTACAGTAAAGAACCCCCTACGCAGTTTAACTACTTCAGCCCCGGAAGATTTGGTTGCTCAATGACCAGGCCATTTTTTGCGATACGGCACTGTGTCACTTTAACTGACAATTGTGCAGTCGTACGATGTTGTACCCAAACAAAATTGACGTCCTTTTTTTTCCACAAATGAAGCTTTCCTTGGTATTTGATCATCTCTGCGGTTTTAATTTTTTGCGCAATAAACAAAAAAAGAGTGACAATTTAGAAAAAAATACAATATTTTGTACTTTTTTGCTATAATAAATATCCCCAATTTAAAAAACAAAAACAATCCTCAGTTTATTTTTCTACATATTTTTGGTAATAAAAATCGCAATAAGTGTATAGTGATTGGTTTGTGCAAAAGTTATAGCATCTACAAAATAGAGGAAAGATTTATGACATTTTTATTATTTTTATTTTTTTACTAGTAATGGCAGTGATCAGCAATTTTTATCCAGACTTCAACATTATGAACGGCCAGATCAGATACTTTTGGCACATATTTGGGACCATTGACATTTATACAGCAATCAGTGCTATAAAAATGCACTGATTACTGTGAAAATGTCACTGGCAGGGAAGGGGTTAACAGTAGGGAGTGATCAAGGGGTTAATTGTGTGTCCTAGGGATACATTCTGACTGTGGGGGGATGGGACTGCCTGAGTGAGGAGAGCAATTGTTGTTCATACATAGTATGAACAACAGATCGCTCTCCTCACCCCTGACAGCACTGAGATATGTCTGTTTAAATTGACAGATCTCCATTCATTCTCTGTGTGGAGCAATCGCGGGTGCCTGCACATGCATCGGCTCCGACGTAGTGCTGCAGACGTGTGCCTCTGGCAGCGTGCACGCGTCCCCTAGTGGTCAAAAGGCGAACTGACAAAAAAGTAACGTTGTTTCGCCCAGGGGAGCCAACCTGCTGCAGTACAACTGCGGCGGCTGGTCTCCAGGAGAGGTTAAGGTTAAACCGCTTTTCTTCTAATTTTAGTGAATGGCCGCATGTCTTATATAATTCCCTTACGCAGAAAAGTTTTATTCCTATTGTAGGGTCACCAGTACAGTATTTGTACATAAGAAATCATATCCTCTCTAAAGCATCTCTTCTCCAGAGTGAACAAGTTCAGTGCTCGTAACCTTTCCTCATAACTCATGTCCTCCAGACCCTTTATTAGTTTTGTTGCCTTTCTCTGGACTCTCTCCAGTTCCAGCACATCCTTCCTTAGGACTGGTGCCCAGAACTGGACAGCATACTGGTGTGGCTGGACCAGAGTCTTGTAGAGTGGGAGATTTAACATATAATATCTCTCAAGTTAATCCCCTTTTTAATGCATGTCAATATTCTGTTTGCTTTGCTTGTGGCAGCTTGTATGTCATTGCTAAGCCTGTTATGTACTAGGACCCCCAGATCCTTTTCCATCCTAGATTCCCCCAGAGGTTCTCCCCCAGTGAATAAATTGCATTCATATTTTTGCCTCCCAAATGCATTATTTTAAATTTTTCCACATTAAACCTCATTTGCCATGCAGTTGCCCACCCCATTAATTTGTCCAGATCTTCTTGCAAGGTTTCCTGTGGAAAACGTATTGCCCTGCTTAGGCAAAATACAGAGATTGAGCTGTTTATCCCATCCTCCAGGTCATTTATGAATACATTAAATAGAATTGGTCCCAGGACAGAACCCTGGGGGACCCCACTTTCCACCCCTGTCCATTCCGAATACTCCTTATTTATCACTACCCTCTGAACTTGCCCCTGTAGCCAGTATTTTTTTTGTGAAGAAAGCAAGGAATACAGTTAAAAAAACGTGGGGAAAGGGGCATTAGTCATACATTCAGAAACACAACCCCATGTCCGGAACCCTTAAAGTGTCCCAGGCTGTGGAGTGGGGGGTCTCTTTATACTGTCAAACCATCATTTCCCTCCCATTTTACCCAAAATAACAAAAAACAAAACCACCCCAATATCTAGAAACCATAACAAAAAAGGGGGGGGGGTCCAACTCCAAATAACTCATCTACTCCTCCTCCTCCTGAAAACAGCATATCTATTTTTAATTATTAGAATACACATCTATGAGGGTTCTTCCTTCCTCTGTATTAATAAAAAGATTCCATAAGGACCATGTTTTCAGATATATCCCTAGATTCTGCCGGGATGTCCAAACCAGATTCCTCTACCCTTCTAAGCCACATTCCTACTGTTGGAGGTTGTGTCTGCTTCCAGGTAAGTGGAATACATGATTTAGCTGCGTTCAAAAGATGACATAAAATAGATTTTTTATAGGACTTAACCCGGGATTTTAGAAGAAATGTAAGATTTAAGAAGAAAGTCAGATCTTCAGGAATCTCTTGGTTGCTAAATTTTTGGGAAAATCTCAAGACCTCTCTCCAGTAGCCCTCTATTCTGGAACAAAACCAGAAGATATGCAGTAACTTTCCACCCTCCTCCCCACAGCGCCAGCAGCTATCCGATATATTCGGATAGCATCTATGTAGGAAAGCCATTGTGCGGTACCACTGAGACAGGATCTTAAAATTTGTTTCCTGCATTTGTGTAAAGATTTAGGATTCAAATATATTATATATTATATAAGTATGCTGCTCCTCTGAGAAGAATTGGTCTAAATCCATCTCCCACCTTCTAAAAAATGGTAGTTGAAAGTCCTCCAGGGGGCTCCGGGGGTGCGGCCGAAAATGCATACATCTTTGAAAGAGTTTATGGAAGTGGGCCATTCCCGTTGCAATATTCCTCAAATGCTGTAATGCCCCGTACACACGATCGGAAATTCCGACAGCAAAAGTCCGATGTGAGCTTTTGAATGGAAATTCCGACCATGTTGTATGCTCCATCGGACTTTTGCTGTCGGAATTTCCGCCAACAAAAGATTGAGAGCTGGTTCTCAAATTTTCTAAAAAATCCTATCGGAAAATCTGATCGTCTGTAGCAATTCTGACGTGCAAAAATTCGGACGTATGCTCCGAAACAATTCAACGCATGCACGGAAGCATTGAACTTAATTTTTGCTGCTCATCATAGTGTTGTACGTCACCGCATTCTTGGCAGTCGAAAGTTCAGAGAATTTGTGTGTGACTGTGTGTATGCAAGCCAAGCTTGAGCGGAATTATGTTAGAAAAATCATCCAAGGTTTTTCCGACGGAAAATCTGATCATGTGTACGGGCCATTAGATTACGTTCATGACTACTTTAGGAAGTTAAAGTGTTAAGAAAATGTCTCAGCTGCACCGCTCACCAGAAATCAAATTTAGTATGGTGTGTATCCTAATATCATCGCCTATACCATCGTCCATGATCAATGTCACAAAATGAGAAGCCTGAAAGAACCCCTTATCTATCAATACTCCAAAAGTTCCCTTCCTCAAAGTCTATTGACGATAATTTTCCTTTAGAAATAAGCCCAAAACACATTTGTAATGTAGGTCCTATCCATGGGTGTATCTTAGTAATAGACAGGAGATCAGTGAAGCACCAAGGGGCTCATTGTAATAAGGCACTGCTCTCCCCTGCTCTAGGCCTGGCCACATTTTTAAGTCCCCATATCAACTTCAATCAATCAGGTGGCTCAAATGAGCCACCTGATAGTATTTGTACAGGTCAGGTACCTACAATCCACCATGCTGTATAGGTAGGGTCAACAAAGATCTTCTGATCCTTGGATTTTTGTGTGCCCACATAAATCCGGTAAGGAGAGAGAGTATCTGTTTAAAATAATATTTAGATATAGAAATGGGTAATGCCTGACATACGTACAAGAACATTTATTTTAATAATATTGCACCTCCCAAACCAATAATGAAACTCCCTCTGACATCTCTCTAATAGAGTCCATACTTTGTATAATAATGGTGGGAAATTTAGTTTATATGAAAAATCTGCAGGAATGAGAGTTCCCAAATACTTCAGAGCTTGGTCTTACCATTTAAATTTATAGCTAGACTTCAGTGATCTCAACACATCACTAGAGATCGCAACTCCCATAGCTTCTGATTTTTATAGATTGATCTTGAAATAAGATAGAGAGTCATATGTGGACATGGATATTATCGGGTTAGTCAGTGAGAAAAACGTATCATCGCCCGAGATCTTATATGGCATTCCTCCAACTGACAAACCCACTATATCTTGATTTAAACAAATTATACAAAGTAAAGGCTCCAAAGACAAATCACTTATAGGATTGGCGACAATGGGCAACCCTGCCTAGCCCCATTGGTAATCTTAAAAAAAGGGGACAGAACTCCATTCACCATGTCCTGAGCGTTTGGTTGAGTAAAAAAACTTGAGATCCAACGGAGAATGTTATTTCCCATCCCTACACGTCGTAAAACCGAAAACATAACTTGCCAGCTAACCCGGTTGAAAGCCTTCTCTGCATCGTCCTCAAAAAAACACATGGGGCTTTAGATGGGGCTTTAGATGAGTTAGCTACATGGGTTAAATTCAAGGGCACGGATTCTTAAAGTACTTACGCCGACGTATCTTTATATACGCCGCGTAAGTGCACAGATGCGCTGTCGTATTTATGCGCCTGATTCTTAATGCTAGATACACCTCAAATGTGGCTTCATCCAACCGTCGGAGCCTGGGCACATATTTACCCTGGCCGCTAGGGGCGCTTACATTGATTTACGAGTCGAATATGCAAATGACGAGATACGCCGATTCACAAATGTACTTGCGCCCGTCGCAGTAGTATACGCCGTTTACGTAAGGCGTACGTCCGGCGTAAAGTTATTCCACCTATAGGAGGCGCATTCCATGCAACGGTATGGACGACGGAACAACCGTCATATTTTACGTTGTTCACGTAAGTCATACGTGAATAGGGCTGGGCGTAGGTTACGTTCACATCATAGGCATTGAGCCGTCGTATCTTAGGGAGTAAATTTGACGGCCCATCATTTGCATGAGGTCAAGCTTCATTTTAATGGATCACGCCCACTTCCTTCCCACTTTGAATTAGGCGGGCTTACGCCGGACAATTTACGTTACGTCGGCGCAACGTTGGGAGCGAGTGCTTTGTGAATACTGTCCTTGCCTCTCAATGTTACCACGGCGTAGCGCATATGAGATGCGCTACGCCAGCACAAATATGCGCCGCTCTACGTGAATCCGGGCCAAGGTCTTTATTGTACTGTCCCGTGCTTCCTGCATCTGAACAAACCCCACCTGATCCAGATGGATCAGAGAGGGCAATTGTTGTTGGAGGTGTGTCACCAGGGTCTTAGAAAAAAGTTTCAGGTCTGTAGTTAAACAAGATTTCTGTCTATAACTCCCACATTGTGATGAGTCTTTACCTTCCTTAAGTAATACCGCAATTAGGGTTTTCAAAAATTCAGTGTTTAAAGAGCTTGAATCTCATAGTCCATTATACATATTTGCAATACAAGTTTCTAGAATAGGGAAAAAAAGTTTATAATATTGAGCAGTAAAGCCATCTGGGCCAGGAGCCTTACCCACTTTTGCCAAATTCACCTTAACTTCATCTAGTGTAATCAGTATTTCCAATTCTTGCAATGCAGTAGGCGTAAGACCAGGCATTCCAGAGGATGGCAAGTAATCATCCAACGCAGTCTAGTTCTGGGGATTTGAATGTAAATTATACAGATGAATAAAAGGCACCAAATCTCTGAACTATTTCTCTAGGCAACATCAATTTTTCGCCTTACTCTCCTATGATCATTGGGGCATATGTCATTAATTGCTGTTCCCTCAGGGGGCTAACTAGTTGTTTGCCACATTTATTGCCATATTCATAGCTCTGTTTTCTTCCCACCTGTATTGCCCTTTTAGCTTTATACAAAAGTAAATCTGTGACCTGTCTACGGGCAGTCAAAGAACCATTTCACAAATGGGGTGGGAGCTTGTTTATGCAAGGTCTCTAGTCCCTGGATATCTGTTAATAAAGATTTTAGCTTTGCTTCTCTTTCATTTAATCCTAGCTCCATGTTTAATCAAAACTTCCCATATCACTGCTTTGTGGGCCTCTCAAATCACACCAGGATCACAATCAGGCATATCATTAACCTGGAAATACAATGTCGCCTCTCTAAGAACATCCAGTGAAGTCCTGTAGGAGGATTTCATTGAATTTCCACATCACAGGACTAGGGAGTCGGATATCTGAAAGGTTATATTTCAAGAATATTGACACATGGTCTGTCAAGGTGATCATCCCAATAGTAGCTTAATCTACTGAATGCAATTGGTTATGTGGAATTAAGAAATAATCAATACAAGAGTATATCTTATGTGGGGCTGAATAATACGAGTAGTTTCTCTCCCCTTGATTCCTCCTTGGGAATCAAGGGGATAGTCAAACCCCCCCCCCCCTCCCCCAGGAATCCTAAAAAGCTTATCCAAAAAATGTATACACAAAGGGCCAGATTCATGAAGCACTTACACCGTTTTTTTGGTAGATGCACGGCGTAAGTGCAGATTTGCGCCGGCGGATCGCTGCGCCTTACCCAGGGAACCAGATTACGCCTCCAAATAGACTTCATCGCCTCGGTGTAACCTTTCCACGCCGGCGCGGCGTTGGCGCAGATTTACGCTGGTCGGATCTGGCGCGGCCATGGTTTTTGTGTTTTAAATATGCAAATGGGGTTTTTGGGCCGATTCATCAACTTAAGCTTGACCGGCGCAGGCTACTCCCGGTGAGCGGAGCTGAAATTTCCGGTGCAAAGTTACACCTCATAAAAGCAGGGGTAACTTTGCACCAAACTTGCAGAGGTCAGCTGGAGAGCAGCTAAAGCAGCAGCGTTACAAACGAACTGAGCAACAACACTTGCTGGACAACACATAGAGGCGGTCCCCATGTTGGGAGAGGCCCTCAATAATTACAGCCCTCTCCTCTGGGCTGAAATTGGTCATCCGCCCACCTGAGGATTCCTCATCAGCCATAACTGCCCACCACAATGCAAACGACCTAGCTTAGAAAAAAAAAAGCTTCAGTACATTTGCACCTGCAGGGCGGAAGTCTGGGCTGATTCATGGACTGGGCTTTGGTAGTGGGTCGGCGTAGCTCAGGGATCACGCCGGGGCGCAGTTCTGAGCATGTGCAGATTGGGGCATTTACCCCTGGATGTCACTGAGCATGTGCGGTCTAAGATGCGCCCCGGCATGACCCCTGTGCCACGGTCGGCACTTCATTAGCATAGGGTGACTCCCAGTTGGCCTTACCCCGCCTTACGCCGTCTAAAATCCGCCCCGCTGGGGCATCGTAGACAAAAAAAGTTTCTTGAATCACCTAACTGCCTCTCCGCGCTGGACCGGTGTAGTCTAAAAATGATGCACCACGCCGGTGCAAATCTGCACCATTGTTCATGAATCTGGCCCACAATCTTTTATATACACACACACTAATTGCAAGCAAACAGATCACAGGTGAGGATGGTTAACTTTAATAGCCATTCAAACCCCTTTAGCCTTGTACACACGATCAGTCCATCCGATGAAAACGGTCAGAAGGACAGTTGTCCTAGGTTAACCGATGAAGCTGACTGATGGTCCGTCACGCCTACACACCATAGGTTAAATAACCGATCATGTCAGAACACGGACACGTAAAACACGTACGACAGCACTATAGAGGGGAAGGCCAAAGCTTTTGGCTCCACCCTTGGCACTGCTTTTGCTCATTCCGTGTTACTGCGTGTTAGGCCTAGTTGTACTAACCATGAGATCAAAATCCCTGCGGAATTCCCTCTGCGGTGACGTGTCGCGCCGTCGTCGCGATGATGACGCGGCGACGTGCGCAACGCTGTGATATAAGGACTTCCACGCATGTGTTGAATCATTACGACGCATGCGAGGGATGGATTCGGACGGATTGATCCGGTGAGTCTGTACAGACCAGCGGATCAATCCGTTGGACTGGATTCCAGCGGATCGATTTCTTAGCATGTTAAGAAATTTTGATCCGCTGGAAATCCATCGGCCCGAAAAATATCCGCTGGATCATACACACCAGGGGATCTATCCGCTGAAACCGGTCCGCGGATAAATTCCAGCGGATAGATCCTCTCGTGTGTACGGGGCCTTAGTGAAAGTTTGGTTAGAGCCGATTCGCGCTTTTCAGTCTCCGTGCTTTGCAGATCGTATTCTCGGGTTCAGTTTGTTCTTGTGGTTTCGTATTTGGCATTCAGTGCTTGCAGTCAGGTCGTTTCTGTTTTGCAGTGCCTTCCTGTCCGCTCGATTTCTGTTTTTCAGTGCGTTCTTTACAGGCCTTGCTGTACTTGGGTGCTTTCTGTTTTAAGTGTTCTGCTATCATACAAGTGATACAGAAGGTTTACATTAAGATAAATTGTCTCCTTTCACATCACAATCTATATATGTCTTTAATGTATGCTAATGTCTTGTATTTCTTGCATCATTCCCTAATTGCCATGATTGTAATATGCTGTGAATGTCCCCTTTGTCCCCATGCATGTTGTAAGCTTTCATTGCTCCTTTTTTGGCCTACATGCATATTTCCCTTTACTAACCTGTCCAGCATGCTATCTTAGTCCCAAACACACCTAACCTAGTATGTTTACATCTTTTTTTTGTCTGCTCCATTGTAGTTCAACCCCCCCCCCCTTAAAATGTGTCCCAATGTATGTTTTCTCATTCCATTTTGGCAGAGTGCTAGAGTGTTTATTTTTCTGGGCCCAAACTCAGCTTGAAATCCCCCCCTTAAAATGTTTAATGAATGAATGAATGAATGAAAAATTTATATAGCGCAGCACATGCAAACTAAATCGCCTCTGGGCGCTCGTTGTTCCTGTCTCTCTTGATATCAAAAGAGATGAGTTTTGATCTTTCTTCTGAAGGTCAGGTGGTTTTCCTCCAACCGAATGCTGGTTGGTAAAGCATTCCATAGTCTGGGACCTTGGAGCGCAAATCTTCTTTCTCCTTTGGACTTGAATTTGGCTTTGGGTATCTGAAGCAGATTTTGGTTGGTGGATCGCAGAATGCGATTGGCGTTGTGAGCTTTTATCTTGTCGCAAAGATATTGCGGAGCCTTTCCATGGATGCACTTATGTGTCAGACAGAGTGCTTTAAAAGCAATTCTGTCCTTTACTGGCAACCAGTGAAGGGTTCTCAGCGAAGGTGAGATTGATTCCCAGGGCTTTTTCCCAGTCACAAGTCTGGCGGCCGTATTTTGTACGACTTGCAGACGAGCGATTTGGTACTTTGGGAGTCCGAGGTAAAGGGCATTAGCATAGTCCAATCTGGAGTTCACAATTGTTCCCACCACGACTGCTATGTCCTCTTTGGGGATAAATGGAATAAGTCTGCGTAGTAGGCGCAGCAGATGGTGGGATCCGCTGACTACTGACCCTATTTGTGCGTCCATTGTCATGTAGGTGTCAAAGATGATCCCGAGACTTTTGACTTTGGAGCTAGGGGTGATGATTTGGCCCAGAATGGGCGGGGGGGTCCAGGTTGTTGTCCGTTGACTCTTACGGCTGGCGTGTAACAGAAGAAGTTCTGTTTTGGAACTGTTGAGTTTAAGATAACTCTTGGTCATCCAGTTTTCTATCAAAGAGAGGCATGTCTCTAGATTTGGATGATGATCCTTTTTGTTGCGGATGCGAAAATACAGTTGCGTGTCATCTGCATATGAGTGATAAAGTAGTTTTTGGCTACTGATGATTTCAAAGAGAGAGCGAAGGTATATATTGAACAGCACCGGTGACAGGGGGGATCCCTGGGGGACTCTGCATGAAACCGTGCGTTTTTCAGAAGTGAAAGGTCCCAATTTCACTGTTTGTGATCGGTTTTCCAGAAAGGAGGAGAACCATGCTAAATCACCTTCTGCGACTCTGGCTACTTCAGCTAGCCGAGTCAGTAGCAGTTTGTGGTCTACCGTGTCGAAAGCTGCGCTTAGGTCCAACAGAACCAGGAGACAGGGTTCTCCTTCGTCTGCGGCCTCGAGGGCGTCATCCCAAATTTTGAGCAATGCTGTTTCCGTCCCGTGTCCGGGACGGAAACCCGATTGAAATGGATCAAGTAGATTATGGGTGTCCAGATGCTGTTGCAGCTGTTGTACCACTACTTTTTCCAATACCTTGGAGAGGGTGGTTAGGCCTGTTATGGGGCGGCGGTGAGTTGGGTCCTTGGGGTCTAGGGTGGGTTTTTTCAAGATGGGCTGAATTGTGCCCTCTTTCAGCTGTGAGGGCACTATGCCTTCCTTGAATGACTGATTTATAAGCTGCGTGATAGGCGGCGCCAGGATATCGGCACATTCCTTCAGCAGTTTAGCGGGGATAATATCATTAGGCGCTGTGCTGTTTCGCAAAGTGTTGATGATATTTTTAACGGCATCGATGGAGATGGGTTTCAGAGTGAACTTTGTAGATTCTACCAAATTTCTATGGGTGTTGTGTGGATGATTGAGGGGGGGTTCAGGGGGGTATTGATTTGCTGAATGCTTTCCCGGATTCTCTCGATTTTATTGATAAAGAAATCCGATAATTCATTACAGAATTCCTGGGTGTTTGAACTGGGGGGTTCAAGACATCCTGGATTCATGGTCTGAGTGACCAGTTTGAAGAGTTCGCGAGGGCGGTTTATGGCGTTAGTAATGGCATTGGAAAAGTGATATTTTTTGGCTTTGAAGATTTCTTTATAGTATTTTCTTGTTATTGCCTTGTAGATGGTGCGGTTCTCCTCTGAAGCGTTTCTTTTCCAGGCGGCTTCCGCCCTTCTGCGCTCTTGCTTCAGTAACGACAGCTGGTTGTTAAACCAGCCGGAGTTGTTTTTCCGGATGCAGGTCTTGCGTTTCGGCGCTATTAAGTCGGCTGACTGTAATAGGGCTGTATTTATGGCGTCCAGTGTTTCAGAGGCTGTTTGAGGTGGTTGGATTATTTTTATTTTATTACCTAAGGTAGATTTGAAGAGTTCCGAATGGAGCTTCTTCTGAGATCTAGTCCAGTGTGTTATCACCGGCTTAGGTATTTTTATTAATGGTGGAATTATGGAAACTATGAATTTAATTGCATGGTGATCTGTCCATGGCAAAGGTTCATTTTCCAAAATGTTTATTTCCAGATCTTGTCTGAAAATCAGGTCGAGCGTGTGACCGGAAATATGTGTGGGCCCACATACTAGTTGCTGCAGACCTAGTCCTTCCAGATGGTCAATGCAGGCGTCGGCCACGGGATCCTGTGAGGATTTTAGCCCAGAGGTTGAAATCCCCGAGTAGCAAAAGGTGTTTGCTATTTAGGGTGAAAGTGGACATGAATTCTGTCCAGGGTGAGAGAAACTGCGATTTTGGACCCGGTGGTCTATAGCAGAGAAGAATATGGACGGTCTCCTGGGGGTTTGTTTGTAGTTGCAGGGTGAGGGTTTCCATGAATGGAAGTGAGTACTGAAGGGCTGGTTTAGTGATTGCGAGGTGAGTCTTGTGGATTACCGCCAGGCCTCCTCCTCTTTGCCCCACTCTGTTTTCTGTTATAATGCGATAATTTTCTGGCACCAGTTCACCTAGAATGGTGTTACAGTCAGCTGTGAGCCAGCTTTCTGTAATAAAGAGACAGTCTAAGTCGCATTGTAGGATGAAATCATGGATTTCCAATCGGTGTCTTACTGCTGATCTTGTGTTAACCAAAGCGCATGATATTCGCTTGGGCTGCGGTAAGTGGATGCAATTTCGCCGTGTCGATCGTCGATCGATTCTAAAAATATGCTCAGTCCTTAGAGCTTTTTTGGTGGTGGCTAATAATCCTGAGACAAATGGCTGTAATCTCCGTATAGTTTCTGCAGAGTATTTCAGCTTGGCCATTGTCGCCACAAGGCGTGGGGAAATGATGTCTATTTGGGATGGGGGGGTATTTCAGGAGGATTCACTGAATCCTTCCTTCCTATTTTTTGATCCAGAGGAAGGCAAAAAACCCCTACCTGTGCTGTGCCAATATGCTAAGGATAGGGGAAAAAATTCCTTCCTGACCCCTCAGAGGCGATCGGACGAGCCCTGTATCAAAAAAATGTGAGAAAGCTGTGGTTGTTAGGGCCTAATAAATAGAGGGGGGGAGGGGGGAATATACTCTCTCCTTAATATGTCCAGTTGGAGCAGCTTGTGGTTATTGGGGGGGGGGAGGGTTCAGATAGCCCCTGATCAGGGGTCCTGGTCTGGATGGCCTGCCGCTGGATGGTTAGTTCAAGCGGGGGGGGGAGAGAAAGATAGAGGGGTGTCTAATGAGGGGGGAGTCCTCCTGGGGTAAGAGGGGGCTTACTATAGGTAGAGACGGGTGCTGGCTGTTTTGGTGCGGCGAGCCGCTAGGCCGCGGATGAAGCCGCGGTCTTTCCTAAATTGCGGCTGCCGCGAATTGTTCCACGAGGTGGCGCGAGGGCCAGGATCCGGTTTGTTGGCTGTCGGATGCCGAGAGGGGGTACCTCAGGTTCCGATTGGTGGTCGAGGGTCCGGAGATGGGGGGTGAGAAGGAGGGGGGCCGTTTCCCCGATGGTGAAAGCTTAGGCCGCCGCCGCGGCTTGTCCTGAACCTTGTGAGCCTCCTGGGGGTGAAGCCTGCGGAGGGGGAGAGGCGGCCAGGAAGAAGGTGGATGGTCCTGGAGCCAGGCGTGCTGCGGCTGGAAGGTGGAAACCCTGCCTGTCTGGAGCCCAGGAGCCACAACGTCCTACTGGTAGGTACGTGCGCCGATTACTACTGGGACAGTTCTCGCCCTCGGGAGGGTCACTCTTTCAGACCCAACAGGAAGAGCTCCTGGAACACACTGACTTTTTTAATGGCCCATCAGAGGGGTGAGGAGTCTGATAATTGGTAGGGATGAGCCGAACACCCCCCTATTCGGTTTGCACCAGAACCTGCGAACACACCAAACTTTTGTGTATACTTTAGAACCCCGTTAAAGGCTAATATGCAAGTTATTGTCCTAAAAAGTGTTTGGGGACCTGGGTCCTGCCCCAGGGGACATGTATCAATGCAAAAAATGTTTTAAAAACTGCTGTTTTTTTCGGGAGCAGTGAATTTAATAATGCTAAAAGTGAAACAATAAAAGTGAAATATTCCTTTAAATTTCGTACCTGGGGGGGTGTAAAGTTAGCATGTGAAATAGCGCATGTTTCTAGTACTTAGAACTGTCCCTGCACAAAGTGTCATTTCTGAAAGAAAAAAAGTAATTTAAAACCGGACTTGCGGCTATAATGAATTGTCGGCTCCCGGCAATTCAGAGAGGATTCATTCATAAAAAAAAAAGCATAGGGGTCCCCCCAAATTCATTCACCAGGCCCTTCAGGTCTGGTATGGATATTAAGGGGAACCCCGGCGTCAATTTAAAAAAAAATTATGTAGGGTTCCCCCCAAATAAATAAATAATAACTCCACCCCAAATTTTTTAAAAAAATGGCATGGAGTTCCCCCAAAAATCCACACCAGACCCTTTATCCGAGCACGTTAACCTGGCCGGCTGCAGAAAAGAGGGGGGGACAGAGTGCGGCCCCCCCTCTCCTGAACAGTGCCAGGCCACATGCCCTCAACATGGGGAGGATGTCCCCATGTTGATGGGGACAAGGGCCTCATCCCCACAACCCTTGCCGGGGGTTGTGGGGGTCTGCGGGTGGGGGGCTTATCAGAATCTGGAAGACCCCTTTAACAAAGGGGACCCCCAGATCCTGGCCCCCCCTATGTGAATTGGTAATGGGGTACATTGTACCCCTACCATTTCATGAAGGAAGTGTAAATAGTTGTAAAATAACACACACACACACACACTGTAGAAAAAAGTCCTTTATTAATAAAAAAAAAATCCAGCGATGGTAATCCACTCGGTCCCGACTCCCTGCTCCAACGTTGTCTGTATCCAGCGACAGGTGATCTCCTCTCCTGTCCAGCGATGAGAAGATCTTCCGGGAAACCTGGCTTCCCCTTGCGTCAGAGGGGGCGGGGTCACGTGACGGGTGGCCCCGCCTCACCAATAAAAGAAATGTCACAGCTTCAGCCGTGTCATTCGCCGGGCTGTGCCTGGCGGAGAGAGTAGGCCGGCGATGCTGCGCTTTGAAACCCTGGAAGATCTTCTCATCGCTGGACAGGAGAGGAGATCACCCGTCGCTGGATACAGACAACATGGAGCAGGGAGCCGGGACCGAGTGGATTACCACCGCTGGATTAATTTTTTATTTTTTTATTAATAAAGGACTTTTTTCTTCAATGTACCCCATTACCAATTCACATAGGGGAGGAGGATCTGGGGGTCTCCTTTGTTAAAGGGGTCTTCCAGATTCTGATAAGCCCCCCACCCGCAGACCCCCACAACCACCATGCAAGGGTTGTGGGGATGAGGCCCTTGTCCCCATCAACATGGGGACATCCTCCCCATGTTGAGGGCATGTGGCCTGGTACGGTTCAGAAGAGGGGGGCCGTACTCTGCCCCCCCCCTTTCTGTGGCCGGCCAGGTTAAAGGGTCTGATGTGGATTTTTGTGGGAACTCCACGCCATTTTTAAAAAAAAATTGGGGTGGAGTTCCCCTTAAAATCCACACCAGACCTGAAGGGTCTGGAATGGGTATTTGGGGGGAACCCGCCGTCATTTTTTTTTAAATTGACTGCCGGGTTCCCCTTAATATCCATAACCAGACCTGAAGGGTAATTGAATTTGGGGGGACCCCCACGCTTTTTTTTATTTTTTATGAATGAATCCTCTCTGAATTGCCGGGAGCCGACAATTCATTCTAGCCACAAATCCGGTTTTAAATTACTTTTTTTCTTTCAGAAATGACACTTTGTGCAGTGACAGTTCTAAGTACTGGAAACATGCGCTATTTCACATGCTAACTTTACACCCCCCCCAGGTACGAAATTTAAAGGAATATTTCACTTTTATAGTTTCACTCTAAGCATTATTAAATTCACTGCTCCCGAAAAAACTTTTTTTTGCATTGATACATGTCCCCTGGTGCAGGACCCAGGTCCCCAAACACTCCTTTATTAATAAAAATAAATAAAAAAATCCAGCGGTGGTAATCTACTCGGTCGCAGCTCCCTGCTCCAATGTTGTCTGTATCCAGCGACGTGTGATCTCCAGTCCAGCGATGAGAAGATCCATCCATCCAGAGCGCAGCCACGCCGACCTCCTCTCTCCGCTGGACACAGCCCAGCGAATGACGCGGTTGAAGCTGTGACATTTCTTATATAGGGGGCAGGACCCAGGTCCCTAGACACTTTTTAGGACAATAACTTGCATATTAGCCTTTAAAATTAGTACTTTAGATTTCTCCCATAGACTTTAACAGGGTGTTCCACGGCTTTTCAAATTTTCCGCGAACACCTCAAATTGTTTGTTGTTCGCCGAACAGGCGAACAGGCAATGTTCGAGTCGAACATAAGTTTGACTCGAACTCGAAGCTCATCCTTAATAATTGGCCCTATTTCAGTTCTGGCATGTAATTTGCACTCCATTAATAAATGTTATACTGATGTTGGACAAGGATGTCTTTTGCTTTGTGATTATAATGTTTATGTGCCAGAGGACTAATTTTTATTTTTATTTGACTCCACAGTTTCCTTCCACGCCACAAGAATGGCAGACTGTGGCTTTCCAATTGGCCCAGCGGTAGGACTTCTCTAACTGTGGAGGGGCAAGAGATGGGAAACACGTCCGCATAGTGCTGCCACCCCGGGGTCATACAATTTCAACTACAAAGGTTTTCATAGTATTGTGTTGATGGTGTCGGCACAGTACAAGTTTTTGTATGTGGAGAAGAACGGCCGGATGTTTAACAGTGGAGTCTTTGCGCAGATGGAGTTTGCCCACCGTCTCCAGACTGGTGGCCTGGCCCTGCCACGTGATGAAGACAATGTGGAGGGACTCCCTTTTGTGTTTTTTGTTGCGGACAAAGCTATCAGGCTTGGACCACACCTTATGAGGCCGTTTCCCCAGAGGACTCTCACCCGGGAGAGAAGGGTTTTGAATTACCTGCTGGCCAGGGCCCGGAGGGTTGTCGAGAATGCCTTCATGATAATGGCCAGACAATTCCGCCTGTTCCAGACAGCCATCCACATGGCGGACAATAAACTGAACACTGTCATTTTTCCTGCTGCATTTTCAGATTTTTTTGAGCAGGCATTCAGAGACCTACCTTTCAAACATTGGGCCTGAGGCCAGACAATCATCTGAGAACCTGACTGGCCTGGACACTGGCCGTACTGGATTGCCCCCCAAACTGCTCGAGATGCCCGTGATATATACGTTGAGTACTTTACTGGTAGGGGGGCCATTGCTATGCCAGACCATATTTTTTTTAAAACAAAAAACAAAAAAGACCGAGGAGCATGTCCCAGCTGAAGGAAGAGTGTCTGTAGGACATTAGGGAGGCAGCTTCCATCATGAGGGCCCCCTTAACCCTGTTGAGGACTACAGCACCTACCTTGCTGACCAGCTGCAAAAAAAGGATGAGCGACAACGGGCCCTGGCAGAGGATTTTTAAGCCCGAGAATATGATGCGATTCATCGACAAATATTGCACTTTTAAAAACCTGTGGGAAATCACAAATCTATCCTATTCTAACAAGAATGTTCGAAAGACAACAATTGCCCACTTGGTCACTTATATGCAGACCTGGATACCAGAGCTGACTTCCACTATGATAAGTTATAAAATCAATAACATGAGGAAGGCTTACAAGAAGCATTTTAACAGGTCTGTGCTTCTCGGAGGTCAGGAGCAGCAGCAGATGAAGTACAGGAGCCCAAGCTGTGGTACTATAAACACCTCAGTTTTCTAGACGATCAGATTAAGGCCAGAGAATCACTTTCCAGTCTTCCTTCCATCCTTCCCTCCACTGTTCCCTCCAGTGTTCCTTCCACTGTTCCCCCCCACCCCTGCAGAGGGAGCCGAGGAGCAGGCTGAGATTGAGGAGCCAGATCTGAACATCTACTGTCAGGTATAGTAGTTTACAACAGATTTCTTGGCCTCAAATAATTTTTGGTTGAACGAGATGTTTTTTGAACCAAAATGAAAGCTTGAAAACCCAAACAAAAGTTGTGGGCAGAAAATATAGTGACAGGGATGCCAACTGCAGGGCTCAGAATGAGAGTCTGTTCAATTTACCAAAAAAAACAACCAAAAAAACAGCCGTGAGCTTTAAAATGTGTGTGTTTGATAAAGCCAAAACAAAACATGTCCCTTTTTTAGACACAGGAAGAGATCAGCCAAGAGGAGGAGGCTCAGGAATGTGTCAGCCAGGAGGAGGAAGGGGTGAGTGGCAGCCAGGAGGAGGAAGGGGTAAGTGGCAGTCAACAGGTGCCCAGGCCCAGGGGCAGCACTGTGTCACAGGTGCCTTCAGATGCGCCCAACAAAAAAACAGAAACGCATGTCCCAGCTGGAGGAGTCTCTGCGCATTATTAGGGAGGCAGCTGAAATCATGAGGGCCCCCTTAACCCTGTTGAGGGCTACAGCTTCATACATTGCATACGAGCTGCAAAAAATGGAGCAGCGACAAAGGGGCCTGGCCCAGGATCTGATAGCATCTGTGATACAGAGGGGAAGAAGGGGCCTGCTGACTGAGACCACAAAATTCAGTGACCCAGCCCAGTCTCCTCCTCCTCCTGCTGCCACATTTCCACCACCTGCAAGGAGCCATGGAAGGAAGGCTGCAAGGAAGACCAGAAAGTGATTCCCTGGCTTCAATCTGATTTGCCATAAAAATGAGGTTGTTGTAGTACCACAGCTTGCGATCATGTATGACATCTGCTGATGCTTCTGATATCTGGGATTTGGGGAGCACATTGTGACCCAAATTAGAGGGACTCCTGATGTTATTGATTTTGTTGTTTATCATGGTGGAATGTGCCTTTGGTGTCCAAAGTCTGCATATATTTGTCAATTGTTGCCCTTCATGTTGATTTTTTTTTATCCAGAATAAATAGAGATTTAATTTAAGTTAAATACTTGTCTATTTTTTTTTTGGTGAATAGCCATCAAACATTTCCGAAATACAATGTGTAATTAACAAAGGACACAACCTCCTTGAGGGGGGGGATGTTGTGATAACTTTCTCAAAAAAAAAAAAGGTGGAGTACAACAAATTATTTTGGAGATCTGGCTTTAGAAAAAGTAAAAAATAAATATTCATGAGATCACAAGCAAAAAATAAAAAATCAGGATGGGAGAACCCTGTCTAAATACCATCAGCAAAACAACGTGTTTATTCTAGCAATAGAACAAAGAAAAAAATGCGCTGCAATAAACGAGGCACGAAATGTAGAATGTGCCATCTCCAAAACGAACGCAAGTTTTACAAGAACGAGCGCTCCCGTCGCCTAATTTAGTCTGAGCATGTGCGGGTTTTTAATCAATGTTTTTTTGCATACTAACGATCGATTGTGAACTATCGGTTAGCAATCCATCAGTTAAATTTTACCACTTGCTTACTGGGCACATAAACCCCCTTCGTGCCCAGGCGAAATTTCAGCTTCCGGCACTGCGTCGCTTTAACTGACATTTGCGCGGTCGTGCGACGTGGCTCCCAAACAAAATTGACGTCCTTTTTTCCTCACAAATAGAGCTTTATTTTGGTGGTATTTGATCAACTCTGCGGTTTTTATTTTTTGCGCTATAAACAAAAAAATAGCGACAATTTAAAAAAAATATATATATATTTTTTTACTTGTTGCTATAATAAATATCCCATTTTTTTAAAAAAAAAACAATATTTTTTCTCAGTTAAGGCCGATATGTATTTTTCGACGTATTTTTGTAAAAAAAAAAAAAAATCGCAATAAGCGACTGGTTTGCGCAAAAGTTATAGCGCCTACAAAATGGGAGATAGATTTAGGATTTTTTAATTTTTTATTTTTTACTTGTAATGGCGCTGATTTGCGATTTTTTTGTCAGGGCTGCGATATTGCGGCGGACGTATCGGACACTTTTGACACAATTTTGGGACCATTCACATTTATACAGCGATCAGTGCTATAAAAATGCACTAATTACTGTATAAATGTGACTGGCAGTGAAGGGGTTAACACTAGGGGGTGAGGAAAGGGTTAAATGTATTCCCTCATTGTGTTCTTACTGTGTGGGGGGAGGGGGGTGACTGGGGGAGGTGACCGATGCTGTGTCCCTATGTAAAGGGACACAGATCAGTCTCCTCTCTCCCTGACAGCACGTGGAGCTCTGTGTTTACACACAGAGCTCCATGTTCTGCTGTGTAACTGACGATCGTGTGTGTCTGGCGGACATCGCGGCCGCCAGGCACTCGCATCGGCTCCCGAACGATGCGCCGGGCATGTTGTTTCCCCGCTGCACGCCACTGAGGGAACAACAACGACAGGACGTCCAGGGATGTCCACCTGGCACTTGAGAGCCGCGCTGTGGACATCTTTCGACCATAGCGCGGATCTCAAGTGGTTAAAGCATGTTTGCTTTTTTTTAACCGAAGGTTATATAACCTATGGCGCCCACACATGATCGGTTTGGACCGATGAAAACAGACCATGTGTGTACGAGCATTTTGTGTCAACTTGTGTGCATGTGTGCATCAGGCTAAAATCACCAGGGTATGTAAACTTTTGAGCAGGGTCATTTGGATAGTTTCTGTTGTGATTATGATTTAAAAAGGGTAAACACAGTTGACTGATAATAGATGGCTTCAACCAAACACTAATCATGAGTGAAAGAAACATTTTTTGTGCTATCATTCATATTCTCTGAAAACATCCCCCGAACATCCCATACATCTTGCCTATATATCTGAATTATCTTATCATCTGGAATAGATCCCTCAGGGGACCCAAAACCGGGGGCCCTATAAATATATATATGCCTCCCTTAAAAAAACAAAATAAGAACCCCCCAAAAAAAGAGGACCCACAATCTCTCCAAAAAAATTGTTAAAAAATTAAGTCTTCAAGTACCCACTCAATATATTAATAAGTCTGTCTATAGTGTCTATAGTGTTGTGGTCTCTTTTGCGGCTTGACATTCATGGAAATAGCTGCAGCCAATCTGGGGCCGAGAATGGTTCAATGCCCAAAAATGAAAAAAAGCTCTGGTACTTTACTTCTTTCTTCTTATTGGAGTCAGAAATGAGGTCAGTCCTATTTAAAGAACCTACTGTACCATTGCTATTTCATTCTGAATAGTGTCCTTATTATAACCCCTTTCATTACTAGAAGTACAGTTTCGTTTGAGACGAATAAACTGTCCCCTAGGAATATTGCAAAGCCGACTTTTACTATGGCAGCTGTCCAACAGGATATAACCGTTTCTATCAGAAGGCTTAAAATAATTACGTGTCTTAAATGTGTCTCCTTCCTTATAAATCTCCAAATCAAGGAACACGATTTTCTGGGAATCAATGTTCCATGAAAGGGAGATATTATTCATGTTGGTATTTAATTTCTGCATAAATATCTCAAGACTACACATGTCTCCCTCTCATATCATGACGAGATCATCAATATATAACATTTTAATTGATGTGGGGGGTCCTTTAAGACACTTTCTTCCTCCCATAGTGCCATGAATAAATTAGTGACGCTAGGGACGAATTTCGCCCCCATTGCAACACCCATGATTTTCAAGTAAAAATTCTTATTGTACCAAAAATAATCTAGGGTCAAACAAAATTGTAAACATTGTAGTAGGAATTTTCTGTGTTTATTTGATAGATCAGATTGCAATAAAGTCAATTCAACCACAAGGATAGCATCCGAGTGGCTGATAATTATATATAATGAGCTAACTTCAGCAGTAATAAGAAAATTGTTATGCCTTGTACACACAATCGGAATTTCCGATGAAAAAAGTTAGACTGAATTTTTTCATCAGATATTCCGACCATGTGCCCCATCTGAGTTTTCCCTTCAGAAATTCCAACAGACTTAGAAAGAGAACAAGTTCGGAAATCCCGTTTGTCTGTATGGAACTCCGATGGAGAAAAAAACATGCATGCTCAGAATCAAGTCGACGCATGCTCGGAAGCATTGAACTTAATTTTTCTATCTAGCTTGTCGTAGTGTTGTACGTCAGCGTGTTCTTGACAGTCGGAATTTGGTGTGACAGTGTGTATGCAAGACAGCCTGAACGGAATTCCGTCGGAAAAATCAGTCAGAGTTTATCTTGACGGAAATTCCAAACGTATGTACAAGGCATTAGACATACAAGGGACACCTTCCAAAACTTGAATGAATTGTTTAGTATCTCTAAGAAAGAACTTAGTCTCAGAGACTATTGGTTTTAGAAAAAAATCAATATATTGGCCTAGTCTAGCCGACACAGAGTCTATGCTATTAACTATAGGCCACCCTGGTGGCTGTGATGCATTCTTGTGGACTTTTGGAAAAAATATATATGATAGGGGAATTGTATATGTCCCCAAAAATGCAAGAAGTATCCACTGATAGGCAAATCCACAAAGAAATGTTATACTGAGTAGATATAAGTTCAGCTGCAGTGTCCAATATTCATAAAATAAGTAAAAAAGGAAAAATATAATTTCACTAGATCTTCCAGTAAGGTGACTTGTGTGATTCAGATATCCCTGCAGGGGTGGTAGGTGACAGTGAGTGTGTTGGTTCGCTCTATGCCAGGTTGCTGCTCCTCCTCTCAGACTCCTGGGTTCCTGGTCCAATGGCCAGATCTTGTAGCTATGCTATGTTACTGCCTTCCCAGAATATCAGCTCCTGATGTCCTCATAAAGCCAGAGAAAAATGAACTCGCATAGTGTAATTCCAATTATTTATTTAAAAAAAGTGTTGTTTAAAAAAAGCAATCAAAATCGCATCATCAATACAGAAAAACACACAATATCTAAAGGGCTGAGAGTCGGCATGTGTTCCATGGCTCCATACTCAACAACCGGGAAGTGACGTATTGCGTGTGAGATAGCTCTGCCTTACATACGTTTCGTCAAGTGACTTCTTCTGAGGAGTGGTATGCTAATTGCGAGGTCATAACCTAAAGGGGAATTTCTTTGTTGTATTATACACATGGCCTCTAGTGGTGTCAGTAACCAATACCAACAATTAGAACATATCATCAAAAAATACTGGCTCATCCTGAAAGAAGATAGAACCCTATCAAAAATCCTGAAGAAATATGTAGCGCTAGTGAAAAACACTTATGGAAGATGCATACATGAAAAACCATGGATAAATGCAATTAAACCACAGTAACCTGTAAATAAGTGTCCATTAAAAAATAATAGAAGCACAGAAAAACAAAAGTCCATCAGTAGAAAGCATATGACCACATCATCGTCATGGAGGGGACATTCTGCACAATAAAACAGGAGTAGATGGAATACTCTTACCGGATAGCGTGGATCTGCTTGTCAGCGACAACAGATCGTAAACGCATGGAAGGACTCCACTCGAATCTGCTCAGCTGGACGAGGGCCCAATGGTAGACTCCACACAGGATATCCAGATGAATGGCTGTAGTCCTGGACTGGAACCTCACCGTGGGTGAATTCGCTCAGACTCAGATTCACAGGCAGAGACAGAAGGTCAGCTTATTCCAAAGCGACAATCGGTGGTGTAAAAAGTGGTATCCACTCAAAGGGTAGGAGGGTAAGCACAATCGTAGAGTATAAAAAACTTTGTATCCAAACAGGTCATGCAGGAGAAAGAAAAAAACAATGCTCCGGATGGTGCAGGTAAAAGAGGATAAGGTTTTATTGTAGTAAAACCAAATGACATAAAAGTGATCACTGTAGCATAAAAAAGTAAAAGCAATATGGGGAGCAGGTATAGCAAGCCCAACGCGTTTCGTCCAACTGGACTTCAACTGGGGCATCTACCTTCACCCCCATATTGCCACATATATATAGTACAAATTCTTAATTAGACTGAATAAGCGGACCAATCAAGCAAGCTTAGCAGTAAGTGTGTGTGATTGGAAGGAACAGGTCACGTGACATACATGACCCATGACTCTCATGTGCAACAAATCAGATCAAGCAATAAACCCTGACATAAATGGTCGCCAATTACAAATCAGATACTAGGGTAGAAAAACAAACCATATATCGGTGGTAGACATATCAGCAGGGACAACAAAAAAGGAAGCACTGAACAATCTCCCATGTATGGCCGACATTACTCGAATGTATATATTACCCTGGATATAAACAGGGGAGGGAGAAAAAAAAGTGGTACAGAACACCTGCCGGGAGCGCAGCCCCACTAATCTCCAACCTTCCCATGGCAACACTATAGGGAAAACTTCCCCTCAGCTCGACTAGCCTGAAGGGATGGTGTCCCCTGAAATGTTCCATCTGGGGACACCAGCTAAAACGCCGCACAGATCATCTGTACGGCGTAAGCCTGGCATCCCCAGAGGCGTGGAAACCACGCTGGAGCGCAGCGTCGGTGTGTGGGTCGCGCCGCGTATGACGTCATCACGCGGCGCAAAGTCACATGACGCTTGGTGGCCAATAGGGGCGCGGTATGTCCGACACGAGGGCCTGAGACATCAGAACCGTCTCACATCCACCCTCACGTCGAAGCCACATCCCACCGCGACGTGCTGGCAAATAATGCCAGGCACATCGTGGCCAGGGACAGCAAGTGACGGTGTGCCCAAGTATGAAAGGGAAAAAAAACAGACAGGATAAAAAGATACAAAAAAAACACCCGAACATATATATTATAATAGGCAACACCTATTAGTAGTCCAGCGTGAACAGGGAGGAACATCACCCCCCAAGGGGGGAAGAAGGGCGACACACCACCCATAGGACACACTGGAACCACAAATATTTTGGGATAATGAAAAAATACTAAAAAAATACACTCAATTACTGAATGTAGGGGGATAGACATGAATCTTGGGGGGGGGGACCCAAACATATGGATCTTAGACACAATTGCAGTGCCTAATAAATTAAAGAAATATAGATGAGGTTAGCATTACCAGAAAAAGAGAGCAAAATCCACCTGTTTGCATAACACGAGCGGCAGACGCAAAAGTGAAACTTTCCAGTCTATGGCTACTCTAAGAGTGTATCAGATGAAACACTTCACTATATGTGCCACCCGATATGTCGTTTATCTTTTAACTTGCCCTTGCAAGAAACAATATATCGGGCGGACCATCCGAACCTTCACGATTCGAGTGAATGAATATATAGCTAATATCAAACTTGGTAAGACCAATCACATGGTAAAGATCCTCAGGGGACCCAGTTTTTAGTGATTGATCGGTTTGTACCTCACTGGAGAGGTGAGTCCCGTGTACGGGGTGTGTCCCAGTTAAAAACATACTGGATACACGAATTACGCACATACCAACCATTCGGTATGAACGTAGAATAGGACATGAACTCATTTATTAATAAAGCTTAATTGTGCTATTTATAGGTGGATTTTGCTCTCTTTTTCTGGTAATGCTAACCTCATCTATATTTCTTTAATTTATTAGGCACTGCAATTGTGTCTAAGATCCATATGTTTGGGTTTTTTCCCCTTTTTTTTTCATTATCCCAAAATATTTGTGGTTCCAGTGTGTCCTATGGGTGGTGTGTCGCCCTTCTTCCCCCCTTGGGGGGCAATGTTCCTCCCTGTTCACGCTGGACTCCTAATAGGTGTTGCCTATTATAATATATATATTCGGGTGTTTTTTATGTATCTTTTTATCCTGCCTGTTTTTTTCCCTTTCATACTTGGGAACACCGTCACTTGCTGTCCCTAGCCACGATGTGCCTGGCATTATTTGCCAGCACGTCGCGGTGGGATGCGGCTTCGACGTGAGGGCGGATGTGAGAGGGTTCTGATGTCTCAGGCCCTCCGGTCGGACATACCATGCCCCTATTGGCCACCAAGCGTCATGTGACTTTGCGCCGCGTGATGACGTCATACGCGGCGCGACCCACACACCGACGCTGCGCTCCAGCGTGGTTTCCACGAATCTGGGGAGTCCAGGCTTACGCTGTACAGATGATCTGTGCGGTGTTTTAGCTGGTGTCCCCAGATGGAACATTTCAGGTTGTTCCGCCCATCCCTTCAGGGTAGTCGAGCTGAGGGGAAGTTTTCCCTATAGTGTTGCCATGGGAAGGTTGGAGATTAGTGGGGCTGCGCTCCCGGCAGGTGTTCTGTACCACTTTTTTTTCCTCCCTCCCCTGTTTATAACCAGGGTAATATATACATTCGAGTAATGTCGGCCATACATGGGAGATTGCTCAGTGTTTCCTTTTTTGTTGTCCCTGCTGATATGTCTCCCACCGATATATGGTTTGTTTTTCTACCCTAGTATCTGATTTGTGATTGGCGACCATTTATGTCAGGGTTTATTGCTTGATCTGATTTGTTGCACATGAGAGTCATGGGTCATGTATGTCACTTGACCTGTTCCTTCCAATCACACACACTTACTGCTAAGCTTGCTTGATTATTCAGTCTAATTAAGAATTTGTACTATATATGTGGCAATATGGGGGTGAAGGTAGATGCCCCAGTTGAAGTCCAGTTGGACGAAACGCGTCGGGCTTGCTATACCTGCTCCCCATATTGCTTTTACTTTTTTATGCTACAGTGATCACTTTTATGTCATTTGGTTTTACTACAATAAAACCTTATCCTCTTTTACCTGCACCATCTGGAGCATTGTTTTTTCTTTCTCCTGCATGACCTGTTTGGATGCAAAGTTTTTTATACTCTACGATTGTGCCTACCCTCCTTTGAGTGGATACCACTTTTTACACCACCGATTGTCGCTTTGGAATAAGCTGACCTTCTGTCTCTGCCTGTGAATCTGAGTCTGAGCGAATTCACCCACGGTGAGGTTCCAGTCCAGGACTACAGCCATTCATCTGGATATCCTGTGTGGAGTCTACCATTGGGCCCTTGTCCAGCTGAGCAGATTCGAGTGGAGTCCTTCCATGCGTTTACGATCTGTTGTCGCTGACAAGCAGATCCACGCTATCCGGTAAGTGTATTCCATCTACTCCTGTTTTATCGTGCAGAATGTCCCCTCCATGACGATGATGTGGTCATATGCTTTCTACTGATGGACTTTTGTTTTTCTGTGCTTCTATTATTTTTTAATGGACACTTATTTACAGGTTACTGTGGTTTAATTGCATTTATCCATGGTTTTTCATGTATGCATCTTCCATAAGTGTTTTTCACTAGCGCTACATATTTCTTCACTATTTCTATTCAATTTTTGTCACATTGCTTATGTCGCTGCTCACTTTATATTTCTAGATTAGCACAGTTTTTTTTCCTTTTTTTGCCTATCAAAAATCCTGCCAAAGAAACCGAGGTTCATCTACAGAAGAGCCCCCACATTGAGAAACCACCTAGTTCAGAATGTCATAGACCCACCGAGACCTGTCAAAATCTTTCCCGAATTGAAGGGTTTCTACAAGTGTCAGAGGTCCCTCCCATGCAGAGCAAGCAAGAAGCAACCCGAAAGAAAACAACTTTTAAGTTCAGTTCCAACAACAAAGAATACCGGATAAAAGAGCTGATTACCTGCAATAGTACCCACGTCACCTACGAGGCAGAGTTTCCGTGCCGGCTTCAATATGTATGGAAACAAAAAAATCCTGGTCTCCCAAAATGAAACTAGGTGGATACACAGGTTGGGGTCCCTTGCTTCTGGGGGCTTCAACGTGGATATCGATCTTAATTGTTTTATATCTAACTCTTGAATACAACAAATCCAGCTTCATAATGTAACAGCAGATTGGATGGGCTCTGCAGGCCCAAGCTCAGTCTAATAGAAGACACCTGAATCTACTACTCTAAGACAACTGAATTACAAACATAATAACCCCCCCCCCCCGATAGGAGAAACATTGAGGAGTGAGCATCCCCTTTAGGCAGTTTAGAGACTGGGAAGTGTAACAATAGTAGGCAGGGATTTGGGTGCCACCATCACAGCCTATTAGGGGACTCACCTACTGGAATACAAACCTGGGTACGGAAGAGTTCCGTAAATAGGGACACCAGACCCACCAGTAGATAGTTAATATATACAATTTTTAACATAGGCCGACAAGGTAGATTTCAAAGAAAGCCCCATTGGTCACACCTTTTTGTACTTATTTCTTCCATCTTTTATTAGCTAGGGGTATTTTGCTGTGTCACATAAATATAGCCCTTAAGATATATGTTTTCATTTACCCCCATTTCTCCAGCATTTTTTTGAATATTATAAATGTTATGAATTGCAATGTAATGTACATTTACTGTGTAGTATCTGAAATTCCAATGGCAAGCAGTTACGTAGGGAGCAATTCCCATAATCAGCCACAAGGGGCGCAGCAACATATACATAAGGGCGGTACATCAAGACAACAAAAACAGAAAAAGGAGTCGCGCTAAGTGATTGAAAATTGCATATGAATAGTACCCAGTGAGTGGTTATGTGCAAATCTAAAAAACATGAACCAAAATAATCATAGCAAATCAAGTCTATAAATGTGGTCCACACAATAATTAGTGAAAAAGAGGGAAATGTACCCAATCAAAAAGCTGAATGGGTGTAAAAACACAGTCCCAAATATAGTAATAGAGAAAAGTCCCAAAGTGTTGAATATATCCACAGCGTCGTGATGACTGACAGACAGGAGACCTCCACCAACGGGTAACACTGACTCTTACCACAGAGCAAATAAAAAACAGCAATAACGATATCCACTCTCCACTGGGAAAAAAAAAGACTCACTCATCCATCCACTTATGGTTCTCTCAATTGGCAGCCCAAATTGTTACTCCAACGTATGTAAAGAGAGATCAGAGGGGACTCATAGCGTAATACTGCATAACAATTTTATTTAAAAAGCGATATATTGCACTTACATTAGTCCAATGGCAATAAGCATATAAAAACACAGCCGGCCAGTCTGTGTATGAAGCATGTGCCCAGGATATCCGGGGTCCTCACGTGTGCAACGCAGTGACGTCACCTGTCTGTCAGTCATCACGACGCTGTGGATATATTCAACACTTTGGGACTTTTCTCTATTACTATATTTGGGACTGTGTTTTTACACCCATTCAGCTTTTTGATTGGGTACATTTCCCTCTTTTTCACTAATTATTGTGTGGACCACATTTATAGACTTGATTTGCTATGATTATTTTGGTTCATGTTTTTTACTTATTTATTCATTTACCTTTCACCTTTCATTGCTGACAGGTGTTTTAAGACAACACAATTATAGTGTATTTTTTTTGATGCACAACTGTTTTTCTCTATAGCACAAGTTATTTTAATATCTGGTTTCGTTTTGGATACACTTAGGATTTAGTGCACTCGAGTATTTACATATAATACACACGGGTATCTATCACCCATAAAAGGGTATTTTTAGTCTGGGTTACTTTTTTAGGATATTTACCATAATTTTGCAACTTTTAGGAAAAACACCTGTTCCAAAAAGGGAGTATTGATTGAACATTAACCACTTGTTTTACACACATTCATTGCTGACTGGCCCCCAGGAAGAGTGACTCGAACACCAACTTGCTCTTCATAGGTGGCATGCACTTCACCTGACACCACTATTTTGTAAAAAGTTTTCTTTGAAGGTTCACTACCAGATTGGGTACCCACATGCAGATGGTTGTTATTAATAACACTATTATAAATAACTTACGGTAGCATTTAACCACTTCTCTACCCATACCACGATTTGAGTGGAGGGCAGTGCCACACACCCATCAATTGTCGCTACTGTGCCCATCAATTGCCACTATTGTGCCCATCAAATGCTGCCAGTGTACATCCCCGGCTCTGCACTTCTTTATCTCAGAGGAGCAGCTGGTCATGGCGGTTGAGTCCTCCACACTCCTCAATGTCTTCTCCCATCCTCCCTTCCCATTCTCTGCTATGATTGGACGCCTGATAGGCATAAATCTATCTATGGTGATAGACAGGTAGCAGGAGAGAGGGGGCGGTTCCCTACGCCCTTTATGGATGCACCGCAACTGTTCTGAAATACCCCAAAGCCGCAAGATATTACGACAACTTTGGTCTTCCAAGTTCTCCAGCTGCAGCTGTTGTGCCACTGTGGTATCCATCTGGGAGAGTCTATCTTTCTCCAATAGGGTCACATGCTGTTTCAGGGTTTGTGATGCTGTCTCACTATATGTCAAATGATCTGACAGTGCATGTAGTTCCACCCGTACCAGCTGCAGCTTCTTATGATGTGCTTCTTCCACTTTGGAGATAAGCGCCTCCATATCTGCTCTGGTGGGAAGTGCCTGTATTAGTGTTTTCATGTCTTCCACTTTCAGGTTCACTGGCTCCACACTGAGGGGGGAGCCTTCCAGCCACCGCCAATGTTTGTGATTTCTGCGGGGTGTCATGAAGAGCTTCCAAGCTCATCCTCCCAGCCTGCTGTGCCTGAGCTATCTGCACAGACAGGCTCCCAATAGCTGTACAAACAACGGTAAAGCACCACTAATGGACGTGCCGCCCCAGTGTAAAAATAGCCTCAGTCAACACATTGTTTATAGAATCTAACTATAAGACAGTAATAACATCACATGTGTCAAACTGGCGGCCCTCCAGCTGTTGCAGAACTACAAATACCATGAGGCATGATGTGACTTGTAGTTCCGCAACATCTGGAACCACCAGTTTGACACCCCTGACTAACATAGTACCTGTGCCTACGAGAATTGCAAAAATGCACCTGATAGCCTTATTTAACAGTTTTAGGCATTGGGACCTTGTACCACATTTGGTGGCAATTTTAGATCAGAATCTTTGCCCTTATCAATTTGGTCACTGGACTACATATTCACAGATCTTCTGAATTGACTTTATTCAAGAAATTACCCCTTGAGGTCCCAAAGAACAGTTGATTTTGTATATGATTTTAGCACCTAGGATAATGATAGTGAAACATTGGAAGCAGTCTGTGGTACCGCTTAAGAATGTCAAATGAAAAAGCCATAACCAAATTACTGTAACCATTAGTGAATTGTGGTTACTGATAAGCTCGTATGTACCTTCCATTAAACCTCCATGAATCTTGACAAAATATGGGATTCATATCTATTGCCTAACAAAATCCTGAGGCAGCCCTCCCCACCTTTTCTGCTGATACAAGCAATATCTTTCTCTTTCCATGTAACATGTTCTAGCATTCCCCCCTCATCCCCTGAGATCCTCCCATGACATGGGGAAAGGGTTCCTCTCCTCCTCACCCACTGCCACACAGCTGCATCATTCACTCACAGTGATCTGTGATTAAATGAACTACAGCCATGGCCAAAAGTTTTGACAATGACACAAATATAATTTTTCACAAAGTCTGCTGCTTTAGTGGCAGGCCATTCTTAACCACAAGTTCTCAATGGGATTAAGGTCTGGAAAGTTTCCTGGCCATGCACCCAAATTGTTGATGTTTTGTTCCCCAAGCCACTTAGTTATCACATTTGACTTATGGCAATGTGCTCCATCATGCTGGAAAAGGCATTGTTTGTCACCAAGCTGTTCTGGGATGTTTGGGATAATTTGCTCTCAGAGGATGTTTTTGTACCATTCTTTATTCATGGTTGTGTTCTTTGGTGAAAACACATTAATGGTCTCAGGATGCTTTACTGTTGGCATGACACAGGACTGATGGTAGCACTCACATTTTCTTCTCTAGACAAGGTTTTTTCCAGATGCCCCAAACAATCGGAAAGGGGGTTCATCAGAGAAAATTACTTTTCCCCAGTCCTCAGCAGTCAAATTCCTGTACCTTTTGCAGAATATCAGTCTGTCCCTGATGTTTTTCCAGTAGAAAAGTGGCTTCTTTGCTGCTCTTCTTGACATCCTCCAAAAGTCAAGCCATTGCATCGCTCTACGTGCATATGCACCCACACCTGCCTGCTGCCATTCCTGAGCAAGCTCTGCACTGGTGGTGCCCCAATCAGACAGCTGAATCAAGAGTGATCTGGTGGACAGTTTACTGGGAGGTGCTGGGGAAGACATGGCTGTCATGGTGCACGTTGGCACCAATGACAAAGTCAGAGGCATATGTAGTGTCCTAAAAAACGATTTTTGGAACTTGGGAGCTAAGGTAGTATGTTTAGGAATACTTCCGGTACCTCAAGCCACACCAGAAAGGGAGATTAGGGAAGTAAACAAGTGGCTGAGGAGCTGGTATAGTAAGAGTGGTTTGGGTTCCTGGAGGACTGGGCCGACTTCTCAGTCGGTCACCGGCACTATAGAAGGGACGGAATGCACCTAAATGAGGAGGGTGCAGATCTGCTGGGAGTAAAGATGGTCAACAAGTTAGAAGGGTTTTTAAACTAGGCAACTGGGGGAGGGTCCAGAGGTAGATATAGTCAGTGTGGAACATAGTCCATATGGTAGTATTGGGGGCATTAGTGGTAAATTGACTAAAGCACATAAACCCAAGGTAAGTATAGAAACAAGTCTTAGTGGCAATCTTGGAACACCCAATAAAAGGATAATATGCAACCGGTCTAAGCTATGTGGCATGTTCATCAATGCCAGGAGCCTGGCGGACAAGATGGGTGAACTAGAGATACTGTTGTATGAGGACGATTTGGATTTTGTGGGAAGTTCAGAGACCTAATTCAACCGCTCTCATGATTTGCTGGCAACCATTCCAGGGTATACCCTTTTTCGCAGGGATAGAGAGGGTAAAAAAGGGGGAGGGGTATGTCTATATATCAAGAATAGTGTACAAGTGAATGTGAGAAAATACATCACTAAGGGAGCTAGGGAGGAGGTAGAATCCTTAATGGTAGTGCTCCAAAGGGATGAAGTAAGGGGAAAATAATACTGGGAGTATGCTATAAGCCCCCTAACCAGAGGGGGGAGTGGGAGATGGACCTCCTATCACAATTTGGATTAACAGCAAGGATGGCAAGTGTTATCATAATGGGGGATTTTAATTATCCAGACATAGACTGGGCGGAGGCAAATACGCATTCATCTAAAGTTCGTCAGTTTCTAAATGTCTTGCAGGACAATTTCATGGGTCAGATGGTAGATTCACCAACTAGAAATAAAGTGTTACTAGATGTACTGATTACCAACAATACAGACCTGATCACAAATGTGGAAATACAGGGCAATTTAGGAAACAGCGATCACAGGTCAATTGGCTTCAGTAAAAATCACACAAAAAGTTAACAGCATTCCGTAGTATAGGGTGTCAGCAGGGAAGATCTCTCAGGGTGTCCCCAGCAATGGCAGCTTGGACATAGTGAGCGTAGTAGTTAGATGTCCATGAAGTTTTCAGCCTGGCTTGATGTCCAGCGTGGGAGCGATGGTACCAGGATTGTAGCGTGGTCGATACGGCTGACAATAATAGAACAGCGTTCTGTTTATAGCTAAGAGGCAAGTGTGCTGAATACAGCGCTGATTGCGCTGGGCACTTCCGTGTTCCAAGCTGGAACGCACGCGGTGCTGGGCGATGACGTCATTGCGCGGTCGCCGTATGCGCTCCAGTGTGGAATGCAATACGGTGACAGCGCGGTTTACAGTGATTCTCCAATTCAAACCCTGAACTTTTTGTGACTTGATTCATTATTTGGTTTGGAGGCCTTTTTGAGATGTGATGCTCAGAGAGACTTTATTTTCAAGCTCTGCTGCAATTCTTGCTAACTATCAGACCTGAAATCTTTAGTACCATATATAGATGTTCTAAAGTGCTAAAACATAAAATAGAAGATGAAAGACAAGATGTGACCCAGGTTGAATATAAGATCACCTTCCTGGAGACCGTTGTTGAATTTCACCTCAAAATTGCGCATGAGACTCATAACCAAAATTTGTTTGCCCTGCACTTACACATTGAAGATAGGAAAAAAGTCATCATTACAATGTGAGACTAATGCCGCGTACACATAATCGAAAATTCTGATGAGAAAACCTGGGATTTTTTTCCGATGAAATGTTGGCTCAAACTTGTGTTGCATGGATACGGTCACACAAAATTCCGACCATCAAGAACAGGGTGACGTACAACACTGCAACGAGCCAAGAAAAATTAAGTTCAATGATACCGAGCATGCGTCAAATTGATTCAGAGCATGCATGTTTTTTTGCGCGTGGGAATTGCATACAGAACTTTTCTTGTCGGAAAAATTGAGAAACAGCTCTCAAATTTTTGCTGTCGAAAATTCTGACAGAAAAAGTCAGATGGAGCCTACACACGGTCGGAATTTCCAACCAAAAGCTCACATCAAACTTTTCTTGTCGGAATTTCCGATTGTCTATACTCGGCATTAGAGGCATAGCAGAGCAGAGACCTTAAAAAGACAATGACAAATAAATTAAATTCCTCATTGAAAAAGCTAACAACTGAATTGGAATGGGGTCATGTAGACAGGGTGGAGGACCAACTTTTATGCAATTAAGATGGAAATTATGAGAAAGACCTGGCTGAAAGGCCTCTTTGATTTCGAAGGTGGTCATATTCATGCGTTGCAGAAATGTTAAACTGTTGCTTGACCTTACTGGAAACACATGGGCAACATACAGTACATGTGAAAGCATCTATTTCACATCATAGTAAATTTCTTTATAAAACAGCAGATATTTCTTCCTACAAACACCCTCTCAATTGCCATCACTATTCCAATTATTGAACATGGAGGCAATCCCGAACTCAAACTGGCTGAATTTCTGATTGGACCTTGACACATCTCTTCATCTTCCACCCAAAGTTCTACATCACAGCAGATTTCGATCCAGATGTTCTGCCTTGGACAGAGCCAGAACTGTAATGGCATCCTCAATCACTGATGACAAAACTGGCAAATACAGAATTTCCAGATGACTAACATTCACTCACAGACATCTGCTTTAAACCACACATGACCAATATAACCTCTGCTCTTTAAAGCATTATTAAACCCCAAACAAAATTTTAGTACGATGTAGCTTACCATTCATAGATTATTTTTTTTGTTAGGCTTTAATTTCACCTGTTGATCCAGTAAAGTCAGTTATTTTTCAATTTCCTTCACCAGACTAAGATGTCAAACAAAAGTTATAAGGTTGAGACAGACAACTTTACACTGATAGGGGTTCTTAAAGTATTTAGATTTAATTAATTTATGTAAAACCTTCAACCAAAAGGTGAACAAAATGTTGCAATAACTGGTTAAAAGGTATTAGCTGGATTTCGGCTTTAATATGTTAGTCAAGTCCATCTAAATATGCTAGAGCATCTAAACTAACCTCTCCCCAGCTTGATAATGCTGCTGTCCAAAAGTGTCTCCTCCATCCGGAGTGGATACACACTAGGACAGGTAGAGTGTATTTTTCCAGATCATCAAATGAAATTAAAGGAAAGAGTATAATACAAGAAAACGAATGCAGCCACCACATTTAAGTATTTGTAAACTGCATATTAATATTTTTAGATTTTGTATTTATTATCACTTTTGTGCATTAGGTCTATGTCATGAACCGACCCTGTTAACCAGAAGTGGTCATCATAGTTACCCCATTTACTTGCGATTGTACTTCAGTAACAGATTACTACCTATGTTTCTATGGCCCCAACTTGACCTGACCTTTGACCTAACCTATCTACCTAGTTGCTCAGATTACTAAGAGAACCACTTTCTAACAAACAACATGGCAATACTAAATGTGTCAGGCCCCGTACACACGGCCGAGGAACTCGACGTGCCAAGCACATCGAGTTCCTCGTCGAGTTCCTTGTTGAACTTGTCGAGAAGCTCGACAGGCTTGCTTTGCGTACACACGTAACAGACAACAATTTGGTCGTTCTCCAGCGCGGTGACGCTCACCACGTATGACGCGACTATAAAGGGGAGGTTTGATTTTGTTGGCGCCACCCTTGGGGCTCCTTTTGCTGATTCCGTGTTTACGCGTGTTAGTAAAAGTTTGGTGAGTGACGATTCGTGCTTTTCAGTCTTTGTGCTTTCAGATTGATCTCTGCCGTTCAGTTTGTACTTGTGGGGGTCGTATCTAGGCAATCGGAACGTGCGGTCAGGTCGTATTGTTTTACATTGCGGTCCTGTCCCCGCGTTTTTCATTGTCAGGGTCGTTCTTCATAGGTCTTGCTGTTCTTCACTGCGGTCTGTTTAGTGCAATTCTGATTTGTCGTTCGTTCCTAGCCTTGTAGCCATGTTGCAGGCACCTAGTCGTCGCCGACTTCGTGCTCAGCATCTTCTGTGTGTAGGTCTGTTTGTTTATGACCTAGACGATGAGGAGTTCATGAACAGGAGGAGGACGCGTTCATGGACCAAGAATTGGTTGCTCCGTAGGAACCAATTCTCACACATGCCTTTGCTGCGGGAGCTTCAGGAAAATAATCCTGTTGATTACAGGAATTTCCTGAGGATGTCTGATCCCGTCTTTCAACACCTGTTGGCTTTGGTGTCCCCCTATATTACCAGGCAGGACACCGTTATGCGGGAAGCCATCAGTGCTGAGCAGAGGCTAGTTGCCACCCTCCGTTATCTGGCAACTGGGAGAAGCCTTCAGGACTTAAAGTTCTCGACGGGCATCTCCCCCCAGGCTCTGGGCCTCATCATTCCTGACACCTGCTCTGCCATCATCCAGGTTCTGCAGGAGGAATATATGAGGGTAAGTTTTCTCCTTTAATATCCCATTTTATGTCTATAATGTATGCTAATGTCTTGTAGTTATCTCCTCCTTCCCTAATTACCATGTCTGGAATATGCTGTGAATGTCCCCTTTGCCCCCATGCATGCTGTAAACTTTATTGATGCCCCTTTTTTGGCCTACATGCATATTTCCCATCACTTACCTCCCCAGCATGCTATCCTGGGCCCCAACCTACCTAGTCTAGTCACTTCCCAATGTATTGTGTTATATCCATTGTAATGTCCCCCCCTCCCCTCCCAAATGTGTGGTAAAGTCTATGTTCACCAATATTAAATATTTATTATTTTTGGTTTTTGGACTCCCAAACTCATCTAGCCCTCCCCTCCAAAATGTGTTGTAAAGTCTATGTTCACCAATATTAAATATTTTTTTTTTGGTTTTTGGACTCCCAAACTCATCTAGCCCTCCCTTCCAAAATGTGTTGTAAAGTCTATGTTCACCAATATTAAATAATTTTTATTTTTGTTTTTTGGACTCCCAAACTCATCTAGCCCTCCCCTCCAAAATGTGTTGTAATGTCTATGTTCACCAATATTAAATAATTTTTATTTTTGGTTTTTGGACTCCCAAACTCATCTAGCCCTCCCCTCCAAAATGTGTTGTAAAGTCTATGTTCACCAATATTAAATCATTTTTATTTTTGGTTTTTGGACTCCCAAACTCATCTAGCCCTCCCCTCCAAAATGTGTTGTAAAGTCTATGTTCACCAATATTAAATAATTTTAATTTTTGGTTTTTGGACTCCCAAACTCATCTAGCCCTCCCCTCCAAAATGTGTTGTAAAGTCTATGTTCACCAATAATCATAATTATATTATTTTTTGGACTCCCAAACTCATCTAGCCCTCCCCCAAACTTGGGCACTGGCCCATCAGAGGGGGTGTTTAATGTGCTAATTGTCTAAATATATTTAGATATAATATGCTAGTTCCCAGAAATGTTATAATGCTTATAATGTCTTTGTCTAATCTGCTTGCAAGGTTATGTGGCTAATTTTGGGATTTTTTCTTCCCCAGCTTCCGTCAACACCACAGGAGTGGCAGTCTGTGGCTTTGGACTTCCAGACCCGTTGGAACTTCCCCAACTGCGGGGGAGCCATCGACGGGAAGCACGTCCGCATCGTGCCTCCACCCCGTTCAGGATCCCAGTTCTTTAATTATAAGGGGTTCAACAGTATTGTGCTGATGGCGGTGGTGTCAGCACAGTACGAATTCCTTTTTGTGGATGTCGGGATGAACGGACGGATATCGGATGGGGGAGCCTTCAGGCAGACGGAGTTTGCGCTTCGCCTTCAGGATGATGATCTGTCATTGCCACCGGATGACCAGAATGTAGAAGGCCTGCCATTTGTTTTCCTGGCTGATGAAGCGTTTGCCCTGGGACCCCATCTTATGAGGCCATACCCTCAGCGCACCCTCACCCCAGAGAGGAGTGTCTTTAATTTCAGGCTGGGCCGAGCACGCAGAGTGGTTGAGAACGCCTTCGGCATCATGGCCAGCCGGTTCCGCCTTTTCCTCACCTCTCTCCACATGGCGGAATATAAGTGGAATACAATTATTTTTGCATGCTGCATACTACACAATTTTTTGCGGAGACAATCTCCTAATTATATGGCCCTGGTTGGGCCCGAGGCACAAGTTTTGTCTCCATCAGAAACTTTGCCGGGCCTTGAAGCTGGCCACACAGGACTGCCCCCCCAGAGTGCCCGTGAAGTGCGGGACAAATACATGGACTATTTCATGGGTAGGGGGGCAATACCATCTCAAGCCAATTTGCCATAATTTTTTCTTTACAAAAAATAAATACAAATATTTTGAAAAAACTTGTTATGTCTTGCTTGTGTTGCTTGGAGTTGTTTACTAAGTGTAACTAAGTGTATTTTCATTATCAACTAGCAAACATTTCCCAGGTGACCCCCAAACCAAACACATAGAAAAATAGACGTATTTTAAGAAAAACACCACACACTTTTTTCAGGTTCAAAAGCTCTTTATTTTCTGACATAATTTTTTTTTGGGTTTACCAAATACCCACAACAAATTTTTTTTTAGATTTTTTTTTTTTGATCATACAATATACAAAACTTTATTTTTTTGGGGGGGTTTTTTGATCATACAATATACAATAATCATTTTTGTCTTTTTTTTTTCTTTTTTGATCATACAATATACAATAATCATTTTTGTCTTTTTTTTTCTTTTTTGATCATACAATATACAATAATAATTTTTGTCTTTTTTTTTTCTTTTTTGATCATACAATATACAATAATCATTTTTGTCTTTTTTGATCATACAATATACAATAATCATTTTTGTCTTTTTTTTTTCTTTTTTGATCATACAATATACAATAATCATTTTTGTCTTTTTTTTTTCTTTTTTGATCATACAATATACAAAAATCTTGTTATTTTTTTATAATTTTTTGATTAAAAAATCCTGAAAATCTGGTTTTGTTATTTTTTTGTTTTTTTTTTATTAAAAAATCCTGAAAATCTGGTTTTGTTATTTTTTTGTTTTTTTTTGATTAAATAATCCTGAAAATCTGGTTTTGTTATTTTTTTGTTTTTTTTTATTAAATAATCCTGAAAATCTGGTTTTGTTATTTTTTTGATTAAATAATCCTGAAAATCTGGTTTTGTTATTTTTTTGTTTTTTTTTTATTAAATAATCCTGAAAATCTGGTTTTGTTATTTTTTTGTTTTTTTTTATTAAATAATCCTGAAAATCTGGTTTTGTTATTTTTTTTGTTTTTTTTGATTAAATAATCCTGAAAATCTGGTTTTGTTATTTTTTTTTTGATTAAATAATCCTGAAAATCTGGTTTTGTTATTTATTTATTTATTTTTTTGATTAAATACTCTTAAATAGGTGTTTTTTTGGTTTCATAAACTTTTTTGGCCACATTCAGACTCTACCCAAAACATCTATTACATTTTTTAATTTATTTTCCACCCTCCTTGTTCGTTCTTTTATTTTTCTGTTGGCCAGATGTATCTCCTCCACCTCTTCTCTGCAGGCCCAGATTTCTTGGATCACCATCTGGACAGTATGCCTGTCCAAGTCCAAGCCACCACCTGCTCCTGAAATGTGGGACAAAACCATTTATTAAAATTAGGCAGGCCTACATCTACATTACCTGAAGCTGGGTTAGTTATATGTTACTTTACCTGATGTGGTGGCAGGCTGCGCATCATCACCATCCCTCGGGGGTGTGGCTTGCGTGCTGACTTGGTGCTCCCGTGTCGAAGCTTCATGACGCCCTACGAGAATGAAGAAAATGGAAACAGGATTTTAAGAGCTTATAGGCCTGAAAGAGGAATATGATTCACTTTATACAATTTCTGGGACTATTGATGTTTCGAAAAACCCCTCTGGGCAAAACACAGGATTGTAGGCATTCACAAAGATCATGACATTTCTTGTACCTTTGGTCTACTTTTAAACATGTAAGCCAACCAAGTATACACTGGATCACCTCACCTCTGTGTGAACCCCAAAATGGGTTATTAAAGGGGACAACAATTATGCAAATGAGTCCACATGTGTCACCGACTGCTGAGCAGACTCTCCTTTTACTGTATATATTTTAATTTAACAATAATTGAATTTTTTTAATAGCACATCTACATACATTTCAATATTGATCTCACCCTAAATTTATTGAAATGTCATAATTTTCTTGATTTTATGCACAATATTTTGTCGTATGAGTTGTCGTTCCGAATGTACGTCGACTTTGACGACAAATTATTGGGCAGAAAAACATAATACAGTACAACCTGAAATTAAAAACACATGGCGCGGAACAAATAATAATAAATATATAAAAAACTTACTTCTTCTAATCACTCTCCTGATCCGCTTCATTTGTTCCGGCTCCCGCTTTTTGAGGTCCGACAACCCTTTTCTGATCTGTTCTTTAGACCTTTTCACCCCAAATTTGCGATGGAGACTTCTCCTCACCTTCTCCATTATTGCGGCCTTGACCTTGTTCGGGTACTTGTATGGCCCATGCCTCCCATCATAGTCCTCTGCTTTGAAGATGAGGACCATCTCCACCATTTCTTCAAAGGTCATGTTGGTGGCCTTAAATCGGATTCTTCTGGTGATCCCTCGTCCCGCCTGGCCTGGCTCCTGTATTGCTGCCATATTTCTTTGCATGTGCTCCCAACCAAAAAAAGAATGAAAAGGAGCGGGGAAAGGACTACACCGCGAACGTCAGGGGCGGGGAGACGTGCGTAAAGTCACACATGCGCGTGTATAAAGGGCTACCACGTGAGTAAAAGGGGCGTTCACAGTTTGTGGAAGACAGCGGAGATAATGATCGGGTCAAACACCGGTATGTAACTACATTTTCCATGTTATTCTTGATTGAATGATTTTGTGGGCTACATATTATGTTCATAAACTAAGAGATAGCTAGTTCTAAAATTGAAGGTAATGGGCCGCTATAGTGCCGTCGTACGTAACCAACGCTTTGCTTATGCATTTTGATCCAACTACTGTTGTGTGGCCAATCTCGGTTCTCAGGATGTCTTTAGAAAAAATTTTGTTTTAAACATGATGCAAATGGTCGCTTTTATGTCTTGACCAAACTAGATCGGAGTGCTTTTCTATAACGTTTCATACACAAATGAGGAGGAGATCTGGCTTATTAGTTCAACACAACTGGTCATCTGTTTACTACGAACTGACCCAACATGATCTGCTGCCAATTCCTCCTTGTCGTTTTAGCGATGGAAGATAAGGGGCGGGGGGAAACATCTAATTTTTTAAGCATGGGCGGATGACGTGTGCGGAGTGTATATTAGGCTCGAACACACGTGGCGTCCATACGACCGGGTTGCGTAAGAAAGACGTTTGAACGACAAGCGTGTAGGTATGCTTCGAACTTGGGACAGCAGTGGCATATTCAGGAAAGACAGACATTTAAAGGAGCAATAACCCCAAATATTTTGGGGCAGAAATAGCTTACTTTACATTATATCAGTCTGGATTTCATGTCCTCATTGTCCGTTTTTGCTTTTAAGCAGCTGTAATCCTTTGCATAAATCCTCACTTCCTGGTTCTCTGGCTCACTCTAAAATTTATCATGGGAGCTTCTCACTGTGGTCTAAGCTGTGTGTCTAAAAATCCACAGAAACAATGGTAATCATTTTTTGGACTAAAATATGCCCTGGATTTGTTTGTTTTTGTTCGGTGTGTCTCTTTACTTCACAGAAACATTAAATCAGTTTAAAAGCGAAAGTGAAACTAGAGGCACATTATATGTATGCACTTGTATGTCTCTAGACACTGTAAACAGTCATTTCAGCCAAAAAAGATTTATCCATTTGTGACCCTTTAAGGGCTAGCTGGTGAGAAAGAGTAATTAACTTTATAGACTGTGGATTGACAATATTTATTTCTCCTTGGTTTTGGACAGGAAAACATGAACCAGTTCAATAAACCAGAGTTTTTGGACATCTTTATTGACCGGTGGAGAGAACTTCCAGTTCTGTGGGCCACCAAAGACCCCATGTCCCGCAACAAAGAAAAAGAAAACAGCACTGGAGAGCCTGCTCCCACTTGTGCGGAGACAGGTGGGGTTTGATGTGATGACTGACCAGTTGGAGGTCAAAATTGGGACCTGAGAGGCACCTACAGGAAGGCACGCAACAGGGTCTTGGCTTCGATGAGGTCTGGAGCTGGAGCAGGGCAGGTATATGTACCCAAGTTGTGGTACTATAGTAAACTGAGCTTCCTGGATGAACACCTGGAGGTAAGGGAGTCACTTTCCAGCCTTACCCCCAGAAGTACCAGAAGGTCCAGCCTTCCCTCCAACCTTCCCTCCAACCTTCCCTCCAGCCTTCCCTCCAGCCAACCTGCTGCTCCCTCTGCAGATGAACCCTCTCAGCAGCCTTCCATCCTGGATGAAGATCCGGATTTGCCCAGCTGGAGCCAGGTATAGTACTTTCAATGTGCAAATGTGTGGTGTTTAAATGTTGTTAAAGAGATGTAAATTAAGATGTTAAAGGTAAAAAAAAGGTAGAGATAAAAGTGTTATACAGATCATTTGTCAGTATTGGCCAGGAATTATTTTTGTGTGATTCACAAAAAAACATGGTTCACAATGATTGGCTTAACTAAATCGTGAATAAAAAATATGCAACAGTCAGGAGCTGAAAAATGAGTCTTATTTTTAAAAAATTAAGTAAAACTGTACTTTTTTCCCATGCACAGGACGAGACCAGCCAGCAGGAGGATCGGGAAAATGCCAGGCAGGAGGAGGGCAGGGTGAGTGGCTTGGAGGAGGCTGCAGGCCCAAGTAACTTGGACGAGGTGGCAGGCCCAAGTGGCTTGAACGAGGTGGCTGGGCGAAGTACCAGATGTCAGGTGCCTCCTCTTCGCCTGCGTCCGAGAAGGCAGGTGAGGGATACGAGGGTGCGTGACGCCTCACTAGCCCTCATTCGGGACGCCCATGCAACACTTCAGCAGCCTCCCACTGCTCAGGAGGGATTTGTGACTGTCGTTTTGGCAAAAATGGCAGAAATGACAGTAGACCAGCGCCTCCTCTTTGAGGGACTCCTCATCACCCTAGCAAATCAGGGGGTGAGGGGTCTTCTCACGGAGGACACTGTCATTTGCAGACACCCCCATCCTCAGACACCAGATAACTCCCAACCTCCTCCACCTTCTTCTTCTCATGCTCCTTCTCAAGCTCCCCCACCTTCTTCTTCTCCTGCTCCTTCTCAAGCTCCCCCACCTTCTTCTTCTCCTGCTCCTTCTCAAGCTCCCCCACCTTCTTCTTCTCCTGCTCCTTCTCAACATTCTTCTTCCTCTTCTTCTCCTGCTCCTTCTCAACATTCTTCTTCCTCTTCTTCTCCTGCTCCTTCTCAACATTCCTCTTCCTCTTCTTCTCCTGCTCCTTCTCAACATTCTTCTTCCTCTTCTTCTCCTGCCCCTTCTCAACATTCCTCTTCCTCTTCTTCTTCTACTACTCCTACTCCACCTTCTTCTACTGCTCCTCCTCCTTCTACTGCTTCTTCTACTGCTCCACCTCCTTCTACTACTCCTCCTCCTTCTACTGCTCCTCCTCCTTCTACTCCTCCACCTCTTTCTACTGCTCCTTCTACTACTCCTCCTCCTTCTACTACTCCTCCTCCTTCTACTGCTCCTCCTCCTTCTACTGCTCCACCTCCTTCTACTGCTCCTTCTACTACTCCTCCTCCTTCTACTACTCCTCCTCCTTCTACTGCTCCACCTCCTCCTCCTCCACCTCCTCCTCCACCACCTTCGTCTACTCCTCCTCCACCACCTTCGTCTACTCCTCCTCCTGGCATGAGTACTACCCCTGTGGCACCACCTCCAGCCAGGAAGCCACCAAGGAAGGCCTTGAAGAAAACAAGAAAGTGACTCCCTTACTTCCATGTGGTGTACCAGAGTTCAGGCTGCTATAGTACCACAACCTGGTGACATCTGCCTGCCCTGCTCCAGTTTGTGACCTCGGGGAGTCCAAGACCTTGATGCGTTCCTTCCTGAATGAACCTCTCAAGTCCCCATTTTGGCCTCCAACTGCTCACCAGTCACATCAAGCCACACCTGGCTGTGCGCAAATGGCAGCAAGCTCTCCAGTGCTGACTTTTGCTTACTTACTTTATTTTTCAAACCAAAATAAATGGTAAATTTTGATTTTCCAGTTCATACTTGTCCTTGTTTTTTTTGCTTTAAAATTTAGCTTGTGAGAAGGCAGGTTATGTTTAAAATAAAATGGGATATAAGGTGTAATTTGAAAGGGACAGATGAGATAAGACAAAGCAATAAGGTTTCAATGGGGGGAACTTGACATTCCAAAAAATAAGAGGATTTGCATTTTTGATAAATAAAAAATTAAGGGGAATATTAAGAGCAGGATTTAAAACACAGGACCAAAATAAGGTGACAATTTTTTAAGAAAATATAATTGAGATCAGTAAGAAAAAGGTTTGACAAAATTTTACAGAACTCTGTGTGAATATCCTAACAAAAGCAAAAAAGAATATTGCTGTTTTGTGCCCTTACAAAAACTTGTGTAAAGCGCTGCAAATAAACGATGCAATAATGTTGGAAGCGAGACGAATGTGCTATCTCCATTCCAAACGCTACTTTTACCGATGTTGTTCTCCAGTGTCTAAGTTTTTCACAGGTTTCTTAGCATACACACGACCGAGTTTCTCGTTGATAAAACAGCCCGACGAAGAACTCATGGATCCAAAATCCACTCCCATCGAGAAAATAGAGAACCTGCTCTCTATTTGCTCGACGAGTTCCTCGGCGGCTCCATCGGGCCGAAAGTGTACACACGACAGAGTTTCTCGACAGAATCCGGCTCTCACCGAGTTTCTCGACGAATTCTGCCGAGAAACTCTGTCGTGTGTACGAGGCCTCAGACTTTTCTACAGCCTGGCCAAATACAGAGGCCCAACATTCATATCATCATATTTTTGAAGGCCCTGGAGCAGTAATACAATGCAATTACCCTCAAAATAACCCAGTTCTGCAAAGCAAACACTGAAATGTAGATTCTATGAGACATAGTGGGGCTGATTTACTGATATCAATGTGCTGCGCCGGTTCATGGCTTAATTAGTACTCCGGATGAATCAGGCGCATGAACCGGCATAGCAGCCGGTGCAATGCAAGTAATATGTAAAGCGAACTCCCTATAGAACTCCCGGGAGAAATCAAAAGTGTTAATTTTAAAGGTTAATATGCAAGTTTTGTCCTAAAAAGTGTTTTGGGACCTGAGTCCTGCCCCAGGGAACATGTATCAATGCTTTTTTTGTTTTTTAAAACGGCTGTTTTTTCGGGAGCAGTGATTTTAATAATGCTTAAAATAAAAGTGAAATATTCCTTTAAATTTCGTACCTAGGGGGGTGTAAAGTCAGCATGTGAAATAGCGCATGTTTCCCATACTTAGAACTGTCCCTGCAAAAAATTACATTCTGAAGGAAAAAAAGGCATTTAAAATTCACTCGCGGCTATAATGAATTGTCGGCTCCCATCAATTCTGAGAGGATTCATTCATAAAAAAAATGTGTGGGGGTCCCCCCAAATTCAATTACCAGGCCCTTCAGGTCTGGTATGGATATTAAGGGGAACTCTGCCGTAAAAAAAAAAATGACGTGGGGTTCCCCCTAAATATCCATACCAGGCCCTTCAGGTCTGGTGTGGATTTTACGGGGAACTCCACCCCAAATAAAAAAAATGGCGTGGAGTTCCCCCAAAAATCCACACCAGACCCTTATCCGAGCACGTTAACCTGGCCGGCCGCAGAAAAGACGGGGGGGACAGAGTGCGGCCCCCCCTCTCCTGAACCGTACCAGGCCACATGCCCTCAACATGGGGAGGATGTCCCCATGTTGATGGGGACAAGGGCCTCATCCCCACAACCCTTGCCCGGTGGTTGTGGGGGTCTGCGGGCAGGGGGCTTATCGAAATCTGGAAGACCCCTTTAACATAGGGGACCCCCATATCCCGCCCCCCCCTGTGTGAAATGGTAATGGGGTACATTGTACCTCTACCATTTCACCAAAAAAGTGTCAAAAATTTTAAAAATGACAATAGCCGGTTTTTGACAATTCCTTTATTAATATCTTCTTTCTGCGCTTCTTCTTCTTCTTTTCTTCTTTCATTCGGGTTTCTTCCTTCATCTTCCTCTGCTTTTTTCTTGGGTCTTCTCGTCCGCATCTTGCCCGGCGCCTTCTTCCATCTTCTTCTCCTTCCGTCGGCCTTCTCGTCCCGCATCTTCTTCTTCCCCAGACGCTGCGCTTCAAATTAAATTCCCCACCGTGTGCCACTCCTGGGACCCCGCCCCCTCTGACGCCACAGGAAAACTCATAAGAAAGTCATGTGCGTCAGAGGGGGGCGGGGTCACAGAGCGTCACATGGTGGGGATTTAAATTTCCAAGCGCAGCGTCCGGGGAAGGAGAAGCCACGCAAGATGCGGACAAGCTTCCATTTGAAGTTCCAGCTGTGTGACGCTCTGTGACCCTGCCCCCCTCTGACGCACATATACCACACGCAGACTTTCTTATGAGTTTACCTGTAGCGTCAGAGGGGGTGGGGTAACAGGAGCGGCACATGGCAGGGAATTCAATTTCAAGCGCATCGTCCAGGGAAGAAGAAGAAGATGCGGGACGAGAAGGCCGACAGAAGGAGAAGAAGATGGATGAAGACGCCGGGCAAGATGCGGACGAGAAGACCCAAGAAAGCAGAGGAAGATGGAGGAAGAAACTCGAATGAAAGAAGAAAAGAAGAAGAAGCGCGGAAAGAAGATATTAATAAAGGAATTGTCAAAAACCGGCTACTGTCATTTTTAAAATTTTTGTCACCTTTTTTGGGTGAAATGGTAGAGGTACAATGTACCCCAATACCATTTCACACAGGGGGGGTCCGGGATCTGGGAGTCCCCTTTGTTAAAGGGGTCTTTCAGATTTCGATAAGCCCCCTGCCTGCAGACCCCCACAACTACCGGGCAAGGGTTGTGGGGATAAGGCCCTTGTCCCCATCAACATGGGGACATCCTCCACATGTTGAGGGCATGTGGCGCACTCTGTCCCCCCTCTTTTCTGCGGCCGGCCAGGTTAACGTGCTCGGATAAGGGGTCTGGTGTGGATTTTTGGGGGAACTCCACGTCATTTTTTTTTTACATCTTTTTACAATGACATCTTGGACGGGGACAGTTCTAAGCACGGGAAACATGCACTACTTCACAGGCATGGTATACCCCCCCCCTGTATGAAATTTAAAGGAATATTTCACTTTTCTTGTTTCACTTTAACCACTTCCATTCTGGCACTTCTCTCCTTCATGTAAAAATTATATTTAGTTCCTGGGAAATTACTCAGGACCCCCAAACATTATATATATTTTTTTCGGCGTGATTTTAATAATGCTTAAAGTGAAACAATAAAAGTTTAAATTTCGTACCTGGGGGGTGTCTATAGTATGTCTGTAAAGTGGCTAATTTTTACCGTGTTTAGCACAGTCCCTGCAGCAAAATGAAATTTCTTAAGGAAAAAAGTTATTTAAAAATGCTTGCGGCTATAATAAATTGTCGGGTCCCGGCAATACAGATAAAAGTCACTGAACCCCAAGAAAACCCCTGTTGCATCAGAGGGGGCCGGGTCACCCGTACATTTCACTGGGTAACCCCACAGCGTTTCCCCATTGCAACAGAGGGGGATGGGGTCACCTGCGCACGTGATGGGTGGCCCTGCCCTCAGAGCTGTCACGGCGGGTGTAGCGTCATTCGGCGGGCGCCTCCCACGGAGGCGGATCGTGTCAGTGTTTTTTTTCCCTTCATATCCGTTCAAGAATGGATTACATCGCTGGAATTTTTTCTTAATAAAGGACTTGTCCCAAGCTGTCTATTGTGTTTTTTTTAAAAAAATTACACTTTTTTTGTGAAATGGTAGGGGTACAATGTACGTCCCCCCTCTTTTCCTGCAGCCTGCTAGGTTGCATGCTCGGAAAAGGGTCTGGTATGGATTTTTGGGGGGAACCACACGCAATTTTTTTTTATTTGCCACAGGGTTCCCCTTAAAATCCATAGCAGACCTGAAGGGCCGGGACCTGACAATTCATTATTGCCGCGAGTAGTTTTAAATAACTTATTTTCCTTTAGAAATTTGATTTTGTGCAGGGACTGTTCTAAACAGGGGAAAAATGTGCCACTTTACAGGCATACTGTAGACACCCCCCAGGTACGAAATTTAAAGGAATATTTCACTTTTATTGTTTTACTTTTAAGCGGAGTTCCACCCAAAAGAGAGGGACTTCCTGTCCCACTTCCTCCTTCCACCCAGGGAATGCCTAGGCTAAGAGGCGGCAATTGGAGGCACAGTGAGGCGGCAATTGGGGGCACAGTGAGTGTATGTTTTAACATACAATTATAAAAAAAAAAAAGAAAAGTAATTTTTGGTTTCGGCCTGACATTTTTTTTTATTTCGGTTTCATTTTGGTTCTGAAATTTCCATTTCGGTGCACCTCTAATAGATATACATTGTTTTAACCATTTAAGTATCAATGTATGTTTCTCATCGGCAGATCAGTGGTTCCCAGTGCCATTTATGAACTGCACTGGATAAAACACACATTCCAGCCTCTGATCTGCTGGGTTGGTGTTGTCTTTTGAGCTGTCATTAGACACAGAGACCCTGTACCCAGCCGATCTAAGATGTTGGATACCACGTGATTTCTGTGGTTGGTAATCACAGCAAACACATGGACTATTTACAGTGCTGATCCATACCCTTCTCTAGGAGAAAAATAAGTGCAGCTGTTAAATTAATTTCTCACCTCCCCTATCCTGCCCATTTGAACATAAGCCCCTCCATCTCCATCGTATCCAGTGTTGCCAACCCCCAAAGTGAAATTTACTGGCAGGACACCAAAATGTACAAACTGCACCAATTTTTTACTAGCAACAATTTGGAAATTTACTGAAAAAGCCACATTTTTTACTGCCACTGCAAAAAAAGTACATAAAATGAGTTTGCATTGCTAAACAGTGCACATATCAATATTTGAACTATAAACACATAGCTAGTGCTATTAGCAATGTGTTTAAGTTAAACAAAAGTCAAAAAACATATTTCTCAATTTACATGAAGGTCAGGTTACTATTACCCAACCAGCACATAGTTCCCCCTTACATCAAAGTCTACAGTATCCCCCCTTACAGTGAAAGGGGACTCTTATGTAAAGGGGAACGCTGTAGATCATGATGTAAGGGGGTACTCTGAAGTGGGGGGGCTCTGGTGACTAAAGACCACCTTCTGCAGAGTGAATTCACTAAGGTGGGGGTTACTAATATAGGGGGGACCTTTATATCAGTGCCCACTATACATTATTGTATTCACTCCCCCCTTACATAAGTAACCCCCCTCAGACTCGCCAAGCAGCGCTGTCGCTGACCTCCTCTCAGGTACACCCTGCAGGGCTCAGTCAGATGGCTCCAGCAGCTTGGTGGTTCTGGTTTTATTGTATAGTCTCCTCTCCACAGTCCACATGTCTGTCTCCTCCTGTGACCCCCAACCAATTTCTAGGATCGCCTTCAGAGACTGCAGACATGATGAAAGACAAGAGATGGTCAGAGGCTACAGACATGATACAAGAGATGGTCAGAGGCTGCAGACATACTACATGAGGTGGACAGAGGCTGCACACATACTACATGAGGTGGACAGAGGCTGCGGACATACTACATGAGGTGGACAGAGGCTGTGGATATACTTCATGAGATGGACAGAGGCTGTGGACATGCTACATGGGGTGGACAGGGGCTGCAGACATGCTACATGAGGTGGACATAGGCTGCGGACATGCTACATGAGGTGGACAGAGGCTGAGGACATGCTACATGAGGTGGACAGAGGCTGCGGACATGCTACATGAGGTGGACAGAGGCTGCGGACATGAAAATGTGTGGAAACCTGCGCTAGGATATATGAGGTTATAGGCTGCTGCCTTCCTAAAAAACTGTCCCCTAAGGGGCAGGAGTATGATGAAAATGTGTAAATAGGATAGGTGGCGCTGCCAAAGTGTACACCTACTATGATATGACCCTGGAGGTATACTGCCTAACCAGGGATGGGTGTCAGAGATAGCCCCAAGGTGGGTGCCTGGATCTCCAATGGACCAGCAAGGCCGAGGAGGAGTATTCCAAATGTCCCAGATGAGCTAATGAGTCTAGGCTTGAGATGGCCGTCAGCTACACTTAGGTGCTCTGCTAATGAGTCGCATGAGCTGAGTCTAACAAATGTGTGCTGCTAGACAATGGTTACCAAGTATCGATGTGTCCCTCATAAACAAACAGGGACCTGGCCCTAACAATATGTTAGCAGAAAGCAAAAAGAAATATATGTACCAATAGTGTGGGGACACAGATAAATTATCAAAATGCAATACAGCCCGGCATCAGTACTGCAACTATACTGTAACCACATATGATGCAAAAATTATATACATTCCGTGCTGCTAAAGTCAATAAAATGAATAAAATGAAATGCAGGAATTCATGGAAACAAAAAGTGCAAATGACAACTAGAGTCCATCCGTGTCCACTAGTCCTTAGATATAGGGAAAACCATATGTAATATATGGAAGAGTCTTAATAGAGCGGAGTGTGGCAGATGGGGTGCTCCTACGACAGAATTCAACGTGATCCCGGTGCTCCCCTCAAGGTTCCCCACTCACCAGAACGAAGCCCCCTCTTGGGGTAGCATGCATATATCGGGGAATCCTGTAGCTGCTGGTCCACTCCACTGCTTCCTCTCTCTTCCAAATCGCTATATGGGCTGTGAACGTTCCCAGTATTCTAATTTCTTAGTTCCTCAGGAAAGGAAAAAATCGGGGGCTCCAATAGTGTGATATAGCATGAGACCTTGGTTACTTAAATAAAATCTCTATTTATTAAAATGATGCCATGCATTAGCCTACTGAAGGCAAGCCGCTGCAGAAAATACAAACAGTAACAATGTCCCCGAGTCACACCTGGCAAGGGTGTGCAACCGTTACATAAGTAAAAAAAAATATATGATGGTAAGTTAAAAAAGATAAACAAAGCAAAACAAAAAAGCGGGCCGTGGTCTGCTGAGAGCCGTGCTCGTAGCTACTAAAGCCGGTGTGAGAGCAGCGCTAGTTGGCTTGTCTCAGAGACCAAAGACCAGCGTGTGCTTGCTTGGTGGTGGCGTGCGTTCCAGCCGGACCACCTGACGTACACCCGGAAGTGACGTAGCACGTGACGTAGCCTGACATACGTTTCGAAAATATTGATCGTCTTCTGAGGCATGTCAGTGTTGCGTCTGCTGGTATAATTTATGGGAGTCGCCTAGCCGCAACGGACCACCCACCCAGGGACTCGTCCAATGATTGTACCCTAATGTCGATCCTCGATTCCTGATAGGATGGGATAAATGCATGTGGAAATTACCCCTGGAATTAAATAGTCGCGGCCTGGCGTAGCCCATGAATATACCTAAGTGACAGAACTAGAAAAGGCTGTAAATTGACTATGTATACAGCGGATCGCTATATGGTGGCATGTATTATATATAAGTACAAAATAAGTATTAACAACATTCCACTGAGGATGTGACCAATTGCATACTATGAGAATCATAGATGTATTAGTACCATAAGAGCAAAGGTGACAGCTGGCATTATACTAAAAAAAACAGTACCGTAGTGCCCTAGTGTAAAGGATACAATATATGTCTAAAATGTCTGCCCTCTGGTTAATCATATATAAGAGGTAGGCTAAGTATAAAAAAGACTCAGGAACCATGAGAGTGCCAGGGAGCCCTAAACCGAAATAGGGGCTAAAATGCCTATAGTAAAGTATAAGTAGCTAATAAATGTGACCATATATATATCAAAGATCCACTGGACTAGTGATATGGTATACAACATAAATAGTGTTGAGCAGAATATGCCATATTCGATTTCGCGATATATCTCGAATATATATTCGAATATTCGAGATATATTCGCTAAATTCGAATATTCGTGATATTTTATCGAAATTAAATGATTGCGATTTTTCGCTATTGCGAATGCGAAAATAATTGCGATTTTTTGATAACTGCGGTAGGAGCACTCTGATTGGCTCAGAATATTCGTGATATTTTATCGAAATATCGCAACATGCGAATGCGATATTTATTGCGCAATTTCGAGAAATGCTGGAGGAGCGCTCTGATTGGCTCAGAATATTCGTGATATTTTATCGAAATATCGCAACATGCGAATGCGATATTTATTGCGCAATTTCGACAAATGCTGTAGGAGCACTCTGATTGGCTCAGAATATTCGTGATATTTTACAATACAAAATAATTGCGAATATTCGGCAAATGCGGAAGGAGCACTCTGATTGGCTCAGAATATTCGTGATATTTTACAATACAAAATAATTGCGAATATTCGGCAAATGCTGTAGGAGCACTCTGATTGGCTCAGAATATTCTTGATATTTTACAATACAAAATAATTGCGAATATTCGGCAAATGCAGAAGGAGCACTCTGATTGGCTCAGAATATTCTTGATATTTTACAATACAAAATAATTGCGAATATTCGGCAAATGCGGAAGGAGCACTCTGATTGGCTCAGAATATTCGTGATATTTTACAATACAAAATAAAAAGTGTTTTGCATTGGTGGTGATTCTTTACTCTATCCATCTGTCACAGCCGTTTGTCAATCAAACACCTTGAAGATTGAACACGTTCATGCTGCATGCTTTGGACTTTTTTTCACTTCACATATCAAAGACATTTTTATGAAAGATTATTTTTCTATTATTGGGACTATATTTCTTTATATATTTGTTTCACTGTGTATTTCACAAGTTATTTGCGCTTGCTTATTTTATAATTTGCCCACATGTCTTGTCACTAGACATATTTTTTATTCTTGTAGAGCGACTCCATTTTCTGTCTTGTATTAATTTATGTTGTATAACATTTTTGAGTTGCTGCTGTATTCTCCCCTTTTTTAAGGTATGCGCAATTTTTTCCTTCTTACAAAAAAAAATAATATCAAACATACAAATATTCATAACATACACATACACAAAGCCCCCCCCCTTTTGCATCAGAGACAATCAGAGTTCTCCTACCACAGTTATCGAAAATTCGCAATCATTTTCGCATTCGCAATAGCGAAAAATCGCAATTTTTTTTTTTTCAATTTGGGAACATAAAAGGATCGCCTCAGCTTAGCTACTCGGCCCAGGGTCTCTAATCATACCAGCAATGCTTTTAGACGTCGATAGGATGTGATCTGTTTTAAAAATCAAATTGAAAAAATGCGAATATTCGGAATTGCGAATATTCACCGCGAAATTCGAAATATAGCGCGATTTCTCGAATATGCTATATTCGAGTCGAATATTCGCAATGCGAATATTCGTGAGCAACACTAAACATAAATACTAATAATAGTGACCGTGATAATGTCAGATATAATGTAGAATAAACCAATGTGATAACCCTGCATAACCAGCATAAATGTGGTGTAGGATACATGCTAAGGCTAAAAAACCTTATTCAGCATAATTATATGCATATCAGCATGTACATCAATAAATGTGGAAACCAGAATGTGAACATTCCTATTGAGAATAATAAATTAAGTAAATGATTGTGAAAGAAATAGAGCCTCGTAAGGCGTGACATAGAGTGCCGTACTAAATGTAAAGATAGACCTATTCTGTTAGAGAGAAAGGACACTGGAGACAAAACGGGGATACAGGTAGTAAGAAATTAGCATGTTTGAAGATGCCAAAAACATCTTCACACAGGGGTCACTAGGGGTTAGCCAGAAAACAATTAAGATCTATGTCCACATTAAGGCCATGTGGCACTAGTGTCCCCAACCGATAGATCCAGCTCGTTTCATTTTGCGACACTGCTGTTTCTTTGTTACCTCCCCTCCAATTGTCTTTGATGCTATCTATGCCATAAATTATAAGGCCTGAAGGGTCTTTCTGATGAAACTGCTCAAAGTGGCGATATAGGTGATGTTTGGAGGACCCTTTCTTGATAAGGTTTATGTGCTCTCTTATCCTAACACGCAGTTCCCTGCAGTATATAGGTAGAACTACTAGGGAACTGCGTGTTAGGATAAGAGAGCACATAAACCTTATCAAGAAAGGGTCCTCCAAACATCACCTATATCGCCACTTTGAGCAGTTTCATCAGAAAGACCCTTCAGGCCTTATATTTTATGGCATAGATAGCATCAAAGACAATTGGAGGGGAGGTAACAAAGAAACAGCAGTGTCGCAAAATGAAACGAGCTGGATCTATCGGTTGGGGACACTAGTGCCACATGGCCTTAATGTGGACATAGATCTTAATTGTTTTCTGGCTAACCCCTAGTGACCCCTGTGTGAAGATGTTTTTGGCATCTTCAAACATGCTAATTTCTTACTACCTGTATCCCCGTTTTGTCTCCAGTGTCCTTTCTCTCTAACAGAATAGGTCTATCTTTACATTTAGTACGGCACTCTATGTCACGCCTTACGAGGCTCTATTTCTTTCACAATCATTTACTTAATTTATTATTCTCAATAGGAATGTTCACATTCTGGTTTCCACATTTATTGATGTACATGCAGATATGCATATATTTATGCTGAATAGGGTTTTTAGCCTTAGCATGTTTATACTTTGGTTTTCACATTTACCGATTTACATGCTGATATGCATATAATTATGCTGAATAAGGTTTTTTAGCCTTAGCGTGTATCCTACACCACATTTATGCTGGTTATGCAGGGTTATCACATTGGTTTATTCTACATTATATCTGACATTATCACGGTCACTATTATTAGTATTTATGTTGTATACCATATCACTAGTCCAGTGGATCTTTGATATATATATGGTCACATTTATTAGCTACTTATACTTTACTATAGGCATTTTAGCCCCTATTTCGGTTTAGGGCTCCCTGGCACTCTCATGGTTCCTGAGTCTTTTTTATACTTAGCCTACCTCTTATATATGATTAACCAGAGGGCAGACATTTTAGACATATATTGTATCCTTTACACTAGGGCACTACGGTACTGTTTTTTTTAGTATAATGCCAGCTGTCACCTTTGCTCTTATGGTACTAATACATCTATGATTCTCATAGTATGCAATTGGTAACATCCTCAGTGGAATGTTGTTAATACTTATTTTGTACTTATATATAATACATGCCACCATATAGCGATCCGCTGTATACATAGTCAATTTACAGCCTTTTCTAGTTCTGTCACTTAGGTATATTCATGGGCTACGCCAGGCCGCGACTATTTAATTCCAGGGGTAATTTCCACATGCATTTATCCCATCCTATCAGGAATCGAGGATCGACATTAGGGTACAATCATTGGACGAGTCCCTGGGTGGGTGGTCCGTTGCGGCTAGGCGACTCCCATAAATTATACCAGCAGACGCAACACTGACATGCCTCAGAAGACGATCAATATTTTCGAAACGTATGTCAGGCTACGTCACGTGCTACGTCACTTCCGGGTGTACGTCAGGTGGTCCGGCTGGAACGCACGCCACCACCAAGCAAGCACACGCTGGTCTTTGGTCTCTGAGACAAGCCAACTAGCGCTGCTCTCACACCGGCTTTAGTAGCTACGAGCACGGCTCTCAGCAGACCACGGCCCGCTTTTTTGTTTTGCTTTGTTTATCTTTTTTAACTTACCATCATATATTTTTTTTTACTTATGTAACGGTTGCACACCCTTGCCAGGTGTGACTCGGGGACATTGTTACTGTTTGTATTTTCTGCAGCGGCTTGCCTTCAGTAGGCTAATGCATGGCATCATTTTAATAAATAGAGATTTTATTTAAGTAACCAAGGTCTCATGCTATATCACACTATTGGAGCCCCCGATTTTTTCCTTTCCTGAGGAACTAAGAAATTAGAATACTGGGAACGTTCACAGCCCATATAGCGATTTGGAAGAGAGAGGAAGCAGTGGAGTGGACCAGCAGCTACAGGATTCCCCGATATATGCATGCTACCCCAAGAGGGGGCTTCGTTCTGGTGAGTGGGGAACCTTGAGGGGAGCACCGGGATCACGTTGAATTCTGTCGTAGGAGCACCCCATCTGCCACACTCCGCTCTATTAAGACTCTTCCATATATTACATATGGTTTTCCCTATATCTAAGGACTAGTGGACACGGATGGACTCTAGTTGTCATTTGCACTTTTTGTTTCCATGAATTCCTGCATTTCATTTTATTCATTTTATTGACTTTAGCAGCACGGAATGTATATAATTTTTGCATCATATGTGGTTACAGTATAGTTGCAGTACTGATGCCGGGCTGTATTGCATTTTGATAATTTATCTGTGTCCCCACACTATTGGTACATATATTTCTTTTTGCTTTCTGCTAACATATATTGTTAGGGCCAGGTCCCTGTTTGTTTATGAGGGACACATCGATACTTGGTAACCATTGTCTAGCAGCACACATTTGTTAGACTCAGCTCATGCGACTCATTAGCAGAGCACCTAAGTGTAGCTGACGGCCATCTCAAGCCTAGACTCATTAGCTCATCTGGGACATTTGGAATACTCCTCCTCGGCCTTGCTGGTCCATTGGAGATCCAGGCACCCACCTTGGGGCTATCTCTGACACCCATCCCTGGTTAGGCAGTATGCCTCCAGGGTCATATCATAGTAGGTGTACACTTTGGCAGCGCCACCTATCCTATTTACACATTTTCATCAGAGGCTGCGGACATGCTACATGAGGTGGACAGAGGCTGCGGACATGCTACATGAGGTGGACAGAGGCTGCGGATATACTATAGGGGACAGACAGAGGCTGTGGACATACTACAGCGGGTGGACAGTAGCCTCCTCCTCTGTCCACCATCATTAGTCTCCACATCAGTGTGTCCTGCTCCTGTGCTGTGCCACTTTCACCTCTCAACAGGGCAGCACATCAGTGTCCTTTTCTGTCCCCCTGCATCCTCTGTCAGACTGTCCCCAGTAATGTCATCCTCTGTCTCACAGTCCCAGTGCCACACTCTCCTCCACACTCACCCCTCCTTGGCTCTTCTGCCTATGGCGAGTGCACGTGGCGTGCGGTGCCAGCTGCTGTGTCACAGCCAGGAATGAGTGGAGGGGACTCTGGCATCTATTCAAAAATGGCGCCATATGGTGCCATTACGTTACTGCGCATGCACAGCCCTGCCAAGCGAGTACAAGCTTTCCCGAGCCTGGCCGTCTTTCGGAGCGGCGCATGCGCAGTTACATGTTTTTATGGGTGCCGCTGCCTGTAACAGACATTTACAGGCACCCCCCGAAAATGGCCTTAAATTTACGGGCTACCCATAAATCTACAGGCGGTTGGCAACACTGATCTTATCATGATATGTGACCAGTACATTAACCCCTTTACTTCCTCAGTGTATGACCTGGACATTCTTGTGTCTAGTGCACCATTACCAAGCTCCTTGGTTAACCCCCTCAGTACCAGCATGTTTTTTCATTTCCAAAAAATTGTGGGGAAAATTTAGACCACCTTGCAATCTCTGCTTTCCAAAAATATTTTAGGAGTTTTTGTACTATTCTGGCATTTTAATTTTAACATTAACAAGGGAAACATTTTTTTTTTTTAAGATATTCATAGTTTTTCCTTTTTTATAGTAAAAAATTAAAATAAACTCTTAATGAATACCACAAAAAGAAGGCTCTATCAGTCTAAAAAATGGTATAAAATTAATTTGGGTACATTGTTGCATGACAGTCAATGTATCACAATGCTGAAAACTGAAAACAAATGGCCTGGTAATGAAGGGGGTTTTATTGACTAGTACTCAAATGGTTAAACATGAGACTTATTGTCCTTTGTATTTATCATTATTGCCTCTTTTTCCTGTTCTGCCTCTACACACCCTGTGTTATAGTATATTGGTGATTTTAGATTAAATAATTTATTTGAAAATAAAAATAATTGTTATGGTAGTATGTCAAATAAGACAATAGATATTGATGTATGCATGTGATGTATTGGGAGTCAATACTTCCAGACTTCAGGGATAATGCACATCACGTGCTGATATATCATCATGATGACTGTGTAAAATATAGATTTGAGAATATGTATGAGTTCATCCATAACAATAAAAGCAATTGCATGTATATGTAATTATACCGTGCTAATAGTTTGTGCTTTTTTATATATACTACTGAATGAGTTCAGTTTTTATTATTGTGTTTTATCAGTATAATTTTACATTATAGTCTGTAAATCCTTAAATGTATTTCAAATAAAATACAAGCAGATTTAAACTAAAGGTTTAAATTATCATATGTAATCTTTTTGAATTTCTAAATTAGCATTTGTCCTTGGTTATCAAAAAGACCATCACACCCAGTTCTGCAAATGTATTAGGCTTTTAATTCAGTTTCCCTTATAAAAAAAATGCAGACGCTATCCCCTTGTGTGTAGGGTAACACTTAAGCCTTATACACAGGTAACAGTCAATCCATTAACCTTTGATTTTTTCTTAACCTGTGTGCCTTGTGCATCACAATTGTCCTTCTTTTTAATACCTTTTCCGTAATAGTAGCTCACCCAGAACTGAAAAGGGCAGAGCAGCTCCTCATGACATTGACTGTGCTGCTACAATAATAAGCTTTCCTTTTTTTTTCTTCCCCTCACCACCCCCCACCTCCTCCTCTACTCTCTGAATCACTACACTGTCAGCAACCATTTTTTGGAAGGTAATCTAAAAAGAGCTGTAGAGGCAGGGGTCATGTTAAACTGTAACACAAATGTTATTCCTCGATTATCTAGCTGGGGTAAATGTCAACTGCTTCAGGCTAAAGCAATTGGAAAAGTAGAGTGTGTGAATCTAACAAAGAAGAAAAGACACAGAAAGAGGTTGTGACTGGGCTTGGCTGAAAGGCTGCGAATATGAAAGGAACTCTCTCTATTGAGTTTTCATTTTTCTTCCCTGTGGTCATGCCACATCAGCTTGATCATTGCACGATACCTCTTACTCTTGACTTTTTTTTTTATTATGCCTGCTTGTATTAACAGCCGTTACCAAGTCACTAGCTGACCCTCTGCAATGCCATATGCTGATTAACACATTTGGAAGACCGAAACACTCATTATTAGACAGCTCTCTGCATATTTGGTTTATCAGTTTGGAACAATGCACAGTAACATTAATCTCTTCCTATTTTTTATTTGTCATACTTTGACATGAAATAAATTATGATATGATAAACTATATTTCTCTTGGTGATAATTTATATAGAAAGAGCTGCATAGGAAGATTTAAAGACCATGCAGTTACTTAAAATGTATGTTCACATTTGCAGCCAAATTGGGATTACACCTACTTTATATTTAATACATTTTATCACTCACATAGCATAACTTTAAAAAAAATGCTTACAATTTACTTTCACTTTCCATAAAACTAAAATATGAACTGCTATGCAGAGGGGGCTCAAAGGTAAAGTGTCACAAAACCCACATCATAAAAAACTATTAACAAGTGCTTTACTGTAGTACATACTGTTCATACTCGGTCACTATGGGATATGTTTTCTCTATTCTGCAAAAAACTGGTTGATCCTGCATTTCTCTATCTCCCCATTCTGTCCAAGTGCTCAATTCAGCTAGGGATTTTGCAGACAGTGTTGACAGCTCTGCACATGCTCAGTTTTCAGTGAGTTTCTATGCTGAACATTTCCCTCCCATGTGACAATAGAGTCACACATGTGGGTATATACACAGTGGTAAATGAAAGCTCAATCCCTCCCTCCTCCACCCTGTCCATTAACCAGCTAAACAACATGAGGATGGGATATTACATGTAGACTTATGGAGGCTTCACCTCCCTCTTATTCTAAGACACAGAATGATCATGCTATTACTAACATTTATGCCTCTAACTACCCAGGCACCTCCTTCTTTCAGGATCTCTTGGCTTGGATAATGAATACACCCAAAAATCTGCATCTGGTAAGGGGCAACTTCAACTCAGTTATGGAGCCCCTGGAAGATAGGTCATTAAAAATGAGAACTCAGCCAGCGGGTAAGTCTATTTCTACCCCCTTAGCCTAGGCAATTACCTCTCTGCATTTTTCTGATAATAGGCATATCACACATACAGATAAGAATATTCTTTTTATTCCATACCCCACTATTCTTTTTCTAGGATAGACTATTTTTTTCGCTCTTCTTCGCTCCTCCCCTGATAAGTGAATCGGATCTGTCAACCATTACCATCTCTGATCATAGCCCGGCTCTAGTCACCATTGGAGATCTGGTCCCAAGTAGATCTCAGAGTGTGTGGATGTTCCACTCGTACCTGGCCATAAATGAGGACCTTAAACATGTCCTCTATTCAGCATTGTCTGCGAATGTAGATACTAATAGTGCACATTTAACAGACCCAAATCTCTTTTGGAAAGCAGGGAAAGCCTTCCTACAAGGCAAAATTATTTACTTCACTACCCAATTTAAAAAACGAATGATGGAACAATATAGATTATACAGTAAAACCCTTTGTATGGCCCAACCTAACCTAATCCAGTCTCGTACATTGGAACATATACAGGCATGACATACAGCTAAGCACCAATTTGAGCATTGGCCACACCGATGTGAGAACATTAAATCCTCCTATGCTGTGGTTCAATTCCATAGATTTGGAAACAAAGTGGGCAGACTTTTGGTGTGCCTGTGTAATGGCCCTTTTCACCCTTCACACATTACAACTCTACGATCCCCTTTGGGGTCTGTCCTTACTTCCTCTAAGAATATTGAATCTCTCCTTAACAATTATTATTAGCGCCTTTAAAAGACTGACACCATTGACATGACCAATGCTTCTATTTTCTATTTTTTTACCACATCTTACTTTGGATCCATTTAAGGCATTAAATGCCCCATCACCATAGAATACATATTTTACACTATGAAAGGTCTATCCAACCACAAGGCCCCGGGGCCTGATGGCTATACTGCAGACCTTTTTAAGATGACTCAATATTATCTTTCTAGCACCTTATGCTCTGTCTATGTGGTAATGTGGCAAGGCAGACCTCATCTCCCCACGGGGTCACAGGCCCTTATTAAATTAATACCAAAAGAGGGTAAGGACCCCATATTGCCAGGGAATAGGCTGATTTCCCTTATTAATGTGGATGTCAAAATCCTCTCGAAGATTGTTGCCACTCGTATTGCCACTTTGCTGCCTGCCATTATCCACTTAGCCCAAGAAGGCTTTATGTGTCCCCCCCTGTCTTTATCTCAGGACCACTTGATCTGGGCAAATGTGTCCCTTATCGCCAATACTTTTTTAATATAGCTATACAACCCCTATCTAGACTAATTACCATTACTACATGATTAGGTAGCATCACAATTGACAAACATGCTTCTCTGGGCCACGTATTTTGTGGATTATATTGTAATATTATCCTCGACCCCCTTGTCTGATATGGCCACCATCCAGGAAATGTTTATGGACTTCTAGACGTGCTTCCATAAAAGTGAAATTCATCTTTTGAACCCATCCTCCTCCAAAAAGTGGGTGCATGCCTTCCATTTTTGTGTAGCTAAACATCACATTGCTTATCTGGGGACTAATATTGGCCACAAACCTTCCTCACTATATTGTTAGAGACTAGAAAAATCATGGACTTTATAGGTACATATGTGTAAAATTATCAAATTTGATTGATCTGCATTAAAATATTAGTATACAATGTTGCAGTTAATACAATACTTCTCCTGTTTAAATAAATATCGGTCTGTAAACGGAGCTTTCGTTGCCGTATTGCGTTCCACACTGGAACGCATATGGCGACCACGCACTGACGTCATTGCCCAGCGCCGCGTGCGTTCCAACGTGGAATGCGGAAGTGCCGAGCGTAATCAATGCTCTATTCGGCACACATGTTTTGCTCCTATAAACAGAACAGCATGTTTACTACCCGCTGTTCTATTATTGTCGGCCGTAGCATCACTTTAATGTTTACCATTATTAACCCTGTCAGCATTGTGCTGAAAGGTTTCATTATCAGTTGTAAACTAGATTTGAATGGGCTAAACATCTAGAAGCTGGGATTCTGCATTGTGTGTTAAGGGAGAGCTTAGTGTGTCCCTCTTTGTCAGTGAGGACAGATGGAGTTTCCTCTCATTTCAAAATACTCAGAGTAGCGTGTAGTCTGAGGTCTGCTCCAAACAAACACCTATAAAAGTAAGAAAAATTGTGTTTTAATTATTTTTAGGCATGTTATGTAAATGACAGCACATAACAAATAGTCATAATTTGACTGCAAAAGTGGAAATACAAAATACAAGTAAAGGCTTTTGCATGACAGTCTAAATAAGTACAAAATCCAGTTACTATGTGATTTCCTACACCCCAAAAAGTAAACAAAAAACTTCCTTTACCTTCCCTGACTGAGCCAAATCCTACATTTGCGTCTCACATGCTCCCCCTTCCAGACGCTGCAGCCCACAGTTGGAGTGTTTCAGCAAAAAAAAAAGCCATTGCTCTCAATCCAGAAATAGCAATAACAGGAATAAGTGTGGCTGATTAACAATCTACAGAACTGTGAATCAGCAATTCTGATAGCTACATCCACATGTTTTATTTCACTGCAGTGTAAGCAGGCACAATATACATCAATGTGGCAACTGTGCTCCAAATTCAAGAGTGGTGCCACACCATGATAGGAAGCTGCATTAGGTGGAATTCACCAGTAAGTCTGAAGCCCCATACACACTATGGGGTAGATCCACAAAGAAATTACTAGACATGTGCAATTTGTTTTGTTTCTAATTCGTTCTTTTATGAAAATTCGAAAATTCGTTAATTCCGAATTTTCGTATTTACAAATTTTTTATTTATGAATTTTCGGACTTTCGGAAATTTTGAATTTACAAATTTACGAATTTTCGTATTTCCGAAAATTCGAATTTACGAATTTTCGTATTTTCGAAAATTCGTATTTACGAATTTTCGTATTTCCGTTTTTTTTTACGAATTTCGGAAATTCGGATTTTCGGAAATACGAAACATTTTCGGATATAAGAATTTTCGAAATTCCGAATTTTCGATTTTTTCAAATTTCGAATTTTTAAAATTTCGAATTTTTCAATTTTCGAATTTTTCAATTTTCGAATTTTCGAATTTTTCACATTTCGAATGTTTTCACTTTTCAAATTTAAAATTTTTCAAATTTCGAATTGAAAAATTTAAAATTTGAAAAATTTTAAATTTGAAAAATTCAAAATTTGAAAAATTCAAAATTTGAAAAATTCAAAATTTCGACAATTTCTAAATTTTTTCGAATTTCGCATTTTTCGGAAATACGAAAATTCGAAAATTCGGAAATTGAAAAATTTCCGAATTTCGAATTTTCGATTTTTCGTATTACCGAAAAATGCGAAATTCGAAAATTTTTCGAAATTGTCGAAATTTGGAATTTAGAATTTTTAAATTTTCGAAGTTTTGGTATTTGCGAATTTTGAAAATTGAAAAATTCGAAATTCGAAAATTGAAAAAATCGAAAATTGAAAAAAATGTTTCAAATTTCGAATTTTTCAATTTTCGAATTTCGAATTTTTCAGTAGAAGTCTACTGATACGCCGGCGTAATTTCAAAATTCCTGTGTCGTATCTTTGTTTTGAATCCTCAAAACAAGATACAACGGCATCTCGGCTAGATCCGACAGGCGTACGTCTCCGTACGCCGTCGGATCTAAGATGCAATTTTTTGGCATCCGCTAGGTGGCATTCCCGTCGTAATCCGCGTTGAGTATGCAAATTAGCTATTTCCGACGATCCACGAACGTACGACCGGCCGTTGCATTTTTTTACGTTGTTTCCGTTCGGCTTTTTCCGGCGTATAGTTAAAGCTGCTATATGGTGGCGTACTCAATGTTAAGTATGGCCGTCGTTCCCGCGTATAATTTTAAAAATTTTACGTCGTTAAGTCGTTTAAGTCGTCCGTGAATGGGACACCATTTACGTTCACGTCGACACCAATGACGTCCTTGTGACGTCATTTGGAGCAATGCACCCTGGGAGTTTTTACGTACGGCGCATGCCCCCTACCCGCTGAATTTGAATTCCGCGCCCTTACGCCGCGAGAGATACGCTACACCGCCGTAACTTATGGCGCGGATTCATTGAGGATTCAAACCAACTCAAAGTAAGTTACATCGGCGTAGCGTATCTTACATACGCTGCGCCCAGCGCAGATGTATGTGGGTCTGCCCCTATAAGTTTTCCTGCAGGTTTTTCTCTTCAGGTTTACCAAAACCATGTAGTGCAAGGGCCTGCCTGATTGCATACAAATTAAAACTCTTGAGTACGGTTGAGCGAACCCGAACTGTAAAGATCGGGTTTGTACCGGACTTTTGGATTTTTGGTACCCGGACCCGAACAATTTACTGTAAGTTTGGGTTCGCGTTTGGTGTTCAGCAAAGTAATGGCGCGCTGCAGGGCAGCCAATCAACATTTGTTTAACTTGTGTGACCTAGAAGCCATCACAGCCATGCCTACTAATGGTATGGCTGTGATTGGCCAGTGCAGCATGTGACGCAGCCTCTATATAAGCTAGAGGCACATAGCACAGCATGTCACTCTGCTTTAGATAGGGTAGAGAAAGGCTGGCGTTGCTGCTGCTCTGAGGGAGAGAATTAGATAGGAGTCAGGCTGTCCTGCTTCAGAAATCAAATTACTCAGCAATTTACATAGCACAGCACAGTCACTCTGATTTAGATACTTTAGGGAAAGGTTCCTGCCTGGTTTTGCTTTTAGGGAGAGAAATAGATAGGAGTGAGTCCTGCTTCAGAAATTAAACTACACCAGCACTGCATATGTTACTGTGAGATACACCCTTTAGATACTTTTCTTCTATTGTGCTATTCAAAAAACATCCATTTAGGGAAAAAAAAAATTGTTGCAGTGTTTCCTCCAGTGTTTGCAGTGTTTCCTCCATATCTGTATGTGTGAGATAAACACTTTAGCTACTGTTCTTCTATTGTGCTATTCAAAAAACACCCATTTAGGGCAAAAAAATATATTTTGCAGTGTTTCCTCCAGTGTTTGCAGTGTTTCCTCCAGTGTTTGCAGTGTTTCCTCCATATCTGTACATGTGAGATAAACACTTTAGATACTGTTCTTCCACCTACACCGCCACATTCACCGCCACCTCAACCTCCTACTTCATATGGACCTCGTCCTCCTAGGTCAAGATAAAAAAAATGTATTTTATGTTATTTTAAGTTATTTTCCTATCCACATTTGTTTGCAGAGTACTTGCCATGCTCTTACCAACATTGTGCTGCCATCTGCAGCCCTCTAGCCCTTTACATTACTTTTTTAGAGACATTTTAGTACTCAAAAGTTCGGGTCCCCATTGACTTCAATGGGGTTCGGGTTCAGGGTCAAGTTTGTGTCTTTTTTCCGAACTTCGGCCAAACCCGTCAAACCTGAACATCCAGGTGTCCGCTCAACTCTACTCTTGAGGTTTGACCTCATATTAGATGGTTTTGGTAAACCCGAAGACAAAAACCTGCAGGCAAACTGATTGGGCCAGATTCATGTAGATTTGCGGTGGCATATCGTATCCCGTTTACGTTACGCCGCCGCAAGTTTCCAGCGTAACTGCTTGATTCACAAAGCACTTGCGTGTAAACTTTCGGCGGCGTAGCATAAAGCCGTCCGGCGTAAGCCCGCCTAATTCAAATGGGGCGTGTACCATTTAAATTAGGCGCGTTCCCGCGCCGAACGTTATTTGCATGCTTCGTTTGGAAATTTCCCGCCGTGCTTTGCGTGAAATTATGGCGCCCCGACGTGTTTTTTGAACGGCGACGTGCGTAACGTACTTTCCTATTCCCGGAGCGTCTTACGCAAAAAAAAAATAATTAAAATTTGATGCGGGAACGACGGCCATACTTTAACATGGATGGTGTAATTTTACACCATCTAAATAGCACACTTAACTTTACGACGGGAAAAACCGACGTAAGAGAATGCGACGAACGCGCGTACCTTCGTGGATTGCCGTAAACAGCTAATTTGCATACCCAACGCTGGAAAACGACGCAAACTCCACCCAGCGGCCGCCGGAGAATTACACCTACGATCCGAAGGCGTACTAAGCCGTACGCCTGTCGAATCTATGCCAAAAGCCGTCGTATCTTGGTTTGAGGATTCCAAATCAAGATACGACGCGGAAAATTTGAAAATACGCCGGCGTATCAGTAGATACGCCGGCGTATTTCTGCTGTGAATCTGGCCCATAGTGTGTATGGGGCTTAACAAGTATTTGTGGACTTTGCAGGGAAACCAAGGCAAAATTGTAGGAGCAGATGCAAATGTATCGCCACCCAAAAAAATAAAAAGGAGTCTATGCATACTAAGTAATATTTAATAAGCTTTCATCCAAACTTCATATTTCATAGTCTTTGCATTTTACTAGTAATTACCTTTGATTATATCAGTTCCCGGTGCATGCAGTTAACTCAGGTGTTGAGCCAACACTGCTATGTGCTTCTACATTTTTTTTTATTCTTGACATCTGTGGTAAGGGAACACTTCCTTTTACAAAAGTGTATACTCATTTTGAAGGTAGCTTTGACACCTATAACTCCTCCCTACCTTCCTTTGACTAACATGAAGCTGCAGTTGTGATTGGGTCATTCTGGGAGCATGCCATTTCCAGACATTATGTCAGGCTTTCTTATAGTGTCTTTCAACCATCCACAGAGCATCAAATTACCCAAAAAGTTTGCTGTTATATGACCATAACTAAATACATTAAGTTATTTAGACCCCTTTCACACTGATGCGCTTTTCAGGCATTTTTGTGCTAAAAATAGCGCATGAAAAGGGTCTGAAAACTGCTTCCTATTCATTTCAATAGAATCTTTCACACTGGGGCGGTGCGCTGGCAGGCAGGGGAAAAAGTCCTGCAAGCAGCATATTTGGGGCATGTTTTTAGCACTCTAGCCTCTGTCCATTCAAATGAATTTGGAAGTGCTTCCAAAGTTCCGCAAAAGCGCTGAAAAATGGCTCTTTTTTTTCTTTTCAGAGTGCGGTGCGCCGGGCACCCACGATTGCCCGCAATCACGGCAGGACCATGGATCTGTGTGTGTAAACACACAGATCCATGTCCTGTCAGCGGTGAGGAGACCGATGTGTGTTCCCAGTACAGAGGAACACACATCGATCTCCTCCCCTTGTGAGTCCCCCTCCCCCTACAGTTAGAACACACTTTAGGGAACATATTTAACCCCTTCAGCGCCCTCTAGTGTTAACCCCTTCCCTGCCAGTCACATTTACACAGTAATCAGTGCAGTTTTATAGCACTAATCGCTGTGTAAATGTGAATGGTCCCAAAAATGTGTCAAAAGTGTCCGCCGCAATGTCACGGTCACAATTAAAATCGCAGATCGCTGCCATTACTAGTAAAAAAAAAATGCCTTAATTCTATTCCCTATTTTGTAGATGCTAGAACTTTTGCGCAAACCGATCAAATACGCTTATTGCGATTTTTTTACCAAAAATATGGTAAATCCTCTAAACTGAGGAAGAAAAAAGTTTTTTTTAAAAAAAATGATGACATTTATTAAATCAAAAAGTAAAAGATATTGGGCCAAATCCTCAAAAAAGCTGCCTAACTTAACTTTCAGCAGTTAAGTTACACAGGCGTTAAATTTCTACCTAAGTGCCCGATCCACAAAGCACTTACCTAGAAATTGCACGCCGTGTAACTTAAGTGCCTCCGTCGCAAGGCGGTCGTCTGATCGAGGGGGCGATTCCTATTTAAATGAGGCGCGCTCCCGCGCCGGACGTTCGGCGCATGCGTGTGACGTCATTTTTCCCGACGTGCATCGCGCGAACGTACTTTACGCCGGGCTTTGTGGATCGCGACGGGACAATAAAGTTGCGTCGGGTAAAAAAAAATACGCGCCGGGAAAAAAAAATTGAAATTTAAAAAAAAACGCGGCGATCGAAAAAAAGGTTTGTTTTTACAAGGTCTAAACAGTTTAGGCCTTGTAAAAGCATCCCTAATTTTACGCATGCAAAACGTAACTTACGCAGAAAACACAAAGCTAAAAAGCTTTGTGGATCTGCCTAAGTACTCATTTGCATACACAAAGCGGCATTTCGACTCGAAATGCCCCCAGCGGCGGATGCGGTACTGCATCCTAAGATCCGACAGTGTAAGTCTATTACAGATGTCGGATCTTATGCCTATCTTTGGAAAAATCCTTCTGAGGATCGTTTCCAAAGATAGCCACAGGGATACGCAGGCTGAACAGCAGTTCCGCCTGCGTATCTCCTTTGAAGATTTGGCCCAATGTGTCTTTTTCAAAATTGTCGCTCTTCTTTTGTTTATAGCGCAATAAATAAAAACTGCAGAGGTGATCAAATACCACCAAAAGAAATCTCTATTTGTGGGAAAAAAAGTGCGTCAATTTTGTTTGGGAGCCACGTCGCACGACCGCGCAATTGTCATTCAAAGTGCGACAGCGCTAAAAACTAAAAATTAGTTTGGGCAGGAAGGGGGTGAAAATGCCCTGTATGGAAGTGATTAAAAAAGTGCTACCCATAAAATATTGGGCGTTTTTTGTGGTGCTCTAGCCCCATTTTTTGTGGCACCTTTGCAGCATTAGCGGTGCACTTTTTTAGCTTTTGAGCGCCCCAGTGTGAAAGGGGTCTAAGACCTAGCAATTTTTTTGGGGAAGATAACATAAATAGTCTTAAGCAGTTACCTCTGTGTTGTGGGAACACTTTTTGTACATCACCTTTCCATCTACTATAAGTGCTACAGCACATTTTTTTTTTTAATGAGAAACCATGGTTTTACTTTAACTACTAATGCTGCTAACAAGTAAACAAGGCATCGTGGTAAAATTAAAGTTTATCTTAATGTGAGCACTTTGTAATCCACTGCAATCAAATTTTAAAAACAAACAAAATCAGTAAAAGAAGCTTTCTGTGAGAAATCCTTAGTACTTTCTCTTTTTTTACAGTGTGAAACACCAATGGGTCTGCAAGGGTGTTGTATCCTCAGAAGCAAGAAGATTCTAAGATAATAAAATACATTAATTACCAAAAAAACTGTCTGAACTGTTATATTACAACAATGCCTGGATTAGAAACTGAAGTTTTAATCAGGTAGGCTATGCCCCCTGTACAGTATGTATCTCAAAGTTTAAAGTTGAACTCCAAACTGATATAAAAGACACATGGATACAGCTCTGAAATGATTAATGCAAGTTTTTTTCTTAAAAACTGTGTAAGTATCAAAATTTGCAATCCCCTGTACAGCAGAGCACATACCGGAAAGGTGGAAGAGCATGAAGAACCAAATTATTTCTGCTGTAGTACTAGAAGCCTGCTTACAATAGAAAAGGGCAGAATGGCAGAGAGATGAGCTGATCAGTCTACTGCTTCTCCTTCACTGGAGAAGAAGACGCCAAAGAAAAACCTGGATGTCTTCCCTGCTATACAAGGCTTTGCAATCTCAGGACTGAGTGGTAAAAAATACAAACACTGTAGCAGCTAAAACAGATTTCATATATATTGTACATTTATTCTGTGTATTTAGCAGTTTACCTGGAGTTCAGCTTTAATTTTCAAATTTAATGTTGCCTACTTTTAAATGCAACATTTGTTTACACTTCATAAAATGATCATAATGCAGGGACAAGAACGCCAGTTTCCCTAAAACAGGAAAAAACAATAATTATCTTTTATCTACAATATAAACAACCCCACTGCCCACAGCTGCCTAGAAAAAAAAGAGGTTCACATATTTTGAAAGAAACTAACATAGGATTTCTCTTGTTTACCAATGTAGACTGTAAATCAAAGAACTATGTAAAATCTCTCTATAGTCACTATTATGTTTCCCATAACATACCTGATGACTGCCAGAAAAGCAGTTGTTAAGGCAATTCCTTTGTTGTGGTAACCACAAGCTGCCACACTGTCATTGAAATTTTCTTCTGGGCTACAAGCATGCATGCTAATGTTGAAAATGCTAACCTATCACAATCTTGATTTAATATTATCTCCAACTCATATTTATAGAGGAAATCAAAGTGCCATTCTAGTTGTAGTGCATGCAACTTACCCATCAGGGACTCACCTTCCTTGTTCTCATCCAGCCAGGTAGCTGAGGCATCTGCACACAACCTTTTCTGGCTTTTTCTATAGATACGTTACCCTCATCTTCCTCTGCTCAATACACTGACATCTACATATTTTCAGCTACTTATGTTGAGTTCTCTGCAATCTTCCCTTCAGCATCCAGATACCTGTGGTAGCACTTCATTTATCAGTATAGGAGTCCTTTCAATCTACAGCGGGGTTTCCTGTCATGCTCACACATCCAAGGGCGAGGGCATCAATTTGCAACCTGATTGGTCTAGCTTCCTCTTTAAGGACTATTGTAGATTTTCTAGCTGTGCACACAACTCCTCTTTGCATTTGGTTGGACAGATAAAGGCCTCGCTTATGGTTAAATACATAATATTATGCCTATCCTGACTTTGTGTTTTCTAACTACATATTTGTATTTTGCTGTGATTTTGATTATTGGTACTGGATACCCTGGCAACAACTTTTTGAATTCTTTCCCAACTATGCTTGTGTCTCCTTCTTTGACTGAATTGCTTTTTGCTACTCCCCTGACTTGCTCTTCATTTACAAGAATAATCTTGCTGTGGAATGGTCTTCTGGTTAAAGCCAGATAATCCAGTTTTTAGGTTCTCTGGGAGTGCCCGAATATTCGTGCACACATATTAGACATGTGCACACTGAAATATTTTGTTTCAGAATTTTGTTTTTGTCCGAAAAATAAATTTATTTAATTACTCCCAAAATGTGTTTTTATTTATTCAGTTTTTCATTAGAAATTGCATTCGTCTGAGATTCTGAATGGATTAAGGTCGAATCTGTCATTGAAGGCTTATGGTGTCTATCGAATGTTCAAAGTAAAATCGACGGAGCAGCAAAACTGTACGACACCACAATCGTACATTCCGGTCAAATGTTCCGCCCACAAGCTAGCTATAGTATAATTCTAATGTTGTATGACTAGTAATATTTATATTTATTTATTTATTATTACTAGTCAACCAACATTAGAATTTTTCCATAGCCTATGGGCCGAGCATTTGACCGGAAATGTACGATTGCAGCATCGTACAGTTTAGCTGCTCCGTCAAATCTTCTTAGAACTTTTGACAGACACCATAAGCCTTCAATGACAGATTTGACGTTTGTATGTTTTCCGATGCTTTGTTGAATCTTAGTCATTCATGTTGAATTGTTAAGTTAGTTCTAGCTATTTTACTGCTCCTCCTCTTTGGTAACAATCAGCTAATAACATTCATCATCATCATTATTTTTATTTTACTTCGCCCACCCAATTCCAGCAGCGATATTTTCTCTCTATAATGTCAAATCTTTTCTCTCAATGTCAAATCTTTTCTCTCTATATTGTTGAATCTTTTCTCTCTATAATGTCAAATCTTTTCTTTCTATGTAGAATAATCTTGGACTAATAGAGTTAAAGTTAGGCACATTCGACCACAGGTTCGATAGACACAGATTATTATTGTCAGCATCATGTTGAATCTCCTATATATACTGTTGTTGCAACGAAAATGAGAATAAAGCATTTGTTTATGTCCGATTTTTCGTATTCTGCGCATTTGTTTTCGTTTGTTAAAACGATCACGGAATTGCCTGAATTTCGGACGAAAATGCATTCGGACGAAAACTAATGCACATATCTAACACATATACTGTAAGTATCTTAGAAGGATGGCCACTATAGGTGAAGTGTGTCGCAATAGTGGTCATATGGTCTTGACAGAAACACAATCCTTATGAGGATTGTGTTTCTGTTAAGACCATATGACCACTAATAGCAATAAGCAACTGACAATGCACCAACTGTAACATGATTGACAATACAGAAAAAATAACATTCACCCAACGCATTTCAGAGTCTGTTTTATCTACTTCTACAGGGTTGGGGAGATATCAATTCTCTATAATGCAAATGCAGAAATCAATAGTAATTTATATAAATACACACTGTTAGAATATTTGATTTCACATCTACAACTTACAGTGACTTAAGTTGTGTATGAGCACATATTACATGTAGATTAAATGCAAAAAACACTACTCAAAGAATTGCTGCCTCCTTCATCTCCACCAAGCGTCAGGCATGTTGTATTGTAGATTTAAGTAAAAACAAAAATGTTTTACAAATATATCAAGGGAGCATAAATGAGGCTCCCCTGGACATGGGAACACCAGATTCACGAGGCCTAAAGATAGGATCCTGTAATTAAAACATAATGATAAATAGTGTGTACTGACAAAGAAAAATAAATCCTATTTACAGGTCATTCTCAAAAAATTAGCATATTGTGATAAAGTTCATTATTTTCTGTAATGTACTGATAAACATTATACTTTCATATATTTTAGATTCATTACACACAACTGAAGTAGTTCAAGCCTTTTTATTGTTTTAATATTGATGATTTTGGCATACAGCTCATGAAAACCCAAAATTCCTATCTCAAAAAATTAGCATATCATGAAAAGGTTCTCAAAACGAGCTCTTAACCTAATCATCTGAATCAACTAATTAACTCTAAACACCTGCAAAAGATTCCTGAGGCTTTTAAAAACTCCCAGCCTGGTTCATTACTCCAAACCGCAATCATGGGTAAGACTGCCGACCTGACTGCTGTCCAGAAGGCCATCATTGACACCCTCAAGCAAGAGGGTAAGACACAGAAAGAAATTTCTGAACGAATAGGCTGTTCCCAGAGTGCTGTATCAAGGCACCTCAGTGGGAAGTCTGTGGGAAGGAAAAAGTGTGGCAGAAAACAATGAGAAGAGGTGACCGGACCCTGAGGAAGATTGTGGAGAAGGACCGATTCCAGACCTTGGGGGACCTGCGGAAGCAGTGGACTGAGTCTGGAGTAGAAACATCCAGAGCCACCGTGTACAGGTGTGTGCAGGAAATTGGCTACAGGTGCCGCATTCCCCAGGTCAAGCCACTTTTGAACCAGAAACAGCGGCAGAAGCGCCTGACCTGGGCTACAGAGAAGCAACACTGGACTGTTGCTCAGTGGTCCAAAGTACTTTTTTCGGATGAAAGCAAATTTTGCATGTCATTCGGTAATCAAGGTGCCAGAGTCTGGAGGAAGACTGGGGAGAGGGAAATGCCAAAATGCCTGAAGTCCAGTGTCAAGTACCCACAGTCAGTGATGGTCTGGGGTGCCATGTCAGCTGCTGGTGTTGGTCCACTGTGTTTTATCAAGGGCAGGGTGAATGCAGCTAGCTATCAGGAGATTTTGGAGCACTTCATGCTTCCATCTGCTGAAAAGCTTTATGGAGATGAAGATTTAATTTTTCAGCACAACCTGGCACCTGCTCACAGTGCCAAAACCACTGGTAAATGGTTTACTGACCATGGTATTACTGTGCTCAATTGGCCTGCCAACTCTCCTGACCTGAACCCCATAGAGAATCTGTGGGATATTGGGAAGAGAAAGTTGAGAGACGCAAGACCCAACACTCTGGATGAGCTTAAGGCCGCTACCGAAGCATCCTGGGCTTCCATAACACCTCAGCAGTGCCACAGGCTGATTGCCTCCATGCCACGCCGCATTGAAGCAGTCATTTCTGCAAAAGGATTCCCGACCAAGTATTGAGTGCATAACTGAACATAATTATTTAAAGGTTGACTTTTTTTTTATTAAAAACACTTTTCTTTTCTTGGTCGGATGAAATATGCTATTTTTTTGAGATAGGAATTGTGGGTTTTCATGAGCTGTATGCCAAAATCATCAATATTAAAACAATAAAAAGGCTTGAACTACTTCAGTTGTGTGTAATGAATCTAAAATATATGAAAGTCTAATGTTTATCAGTACATTACAGAAAATAATGAACTTTATCACAATATGCTAATTTTTTGAGAATGACCTGTATATATGAGTATTAAGTAAGTAATTTTAATATGTTGAATTGAGCATACCTTCATTTAGAAGCCTGATGTAAGTTGGGCCTGCTCCTGATAGATGATCTTACAGGGGAATGGAACATGCATATATATGCATACGTATATGCATGAAAATGGTCATCATAGGCGTGACCACGGGGTGTGCCGAGTGTGTCCAGGCACACCCTAATCATCCTTGTGCTCTTTCTGTGCTTTCACACCTTTTGCTAGTGCTTACTGCCTGCAACATGTCTGTCCCTCACAGTCACCACCACTGGTGTCGGGTCAGGGCCAGCAAAAACAGCTGTACTGCAAGTGGTGATTGAGCAGGGAACTAGGGATGAGTCGAACATACCCGCGTTCGGTTCGCACCAGAACGTTCGAACAGACCGACCGTTCGCGCAAACATTTAGAACCCGATTGAAGTATATGAGACTCGAACGTTCGAATTCAAAAGTGCTAATTTTAAAGCCCAATAATCAAGTTATTGTTGGAAAACGTCTTTTAAAACCCGGGTCTTGCCCCAGGGAACATGTATCAATGGAAGCAAAAGTTTTAAAAACTGTAGTTTTTTTCTGGAGCAGCGATTTTAATAATGCTTAGTGAAAAAAAAATCTAAAATTCCTTTAAATATCGTACCTGCTGGGTGTCTATAGTAGTGTCACGTGTTTAGAAATGTCCTTGCACAACATGAGATTACTCTTGGAAAAAAGTAATTTAATACTGCTTGCGGCTTTAATGTAATGTTTGGTCCCTGCAATATGGATAAAAATCATTGAAAAAAATAGCATCAGTTTCCCCGCCACCACTCCCCCTAGGTCAATACAAGACCCAGTGCCGATCCTGACCTCCCTGGGGCCCTAAGCAAAATGACATGGCACATTAAAAATGAGAAGCAGGGGGCGCTGACGACAGTGACATGTCACATTAAAGAAAGTTGAGAAGCAGGGGGGGGGGGGTGTTCTGCTGTCGGAAGTGACTCAACCAGCGAGTTTAGAAGCGGGGTGAGGGGGCGAAAATGACTTCTCACCAGGGGGGCCCTTTGCAGATTTGCAGGGGCCCTAAGCGGCTTGCATAGTGAGCCTATAGGGAGGATCGGCCCTGACAAGACCCTTTGGCCCTATATACTTTGAACAGCAAACATGCACTAACAGCGACTGCGTTTATGGGCAAAAACACAGCAAACGTGCAAGTAAGAGCGACTGCGTTTATGGTCAAAAACACAGCAAACGTGCACTAACAGCGACTGCGTTTATGGCCAAAAGAACAGCAAACATGCACTAACAGCGACTGCGTTTATGGGCAAAAACACAGCAAACGTGCAGTAAGAGCGACTGCGTTTATGGGCAAAAACACAGCAAACGTGCACTAACATCGACTGCATTTATGGGCAAAAACACAGCAAACGTGCACTAACAGCGATTGCGTTTATGGGCAAAATCACAGCAAACGTGCAGTAAGAGCGACTGCGTTTATGGGCTAAAAAACAGCACACATGCAGTAAGAGTGACTGCGTTTATGTGCAATTAAATAGCCCACATGCATTAACAGCGACTGCGTTTATGTGCAAATAAATAGCACACGTACAATAACAGCAACTACGTGTATGTGCAATTAAATAGCACACGTCCACTAACACTGAGTACTATGTTTAGGTGTAAACTAAACACTATGCAGGCAATACAACACGTTAGAGCACTGCATCTAGCAGAATCTACTGCCTAACAATAGGCATAGCTGATCTAGCTAAGCTATACAGTGTATAAATATATGTACAACGCTAGGATGTATATATATCCTCTACACACTGTAAATTTAACTAAACTGACTAGCCTTCCTGCTCTATCTATCTATCTATCTATCTATCTATCTATCTATCTATCTATCTATCTAGTAGAAAAGACACTGTGTCTCTATCTATCTCTCTCTCTAACTGTTCTTTTCTTTAACAAAGCCGGAACACACTACACGTGACCGCCTTACATGCGGCCTTATATAGTGTGGAGCGTATACTAAACCCCCTGAGCCATAATTGGCCAAAGCCACCCTGGCTTTGGCCAATTATGGTTCTTTGTTTTTTGCGTGCTGTGATTGGCCAAGCATGCATGGTGCATGCTTGACCAATCATCAGCGCGCAATGCCGCAGTGAATTATGGGCCGACGTGCGTCACTCGAATTTGGCGCGAACGACCCGTTCTGTTCGAAATTTGACGAACGTACCAACAGTCGAACATAAAGCTCATCCCTACCAGGGACCACAGCCGCAGAGTAATCCAGACGCATTTTTATAGCGCAGGCAGCAGACTAGTGGAACCTGGATAGCAGCAGGTGAGTGGCTGCAGCCTGCTAGATCAGGTTGCAGTGAGACAGCATTGAGCAGGGCGGCGAAGTGGGCAAATGATGGACCAAAAAAAAGGCAACCAATCAATATGAACCCTAGTGTAAAGCAGGGTGAACAGATATCTGCACTAACTCAAAAAATAAAGAAAAAAAGCAGCCAGCACAGTTCATTGATTATCAAACCCAAAATATAAAAGTCCAAAATGCAGTGCTTCAATAAAATGATAATATATAAATATACAGTGGGGCAAAAAAGTATTTAGTCAGCCACCAATTGTAAGAGTTATCCCACTTAAAATGATGAGAGAGGCCTGTAATTGTCATCATAGGTATACCTCAAATATGAGAGACAAAATGTGGAAACAAATCCAGACAATCCCATTGTCTGATTTGGAAAGAATTTATTTGCAAATTATGGTGGGAAATAAGTATTTGGTCTCCTCTACAAACAAGCAAGATTTCTGTCTCTCACAGACCTGTATCTTCTTCTATAAGAGGCTCCTCTGTCCTCCACTCATTACCTATATTAATAGCCTTTGGTTGAACTTGTTATCAGTATAAAAGACACTTGTCCACAACCTCAAACAGTCACACTCCAAACTCCACTATGGTGAAGACCAAAGAGCTGTCGAAGGACCAGAAACAAAATTGTAGACCTGCACCAGGCTGGGAAGACTGAATCTGCAATAGGCAAACAGCTTGGTGTGAATAAATCAACTGTGGGAGCAATAATTAGAAAATGGAAGACATACAAGACCACTGATAATCTCCCTCGATCTGGGGCTCCACGCAAGATCTCACCCCGTGGGGTCAAAAGGATCACAAGAACGGTGAGCAAAAATCCCAGAACCACACAGGGGGACCTAGTGAATGACCTGCAAAGAGCTGGGACCAACGTAACGAAGGCTACCATCAGTAACACACTACGCCGCCAGGGACTCAGATCCTGCAGTGCCAGACGTGTCCCCCTGCTTAAGCCAGTACATGTCCGGGCCCATCTGAGGTTTGCTAGAGAGCATTTGGATGATCCAGAAGAGGATTGGGAGAATGTCATATGGTCAGATGAAACCAAAGTAGAACTGTTTGGTAGAAACACAACTCGCCGTGTTTGTAGAAGAGAATGCTGAGTTGCAACCAAAGAACACCATACCTACTGTGAAGTATGGGGGTGGCAACATCATGCTTTGGGGCTGTTTCTCTGCAAAGGGAACGGGACGACTGATCCGTGTACATGAAAGAATGAATAGGGCCATGTATTGTGAGATTTTGAGTGCAAACCTCCTCCCATCAGCAAGGGCATTGAAGATGAAACGTGGCTGGGTCTTTCAGCATGACAATGATCCCAAACACACCGCCTGGGCAATGAAAGAGTGGCTTCATAAGAAGCATTTCAAGGTCCTGGAGTGGCCTAGCCAGTCTCCAGATCTCAACCCCATGGAATTCCTTTGGAGGAAGTTGAAAGTCTGTGTTGCCCAGCGACAGCCTCAAAACATCACTGCTCTAGAGGAGATCTGCATGGAGGAATGGGCCAACATACCAGCAACAGTGTGTGGCAACCTTGTGAAGACTTACAGAAAACATTTGACCTCTGTCATTGCCAACAAAGGATATATAACAAAGTATTGAGATGAACTTTTGATATTGACCAAATACTTATTTTCCACCATAATTTGCTAAAACATTCTTTCCAAATCAGACAATGTGATTGTCTGGATTTGTTTCCACATTTTGTCTCTCATAGTTGAGGTATACCTATGATGACAATTACAGGCCTCTCTCATCTTTTTAAGTGGGAGAACTTGCACAATTGGTGGCTGACTAAATACTTTTTTGCTCTACTGTATATGTGATAGTCCAAGTGACAAATTTTAATATGGAGTAAAGATGAGGAGCCTCCACCAAACTTCAATGTGCACAGGAAAAGCACACCACACCCATGTGCTATCAATCTGCTTACCAGAAATATATGACAACAAGCAATGTAATCATATGATGCAAGAGGTCAGTGATAGATGTAACACTTCAGAAAACTTGGTAGGCAGGTTGTGGAATTATCCCAGATCATCAATACCAGAAAGAAATCAGGACTCAAACGAACAGATGGAAATATTGTGCGATCATCAACAGGATATTAACCGGTATGAGGAAAAAAACAACAATAGTGAAGCCCGTAAGGTAAAACACATTACTTTATTTGTAGTCTACTCACAGGTAAAAAAGAACATCAGGACTTGTAAAACTCAGCGGCTCTCAGCGTGCTTGCATCGGCCAGCCTGACATGTTTCATCCTATGTGGATGTCACTTGGACTATCACATATATATATTTATATATTATAATTTTATTGAAGCGCTGCATTTTGGACTTCGAATTGTATATGTAATATCTATATTTATTTGTATACAATAAAAAAAAAAAAAAAAAAAAATATATATATATATATATATATATATATATACATAAACACAGATGCTTTGGTTTGAAGTGCACACCCTAATGCAATAGGCTGCTCATGCCTATGATTGTCATATATGTATGTGTTTGATAAACTTGTTTATTCTTGACAAAATAAGTTTAATCCTGGATGAATGTCCAAAAATGTAATAAATAAATAAACCTTTTTATATATATCTAATCATAGTAGCCATATGCCTTAATCCTAGATTGTTATAATACTCGCCTTAATGGGGGCTTAAAGTATGGCCATGCACATAGATATAGAGTGAGCATAATAATAAGGTATGGCTTTGTTAATGTATTAGTTCTTGAATAAGCCAAACTATATACATAGCCATGAAGGTTACACAGAGTCCAACAGTGTGAGGAGGAATCAAAAGGACCCCTCAGATTACACAAAATACAGCCATCATATAGTGTAAAAAAAGAGAAAGGTTTTGAAGACAAAAAGGAAGAAAAAAGTCCATATAAGTTTAAAAAATGTTAGCCAAAAGCACGCACTTACCCAGATCAAAAATAGTGTGCTAATTAGGTCCTGGCCTCATGTAGGTATGCTGCGTTACTTGTCAGTAATCAATGAGCCTATCCATATATATGTGTGAGCCTCTCTCAGCTGCAATGTCCACCTGCAAATTAATAGGTGTCATCCTTAAATGGCCCCCTAAGAGGTGTGCACACACCAACATGGCCAAACTCCTCAAGAGTGCGATGCATTCCAGAAGTTAGGGGAGAGAGCAGGAGATGGGGAAAAAGGTCAAACAAGGACCTGCCCACTGCCCCCAAAATCACCACAGGTGATCCCGGGCATTGGGCCTTGTCGGACGGTCTGATATGCCCACAGCCATGTATAAGTCAATGCAGCAATGGGAGGTCACCATCTAGTGGTCAGAGATCCAAATTGCATCCCCAAGGGGAATTCATATGTAATACAACATAATTACACTTGATATACGAATAAACATGGCAGCAATCCCTAGGGCAACATATACATATAAAGAATCAACTAAATATACAAAGAATACATTTAAATCTATACATTGGTCATTACATGGTACATTATTCACAAAAGTATAACCGATAAGTATATAATACTGTGCATATATGGGATATTATCAAACGAATAGTTGGGGCAAGCGCAATGTTCTTCTTCTTCTTCTTCTTCAATAATTCAGCTATATAATTTTTTAAGATGCATCAGAAATCAGTTTTAACAAGCATAGTACCATAGTCAGGTAATAACTATTATATGTGGAGATATATTGTTGTGGGTATATCACAGTTTCAGACAAACATTTATGGTAGATCTCCTTCTCCAGCTATTTTGTAGTGATTTTCCTAACTTAATCTGGATGATCAAGATAAATAAACAAGGAGCCTGGATGAAGGAGGATAGGGAAAGAGCATGGAAAAAAGGAAAGGGGAGATGGAGGTGTGTGGTGAGAAGATACATTACTCTCCAACAGTAAAGATATTTGTGGGGACTCTGTAAAGTAGTTTTTACATTAGTGTCTTGGTAAATTTTAAAATTAGAAGATTTGTGCGTGAAGAATTTTGTTTGTTTCTGGTTAGTGCAAATTACATGTAGAGGCCCTGGTCCATCTCTGTAGGGAAGGGGGCGTCTCTACCCACTCCAGGGGTTAACAGTGAATGTACAGGGTGGGCCATTTATATGGATACACCAAAAACAAAAGTTGGATTCAAAATGGCTGACTTCAAAATGTCCACCATGGTCACCACCTATCTTGAAAAGTTTCCCCCCCTTACATATACTAATGTGCCACAAACAGGAAGTTAATATCACCAACCATTCCCATTTTATTAAGGTGTATCCATATAATTGGCCCACCGGGTGGATCCATATAAATGGCCCACCCTGTATAGTGGATAAAGAGGGATACATTGGAATGTAGTGTAGGTAGTGCTTCCCCACTGGTAAGGGTGTGTTTTAAAATAAGGTAAAAAATCATATCCTCCAGTTGTCTAAATCTTCCATTCTAACCAATCTTATCATTGTGAAGAAGAATCCAAAATGTATGAGGATTTGAAGACCATTTTTAGCATTAGGGATCAGCACAATCAAAATTATGGAATCTATGAACTCTAGCTTAGTTAATTACTAAACTAAAAAAAAAAGCTATTTTATATAATGCTGCATGAGCTTTGGCCTTACCCTTTAATAGAAGCGTGTGTTTGTCTTACTAATTTTTGGACTACTAAATGTGCATTGGGAGGCTTGTGAATAATATTAAATTAATTTATACAATACTGTTTTTTGGAAGGTTTTCATGTTTGGCTCTAATTTAACATTTGCGGGTATTCTATGTCCAAGAGCTGGTACCCTGTTGATCAACATTCATAAGAAATAATTCAAGGTATTTTGAAGTTTTAATTTGTTCAGAGGACCATGGACAAAAGACTTATTTAGACTAATTTAGTCTCCAATGACACTGCAATTATAATGATGTAAGAGACATGTGCCCGGTCAGAGGAACAAATGCTACCTACATAGGCTTTAGAAAGTAAGGATATGCCACTTTATTAGGCAAATAAATAGTTTATGTAGTAATATGTATGTTCAGCCAGAAATACTGTATGGCAACATGTAGTCATGTGTATTTAAATTAACATAGACTAAGAGGTGATCATGTAGGTCTAAGCCCCCAATCACACTTGAGAATTGTTATGCTTGCATCCCTATGCCTGACTGCGCTTTGCTATGCCTGACTATAAATGACTATACAGAATCTCATTATTTCTAACTTCTGCCTGTTCATACTTGTATGCTCAGTCACCTTATGCACTATGCCCTACACTCAAAAAAGTACACCTTTTATTTTTTGGTTCAATGATTTTTATCAAAAGGAATTTTTGCCAAAAAACAGAATGACAGATACGAGAATTACCGTTCCGTCTCTGATGTCACAGTAAGAATTACAACAATATACCAACAATAAGCATGTATAGCACAGGAACCATTCAACAAGTGCAACCAAAGTGATTTCCATTGTTCTATGTGTAAAATACTGTCTCTTTTATAGGAAAAAAATAACAAATGACCCATATAGTAAGTGAGTCCTCAAATTCAAAGGTAGATTTATGCCAACTCCACTTCAATATGGGTCCACAGCCAGTTCTAAGGCAAGATAGCACCCAATGTATTACAACACTTATATAATAATTTTAGGAACGCGCAGTCAGGGTATCATATTCAGTGCACATCAGAGGAAGAAGTAACAACATATAGGAGAAGAATATAAAAGAAACAGAAGAGGGAGGTAAGTGGAGACAGCCTGGATCAACTCTGCTCGACGGCCATCACCCCCAAGAAAGCCCTCTTTAAGATGGCAATTTAAGATAATTAATCCAAGGTGTCCAGGCTGTCCAAACCTGGCCTGTTTATCACATAGTATGCTGGCAAATTTTTCATGGACCATAATCCAAGAGATTTTTTAGTTTAGTAGCTGCATAAGCAGTTGTGTGTTTTTCCACGCTCTGGCAATGGTCACTCTAGCCGCTGAAAGCATTATTTGTGAAAGCTCAGCCAGTTGTGCAGCTTTATAATACAGTGTCTTGGGAGGTGAGGGACTCCCAGACCTCCACAGGATTTAGAAACATACAGTATATAGTAATGCGGGCTACCCTACAGTCTCAAGAGCCCCAAATAAATGTAAAAACTAAAAAACAACGGCTGAAGTTGGTTCAAATAACAGAATTGCACTGATATGGGAAGGATTTAGAAGTATCACAATGCTCTAGGGAGAGCAGTCATTTTTGTTGTGACAATTCTACCCATCCTGGAAGGATTTTGAGTATCCTGCATGCGTCTCTAATGAATAATTCACCTGAAACAATGATGGAAAGTCTGAAGTAAGTTGTATCCCCACGTAAGCAAGTTCATGACTATAGCATCCTTTACCTGCAGACATTCCTCTTTTCATTTCCTCATTGTTTGTTTTTGCTCAGAAGTTGCTCTATTTCTTCTCTGTTCTGTTCACTTCCTGCTTGTCTGATTTTACTGACCATCGTGATGGGAGGCTTCACTACGGTGGTCAGTAACGTGCTCACACCCTCCTGGGAACTACATCTGTGTGGCAGGACGCTCTCTACGTGTTAGAGACTTCAAGGAGGTGTGAATTACTGGGTGTGCCGCAATTCATACTGGGAAATGTAGTTCTTACATGAACGAACGATGCAAACCAGGAAGTGAATGAGAGAACAGAAACTAGAACTCCGGAGGTGATATAGATAAAGGAATTTAATAGGTATTTACTATTTTATTAACAGAATCATTACACTATTCTGTCTGCCTACCTTTCAGACATTAATTTTAGGCAAAACATTTTTTTTCCCTTTAGTGACCCTTTAAGAGACCCCAGAGAGTCAAGATTAATGTCTAAAGCTTCCGATTTGGTCTGGTACAGTACAACTTTTTTTTAAGTGTATTCAGTCATTTTTTATGCCATAGACTTCAGTGGGTACACCTGTTAATACACAAAAAGCTACATTTGGAGAGGTCTGTGTGCTGTTTTTTTTATTTATTTTTTATAAAAAGAAGCTTTTATTTGCCAGCAATTTTAAACATTATTCCTGTCATCATTGCAATCAGCTGAAATGCCAGAAGCAGACAGGATAATGGGGATGACTGGACAGCGAAAACGCTTTATTTCTGCAACAATATCTTTAAAGGCAAGAATATTTTCTGGAGAGCTTGATCTAAAACTATGTTTTCTGATGTAAAATGTAGATAGGTCAGATATGGAAATGAACTGTGCCTGTAGGTATTCATTGAATTTTACAAATATAATAGAAAAAGTTTATAATAAACTATTAGTAGGGAGGATTACTCAGAGTTAAGTTCATTATTCTCTGCAATAACAATTCCATTCTTACGGCTAATGTATCAGTTCAGTAACACCTTTGGCAAATGTATTCATTATACTCAGTTATTCCCCAAGTCTTGTAAAAAGTAAATGAATTGCAGTGAATTTAAATAAGCTTTGCTTCTGGATTTATTTTTTGTTTCAAGGAGTTTTTGTGCTGAATTGTTAACATGTTTTAATTAAAAGATTTAACAAGGCTAGGAAAACAATAGCAATATTTCTCGTGGGGTTCTATTATTCAAAAAAAAATTGAAATATGATATAAGGTTTTCCACTTTGAAAATACAGAATTTGTGTGTCTGGGTTTAAAATCAGGGAGGTACTAAAATTAAAAAAAGCACCTTCTTACATTTCATATAAAAATAATCGAGTGCTGTTTTCAAACTATTTTGTTTTATGACTTATATAATGCTTTTATGACACTAGAACTTTTTAACCGCTTGCTTACTGGGCACATACACCCCCTTCCTGCCAAGGTGAAATTTCAGCTTTCAGCACTGTCATGATTTGAATGACAATTGCGCGGTCGTGCGACGTGGTTTCCAAACAAAATTGACGTCCTTTTTTTCCCACAAATAGAGCTTTCTTTTGGTGGTATTTGATCACCTCTGCGGTTTTTATTTTGTGTGCTATAAACAAAAATAGAGCGTAAATTTAGAAAAAAACACAATTTTTTACTTTTTGCTATAATACATATCCAATTAAAAAAAATTCTCAGTTTAGTCCGATACGTATTCTTCTACATATTTTTGGTAAAAATAAAAATCGCAATAAGTGTATAGTGATTGGTTTGCGCAAACATTATAGCGTCTACAAAATAGGGGATAGAATTATGATTTTTTTTTTTATTATTATTATTTTTACTAGTAATGGCGGCGATCTGCGATTTTTGTCAGGACTGCGATATTGCGGCGGACACTTCGGACACTTTTGACTGATTTTTGGGACCATTCACATTTATACAGCGAACAATGATATAAATATGCACTGATTACTGTATAAATGTGACTGGCAGGGAAGGGGTTAACACTAGGGGGTGAGGAAGGAGTTAATGTATTCCCTAATTAGTGATTCTTACTGTGGGGGGAGGGGGGTGACTGGGGGAGGTGACCGATGGTCGTCCCTATATACAAGGGACACACCATCAGTCTCCTCTCCCTGACAGGATGTGAAGCTCTGTATTTACACACAGAGCTCCACGTCCCTGTCTCTGTGACCGCCGATTGCGGGTGCCTGGCGGCCGCACATCGCGGCCGCCAGGCACGCGCATATACACCTGACTGACGCAGCCTCCCAGCAATTAAGAGCCACATTGTGGCCTTAAAAACCCTCCAGGTGGTCGGGAAGAGGTTAACTAAGATTTGCTACAAGGGTGTAACATTTTTGGAAGGTGCATGTATAATTAAAAAAGTATCTTATTTTTTTCTATAACTTTGTTTTTCATCATAGTGATAATGACATTAAAAACATGTGCAAAAATCAATACATTTATTTTTAGTGTAATAATACATGTAAGATATTCTATCAGCCACCAAAATAGGCTTGAAAATGTATGCAAAGTAAGAGCCTCAGTGAAAAATAAGAATTGTATATATGGTGGATAATGTATGCTTTTCATTAAATAATTTGTCACCATTCAGTAATGATTTGGGTTCAAAAGGAAAAACAAAATTAGGGCTGCTTTAAATGGCTTCTGAGGTAGCTTTTTTTGCATTGCTTTTATCCGACAGGGCAGTTGAATTTCAATTTCAGTGTCCAAACATGGTTTGAAATTTGGCAAATCCCTGCTGAATAGGCTGAATTTCGATCCATCCATGGCCATCTTTACGCTGGCCATAGATGGTGTAATTTTCTTTCCTGCAACCAGGGGTTGAGGGGCATGGGGAGCCTTCCCTGCTGCCAGAAGAATATTATTTCTAGCATCTATAGCTGCTGAATATAATTGGATGAAAAATCCAACATGCTGGTTGTACCCAGGTTGAGTTCGATCAACTTGATTAGAGTCAACCTGCCCATACATGGTTTGAATCTCGGACGAGAGCACTAGTTCTATTCAAACCAGGTTATCCAGTAGCTCAAATCATCTCTGATCTTTGGCTTGATTGCATTTTGTCACATGTGTCCAATTCTTGCATAGTACAGGTGATACTCGAAAAATTAGAACATTGTGTAAAAGTTCATTTATATCACTAATGCAACTTAAAAGGTGAAACTAATATATGAGATAGACTCATTGGGCCAGATCCACAAACAGCGGCGCAAATTAAGTTACTCAAAACGTATGTCATTTAAGTTACAGCGCCCTAATTTTGTGTCGTAAGTGCCGTATCCACAGCGCATTTGCGTCCAAAATTGCGCAAGTGTCACTTAAATTCCGAGACGTAAGGCGGGGTTATTGCAAGTGGAAAGGAAGTGGGTGTGCTTCATTGTAATGAGCCGTGACCCTATGCAAATGAAGGGCCGGCCGTACTGCGCATGCACGCACAAATCTGCTCCTCACTGGGCATGTGCAGAACTTTGCTCGCGCAATCAGTGAGATAGGAAAAAGGCCAAGTGTACTTAGTTTGAGGATCGCCCTGTGTATAAATAGCCCCAGACAAACACACTTCCCTTGCAAAAGTATATCCCTGTGTTACCCTTCCTAGAGCAAGTTGCTTCTGCTCTGTCGTTTGTTGGTGTGTGTTAGTGAGTTGTGTGTGAGATAAAAGTTTTGGAGGAGTAGTAGAGTGTAGTTGTAGTTTTTTTTTCCTAAGTGTATTTTCTGATTGTTTTTTTTCTGAGTGTATTTTCTGTTTGTTTTTTGCGTGTTTGTTTTTGAATTTGTAGTAGCTGTCTGCTTGTGTGTTTTGATTTTTGTTTGTTTCTTCTGTGAGTATTTTTGTTTGTTTCTTCTGTGAGTATTTTTGTTTGTTTGTTGTGTGAGTATTTTTGTTTGTTTGTTGTGTTTGTTTTTTGTTGTTGCTGAGTGGTGGCTGTGATGGCACCCAAGCGCAGGAAGTTAAATTTTTCTGTTGTAGAGAAGCAGATACTTGCTCGGGCGATCATCCAAAAAATAACGGATCAGATCAATGCGGCGGGGGGGGGGGGAGACGAGGACCCCCGGTGGCATACAAAAGAAGATCAACGATCTTAAGAGCCTGGTCCGTGACAAGATGGCCAAGATCAATGCCCATGCCACGGGCACTGGAGGAGGCGGACCCTGCCCCATCAGGCTGAGTGAGGAGGAATGGGCAGTGGCCCGGTGTTTCCACCCACAGCAGGTGGTGGGCCTGCGTGGCTATCAATCAGATGTTCCTGTGAGGACAGGTACGTTTTTGTTTTTTCTATCTGGTGAGTAGCATGTGTGGGTGGGGGAATAGAAGATGTGCCAAGTGTGTGGATCCTCCAACCTGTGATTGTTTTGTGTCCTCCACAGATGACCAGGAGGTTGCTAGGTCATCAGGCCAGGAGGTTGCTGGGCCATCAGGCCAGGCTGCTGCACCATCCCCTGGACAACAGGCTGCAGAAGAGTCCCAAGAAGGGCAGGATTCCCCAGGGGAGGGGAGTGGCCACACCTCCCCTCATGAGGAGGTTGAGGGGGAGGAGGATGAGGGGTGGAGGCTGAAGATATGGAGATTGGCAGGGAAGTCCTTTTGGCCTCGGATTTGTTTACCCCTGAGGCTACCCCTGAGGCTGGCAGCAGTCAGGCCACCATCAGGGGTAGCCCCTCCCACTCCTCCCCCAACAGGCCTCAACCCACAAGGGTCTCTCTCTCCCCTCCTCCCAGGCCACAAGACACGGCTGCAGGCAGGATGGCGACCCAGGAGACCAGGGGGCTGGCCGAGCGTCTGCCGGCCAATCTGCAGAGGGACAATGCCCGGCAGACCCGCAATCTGGCTCAGATCAAAGAGACTCTGAGTCAGATGGAGACAAGCCTGGGTTCAATTAAGGAGGCAATCACTGATGGGGCCACAAACTCCTTGGCGGTCATCACATGCTTGTGTGACCTGCACACCGCCACAACAGGCGTGGCCCAGAAGGTGACTGCCCTGACCCAGGCTGTCCAGGACAATACCCGGGCTGGCCAGGCCAATGCGGCTGCCCTCACAATCTGTCTGACCAGGATAGCAGTGGCCTTGGAGGGCAGGCCAGCAGGAGGACAGTCACCAGGGGAGGCTCCTCCTTCCCGTGCTCACCCACCCCCCCAGGATGATCCTCCTTCCCCTGCTCACACCCCCCCAGGATGATCCTCCTTCCCCTGCTCACACCCCCCGCCCAGGAGGCTCCTCTGGTTGGCCGTGGCCATGCCCGTGGGTGGCCCAGGCGTAGCTTACACCGCCACCGTTAATTTTGCAGGGTACTTTTGTTTTTTTATTTTTATGATTTGGTTTTGTATACTGTACTTATGATTTGTTTCATGTTTGTGAATGATGTGTGAATGTGGGGGGTGGCATTCCTGATTAAATAAGGGGTGTCACCCTCAGTTTTGGTGGAGTAGGGATCCCCAGGACCAGGGAGAAGTGATCCCAGGTCCATGTGAATGGTGTATGAATGCACAGTGACATAATTGGAGCCGTGGCGGGGCGTTACTGCTCCCAAGTACCATTGGGAGGGTACTTGGATCTAATCCAATTAGATGTGCATGTGATGCGTCTGTGCTAGGGACCACAGTGGGTGTGCATGCATGCATTCTCATTGTGACATAATTAATGTGTGTGTTTACTGTGCAAAGATGCCTTCTGCAAGGCGTCTCCTGGCTGCTGTTCCCTCAGCAGACCGGGTAGAGTTGGTTGGGGGGGGATTGTCTGGTTCGGGGGTCAGGTCATCACATATGTCAATCTCCATGCCCCTTCTCACTGCGAAGTTGTGCAGAATGCAACATGCCCCGATGATTTGGCACACAAAGTCTGGGGAATACAACAGGATACCCCCAGACTTATCCAGGCATCGGAAACGTGACTTCAGGAGGCCAAATGTGCGTTCCACCACTCCACGGGTGCGTATGTGTGCAGCATTGTAGTTTTGCTCTCCTGGGGTTTGGGGATTCCGGTATGGAGTCATAAGATGGGGTCCCAGTGCATATGCAGAGTCACCTGGAAGGGAAAAGACAGGAGGATGTTAGTCATGCATGTGCCCCTCGTGATGTCTGCATCATGGGGGGGGGACAGTCATACCTGACACCCATGTCACTCACCAACCAGCCAGCTGTCCCCATACACGTTCTGTTCCAATTCTCTGGAGATGTTGCTGTGACGGAATATGTAGCTGTCATGGCTGGATCCTGGGAATTTGGCACAGACGTGCCATATGAGGCATTGGGCATCCACTATCACCTGGACATTGATTGAATGCCAGTGCTTCCTATTTCGGTACATGTGCTCTGTCTCATGGGGGGGCTGTAGTGCCACATGTGTGCAATCAATGGCCCCAATGGTGCGTGGGAATCCTGCAATTTTGAAAAAAACGGTCATTGTGTTCATTCGCTGGACCTCCTGGGAGGGTTTGATGAATTGATTGGCCATGCGTCTGAGGATTGCAGGGACAACCTGGTGCACGCATCTGCTAATGGAGGATTGTGACATCCCAGCCACACCTCCACTTGTGCGCTGAAAAGAGCCAGTGGCAAGGAAATGGAGTGTTGCCAGTACCTTGATCAGTGGCTGCACTGCATGTGAGCGTTGTGTTGGGCTGGTGAGATCATCCTGCAGGATTGTGGTTAATTCCAGGATCGCTTCACGGTTGAATCTGTAGTTGCGATACACCTCAGAAGCAGTCATGCAAAAGACATCTAGGCGTCTGCGGTAGACCCTCTCCTGTGCCCTCCTCCTCCTCCTCCGTTCCCTCCTCCTTCTTAGCGCATCTAAAGTCACTAGTGCAGTTATGATCATGGATGGCCCTGGCATGTTGGCAGACAGATTGTAGTCCAGCAAGTGTGTGTGCTCAGCTCTTCCTTAATGGTGTTGCTGTAGCTGACCTTTACACGGCAGGTGTAAAATTAGGGCTGCTTTTATAAAGTGTAACTTCCCGCCGGGAAACTAACAGAAGCGCACAGGGCGTAATCTACGGCGCACACACTTAATTTTGTGGATCGCCTTATCTCCCTCATTTGCATCTTTGCCTATCAAAACAGCGGCGTGTCTAGCGTATTTTGCGTGTGAAGAAGCGCCGGTGTAATTCTTTTAGGTAGGACGGAAAAACCTGGATTTCAGGCGTATCTCGTTTTGAGGATCAGGCGCAAAGATAAGCGCGACGCAAATTTCAATTAAGCCGCGTATCTCGAGTTAAGTCGGCACATCTGCTTTGTGGATCTGGCCCATTATATGCAAAGCAAGATAGTTCAAGTCGTGATTTGTCATAATTGTGATGATTATGGGTTACAGCTCATGAAAACCCCAAATCCACAATCTCAGAAAATTGTAATATTACATGTGATCAATAAAACAAGGATTGTACATAGAACAATATCGGACCTCTAATAAAGTAGAAGCATGCATATGAACTCAGTACTTGATTTGGGCCCCTTTTGCAGCAATTACTGCCTCAATGCCGCGTGGCATGGAAGCTATCAGCCTGTGGCACTGCTGAGGTGTTAGGGAAGACCACGATGCTTCAATAGCGGCCTTCAGCTCTTCTGCATTGTTCGGTCTCACGTCTCTCATCTTTCTCTTGGCAATGTTCCATAGATTCTCTATGGGGTTCAGGTCAGGCGAGTTTGCTGGCCAATCAAGCACAGTAATCCCATGGTCATTGAACCATGTTTTGGTACTTTTGGCAGGGTGGGCAGGTGCCAAGTCCTGCTGGAAAATTAAGTCAGCATCCCTATAGAACTCGTCTGTGGAAGGAAGCATGAATTACTCCAAAATCTCCTGGTAGACGGCTGTGGTGACCCTGGACTTAATGAAGCACAGTGGACAAACACCAGCAGATGACATGGGTCCCCAATTCAACACAGACTATGGAAACTTCACACTGGACTTCAAGCATCTTGCAGTGTGTGCCTCTCCATTCTTCCTCCATACTCCGGCTCCTTGGTTTCCAAATGAGATGCAAAATTTGCTCTCATCAGAAAAGAGAACTTTAGACCACTGATCAACATATACAGGTGGTTCTCAAAAAATTAGCATATTGTGATAAAGTTCATTATTTTCTGTAATGTACTGATAAACATTAGACTTTCATATATTTTAGATTCATTACACACAACTGAAGTAGTTCAAGCCTTTTATTGTTTTAATATTGATGATTTTGGCATACAGCTCATGAAAACCCAAAATTCCTATCTCAAAAAATTAGCATATCATGAAAAGGTTCTCTAAACGAGCTCTTAACCTAATCATCTGAATCAACTAATTAACTCTAAACACCTGCAAAAGATTCCTGAGGCTTTTAAAAACTCCCAGCCTGGTTCATTACTCCAAACCGCAATCATGGGTAAGACTGCCGACCTGACTGCTGTCCAGAAGGCCATCATTGACACCCTCAAGCAAGAGGGTAAGACACAGAAAGAAATTTCTGAACGAATAGGCTGTTCCCAGAGTGCTGTATCAAGGCACCTCAGTGGGAAGTCTGTGGGAAGGAAAAAATGTGGCAGAAAACGCTGCACAACGAGAAGAGGTGACCGGACCCTGAGGAAGATTGTGGAGAAGGACCGATTCCAGACCTTGGGGGACCTGCGGAAGCAGTGGACTGAGTCTGGAGTAGAAACATCCAGAGCCACCGTGTACAGGCGTGTGCAGGAAATGGGCTACAGGTGCCGCATTCCCCAGGTCAAGCCACTTTTGAACCAGAAACAGCGGCAGAAGCGCCTGACCTGGGCTACAGAGAAGCAACACTGGACTGTTGCTCAGTGGTCCAAAGTACTTTTTTCGGATAAAAGCAAATTTTGCATGTCATTCGGTAATCAAGGTGCCAGAGTCTGGAGGAAGACTGGGGAGAGGGAAATGCCAAAATGCCTGAAGTCCAGTGTCAAGTACCCACAGTCAGTGATGGTCTGGGGTGCCATGTCAGCTGCTGGTGTTGGTCCACTGTGTTTTATCAAGGGCAGGGTGAATGCAGCTAGCTATCAGGAGATTTTGGAGCACTTCATGCTTCCATCTGCTGAAAAGCTTTATGGAGATGAAGATTTAATTTTTCAGCACGACCTGGCACCTGCTCACAGTGCCAAAACCACTGGTAAATGGTTTACTGACCATGGTATTACTGTGCTAAATTGGCCTGCCAACTCTCCTGACCTGAACCCCATAGAGAATCTGTGGGATATTGGGAAGAGAAAGTTGAGAGACGCAAGACCCAACACTCTGGATGAGCTTAAGGCCGCTACCGTAGCATCCTGGGCCTCCATAACACCTCAGCAGTGTCACAGGCTGATTGCCTCCATGCCACGCCGCATTGAAGCAGTCATTTCTACAAAAGGATTCCCGACCAAGTATTGAGTGCATAACTGAACATAATTATTTGAAGGTTGACTTTTTTTAAAATAAAAACACTTTTCTTTTATTGGTCGGATGAAATATGCAATTTTTTTGAGATAGGAATTTTGGGTTTTCATGAGCTGTATGACAAAATCATCAATATTAAAACAATAAAAGGCTTGAACTACTTCAGTTGTGTGTAATGAATCTAAAATATATGAAAGTCTAATGTTTATCAGTACATTACAGAAAATAATGAACTTTATCACAATATGCTAATTTTTTGAGAACCACCTGTATATGTATATGTGTATTTCAGTATTCATGTGGCAAGACAGTGGTATTTTTCTTGACTGAGATATATATATAGATGAAAAACAGATGTTCTTTCCAACTCACTCCTTCTCATCCCCTCCCATCGACCATGCAAGATGGCGCTGATCTGTGAAATGCGGCTAAGAATAGACGTTACAAGAGAAGACCATATGTGGATGAGCCAATCATATACACACATATGTGATGACGATTGCTTATGTCACTTAGTTTATATAAGGGGCTGTGACCCTGAATAAGGGCCTGTTGATGAGAGAGAGTCCATACTGACTAACATATTCTAGTGTGATCTGTTTCTACATGCATGTACTTACATCATCATAGATTTGGATCTGCGGCAAGAATAGAAAATTAGAATCCTGGCATTGAACCAGGGAAAAGTCTATTACAATTTGCATACCCAACGTGGACTTTGGACTGTGAGCAAGAAGTAGCCGACCTGGATGTGGCCGTCAGCGAATTGAGGAGCGTCTAGGGCAGAACAAAGCCTGATCAACTTTGTAACACGGTAAGAGAAGTGTGTTTTAATCCTTATCTGTGTTATTCCACCTAGACACCCTAGTTTCACTCATGGTTTGTCTGCTGCTTCTAGGCCACAAAAATACGGGGTAATTTCTTGTCCAAAGCCAATTTAATGAGAACCTGTCGACCTATTCTGCCAGCTGATATTTTATGTTATGTTGTGTTCTATGTTGACTTGAATGTGGCTATTTCAGTGGATGTCTGTAAGAGACGGGGAGACACAAAAATTCCTCATCAGGGTTCCTGAGGTGTAGACACAATAATTCCTCATCAAGGCGCTTCATGGCCCTTGGTTGGCAGAGAGAGGCGTATCTCAGGGCCTTAGTTGGTAGAGAGGGGTGTCTGGAAATAAGGTTATAAGTATAGATGCAGTGTTTCCTTGTCAGCTTCTGTAGATTCTGATTGATAGAGAGGGCGTCAAAATAATGTTAAATACACATGAGTGTGGGTGAATACGAACCAAGAAGGTTCGGGGATACCAATTATCTCCTTACAGACAGAGGGGCTGAAGTAGCGTGTCATATTCTAACTGTGTGTGTAGTTTAATGTTTGTTCATGTCATCACTGTATAAGTAGATAAATGTTTTGTGTCGACAGAGTCTAACTGAGCTGCTACAGGGCAGATAAGGCCCCTGTTGAACGAGCTTGGAAAAGTATTTCTATGTGGCTCTTACCATCCATTTTGGGATGGCAAAGGTGTAAGGAGCAGTCTAGATTTTCCTCCCACCTTCTCCTACTGCTGGGGGCTGTGAGCCTCTAACTCAAAGATGGCCGATTAACCCTGTGTATGCTGGAAGCTTGTGCTCCTTTTGAAAAAAAAAAACAAAAAAACATTTATATATACTGTATATATATATATATATATATATATATATATATATATATATATATACACACACACATATATATATATATATATATATATATATATATATATATATATATATATATATATATATACAGGTGGTTCTCAAAAAATTAGCATATTGTGATAAAGTTCATTATTTTCTGTAATGTACTGATAAACATTAGACTTTCATATATTTTAGATTCATTACACACAACTGAAGTAGTTCAAGCCTTTTATTGTTTTAATATTGATGATTTTGTCATACAGCTCATGAAAACCCAAAATTCCTATCTCAAAAAATTAGCATATTTCATCCGACCAATAAAATAAAAGTGTTTTTAATTAAAAAAAAGTCAACCTTCAAATAATTATGTTCAGTTATGCACTCAATACTTGGTCGGGAATCCTTTTGTAGAAATGACTGCTTCAATGCGGCGTGGCATGGAGGCAATCAGCCTGTGACACTGCTGAGGTGTTATGGAGGCCCAGGATGCTTCGGTAGCGGCCTTAACCACTTTCCCACCGGACCATTTGTCAGCCTTAAGACCAGAGGTGTTTTTACAATTTTCCACTGCGCTGCTTTAACTGGTAATTGCGCGGCCATACAATGTTGTACCCAAACAAAATTTGCGTCCTTTTTTTCCCACAAATAGAGCTTTCTTTTGATGGTATTTGATTGCCTCTGCGATTTTTAATGTTTGCGATATAAACGGAAAAAGAGCGAAAATTTTGAGAAAAAATTATATTTTCTAATTTTTGTTATAAGAAAAATCAAACAAACTCAATTTTAGTCATACATTTTGGCCAAAATGTATTCAACATGTCTTTAGTAAAAAAAATGCCAATAAGCATATATTTATTGGTTTGCGCAAAAGTTATAGCGTCTACAAACTAGGGTACATTTTCTGGAATTTACACAGCTTTTATTTTATGACTGCCTATCTCAATTCTTGAGGTTCTAAAATAGCAGGGCAGTACAAAACCCCCCCAAATGACCCCATTTTGGAAAGTAGACACCCCAAGGAACCTGCTGAAAGGCATGCTGAGTCCATTGAATATTTTTTTTTGTACCAAGTGATTGAATAATGACAAAAAAAAAAAAAAATACAAAAAGTTGTCACTAAATGATATATTGCTCACACATGCCATAGTTATATGTGGAATTGCACCCCAAAATACATTCTGCTGCTTCTCCTGAGTACGGGGATACCACATGTGTGAGACTTTTTGGGAGCCCAACCACGTACGGGGCCCCGAAAACCAAGCATCGCCTTCAGGATTTCTAAGGGCGCAAATTTTTGATTTCACTTCTCACTACCTAAGACAGTTTTGAAGGCCATAAAATGCCCAAATAGCACAAACCCCCCCAAATGACCCCATTTTGGAAAGTAGACACCCCAGGCTATTTGCTGAGAGGCATGTTGAGTCCATGGAATATTTAATATTTTGCCACAAGTTGCGGGAATATGACAATTTTTTTTTTTTTGCACAAAGTTGTCACTAAATGATATATTGCTCACACATGCCATGGGCATATGTGGAATTACACCCCAAAATACATTCTGCAGCTTCTCCTGAGTACGGGGATACCACATGTGTGGGACTTTTTGGGAGCCTAGCCGCGTACGGGACCCCGAAAACCAAGCACGGCCTTCAGGATTTCTAAGGGCATACATTTTTGATTTCACTCCTCACTACCGATCACTACCTATCACAGTATTGAAGGCCATAAAATGTCATGATGGCACACAAATCCCCCAAATGACCCCATTTTGGAAAGTAGACACCCCAAGCTATTTTCTGAGAGGCATTTTGAGTTCATGGAATATTTTATATCTTGCCACAAGTTGCGGGAATATGACAATTTTTTTTTTTGCACAAAGTTGTCACTAAATGATATATTGCTCACACATGCCATGGGCATATGTGGAATTACACCCCAAAATACATTCTGCTGCTTCTCCTGAGTACGGGGATACCACATGTGTGGGACTTTTCGGGAGCCTAGCCGCGTACGGGGCCCCGAAAACCAAGCACCGCCTTCAGGATTTCTAAGGGCGCAAATTTTTGATTTCACTCCTCGCTGCCTATCACAGTTTCGGAGGCCATGGAATTCCCAGATGGCACACAACCCCCCCAAATGACCCCATTTTGGAAAGTAGACACCCCAAGCTATTTGCTGAGAGGCATGGTAAATATTTTACAGCACTCATTTATTTTTTAAAATGAAGAAAGATATATATATATTTTTTTTTTTTCTTTTTTCAATTTTCAAATCTTTGTGACAAAAAGCAAGATCTGCAAAATACTCAACATACCTCTCAGCAAATAGCTTGGGGTGTCTACTTTCCAAAATTGGGTCATTTGGGGGGGTTTTGTGCCATCTGGGCATTCCATGGCCTCCGAAACTGTGATAGGTAGTGAGGAGTGAAATCAAAAATTTACACCCTTAGAAAGCCTGAAGGTGGTGATTGGTTTTTGGGGTCCCGTACGCGGCTAGGCTCCCAAAAAGTCTCACACATGTGGTATCCCCGTACTCAGGAGAAGCAGCAGAATGTATTTTGGGGTGTAACTCCACATATGCCCATGGCATGTTTGAGCAATATATCATTTAGTGACAACTTTGTGCAAAAAAAATAAAATAAAATAATAATAATTCTCTTTCCTACAACTTGTGTCAAAATATAAAATATTCAATGGACTCGAGATGCCTCTCAGCAAATAGCTTGGGGTGTCTACTTTCCAAAATGGGGTCATTTGGGGGGGTTTTGAACTGTCCTGGCATTTTATGAACAACATTTAGAAGCTTATGTCACACATTACCCACTCTTCTAACCACTTGAAGAAAAAGCCCTTTCTGACACTGTTTGTTTACATAAAAACATATTATTTTTTTGCAAGAAAGTTAAGTTGAACCCCCAAACATTATATATTATTTTAAAGCAAAGGCCCTACAGATTAAAATGGTGGGTGTTGCATTTTTTTTACCACGCAGTATTTGCGCAGCGATTTTTCAAATGCATTTTTTTGGGCAAAAATACATATTTTTTTATTTTAATGCACTAAAACACACTATATTGCCCAAATGTTTGATGAAATAAAAAAGATGATCTTAGGCCGAGTACATAGATACCAAACACGACATGCTTTAAAATTGCGCACAAATGCGCAGTGGCGACAAACTACATACATTTTTAAAAGCCTTTAAAAGCCTCTACGGATTACCACATTAGATTTACAGAGGAGGTCTACTGCTAAAATTACTGCCCTCGATCTGACCTTCGCGGTGATACCTCACATGCATGGTGCAACTGCTGTTTACATATGACGCCAGACTGACACTTATGTTTGCTTTTGCGTGAGAGCAGGGGGGGGACAGGGGTGCTTTTTTTTTTATTATTATTATTATTATTTCATTTGCTTTTTTAATTTTATTTTAAACTGTTTCTTACTTTTTTTATAATTTTTATAATTTTTATTGTTATCTTAGGGCATGTAAATATCCCCTATGATAGCAATAGTTAGTGACAGGTACTCTTTTTTGAAAAAATTGGGGTCTATTAGACCCTAGATCTCTCCTCTGCCCTTAAAGCATCTGACCACACCAAGATCGGTGTGATAAAATGTTTTTCCACTTTCCCAATGGCGCGGTTTATATCCGGGGAGGGGACATTCCCTCCCACTGCTTGTAAAAGCAGTTTAGAGGCTAATTAGCCACTAGGACTGCTTTTACATGAAAGCCAATCGCTGGCTGAAAAGAATGATACCAAGATGATACCTAAACCTGCAGGCATCATTCTGGTATAACCATTTAAAGTCCAGCAACATACCATACGTTGATGGTTCTTGTTGGACATGTATTGTAATCTTTTTTTTTTCATGCAGCCTGTTGGCTGAACGAAAAAAAAAGAGATTGATCAGTGGGTATGCCCACCATTAGAATACCTCCCTTCATCCACCCACTTCTAATGATGGGCATACATGCACCATTTATATATGCCGAAGCATGGGGGCATCCTCCCACAAAAGTTATGCCGCTCACACACGTATGTACGCCGCATAAAAAGTTATGGCGCATACACACGGTCGGACTTTTCCACGGGCAAGCTTCCGACGGAATTTCAACCGTATGTACGCGGCATTAGGAGCAAAATCGCTCCTCCGCCCCTAATGCCCCCATTCTTCGGCATATATGCTCTTTTTTTAACTGTGGTGGTGAAATCACCTCCCACAGTGTTGGAGTCGCGGCTTTATGTATCGTGGGAGCAAACGCTGTTGCTGTCACGCTAAATAAATCCGTGCTGCAACTGAATGGCGTACCTGCTAAGCAAATGATGGTTAACATTATAACAAAGTAACATTACATTTTAACATTAACCACTTGCTTACTGGGCACATAAACCCCCTTCGTTCCCAGGCGAAATCTCAGCGTCTGGCACTGCGTCGCTTTAACTGACAATTGCGCGGTCGTGCGACGTGGCTCCCAAACAAAATTGGCGTCCTTTTTTTCCCCACAAATAGAGCTTTCTTTTGGTGGTATTTGATCACCTCTGCGGTTTTTATTTTTTGCGCTATAAACAAAAAAAGAGCGACAATTTAAAAAAAATATATATTTTTTTTTACTTGTTGCTATAATAAATATCCCAATTTTTTTTTTTAAAAACTTTTTTTTCTCAGTTAAGGCCGATACGTATTTTTCGACGTATTTTTGTAAAAAAAAAAAAAAATCGCAATAAGCGACTGGTTTGCGCAAAAGTTATAGCGCCTACAAAATGGGGAACAGAATTATGATTTTTTTTATTATTTTTTTTTTTTACTAGTAATGGCGGCGATCTGCGATTTTTATTGGGACTGGGATATTGCGGCGGACGTATCGGACACTTTTGACACAAATTTGGCGCCATTCACATTTATACAGCGATCAGTGCTATAAAAATGCACGAATTACTGTATAAATGTGACTGGCAGTGAAGGGGTTAACACTAGGGGGTGAGGAAGGGGTTAACTGTGTAGCCTGGGTGTGTTATAACTGTGTGGGGGGAGGGGGGTGACTGGGGGAGGGGACCGATGCTGTGTCTCTATGTACAAGAGACACAGATCGGTCTCCTCTCCTCTGACAGCACGTGGAGCTCTGTGTTTACACACAGAGCTCCACGTCCCTGCTGTCACCTGCCGTGTCACCGACGATCGCGTGTACCCGGCGGACATCGCGGCCGCCAGGTACACGCATCGGGTCTTCGGCGATGCGCCGGGACAGTTTTTACCCGCCGCGCGCCACCCAGTGGCGCGCGCGGGTAATGCACATAAAAGGCCGTGTTTAAACGGCCACTTGGCACTTGAGAGCCGCGCTGCGGACGTATTTTGTCTATAGCGCGGATCTCAAGTGGTTAAGATCTTACCATACCATACCTGCAAAGCAAATACCAAAAAAATAAAAACAGTAAAAAATAAAACATTTTTTAACGCAACCTGTGCCTAAAAAATATACATGCCGAAGCATGGGGGCATCCTCCCGCATAAAAAGTTATGCCGCATACACACGGTCGAACTTTTCCACGGGCAAGCCTCCGTCGGAATTTCGAGCAAAATCGATCCTCCGCCCCTAATGCCCCCATGCTTCGGCATATATGCTTTTTTTTTAACTGTGGTGGTGAAATCACCTCCTACAGCATTGGAGTCACAGCTTTATAAATCATGGGAGCAAACGCTGTTGCTGTCACGCTAAATAAATCCGCGATGCAACTGAATGGCGTACCTGCTAAACAAATGATGGTTAACAATAAAACAAACATTACAGTATAACATACCATACCTGCAAAGCAAATACAATAAAACATTGTAAAAATAGAGAGAATAGATATAGAACAATAGTGAGTGGACAGTAGAGAGTGAACATAAGAGAACAATAAAGAGAGGAGAAAAATACAACCACAACTATTTTTGGATTTTTTATTTTATATTTTTTTGTGTTTTTGTGTGAGTTTTTTTAAAAAAAAATCCACTTTTTTTCACTTTTATAAAAACTGTAAGAAAACTGTAAACTGAACGTTGCAGATTATGGTCTCTCAAAATGTGATGGCCATCACATATTCCGAGACCCTGTGTTGGTGTGCCTAGGACTGTGTGGTGCTGTACCCTACGCTAAAACTCAATTAGTGTGTGGTAGCGTTTGAAACATACACCAATGCAGAGACCAGGTTGGTCAGGACAGTCGGGACAATAAAAGCGGGTGTCACGCCTAAATCCGAGTTTGCTGCAGACACGACATCTTTTTTGGCGGGTTCTTTGGGTAGGGGTACCAGGGAGGACAAAAGGAAAATGCCTCTCATACAGCCGGCTCACTGCATTTGCGTTGGGAAGGTGGGGCACAGCACCATCTGGAAACAGAAGGGCTTGGACGATCTCTTCCTGGAATTTTAGGAAGGATCCAGTCCGTCCTGAAGCTCTGTATAGCACATGAGCGTTCAGCAAAGCCAATTGAAACAAATAAACTGACACTTTTTTGTACCAGCGTTTGGACCTCCGGGCAATTAGGTACGGCGCCAACAACTGGTCAGTGAGGTCCACCCCTCCCATGTTAAGGTTGTACTCATGGATACAGAGGGGTTTCTCCACAACACCAGTCGCCGTAGGAATTTGGACTGCCGTGTCTGCGTGAAGCGTGGACAGAACGAAAACATTCCGTGAATCCCTCCACTTCACTGCTAACAAATTATTACACTGTAAGCAGGCTCTCTCCCCCCGACTAAGACGGGATTCTTAGTCGGGGACCTAATCGCCCCGGCGATTAGGTCGCACGGTGCCACATGCGCCAATTCCATAATCAAAAAGGTGACTAAAAAGTGGCACGCTTGTGTAATAATTGTCCACGTACAAGTGGTACCCCTTTCCGAATAAGGGTGACACCAATTCCCACACTATCTTACCAGCGCTCCCTATGTAATCTGGGCAATTCTCCGGCTCTACGTGACTGTCTTTTCCCTCGTAAACCATAAAGCTAGATGTATAGCCTGTTGCCCTGTCACAGAGCTTATACAACTTGACCCCGTATCTGGCACGCTTGCTGGGAAGGAATTGTTTGAATGACAAGCGGCCAGAAAACTTAACCAGGGACTCATCAACGCAGACAACTTGATGGGGATTATACAAGGCTGCAAACCGTTCGTTGAAGTGGTTTACGAGGGGCCGAATTTTGTAGAGCCGATCGAATCCAGGGTCTGCCCGAGGACGACAGAGTTCATTGTCACTAAAATGCATGAACCGCAAGATCTGCTCGTATCGTGTCCTGGTCATGGAGGCAGAGAAAATGGGCATATGGTGAACTGGGTGCGTGGACCAATACATCCGCAGCTCACTCTTTTTAGTAATGCCCATGATGAGGGAAAGGCCCAGAAAGATCTTAAATTCGGAAACCGTAATTGGCTTCCAATCTCTGGCAAGGGACAGCTGGGGATTAGCGGCGATGAATTGACCAGCGTACAAATTGCTTTGGTCCACAATAGATCTATAGAGATCTTCGGTGAAAAACAGCGAATAAAAATCCAGTGACGTAAAATCAACTGTATTCACCTGAATTCCGGGTTGGCCAGTGAATGGGGGAAGTACGGGTGCTGCAGAAGTGGTGCAGAATCAGGATTGGCGAATGCAGCAGGAAGGGCACTATGGGGACGGGCCTGTCTTTGTCGTCTTCTTCTTGGTGGCAGCGGGACACTACTAGTGCTTGCCACCTCTCCAGCTTGAACTGCACTTATGGGACTCGCCACGTCACCAAGTGTTACTGCAGTGCTGGATATATGACCAGGATGTACTAGGCCGCTGGTGCTTGCCAGTTCACCAGAAGGAATAGCGGCGCTAGTACTTCTCTCCTCCATACGAGAGCCCTGCGGTTCTTGCACCTCAGCGACAGCAAAAGATCGGGGTCTGGTACGCCTGACCCTAGCAGGGACCACTCCGTCGTCAGAGCTATCTGTCAGGGAGCCACTGTCGTCTACAGGATCGTATTCTGAGCAAGAATTTGACAGATGCGTGACCTCCTCATCACTATCTGTCAGGCTCATAAACAAGTAGGCCTCTTCATCACTGTACCATTGATTTGCCATTTTGGGCTCTAAATTTAGTACAGTGGTGAGATTCACAGGCAAAAAAGCACCTGACCTGTTAGTGACCGAGTCAAGCGCTACCAAAAAAACTGTTAGCGATCGCAGAGATCAGGCCTGACTCTGCGAACGCTGCAGTTATGTGTTTTTGTGTTTTGTGTCAGTGATCGATCGATCGATACTGCACTTCGGTGGACTGGACTGGGCGAAGGGGCTAAACGCAGGTGCTAGCAGGTATCTGGGCTGATCCCGCTAACCATGCGTTTTTGGGAACCCTAAACTGCAGGGGACGCTAGTATAGATCTGATCAGATCAAGTATCGATCCGATCAGATACTATACCACTAAAGGGAGGCGTATGGTGCGTGCGTGGGTGTTAGCGCTATTGGCCGCTGCCTGGGGCGACGCAGACCCTATCTGGCGCTAAAACCAAACTTTGATCACCCGCCGGGCGATCAGGGGGTTAAAACTTTATTGCAAAAAATATGGCGGGTGCCTTGATGCTATAAAAAATTAACTAGCTAAACTGCGTCACCGGTGACACTTATACTGTGATCACTGGTGACAGGGGGTAATGATGGGGTTAAACCTTTATTGGGGGGGTTAGGGGGGGTCCCTAGACTATTTAGGGCCTAAGACTGATTACCCTAACACTTATTTTTGTCACTAATGACACTAGTACAGCTATCAAAAAAAAATCTGATTGCTGTACTGGGTGACACAGTGACAGGCAGTGAATGGGTTAATTTGGGGGGTGATCGGGGGGTGAATTGTGTGCCTACGTGACCTGGTGTCAGTGTAGTGTTGTGCAACTCACTGTTAGATGCTCTCTCCCTCTCGGTCTGGAACGGAAAGACCGACACGAGGGAGAGAGCAGTACTTCCCCTGCCAATGTTTACAAAACATTGCCAGGGGAAGACAACCATTGGTTAGAGCGATCACCAGGTCCAGGCCAGATTTTATTGGCCTGGACCTGGTGATTGATCAGTTCTGCATCGAATCTGATCATCGGGAACGGCGGGGTGGCGCGCGCGCGCGCAATTGCCGTTCACGCGCCGGACGTCATACTACGTGATCTCGCCCAGGAGAGCCACCTTGTGGACGTATTTCGACGGTGCGCGGTCGGCAAGTGGTTAAGCTCATCCAGAGTGTTGGGTCTTGCGTCTCTCAACTTTCTCTTCCCAATATCCCACAGATTCTCTATGGGGTTCAGGTCAGGAGAGTTGGCAGGCCAATTTAGCACAGTAATACCATGGTCAGTAAACCATTTACCAGTGGTTTTGGCACTGTGAGCAGGTGCCAGGTCATGCTGAAAAATTAAATCTTCATCTCCATAAAGCTTTTCAGCAGATGGAAGCATGAAGTGCTCCAAAATCTCCTGATAGCTAGCTGCATTCACCCTGCCCTTGATAAAACACAGTGGACCAACACCAGCAGCTGACATGGCACCCCAGACCATCACTGACTGTGGGTACTTGACACTGGACTTCAGGCATTTTGGCATTTCCCTCTCCCCAGTCTTCCTCCAGACTCTGGCACCTTGATTACCGAATGACATGCAAAATTTGCTTTTATCCGAAAAAAGACCACTGAGCAACAGTCCAGTGTTGCTTCTCTGTAGCCCAGGTCAGGCGCTTCTGCCGCTGTTTCTGGTTCAAAAGTGGCTTGACCTGGGGAATGCGGCACCTGTAGCCCATTTCCTGCACACGCCTGTACACGGTGGCTCTGGATGTTTCTACTCCAGACTCAGTCCACTGCTTCCGCAGGTCCCCCAAGGTCTGGAATCGGTCCTTCTCCACAATCTTCCTCAGGGTCCGGTCACCTCTTCTCGTTGTGCAGCGTTTTCTGCCACATTTTTTCCTTCCCACAGACTTCCCACTGAGGTGCCTTGATACAGCACTCTGGGAACAGCCTATTCGTTCAGAAATGTCTTTCTGTGTCTTACCCTCTTGCTTGAGGGTGTCAATGATGGCCTTCTGGACAGCAGTCAGGTCGGCAGTCTTACCCATGATTGCGGTTTGGAGTAATGAACCAGGCTGGGAGTTTTTAAAAGCCTCAGGAATCTTTTGCAGGTGTTTAGAGTTAATTAGTTGATTCAGATGATTAGGTTAAGAGCTTGTTTAGAGAACCTTTTCATGATATGCTAATTTTTTGAGATAGGAATTTTGGGTTTTCATGAGCTGTATGCCAAAATCATCAATATTAAAACAATAAAAGGCTTGAACTACTTCAGTTGTGTGTAATGAATCTAAAATATATGAAAGTCTAATGTTTATCAGTACATTACAGAAAATAATGAACTTTATCACAATATGCTAATTTTTTGAGAACCACCTGTATATATGATGTTAAATCTGGATGTTACTTTGATTCAGAAGACTGGAGTTTTTAATAACTCGTCCTAACCTGGGTGTAACTTTGATTCAGAAGAATGGAGTTTTTAGTAACTCAAAATACTTATATTTGAAGCTTATTTTTAAGCTGACCTTAATTTAGATATTGAATGACCAACCTACACTAATTTGTATCATCTTATCAATCAGATTGTGTCCTCTCCGATTTGATGGAGCCCTGACTGTAGTTCTAACTCAGTTCCAGGCCATCTTGTCACTTATGCCACTTCCACTTTCCCCTTATGCCCCAGCCATCTCAGCTGAGAAAGCCTTGCATGAGCAGTTCACTGTGGCTGACATTACTAATGCTTGCTTTGAGCCAGCTAACCAGATGGTGAAATATGACCCACGACATGATAAATATATGGCTTGCTGCCTGTTATACTGTGATGATGTGGTGCTCAAGGATGTTAAAGGGTCACTAAAGGAAAAAAAATTTTTTGCTGAAATGACTGTTTACAGGGCACAGAGACATAATAGTTAACTGATTCCTTTTAAAAATTATTAAAAATTGATAAAAAAACAATCATATAATGTGCCTGCAGTGTAGTTTCGTTTTTGCTGTTGTTTGCTGGTTCTCTGATGTACAGAGAGCCACTAGAGGGCAGTCAGCCAATAGAGATCAGTGATACTTTGTCTAAAACTCCTCAGCACCAATCCAGTTTCGTTTTACACACAATAATCACATTAGTGACCACCGTGAGAAATCTCCCAGCACTGTGGTTATCAGGAAACAGGCAACCAGGAAGTGTCCAAAACAGAGAGGATTTACAGCAACATGAAAGCAAAAACGAACAATGAGGACATGAAACCAGGACTGCAGCAAGGTAAAGGAAGCTATTTAGCTAAAAAAAAAAATTCCTTTAGTGACCCTTTAATGCAGCTATTGCCACCATCAAGCCCAAGCCTAACGTTCAGTTTATGGACTGGGGCCCTACTACTTTCACAGTTGGTATTACCTATGAAGCACCGACTGTTATACTGGGTGGTGATCTGGCCAAGGTTCAAAATGCTTTGTGTGCATGCTGAGCAACACCACTGCTATTGCAGAGGTATGGGCTCTGCCCGAATGAAGTTTTATGTTGGAAGTCCCTCCCCTTGCAAACAGGCCTTACTCCAGCCTAACCCATCCCAACCCCTGCCCAGTATTGAACTATCCCATGTGCCCAATATTGAACACAGATGGCAGCTTTTACTGCCCACCAGCCATTGCCCATACTGGATTCTGTATTCTGTAACCCAACCAACCCTGCTACTCTCCTTCCTTTTGTCCAAGGGGGGTATCATGACATGTCTCTGGACAAAACAGGAACAAGAGAATGGCACAGACCTACCTGCTCCTACCCTAGATGAACATGATTGCTTTGAACTCATGAAGGTGGAAACCACTCATCTACCCTCTGTCCTGTATGCCCCGATCCCAGTGCCTTAACTCACCTTGTATGTTGATGGCTCCAGATTCAGATATGGGGTACCCGAGGTGATAGAGAGTGATCAAGGCCCTGCGTTCACTGCTACAGTTACAAAAGAAATATGGCAGGCCCTAGGTACCACAGTAGCGTTTCACACATCTTACCACCCTCAGAGTAGCGGGAAAGTGGAAAGAATGAACCAGACACTTAAAACCTGAATGCTAATAATGGCCAAGGACACGGGTATGTCCTGGCCAGAAAGCTTGCCAATAGCCTTATTCAGTGTACAGTATTGCCCAAGGGGTAAGCATTCTTTATCCCCTTTTGAAATCTTGTTTGGAATAGCCCCTAGATTAGGTTGTTATTACCCACAACAGTTGCAATTACAGTCTGATACTTTGATAGATTATGTGACCGCTCTTGCAAAATAATTAACTAATATCAATGCACAAGTATTTTCATTCTGATGCACCACCCGCATCAGAATAAAATTATATATCTTTTTTCTTATAACAACTGTACACACACAGGAGGTGGCTATCAAACAAGTATTGATTACTGTACTATAGTCTCCTTCCCTCCATTCGACTGGATGTGTAACATCACATATATATATATATATATATATATATATATATATATATATATGTGACACTGACAACCACTGGGGTGACAAATGTGACCATTGGGAATCTGTGGGTTGGAATACAGGTGATGACTGAGGATATAGGCCACAGTGTGCCCTGAACAAGAAAGACAAATATGGAGAGACATTACTCAGTAGACTGACCTTATTAAAAACAGGCACGTGGTCAAGTGATGGGAGGACGAGATATAGCACGAAACTCACCATAACCATAAGGAATCCCAGTCCTACCGATGCAGGCACATATGTTATGGGGGTACGGAATGACAGGGAGAAGAGGGGACCAAGAGGACAGTTCCGACTTAAAGACATGAATAATTCTTCTGAATGGCAGGCCGTTCAAACAGCAAGTGATCCCCTTAACCACTTAAGGACCAGACCAATATGCTGCCTAAAGACCCAAGGTGTTTTTACAATTTGGCACTGCGCTGCTTTAACTGGTAATTGCGTGGTCATGCAATGTTGTACCGAAACAAAATTTGTGTCCCTTTCTTCCCACAAATAGAGCTTTCTTTTGATGGTATTTGATTGCCTCTACGATTTTTATTTTTTGCGATATAAATGGAAAAAGACCGAAAATTTTGAAAAAAAACCACATGTGTGGGACTTTTTGGGAGCCTAGACACGTACGGGACCCCCGAAAACCAATCACCACCTTCAATATTTCTAAGGACATAAATTTTTGATTTCACTCACACAAATCTTGAAGGCGGTGATTGGTTTTTGGGGTCCCGTACGCGGCTAGGCTCCTAAAAAGTCCCACACATGTGGTATCTCTGTACTCAGGAGAAGCAGAAGAATGTATTTTGGGGTGAAATTCCACATATAACCATGGCATGTGTGAGAAATATATCATTTAGTGACAACGTTTTGTAATTTTTTTTTATTCTAATTTTCGGTCAATATTCAATCACTTGGGGCAAAAAATTAAATATTCCATGGACTCAACATGCCTCTCAGCAAATAGCTTGGGGTGTCTTCCTTATAAAATGGGGTCATTTGGGGGGGTTGTGTGCCATCTTGGCATTTTATGGTCTTCAAAACTATGAACTATGAACTATGAACACTGAGGACAAGGGGGCACTCTTTACGTCTAGAGGAAAAGAGATTTCACCTCCAAATACGGAAAGTTTTTTTCACAATAAGAGCTGTAAAAATGTGGAACAGACTCCCTCCAGAGGTGGTTCTGGCCAGCTCAGTAGATTGCTTTAAGAAAGGCCTGGATACTTTCCTAAATGTACATAAAATAACTGAGTACTAAGATTTGTAGGTAAAGTTGATCCAGGGTAAATCCGATTGCCTCTCAGGGGATCAGGAAGGAATTTTTTTCCCCTGCTGTAGCAAATTGGATCATGCTCTGCTGGGGTTTTTTGCCTTCCTCTGGATCAACTGTGGGTATGGAGTTGGGTGTATGGGATTGTACTGTGTTTTTTATTTTGTTTGTTTATTTTTTGTGGTTGAACTGGATGGACTTGTGTCTTTTTTCAACCTGACTAACTATGTAACTATGTAACTATGATAGGTAGTGAGGAGTGAAATCAAAAATGTATGCCCTTAGAAATCTTGAAGGCTGTGCTTGGTTTTCGGGGCCCCGTACGGGGCTAGGCTCCCAAAAAGTCCCACACATGTGGTATCCCCGTACTCAGGAGAAGCAGCAGAATGTATTTTGGGGTGCAATTCCACATATAACCATGGCATGTGTGAGCAATATATCATTTAGTGACAACTTTTTGCAAAAAAAAATCAGTTTATCATATTCCCGCAACTTGTGTCAAAATATAAAATATTCCATGGACTCGACATCCCTCTCAGAAAATAGCTTGGGGTGTCTACTTTCCAAAATTGGGTCATTTGGGTTTTCTTTGTGCTATTTTGGCATTTTATGGCCTTCGAAACTGTGATAGGTAGTGAGGAGTGAAATCAAAAATGTACACCCTTAGAAAGCCTGAAGGCGGTGATTGGTTCACGTACGCGGCTAGGCTCCCAAAAAGTCTCACACATGTAGTATCCCCGTACTCAGGAGAAGCAGCAGAATGTATTTTGGGGTGTAATTCCACATATGGGGGGAGTATGCTTTGCGCGTGGGTGTAAGCGTTACTGGCACTAACTAGCTACCTAGCGGCACCAGCGACACTAATACAGCGATCAGAAAAACGATTGCTTAGTGACGTTGGCAATAGGGGGTGAAAGGGTTAACTCTAGGGGCAATCAGGGGTTAAAACCTTTATTAGAAAATGTATGGGGGTACCTAACGCTATAAAAACCTAGCGGGCAAACCTCAAAAAATAACTAGCTACCTAGCGGCACTAATACAACGATCAGAAAAACGATCGCTTAGTGACGCTGGTAATAGGGGGTAAAAGGGTTAACTCTAGGGGCAATCAGGGGTTAAAACCTTTATTAGAAAATGTATGGGGGTACCTAATGCTATAAAAACCTGGCGGGCGAACCTCAAAAAATAACTAGCTACCTAGCAGGACTAATACAGCGATCAGAAAAACGATCGCTTAGTGACCCTGGCAATAGGGGGTGAAAGGGTTAACTCTAGGGGCAATCAGGGGTTAAAACCTTTATTAGAAAATGTATGGGGGTACCTAAGGCTATAAAAACCTGGCAGGCGAACCTCAAAAAATAACTAACATAACATCCAACTTCCTTTGCAATTACCTTTTGAAGCTTTCCCTCCATATGAAGGATGTCAATGATGGTTTTCTACACAACTGTCAGGTTAGCAGTCTTTTCCATGATAGTGATTCCTATTGAACCAGACTGAGAGACCATTTATCCACTTAAGACCCGGACCATTATGCAGGTTAAGGACCTTGCCCCTTTTTGCGATTCGGCACTGCGTCGCTTTAACTGACAATTGCACGGTCATGCGACATGGCTCCCGAACAAAATTGGCGTCCTTTTTTTTCCACAAATAGAGCTTTCTTTTGGTGGTATTTGAGCGAATGGAATATTTTCTAAATTTTGCTATAATAAATATCCCCCAAAAAATATATAAAAAAACGTTTTTTTTCCTCAGTTTAGGCCGATACGTATTCTTCTACCTATTTTTGGTAAAATAAATCATAATGAGCGTTTATCGATTGGTTTGCGCAAAATTTATAGCGTTTACAAAATGGGGGATAGTTTTATTGCATTTTTATTAATATATTTTTTTTTACTACTAATGTCAGCGATCAGCGATTTTTTTTGTGACTGCGACATTATGGCGGATACATCGGACAATTTTGACACATTTTTGGGACCATTGTAATTTTCACAGCAAAAAGTGCTATAAAAATGCATCGATTACGGTGAAAATGACAATTGCAGTTTAGGAGTTAACCACTAGGGGGCACTGTAGGGGTTAAGTTTGACCTCATATGTGTTTCTAACTGTAGGGGGGCGGGGCTGGACGTGTGACATCAGTGATCGTCTTTCCCTATATCAGGGAACAGACGATCACTGACACTGCCACAATGGAGAACCGGGAAGATGTGTTTACACACACCTCTCCCCATTCTTCAGCTCCGGTGACCAAACACGGGATACTGTTGGCGATCGGGTCCAAGCCTGGGGCTTAAAGAGACACATACAAGTACGTGATTGTGCCCAGCCGTTCCATTCTGCCGACGTATATCATCGGTAGGGGGTCCTTAAGTGGTTAAAGGCTCAGGAACCCTTTGCAGGTGTTATGGCTTAATTAGATGTTTAACGTGGGACACTTTGGCCAGATTCACAGACAATTACGTTATGCCGCGGCGGCATAACGTATCCCATTTACGTTACACCGCCGCAGGTTTACAGCGTAAGTGCCCGATTCACAAAGCTCTTACCTGTAAACTTGCGGCGGTGTAACATAAATGCGCTCGGCGCAAGACCGCCTATTTCAAATGGGGCGGGCACCATTTAAATTAGGCGCGTTCCCGTGCCGAACGTTCTGCGCATGCTCCGTGTTCAAATTTCCCAACGTGCATTGCGCAAAATTACGGCGCCCCAATGTTTTTTTTTAAATGTGACGTGCGTTACGGCGTTTCGTATTCGCGGACGTCTTACGCAAAAAATAAATCGAAATTTGGCGCGGGAACGACGGTCATACTTTAACATGGCTGATCTAAAGATAAGCCATGTTAAAGCAGGTGTAACTTTGTGACGGGTAAAAAGGACTAGCGACGACGTACGGGATTGCGACAAACGCGCGGATCTTCGTGGATCGCCGTAACTAGTCATTTGCATATTCTACGCCGACCGCAATGGCCTCGCCACCTAGCGGCCAGCATAGAATTGCATTCCTAAGATCCGACAGTGTAAGTCAATTACACCTGACGGATCTTATGGCTATCTATGCGTAACTGATTCTATGAACCAGTCGCATAGTTAGGACAGGCGGATCACAGAGATACGACGGCGTATCAGGAGATACGCCGTCGTATCTGTTCTGTGAATCTGGCCCTTTGAGCCCAGAATATTGCACCTTTTCACAATTTTCTGAGATAGTGGATTTGGGGTTCTCATGAGCCTTAAGCCATAATCATCACAATTATGACAAATCACAGCTTGAACTATCTTGCTTTGCATTTAATGAGTTTATCTCATATATTAGTTTCACCTTTTAAGTTGCATTAGTGAAATAAATGAACTTTTGCACGATATTCTAATTTTTCGAGTATCACCTGTATATAGTTAATCAGGTTGAAAAAAAAGACACAAGATCATCTAGTTCAAATAATAGAAAAAAAATCCTATACCCACAGTTGATCCAGAGAAAAAAAAAACATAAAGCATGCTACAACTTGTTATATCAAAACCCAACAGCCAGACTAAAGATCAATGGTACATTTTCAGACCCTGTGCAGATCCATAACCGCACCAGACAGGGTTGCCCAGTTTCCCTCATCTTATTTATCCTTACCCTGAAACCATTCATCTGAACCGTAAACAGAAATTTGTCCATTAAGGGAATGAATCTAGGTTCCACACAATGCAAGCTTGCTTCATATGCAGATGACCACCTTTTCTTCCTTACCCACCTACATATATCTGTCCCAAACCTATTGAAAGAATTTGATCTCTATGGATCTATTTCCATTCTTAAAATCATCTATCATACCCATACCCATCAGAGGTACTCAATTTATCACTTACTACTAAAAACTTACAGGATACTCTGAACTTTCCTTTCAAATAGGTATTGTCAGCTCTTAAATACCTAGGAATATGGCTTACTCCCAATTTGTCAGATTTATACACAAACTAAAACAAGACCTTAAAAGCTGGGAGTCAAAACCCTTCTCATGGTTTGGCAGGGCTGCAGTCGTGAAGATGACAATATTACCCCAAGTACTGTATCTTTTCCTCAATTTACTCATAACACTCCCTAAAAGTTTTTTCACCCAACTAAACTCAATAGTTTATTTGGTCAGGCATGCAGACTTTATCTAAACCAAAGAGATGGTGTTATTAATCTACTGAACTTCCTACATTACTATTATGCCACTCATCTGGTGAGGATTATTGATTGAAACTGCTATGCCAACCACAAAGACTGGGTCAACATTGAGGGACTCTAGTCCAAGACCCCTTTACGGTTTCTATCTTGGGTCCCCAAGGAAACATGTCCATCCATCCTTAAATCACACACCATAATAGGGTCAACACTGAAGATTTTTCAAACAGTGATTAACCACTTGCTGCCGGCCGTAGGACTTTTTACTGCCGCAGTGTGGATCCCAATTGCCGGGAGGCCGTCTATATATGGCCTCCGGCCTCCAGCCACTGGGGGGCGCGCGTGCCCGCCGCATCACCGAGATGCCGATCCGCGTGCCTGGCAGCCGCGATGTCTGCCAGGCACCCGCGATCGGCGGTTACACAGAGAAGGACGTGGATCTGTGTGCGTAAACACACAGATCCATGTCTTGTCACGGAGGGAGGAGACCGATGCTGTGTCCCTTGTACATAGGGACACAGATCGATCGCCTCCCCCAGTCAGTCCCCTTCCCTCACAGTTAAGTAATACACGAATAGAAAATCAGCCGATCGCTAGACCACCCGACTACGAAACAACGGTTGTTCGTCGAAATCGTTGCAAACATTAACCCCTCGAAAAAAATTGTTCAAAGAGCAATCGATGTAATACTAGTATCTCTGAGTTGTGTCATCGTATCTATGCGCCTGATTCTTAGAATCAGTTACGCATAGATTTCTATTAGATCCGACCGGCGTAAGTCTCTTACGCCTTCGGATCTTAACTGCGTATTTACGCTGGCCGCTAGGGGCGTGTACACTGATTTACGCCTAGAAATATGTAAATCAGCTAGATACGCGAATTCACAAACATACGCCCGGCCGACGCAGTACAGATACGCTGTTTATGTTAGGCTTTTCCCAGCGTAAAGTTACCCCTGCTATATGGTGCCGTACATGCGGCGTACCAATGTTAAGTATGGATGTCGTTCCCGCGTCGAATTTTGAATATTTTACGTCGTTTGCGTAAGTCGTCCAAGAATGGGGCTGGACGTCATTTACGTTCACGTCAAAACCAATACGTTCACGTCAAAACCAATATGTTCACGGACGGCGCATGCGCCCTTCGTGAAAAACATCAATCACGTCGGGTCATGGTTATTTTACATAAAACAGGCCCCCCTGTTCCACATTTGAATTAGACGGGCTTACGCCAGCCGATTTGCGCTACGCCGCCGCAACTTACGGAGCAAGTTCTTTGAGAATACTGCACTTGCCCGTCTAAGTTGGGGAGGCGTAACGTAAATCGGATACGTTACGCCCGCCTATAGATATGCCGCTGTACGAGAATCTGGCCTCATGTGTGTGTAAAGGCAGGCATCCCAATACTTTTGACAATATAGTGTATATCTACATAAGAAATATTTTGTTTCTGCTGATTGGAAAGGGTATGCCCCTTTAAATCTATTTAAATCATTTAAATCTGTGATTGAAGTGTGTTCAAACAGACTATGGGGGTTATTTACTAAAGGCAAATCCAATTTGCACTACAAGTGCACTAAAAGTGCACTTGGGAAGTGCAGTCACAGTAGAACCGAGGGGGACATGCAAGGAAAATAAAAAACAGCATTATAGCTTGCATATGATTGGATAATAAAATCAGCAGAGCATCCCCTCATTTCAGATCTACCCCTCAGATTTACAGAGACTGCTTTTCCAGGCGCACTTTCAGTGCAATTTCAAGTGCATTTGTAGTGAAAAGTGGATTTGCCTTTCATAAATAACCCCCTTTAACTGACTGTTTACTTTAATTGAGCTTATATTTCTTAAGTCTTTGATTCTTAACTATTGTTTCCTCTTGTGTACAATGTAAAATGAAATACATGCTCAAAATGGATAGACCATGCTTGTGTCCTATGCTTCACTGTGTCATATATTGGCCTTGATTATTTTTTCTTTATTTCAATTAAACATTTTATTGGAAACAATTATTATTTTTGTGCAAACCAATCAATATACGCTTATTGTTTTTTTGTTTTTTTTTATTAGCTGGGTTTAATAGCAAAAAGTAAAACTTTTTTTTCAAATTTTTTATTTTCTTTTATTTTTTTTTTGTTTATAGTGTAAAAAATAAAAAAGGCGTGGTGATCAAATGCCACCAAAAGAAAGCTCTACTTGTGGGGAAAAGGGACATACATTGTATTTGGGCACAGCGTTGCACGATCATGCAATTGCCAGTTAAAGCATTGCAGTGCTGTATTGCAAAAAATAGCCTGGTCATGAAGGCGAGTAAATCTTCTGGAGGTCAAGTGGTTAAGGAAACCCTTGACATTATACAAACACATACTGGATACAGCTCTGGCAACCTTGGGTTCAGTGGTATAAAACTAGACATTTCAGGAAGTAACCCAATTTATGAATACCATCTTATGAATGTGTTTAGTTTTACAATACTAAGCCTTTATACTGGTGTACTTTACTCTGACTGTATATCTAACTGTACCTAGTGCAAATATGCAACTATGTACCTAAGATATGATGTATATCGATGTTGACTTGTTCTTTTGTCTTGTTACACTTAACCCTTAACTTGCCTATGGTGGAACGTGGAGATTCTATTTATGTTTGTGCTTATCGGTTGTTTTGTTTTGTCTTATTCTGAAAACCCATAAAAATTATTGAAAGAAAACAGGAGAAGCCTATCTATGGGTGCCGGACACTGGATTTCCACCAGCACCCACCGATTATCTGTAAAACTCACAGAACGGAGATCTACCTATGTACAGTAGACAAGGTAGATCTCCATTCTGACAGGGAGGAAGGGATGGATTTTGTGTTTCTGCAAAGGAGGGAATAAAATCCATCCCTTTCCCTGGTAAAAGCACCTTAACACAGTACAAAAAAAAACACTGGCTAGGCACACAGTTAACCCTTTGACCACCCTAGATGTTTAACTCATTCCCAGCCAGTGTCTTTAGTACAGTGACAGTGCATATTCTTATCACTGATCACTGTATTAGTGTCACCGGTTCCCACAAATTGTCAGTTAGTTTCCAATTGTCCACCGCAATATCGCAGTCCCACTATAAGCTGCTGATTGCCACCATTACTAGTATAAAAAAATCCATAAATATATACCATAGTTTGTAGAAAATATAATGTTTGTGTAAACCAATCAATATACGTTTGTTGGGATTTTTTTTTACCATAAACATGTAGCAGAATACATATTGGCCAAAATGTATAAAGATGTTAGATTTGTTTTATTTTTTATTATTGGATATTTTTTATACCAGAAAGTAAGCCTATGGGTCTAATCAGGTGATTCCAAAAAATACCTTGCCGCTGTAATTTGGTGCCCAGTGCCCGAAAAGGGGCCAGGCGCCTGAATAGGAGGTGTCAGCGGCGGCCATAGATAGATTCATGCAATGCATGAATCTATTTATTGGTGATAGAGGGGGATACGCCAGTGCACCCTTATGGACGCACCGCCACTGGTCTGGAGTAATTTGGTGTAATCTGTTATTGGTTGTTGGTCATGGGTTCAGGAGATTGTTCACTTAAAGGAACACTAAAGAGATTTATTTTTTAAATAACAAACATGTTGTACTTACCTCCACTGTGCAGCTCGTTTTGCACAGAGTGGCCCTGAACTTGGTCTTCTGGGGTCCCTCAGCGGCTGTCTCAGCTCCCCCCGCAAGCACTTTAAACCTTCATGCAAGCTCTCTCGCATGGTGGAAAGTTCTTGCAGGCACACTCCTGTGATACAGCCAGCGTCTATAGCCGCTCACTGTATCAATCGGCGACCCCGGCGTGCCGCGGCATTGGATATGTTTGACAGCAGCACGAGCCAATGGCTGCTTTTAATCAACCAATGAATGAGCCGAGAAGCCAACCGAGAAGCCAGCGTGTTCACGGCGCAGGACTTTCAAAGGGGTTAGGTAAGTAAACGGGGCCTCGGGGGGGGGGGCGCTAATGCTCAGATGTTTTTTCACCTTAATGCATAGAATTTAATGCTTTAAGCCAGGCATTCATGGAACAAAATTTGGCTGGTTAAGGTGGGACAGACCGAATTTTAATTAACGTATGGGCAGTAAGTATGGTGGCAACTGTGTGTCTAAATAAAAATGATAGACTCTCTGCAACCTCTAATTATTTTAATCATCTATAATGCAGCTAATGTTTGGATTGATGGAGTAGTGTGCTTTTTTCACATAAAAATAAAGTTATTTGGTAATTTTCCCATTAATGTCATCTGCTTTTACTAATAGATCCATTTTATTATGCATGTCTCAAATGTCTTGACATATTCACTTAACATATGAATATGTTTCACACATCACGTTATAAAATATAGTAAAGAAAAAAATAATAATCCACCTGTCAGCAAGCTAAGATCAGTACAATTGTCAAGAAATCCTATTTTATTATACATAGAAAGAAATTTTTTATGTGCCGATTGTGAATAACCAATCAAATGATACTTGATATGGGATGTACTATCCACGATATGTGCAGAAGTGCATGAACAGACAGCACACATACATATCTATGTGTGGAAATTACTAAGAGTGGTAGTGTCCTATGTCTGTAGTTGTAGTATTCTCCAGGGTTTGCAGGTATATCTAACTGATGATAGGATTTTGTATTTGCCCATGCCATATTGCAATTAAGGTACAAAAAGTGTATATGGCTTTCATTAAAAGAAACTGCAAAAAAGATTATCGAATTTAAAAATATATATATAAAGGTGTATTGTACTATGTATGCACATATCTTTGTGTGCATTTTATTGCTTGGCGAAGCAGCCCTATTATTTATGTATTGATTTGTTTATTTTCATTTTTTTTTAAATATGTTGATATGGAAAATCCATACAGCACTTTATTTACATAGAAAGTGCAGAAGCAGAATTATTTAAATGGTCAATGCACATAGTTAACTAGGACCATAAATATTGAACATCAGTGTTCAATCAGCTAGATAAATTCAGGGACAGAGATTGCTGGGTGAGAGTACATCCACATGCACCTATCTTCCCACAATGCAAGCTTACTAAAGTGTTTATCTCTACTCTTGTTTACAGTATATGCTTTAGTAAATCAAGTTTACTGCATCAAAATATGTCTATGCAACAATTGCTCCATGTATTAGTCATAATAATTCAAGTAACCAGTATTAGCATAAAAAAAAAAAAAAAAAAAAGATAGAAGGTGTTTTCTTTACATCTTCAGATATTACTGAGATAAAGAACAATAACAGGACATTACATGTATTACTTCACTGCAGTGAAAAAAAAAGCACTATAATAGACATACAGTGTATGGTAGGGAAACAGTGTTACTCAAGGGTCTAATTGTTTAGTTTCAGATTATCAAATCTATGAGCATATGGTCAGCTTCCAGTGCATGTACTGATGCTTTAATTAAATTCAGACCACAGGAATTAATTTATTCAAATTGATAAGTATATACTTTCATATGACAAGTACAAAACAGTATATGTCATGTGTAAAAATATAGTATTCACATTAAAACCATGTATTGTGAACAAAAAAGAATGGATTTTTCTGCTTTTTAGATCTGGGCATGGCACTCCTTCCTAAAAAAAATATATATTTTCAATCTGTTTTACCCTCAGCTCAAAGTGGTTGTGAATCATCATCAATCAGCAAACTCATATGTCCCTGAGCCTGTGTGGTAAATCTGAGACTAAACAATAAAAAAACATTCAAGTGGAATAAAAAGGAAAGGAACTAGGGAAAGAAAAATGATTAAAAAAAGAAAATAAACTGAGTCTGACTCGCTAATGGAGTTACATTTGGGGTTTAACTGACAGCCAGATATTATAAAAGACAGAACTGATTATGGATCTATGAGGTCAAGCAATGAAAGACTAAAGTTTATTACTGCCATTGCCTGATAAAAGCAGATAGAAAGAACAGGCAGTTATAAGGATAATTTAGTTATATATGTCTATGAATGCTATTGTATTCTCAATATGTTTGCTTCTTGTACACAACTGCACATTGTGTTCATAGATCTAAAGGTTTCTTTTTTTACTGTGACAGCAGTTTATCTGGCAATCTTGCAGTCCTTGTATAGCAACATTGTCATCTCATGTTTTTTCTAGTGTAATAACACCAATAAGGTAACCTCTGGCTAGGCACTGAGGATTAGCAATACTGCTGTGTTGTGTAAAAATAGATTTGTAGAGAAGGCAGAAACAAACATATATCCCATAGTGCTGCTCACACTAAAATGTTTCATAGCTGGCTCGTCTATTCTGTGTATAACTCTGACATAGTAAGTTTACACGTATTTATCTAGAAATTGATACAGGCATTTGCTATTGCCATTTGCATGCATTCTATGATAATTGCTACTGTAATGTAAATGTGTATTTACAAAAAATCTGCAAAAAACAGTTGGGTTCATTTTATATTCTACAAAAAGAATGATTCATGGAGTCATAGTTTTTCTGTGTAGTTATGAAATACAAGTTAAAAAAGTAGCTAAAAAATATATCATGTTATGTTAACAAAATTAACTTCAGCTTAAACCGCCCATGGGATTTTAAATCATCACAGGCTTACTGGTTGAGATAATTCCTTTAGGACATCAACTAAAAGATAACTTGTAACTCTAAAGTGATTAGTGATCTGACTAGTGTTCATTGCCAATAGTGTTTGCTGTATTTTAAGCATGACTGAACAATACTGTTACAATTTTTTTTCAGATATTAATAGCTTCAGATTTATTGATTTTACTGTCTTTGACTGTCAATGACATATTGCTCTTTCCAGCAAAAAATGTAGCATTGTTTGGTAATCAAGCGTTAAAATAAGTTCACAGCTGCACTTCAAAATGTAAAAATGGGTCTCCAAACTCCCCCCCCCCCACCACCTTACTACACCCCACTTGCAGTTAGTACAGGCATACCCTACTTTTAAGTACACAATGGGGTTTATTTACTAAAGCTGGAAAGCGCAAAATCAGGCTCACTTCTGCACAGAAACCAATGAGCTTCCAGGTTTTATTACCAGACTTAATTGACCAAGCTGAGGTTAGAAGCTCATTGGTTTCTATGCAGAACTGAGCCTGATTTTGCGCTTTCCAGCTTTAGTAAATAAACCCCATTGTGTACTTAAAAGTGGGGTATGCCTGTACTAACTGCAAGCACTGTCATTTTCAGCCTCATTGCTAGATTTAAGCCCAAAAACATCCTGGCCCTAGGGCCTGTGGATTCCATGCTCCCAATTTCCACAAGTTGCACAGATTAGGGATTTGTTTAGAATCCTGACATTGCAAGAACGTATTGGTTTTGTCGCACAATGGGTATACAGTATGTGTTAAAAAAATAAGTGAATGTAAGACAATATAAAATATAAAAAGAATCATATGCCACTATTCATACTGCAAGCAATGCTATTCCTGCACACATTAAAAGTTTAGGATAAAAATTGCTAGTATAATGCTAAATGGATGAATAAGTAATATTTTTATGCAAGTCACTAAGATACAGTGTTTCATTTCTTATCATGAAATACATAATTTTTAAAATGTATACATATATGTTATTATTTAACTCAAAACAGCTATGTTCTTTTATATTTAATTTAACATTGTGAAATTTTGTTCTGTTTGTTTGTACTAATACTGATTTTGAAGTTTTTTTATATATATATATTATTCTTTTTGGAAACAATTCTATAACTGTCATGACATATGACAAATCAATTATATAAACAATGCTATATTTTTTTTAATGTGTTTTTAGAAACTATATTAACATAACTAAACCATTTGAAATGCTGAAAGCATATATAATATCTAGGCTAGATTTGAGATAACGTTTTTCAGAAAATCACCTAAAACAACTTGATAATAGTAACGCAATGATTGACTAGTTTTCTGAAACAGTATTGTTTGTGTATAACTGTCTTATGTAAGTGTAGTTCTATATCAGATATTGCAATGTTGTGACTAATACCAGTGCTTGCAAATAACAGTTTGGGCTATGTGAAAATAAACTTAGCATTTGCCTATACAGTAACAGTGCACACATGTGATTTCAGAATTTTACCTAAACTGTGCCTGCTATGTGGTTGTTATAGTACAATGTAATTTGTATGTAAAACAAAAATCATTGGATAGATTAGGAAATGGTTAAGATTCCTTTTGGTTTTCTTTTTGCTTTCTAAAGCAGGGTATCCATATAGACAGTCTTTTTTTTTTTTTCACCAGCATTACTTTTCAATGAAAGGGCATAATATTCCTATTTAAGAATTTATATCTCAAGCAATTCACTACGGAAAAAAAAAAAAATATATATATATATATATATATATATATATATATATATATATATATATATATATATATATATATATATATATATATATATATATATATAAAAAATGTAACAACATGTATGGAAACATTGGAAATAATAATCGCTATAGAGAACTACAGGAAGGAGCATGTTTTTAGGACAACCCAAACAAAATATGGGAATCATACATTAGTACAAAAAAAATCATCTACAGGAAGGGTCTAAAACTTAACATATCATTCAAACCTGGGTATGATATAGCTTGCAAGTTATATACCCATGGGGTCTCTTGTTGTAAAACTTTTTGATCAAAGTTACCCCCTTGTGGGTCTTCATAGACCCGATCAAGGGCGGCAAATTTGAAAAACATAGGGATTGTACCTATGTTTGAAAGCCACAGGATGGTCAATGACCATGTTAAGGCCACTTGTAGCGTAGTACATGTGGTCTTTTATTCTTTTTTAAAAAGGTCTGATAGTTTTGCCAATGTAGAAAGCTCCACATTGGCAACAAATTATATAAATGATTCCCTTTGCTTGGCAAGTTATGGGGTGACGAATTTGTATGGATGTGTCCATTGGGGAGGGAAATAGAGGTTCCTTGAATGAGTAAATGGCAAAAGTCACATGTCCCACATTGAAAAAGTCCAAAATGATCATGTTGTTTATGATATGTGAAAAATTCTGAATGAACAAAATAGTAGCGCTATGTGCAAAAATTATTTTGAACAATCCTAAATAAATGTGAATATAAATCAGTGACAAAATATACACATATTAAACTATAATCGGTATATGTGAGAAGTGAAAAAATATTGATGAATAATAAAATGTTCCAAGAAAAAAACGTTCATCCAGTAATAAAAAGGATAATTTTAACAAGAAAGTCCATAAGTGATTAAATTCCAAGTGATTAAACTTTAAGTGTCCAAAAAAATCTTCTTAAACAATCTTGCTTGAAACCTTTCACCACACCATAGTGCTCAGTGACTCCACACCCAAAGGAATTGCGATTACCCATCAAATATGCCTTGCATTCGCATGCTTGGCAATAAAGCTGAATACATCTCCAAACAAAATAATCAATTCCACTATAAATCAGAAGTTGCTCCACATGTAAAGTAAAAATGGCTCCAATAGTGAAGTATATCAAAACAAATTTATTAAAAACAGCATAAGAAACCTTCACATGTTGCACTCACATTTAGCAAAACAAATAGAGGCACTTCAACAATGAACTCGGCAGTGGGCTCCAAACCAAAGACAATTTCGCAATAAGCTTGTTGTATTATGGTCTTGGCGGACCTAAGGTACACCGTCAGTCTCACCCCCTGCTCCGTTTGTTCAACTCTTCACTTAAAAGCACTACACACACGGTGGTCGGTATTCCGAACGTTTTCCTGCTATGCCGTGTAACCACTCCTAGACCAGATTTGTCGCTCAGCACTTCTTCAAATAAGGTTGGTATTTGAAAAAGTCCTGAGCGACGAAACTGGTCTAGGAGTGGTTACACAGCATACCAGGAAAACGTTCAAGAATACCGATCACGTTTAGTGTAGTGCTTTGAAGTGAAGAGGGGAACGAACGGAGCAGGGGGTGAGACTGACAGTTTACCTTAGGTCCGCCGAGACCATAATACAACAAGCTTATTGCGAAATTGTCTTTGGTTTGGAGCCCACTGCCGAGTTCATTGTTGAAGTGCCTCTATTTGTTTTGCTAAATGTAAATGCAACGTGTGAAGGTTTCTTATGCTGTTTTAATAAATGTGTTTTGATTTACTTCACCATTGGAGCCATTTTTACTTTACATGTGGAGCAACTTCTGATTTATAGGAACACTAGTGAAATTGATTATTTTTTTTGGAGATTTTTTCAGCTTTACATAGCATAGTTAGTCAGGTTGAAAAAATACACAAGTCCATCAAGTTCAACCATAAGAAATAAAATAATAATAATATCGCACAATCACATATACCCAATTCTATACCCACAGTTGATCCAGAGGAAGGCAAAAAACCCCAGCAAAGCATGATCCAATTTGCTACAGCAGGGGAAAAAATTCCTTCCTGATCCCCCATGAGGCAATCGGATATTCCCCAGATCAACTTTATTACCTATAAATGTCAGTACCCAGTTATACTATGTATATTTAGGAAAGAATCCAGGCCTTTTTTAAAGCACTTTACTTAGCTGGCCAGAACCACCTCTGCAGGGAGTCTATTCCACATTTTCACAGCTCTTACTGTGTAGAAACCTTTCCGTATTTGGAGGTGAAATCTCTTTTCCTCTAGACGTAAAGAGTGCCCCCTTGTCCTCAGTGTTGACCGTAAAGTGAATAACTCAACACCAAGTTCACTATATGGACCTCTTATATATTTGTACATGTTCATCATATCTCCCCTTAATCTCCTCTTCTCAAGAGTGAATAAATTCAGTTCTTCTAATCTTTCCTCATAGCTGAGCTCCTCCATGCCTCTTATCAGTTTCCCTTATCTGCACTTTCTCCAGTTCCCCAATATCCTTCTTGAGAACTGGAGCCCAAAACTGAACTGCATATTCCAGATGAGGTCTTACTAATGATTTGTACATGGGAAAAATTATATCTCTCTCTCTGGAGTCCATACCTCTCTTAATACAAGAAAGGACTTCCGAAGTCATTATTGAGCTTATGATCTACCAAAACCCTCAGATCCTTCTCCACTACGGTCCCCCCCAGTTCTACTCTTCCTAGTATGTATGATGCATGCATATTCTTATCCCCCAAGTGCATAACTTTACATTTATCAACATTAATCTGCCACTTAGTCGCCCAATTAGATAGAGCATTGAGGTCGGCTTGTAAATTGGCGACATCCTGTAAAGACGATATTCCACTTCATAGCTTGGTGTCATCTGCAAAGACAGAAATGTTACTGTTGATCTCAGACCCAATATCATTTATAAAGATATTAAAAAGTAAGGGTCCCAACACTGAATCTTGGGGTACACCACTGATAACCTTAGACCATTCAGAGTAAGAATCATTAACCACGAACCTCTGAATTCTTTCTTTTAGTCAGTTTTCTATCCAGTTACAAACTGATATTTCCAATCCTGTAGACCTTACCTTACACATGAGCCGTGTGTGCGGAACTGTATCGAACACTTTCGCAAAATCCAGGTATACCACGTCCACTGCCACGCCTCTGTCCAAGGTTATACTTACCTCTTCATAAAAATAAATCATGTTTGTCTGACAACTTCTGTCTTTCATTAAACCATGCTGTCTGTTGCTTAAATAGTTTTTATCCAGCAAGAACTCATCCATGTGGTCTTTTATTAATCTCTCCAGTATCTTCCTAGCTATAGAAGTTAAACTAACAGGTCTATAGTTACTTGGTAAAGACTTTGTTACCTTTTTAAATATGGGCACTACATTGGCCCTGCGCCAATCCAGTGGTACTATTCCTGTCATTAATGAGTCCCTAAATATTAGATACAATGGCTTTGAAATTACAGAGCTCAATTCTTTTAGGATCCGTGGGTGGATGTCATCTGGTCCAGGTGATTTATCCACCTTTATTCTGTCTAAATATTTCTGGACCATATCACTTTTGAGCCATTGTGTATCATTTGGGGCTTTGTCACTACCACTCCCATTATGGACATGAGCTCCCCCATGCTCTTTTGTATACACAGAGCTGAAGAAGATATTTAATAAATTAGCCTTCTCTTTGTCCCCAGTCACCCAATCTAGATTATTTTGTAAAGGGCCTACATGCTCAGACTTCACCTTTTTACTATCAACCACTTGCCGCCCGCCAATGACAGATTGACATCGGCAAAGTGGTTGTAGAATCCTGACCGGACGTCATATGACGTCCTCAGGATTCTGAGCCGCTGCGCGCCCCCGGGAGCGCGCATCGCGGCGATCGTTGTTGCGGGGTGTCAGTCTGACACCCCGCAACACCGATCTCGGTAAAGAGTCTCTCACGGAGACTCTTTACCACGTGATCAGCCGTGTCCAACCACGACTGATCACGATGTAAACAGGAAGAGCCGTCGATGGCTCTTCCTCACTCGCGTCTGACAGACGCGAGTAGAGGAGAGCCGATCGGCGGCTCTCCTGACAGGGGGGGTTCGCGCTGATTGTTTATCAGCGCAGCCCCCCCTCGGATCGCCACATGGACCACCAGGAATGCCCACCAGGGAAGGGCAAAACAAACAAAAAAGTAAAAAAAAAAAAGTAAAAAAAAAAAAAAAAAAGTCAGAAAAAAAAAAAAGTCTGGGGGAAAAAAAAAAGATGCAAAAAAAAAAGATGCCAATCAGTGCCCACAAATGGGCACTGACTGGCAACAAGTAAATCAGTGCCGCCCCACAGTGTCCATCAGTGCCGCCCCACAGTGTCCATCAGTGCCACCCCACAGTGCCCATTAGTACCACCCCACAGTGCCCGTCAGTGCCACCCCACAGTGCCCGTCAGTGCCACCCCACTGTGCCCATCTGTGCCGCCCATGAGTGCCCATATGTGCCGCCTATGAGTGCCCAGTGCCGCCCATGAGTGCCCATCAGTGCCGCCATGAGTGCCCATCAGTGCCGCCCATGAGTGCCCATCAGTGCCGCCCATGAGTGCCCATCAGTGCCGCCTATGTGTGCCCATGAGTGCCGCCTATGTGTGCCCATCAGTGCTGCATACCAGCGCCGCCAATCAGTGCCACCTCATCTGTGCCCGTCAGTACTACCTCGTCGATGTCCATCAGTGCCATCTCATCTGTGCCCATCAGTGCCACCATATCAGTGCCCGTAATTGAAAGAGAAAACTTACTTATTTACAAAAAAATTACAGAAAAAAATAAAAACATAATTTTTTTCAAAATTTTCGGTCTTTTTTTAGTTGTTGCGCAAAAAAAAAAATCGCAGAGGTGATCAAAAACCACCAAAAGAAAGCTCTATTTGTGGGTAAAAAAGGACACCAATTTTGTTTGGGTACAGTGTAGCATGACCGCGCAATTGCCATTCAAAGTGCGACAGTGCTGAAAGCTGAAAATTGGCTTGGGCAGGAAGGTACGTAAGTGCCCTGTATGAAAGTGGTTAATATATTTGAAGAATTGCTTGGGGTTTGTCCTACTATCTTTTGCAATCTGTTGTTCATTTTGAATTTTTGCATTCTTGATTTCCGTTTTACATATCCTGTTATATTCTTTGTAACATTTAAACGACACTAGTGTTGCTTCATTTTTATATTTTTTAAAAAGCTTTTTTCTTATAGTTTATAGCTTTTTTAACTTTGGCCATGAGCCATAAAGGTTTTATTTTTAGCTTTAATACCAAGCATGCGAATGCAAGGCATATATGTGATGGGTAAGCGCAATTCTTTTGGGTGTGGAGTCACTGAGCACTATGGTGTGGTGAAAGGTTTCAAGCAAGATTGTTTAAGAAGATTTTTTTGGACACTTTGGCCCGGATTCAGAAAGCACTTACGCCGACATATATCGATATACGCCGCGTAAGTGTAAATTTGCGCCGTCCTATCAGTGCGTCGTACTCACAGAACTAGATATGCCTGAAAATCGGCTTCTTCCGACCAACGTAACTTTCCTACGCCGGCGTATCGTGGGCGTAGAAATCATTGATTTCCTATTCAAATATGCAAATGAGGGAGATACGCCGATTCACGAACATACGTGCGCCCGGCGCAGGCTACGCACAGTGCGCGTAAGTTGTACGTCCGGCCTAAAGTTACCCCTCAAAAAGCAGAGGTAACTCAGCAACAGACGTGCACAGTTCAGCTGGACAGCAGCTGCAGCAGCACTGTTACGGACAAGCTGACCAACCACACTTGCAGGACAACACATCTGTATGCCAACATGCCAGGGGCAGCCATGGTCATAGCACTACTGCGTCTACAGGCACGTAGGAGGGCATGGGAGAGGATATACCGAACGCGCATGAACGTCTTTGGCATGGGGAAATCGGAGGTGTATCGCATCTTCAGATTCAGCCCTGATGCCATCCTGGAATTAGCCACAGCCCTGCATGATGAGATTACCAGCCAGACACAACGCGCACATGCAGTGCAGCCTCTGATCAAGGTACTGGCAACACTGCATTTCCTTGCCAGTGAATCTTTTCAGCGTACAAGTGGAGTTGTGGTTGGGATGTCACAATCCAGTATGAGCAGATGTGTGCACCAGGTTGTCCCCGCAAACCTCACACGCATGTCCCACCACATCATCAAACCCACCCATGAGCATCTGCGGCAGAAGGCAATGCATGATTTCTACAGAATTGCGGGCTTCCCCGGCACCGTGGTGGCCATTGATTGCACACATGTGCACTACGGCCCCCCGTGCCACAGAGCACATATACTGCAATCGCAAGCAGTGGCATTCCATCAACGTACAGGTGATAGCAGATGCCCAATGCCTCACATGGCACGTCCGTTCCAAACACCCAGGGGCCAGCCACGACAGCTACATATTCCGTCAAAGCAACATCCCAACAGAATTTGAACAGAACGTGTACAGGGACAGCTGGCTGGTTGGTGAGTGACATGGGTGTCAGGCATGACTGTCCGACCCCATGATGCAGACATCACGAGGGGCACATGAACGACTAACATCCTCCTGTCTTTTCCCTTCCAGGTGACTCTGCATATGCACTTGGGCCCCATCTCATGACTCCATACCGGAATCCCCAAACCAGAGGAGAGAGAAGATACAATGCTGCACACATACATACCCGTGCAGTGGTGGAACACACATTTGGCATCCTGAAGTCCCGTTTCCGATGCCTGGATAGGTCCGGGGGGGACCCTGTTGTATTCCCCAAACTTTGTGTGCCAGATCATCGGTGCATGTTGCGTGCTGCACAACTACGCCATGAGAAAGGGCCTGGAGATTGACATATGTGATGACCTGATCCCCGAGCCACACAGTCGCCCCCTGCCCAAGGCTACCCCATCTGCTGAGGGAACAGCAGTCAGGAGTTGCCTCGTGGAACGCATCTTTGCACGTTAAACACACACATTCATCATGGCACAAGGAGAATGCACGCATGCCCGCCACTGTGGTCCCTAGCTCACACACACCACATCCACCTCACATTGGATTATCCCAAGTCCACTATGCAGGACTTGGGAGCAGCAACGCCACGCCAAGGCCCCAATGGTGTCGCTGTCCATTCATACCACATTCACACGGTCGTGGGGATAACCTCTCCCCAACGACCCAGGGTGACACGCCTTGCTGGCAGGTATGTCACCCCCACATTCACACACTAGTCACACTGTAGCCTGCACTCCTCACCGTGTGCATACACTACAAAAAAAAACTCATAACCTGAGCATAAAATAAAAAGAAAAAAACTCATAACCTGAGCATAAAAAAAAATAAAAAAAAAATAAGCTCCTGCTCCTCAGTTGCCTGGGGGGATCCTCGGGTGGGACATCTGGAGAAGGATCATCCCCGGTCTCTCCCTGGCTGGCTGCCTGCCCTCCAATGCCAGGGCAATGCGGGTGAGGACCGCATTTGTCTCCGCCTGCATCCGCAGCTGGCGGGTGGTGGTGAGCCGCTGGTGGCACCTCCTATGCCTCCCCTCCACCTCGATGGCAGCTGTATTCGCCTGTACGGCCACTGCCAGGCTCCTCCCCTCCATCTCGATGGCAGCTGTATTCGCCTGTACGGCCACTGCCAGGCTCCTCCCCTCCATCTCGATGGCATCTGTATTCGCCTGGACAGCCACTGCAAGGCTCCTGACCTCTGCCACAAGGCCTGATGTTGTGGCCTGCAGCTCCCCAAGGCAGGTCACTATAGCAGTGCAGTTGGCACTCACATCCTGCAGGCTGTCAGAGACAGAGGTACTCTGATCAGCCTGCTGTGTGAGGGCAGCCTGGGTCTTGGCCGAGGAGGCCAGGCTCTCTGCCACACGGCGCATGTCACCCGCTATAGAACCCAAATGGCGGGTCTGCTGGGCATGGTCCCTCGCCAGATTCTCCTCAAAGGCATCAGGATCACCCCTGGTCTTCCTCGTAGCCTTCCTGGGGGCAGGAGAGGCTTGGGGCCGTCTGTACGGGGAGGCCCTTGAGGGGAGTTCCCTGATGGAGGAGGAGGATGAGGGGCTTTCCCTGATAGAGGATGCTCTTGAGGGGCTTTCCCTGATGGAGGAGGCCCTTGAGGGGCTTTCCCTGATGGAGGAGGAGGTTTGGGAGGCTCCAGGGATATGGATCTCCTCCACGAGGTATACACCTTCCTCTAGAGTACCGTGCTCCTCCTCAACTTCCTCTAGAGGAGAGGTGTGGGCACACTCCTCCTGGGATGGCGTGGGTCGCCCAGCAGCCGACAACGGCCCAGCTCCATCCAGCACATCTGTGGATGACACAAAGCATTCACATGTTGGTGGACCCACACACTTGTCACATGTTCCCTTGCACCCCCACACATGCTACACTGGATAGGAGATAAAACACACTTACCTGTTCTCAAAGGCTGATCAATGGAGTCATAGCCCTAGAGGCCCGCTACCTGCTCCCTCTCCAGGCACCTGGCAATCTCCTCCTCATCAGGAGTGAGCCTGATCTTCCTGGCTGGTCCACCTCCCGTGCCCCTGGTGTGCCTCCTTATCGTAGCCAGCTTGTCTTTGACCAGATGACGCAGGTCATTCATTTTTTTGGCTATGTCCCTTGAGGACCTAACCTCATGGCCAAAGGCATTGACCTGCATGGTTATCTCCTGTAGGATCTCCTCCTTCCGGACCTTGCTGGTCGTACCACTCTCTGCCCCATGGAGGTACACGTCGTGCCTTGAGATGGAATTGATGATGATTGCCTTCTCCTCAGGTGTAAAGTTTTTTTTCCTCCTCTCGTTCCCAGTTACTGGAGCAGACATGGCTCAGAAAACAGAAAACAAAAGTACCTACACCAAAAGCTGCTGGTGTACTTTTGCGCTCGACGGGCGCATGTCTGGGCGTATTTATGCACTGGGCGTAGGTGGTGGGCCGGCGTATCTTAGGGGTTACGCCAGGCGTAGTTGTGAGCATGCGCAAAGGGGTGCGGGCCATACGTCCACATCATAGCGCATGCGCCGTTTAAGATACGCCCGACGTAAACCACTAAATTTGCCGCCTTACGTCCGATGGCCTCCGGCTTGTGCGAGTGTTTCCTCGGTCTCGACTCCCTACGGCGTTACATCACGCACCTCGTGACTTCATCAGGGATTTCTATTGGCTGTCGGGCCGCCGGCTAAATACGCCCAAACTGGAAGTAAACAGACTTCCATTTTCTTGAAGTCCATGTTAGTGGACATAACATGGTACAATGAAGGCTGCTGATAGGACGTAACTAAAGTTAAAATAGATACCTAGAACTATAATAGGTGTCTCGTTTCATGTGTATACTGTGTACAACAATTGCTATACTTAGGACTAGCATTCACAGAGGAAACTTAATATTAAATGAATGAATTCTCATCACAATTAGTGAGAGAAAAGAACCGGCCATATGTATATATGGATGATTATTGTTTTAATGCAAACAATCATAAAATATTAAAAAAAATATTAAAATTAAATGAGCAATAATATTAAAATTAAAAACAGGTAAAAAAACGATACAAGACAATGGGTAACGCATGATATAATAAAATGCATTTATCCCATGGTCAGTATGGGTTTCTCAGACCGAATGGGCTAATGGAAAAAATTTCCCAAAAACTGAGTGGAGTAATTATTCTTCTTCATGTATATAACAGTAAATCATACCAGTATTGCAGAACAGGTATGAATATGGCAAGAGTCATAGGCAGTATATTATACCTCTAATTGTTCATCTACATGTATACACGTAAGGACATAGGTCTCGACGTTTCGAAGACTCCAACTTAAGGCCTTGAATAAACCTTTTATTAAAAGACCTTTACCAGAAAAGCCTTTCCAACAGGGGGGGGGGGCGGGCGCCCCAAACCACAAAAACATCCACTAAGTCTAGATATTAGTGTAATGTCCATGGACATATGAGGCTGGGAGTGGGAGGGGGAGAAGGATCCATATAAAATAGACTCAACCGATACCCCCACAAGCCTGAGTCCATCAGGACCAATTAAACAAACTCACCCCAGGAGGTATGAATGTGTTTGAATTTGAATTCAAATCAAAATCTACATTCATACCTCCTGGGGTGAGTGTGTTTAATTGGTCCTGATGGACTCAGGCTTGTGGGGGTATAAGTATAATTCTCTTTTTTTCACTATTATTTTTTTATTGATGTTGTTTAGTTTGTGATTTTTGGTACTAACTTTGCACCAAACAGGCTCTACTCGACCCTGAACATCTGAAAGTTATTTCTGGATTGACTCCCAGATATTTTGTGAGCATTGGGTCGGCTAATAAAAAATGCCAATGTTTCTGGATGATTGAACGTATTTCTTGATGTTGGTCTGAATAAGTTGTTATGAATCTAACCATATTTGAATCTGTTTTGCTCCCGAGAACAGGACCACATCCCTTATCTCAGATACACTACGCAGCCGTAACTTAGGGAGGCTGGGGCTGGATTCACAAAGAAAAGAGGTGGGTGTGGTTTATGAAAATAAAACATGATCACACGTAAATGACGTCTCTAACGAACGGCGCATGCGCCGTCCGTGAACATATCCCAGTGCGCATGCTCCTAATCACGTCACAAATAGTCAATGCTTTAGACGTGAACGTAATTTATGCAAAGCCCTATTCGTGACGTAAACTACGCAAAATTTGATGCTGTCCTGACGTCCATACTTAACATTGGTTACTCCTCATATAGCAGGAGTAACCTTACGCCGGAAAAAGCCTTACGTAAACAACGTAAAAAAATCCGCCGGGCGCACGTACGTTTCTGAATCTGCGTATCTAGCTCATTTGCATATTCTACGTCGAAATCAACGGAAGCGCCACCTAGCGGCCAGCGTGAATATGCACCCTAAGATACGACGGCGTAGGAGACTTACGCTGCTCGTATCTTAGCCTAATTTAAGCGTATCTGGTTTCCAGAATACGCTTAAATTTACGATGGCGTAGATTCAGAGTTACGATGGCGTATCTACTAATACGCCAGCGTAACTCTCTCTGAATCTAGCCCAATGACGTGCAAAGAAAAATTAAGTTCAATGCTTCCGAGCATGCATCGACTTGATTCTGAGCATGCGTGGATTTTTGACCGATGGATTTCCCCACAGACGATCGTTTTTTTCTATCAGTTTTTTAACCATCAGAAAATTTTAAAACAGGTTCTATTTTTTTCACCGATGGGAAAAAAAAACGATGGGGCCCATACACGATCGGTTCGTCCGCATCGGACCGTTTTCATCAGACAAACTGATTGTGAGTACAGGGCATAAGGCTTTAGAACCACTTTAAAGACATAATTGTTTTATAGCATGGCTAACTGGTAAGGTGTGAGTATTTCAGTATGTGTGAGTATGTATACACCACTACAACCTTTTTTGTTTTACTGGACTCTTTTCAGTTTTTTTTATAGTAAGAAAGGTGTGTCTTCACAAAAAAAAAGTAAATTAAAGTTTGCATCTTTGTACAGTCAGAATTTAGCTCCAGGACACTATAATACAAATGATCTAGGTCAGAAGAGTAGACCAACTTAATGTAGACATTACATTTACATTGTTTCACATGACAACATACATGGTCAATGGAATGTCACTGTATATTATAATTACTGATCCTACCTGTAATTGTACTTTGAAATGGAAAATGTTTGGATTTTTACTTTTTATTCAATTCTTGCATTACATGGACTTTTTTTTTATTATCTTTCATTTTATTGTTTATTGTGAATATTACATGTCATTTGTCTGTAACAAGTGTTTGGCTTGAATAGCTGCACAGTTCATTTTAATCAACAAAAGTAGAGAAGACATGGTTGTAATTTTAAATAAACTGCTGCACATGATATGCTTGTGTTAAGCACCTACAGTATATAATAGGAAAAGTAATAGTCGCCTTTATAAATCACACTACACTACTTCAAAAAGATTACGATATCGTATGATTGCCTCACCAGGAACTGGTAAAATGGTGAACAGGAAATTGAAACTGTTACTATACAGGAAATAATCATGCTCTGTCAAATTCTGCAGAAGAAAACATATGTTCCAACTTACTGTCACCATCTTACCTATCTGATCTAATATATAAAGAGAGCAAAATTACAAGAGCCATTTTTGTAATATCAGCTGAGGGCTTAGGATGCTCTACCACAGTTAGGAGAAAAAACCTTTCAACCTCATAAAAGAGTTTAATGCAGACTATCAGATGGAACAGATGTCCAATAATAATTTCAAAGAAAAGAACATTCACAACTGAAAAAGTAAAAAAAAAGTACTTTGAAACAATCACTTAAAAGAATCTATCTGAGTCATGTTTGTAATAAAGCTTAGCATTTAGAAGATTTAAGATTTTAATCCCCTTAATGCTCTGCACACTTCAATGTTAACATTAATAAACATTTGACATACAGCATATGACTTTAAGTACTATTAATTGATTGAAAAGGAAATGGAGCTTTTAGAAATTAATGCGTTTATCATTTATATTCAATTCTGTTTTCTTTATAGATTATTTATTATAGGAGGGTATATACACATATTTATTACACCAGTATTAGTGTTGTTTTATCTTAATGCAGCTTTTATTCATTTGGATTTTGAGACTGATTGAAACATTGCTGTAATTTGTATCTTATAATTACCAGTATGTTGCACAGTAAATCTTCAAACAACTGTTTACTTGTTCTGAGACTGATATGTATATCAACCATACACATGAGTGAATTTGTGTAAAAGTATGACATCATGTAACCTTCAAAATGTAATAGTTACTACTACTATGTAGCATAGGTAACATTGATCAATGTAAGGAAGGAAGGGATGTCTAGCACAACAAAAGCAGGACAAAGGTTGACAAGGGGTAGAGACACTATAGCTGGTTGCTAGTTAAACAATGTTTTTTTTTTTTTTCACTAGAGTTAAAGTGAGACTGTAGCAAAAGCATTTTTTTTTTAAATAGAAAGGAGAAGGGTGCATTTTATTTGTGGTTTATTTCCCACTGTGGAATCATTTGTTCTTATTTATAAGGATTGAAAAATTAGAGGAAATCTTTTCAACGGGGGCAAAAACAAGGGGGAAACTTGACAAAGCTTCATATTTTTCCATAAACTACTGTTTTACTTCTACCTATTAATTTGTTTCTCAACATTTCTTGCTTCATGACATGGAAGTTGGTTTTAGAACATCTTTCAAATGAGGACTCACATGAAAAAAAGAGTGTATAACTCTTCCACATTTAGAATAAAAAATAGAGACAAATAATACAGGAAATTCATGTGATAAATATAATTTTGTAATTTCTTCTCATACATTATATGGCAGTCCTTTGAAAAAATTTAAATACTGGGAATATTTTACACATAGCTCTGATTATGTATGTCCATAATTGTATCTTTTACAACTCTCGGAAAGAGAGAGATTTATACTACCCGCCCCTTAGCTAAACTGTCTTGTACATATTACTTTATTCTGCCAACAAAATTGTGCAAACTCTGCAGGGACAGTAACAATGAGGGAGCAGTCAAACTGCACTGGCAGAAAGGATGGCAGTCTGGAACTCTGGAACATGTTATTATGCAAGGCAATGACAGTAAGCAACGTTATGTTTTGATGGCTTTATACCATCCCTGAAATCCATGAAATCCAACACAACAGCCAATGTTGGATATGTAGAAATCTAGCCTTGCCATTACACACAGTTATGTAATTGAATACGTTAAACAATATGTATGTCCATTATGTTTAAGGTATATCTAAACCTAATCAAAAACATATCATGCATCTTTAACAATACTTTAAAGTATTTTTAATATTTTAAAATGTATATCTTTCAATAAAATACCTGATAATCATGTCATAAAGTTTCTTGGACAAGTTCTTCCTGTATTGGAGTGGCAATGCTCTGTTCCTGTTTCCAAATGTATCTCCATTGTTGTCACCCTGTTACACACTCTTCTAATACACAATAAATGTTGGCATACAGGTGCACATTGCACAGCAAGGTCCACCATGAGAAAATCCACCCTGAAAAAAATATCTGCAGAAGTTACTGATGTGCATGCATGCAGACATGATGCAGTTACATAAGCAACACAGGATATTAAAAGGGTATTTTATAAGAAAAAACTACCTTATTTATCTGCGTATAACGTGCACCTTTTTCCTCTGAAAACAGAGGGTAAACAGTGCCTGCACGTTATACGCCAATATCATGTTTTACCAGCAGGGGGGCGCGGATCGGGGATCTGGCCCTGGAACAGCGCTCTCTGCATAGTCTAAAGTTGAAAAAAAAAAGTGACTTGCCAGCCCCTTGTACACCGCTCTTCCTCTGTCAGCGTCATTGTAAAACAAAGCTTGTAAATGTCTCTATAGCTCCGTTTTTTTCAGGCTGCTCTCCTCCTCCTCTTAGTGTAGCTTTGATTGGAGGAGGAGAGCAGTCACATGCCCATCAGAGGAGAGAAGTCATGTGACCAGGTTAGTGAAAAAAACGGAGCTATTGAGGTAAATGGAAGCTTCAGTGATTTTTTTTTTACTTAACTGTAGAGAATGCTGGCAGCACTGTCCCAGGAGACTGGGGGTCTCCTCGGAGTGCAGGGGGGGCTGTGTACTGGATGGGGGGATGTATAATGGATGGGGGCTGTATACTGGGGAGGGGGAATGTGTAATGTATGGGGGGGGCTTTGTACTGGATGGGGGATGTATAATGGATGAGGACTGTATACTGAGGAGGGGGGCTGTATAATGGATGGGGGGATGTATAATGGATGAGGGATGTATAATGGATGGGGGCTGTATACTGGGGAGGGGGGCTGTATAATGTATGGGGGGCTGTGTACTGGATGGGGGGATGTATAATGGATGGGGGCTGTATACTGGATGGAAGGATGTATAATGTATGGGGGGGCTGTGTACTGGATGGGGGATGTATAATGGAGGGGGGCTGTATACTGGATGGGGGATGTATAATGTATGAGGGGGCTGTGTACTGGATGGGGGGGTGTATAATGGAGGGGGGCGGTATACTGGATGGGGGGGTGTATAATGGATGGGGGGATGTATACTGGATGGGTGAGGCTTGTACTGTAAAGGGTACTGAGAAAATATGTTTTCCTTAAAAATTGGGGTGCGTGTTATACGCCGACGCGTGTTATACGCCGATAAATACGGTAAGTTGTTTGTTCTACACAGTGATTAAAGTCTTGTTTCAGTGCTCTGCCCTGCAGAGGACAAAGTACATGTAGTACATGACCTTATATTTTACGTGCATTTTGCACCCAGCTACGAGGTTGGATCCCTCACAGCTGTCCAACATTGTAGCTAGCATGTCAGCCTCTTTACCTTCTGCATTCTTTTTGCTTATGCTTGTTTTGAGCAAGTGTTTTGAGCTAAGACAAGCACCAGTTACCAAGAAGCTATCTCTTTGATAGCTATATTTTTGGGTGGCTGTGGAGGAAGGGGGACCCTGTCTGATCTTCTCATAGGTAGAGTTACCAAGCACATAAAGTGCATCTGGAAAATATTCACAGGGCTGGCTTCACTTTTTGCTATGTTACAGCCTTATTCCAAAAGTCTACAAACAATACCCCCATAATGACAATATGAAAGAAGTTTGTTTGAAATATTTGCAAATTTGCCTTTGCTGAAGCACCTTTGGCACCAATTACAGCCTCAAGTCTTTTTGAGTACGATGCTACAACCTTGGCATACCTATTTCGGGCAGTTTTTCCAATTATTTTTTGCAGGATCTCTCAGGCTCCATCAGGTTGGATGGGGACCATCGGTGCATAGCCATTTTCATATGTCTCCAGAGATGTTCAATCGGGTTCAAGTCCAGGCTCTGGCTGGGCCACTGAAGGACATTCAGAGTTGTCCTGTAGCCACTTCTTGGTTATCTGTGCTTAGGGTTGTTGTCCTGTTGGAAGATTAACTTTTGCCCCAGTCTGAGATCCTGAGCAGGTATTCATCAAGGATGTCTCTGTGTATTGCTGCATTCATCGTTCCCTCAATCCTGACTAGTCTCCTAGTTCCTGTCACTGAAAAACACCATGATGCTGCCACCACTGTAGGGATGGTATTGGCCAAGTGATGAGCGGTGCATGGTTTCCTCCAGACACAATGCTTGCTACTCAGGCCAAAGATTTCAATCTTTGTTTCACCAGACCAGAAATGCACTGTTAACTGTGTGCCTTTCCAAATTATGTCCAATCAACTGAATTTACCACAGGTGGACTTCAATCAAGTTGTAGAAACATCTCAAGGATGATCAGTGGAAACAGGATGCATCTGAGCTCAATTTTAAATGTCATGGCAAACAAATGTCTTTCATGTTGTCATTATGTGGTATTGTTTGTAGAATTTTGAGGAAAATAATGAATTGAATTCATTTTGAATTAAGGCTGTAACAAAAAAAAAATGGAAAATGTAAAGTGTTGTGAAACTCTCTGGATGCACTGTAGGAACATGGGACAAAGTGACACATGTACTTTGTTCCCGGGGAACAGAATACTAAAAAATGCAAGTGAGGGTTCATCTTTAAGCAATTTAACCACTTCCGGACCACTGCACGACGATATATGTCAGCACTTTGAAGAGTAATATCCCTGTTATGGCAGCAGCTAGCTGCCATAACCCAGGTATACATCTCTTCAGGCGGCGGTCCGGTTTCCAATAATGGTGGTCTCTGTGGTGGATTCGCAGCGAGATCACCAATGTCAGTGGCGGGAGAGGGCCCCCCTCCCACCGCTCTCCCATGCCCTCCGCCACTTACTGGAGACATCGGCAGAGGCGTAGGCGATTGGGTATGCTCTCATGCTGGGTATAGGGATGAGTGAGGGGAAGATGGCCCCCACTGTCTCCATACCATAGCAGGGCGGAAGCAACTTCAAAACTTCACTTCCACCCATAGCTCTTAAAGGGCCATTTTTTTTTCTAAATGACAATTTTAATTATTTTTTGCATTTTAATGTAAATATTAGATCTGGGGTCTTTTTGATCCCAGATCTCATATTTAAGAGGACCTGTCATGCTTTTTTTCTATTACAAGGGATGTTTACATTCTTTGTAATAGGAAAACAAGTGACACATTTTTTTTTTTAAATAACAGTGTCAAAAATAAAAATAAAAGATAAAATAAATAAAAAAAAAATTAACGCACCCCGTCCCACCGAGCTCGCGTACAGAAGCAAATGCATACACGAGTGGTGCCTGCATATTAAAACGGTGTTAAAACCACAAATGTGAGGCATTGCCGTGCTCGGTAGAGCGAGAGCAATAATTCTCACCCTAGACATCCTCTGTAACTTAAAAAATGCAACCTGTCAAATTTTTTAAACGTTGCCTATGGAGATTTTTATGGGTAAAAGTTTGTTGCCATTCCACAAGCGGGTGCAATTTTGAAGCATCACATGTTGGGTATCAATTTACTCGGCGTAACATTATCTTTCACAATATATAAAAATTGGGCTAACTTTACTGTTGTCTTATTTTTTATTTAAAAAAAGTGTATTTTTTTCCAAAAAAAGTGCACTTGTAAGACTGCTGTGGAAATACGGGTTGACATAAAATATTGCAACGACAGTCATCTTATTCTCTAGGGTGTTAGAAAAAAATGTATAATGTTTGGGGGTTCTGAGTAATTTTCTAGCAAAAACATTTTTTTTAACTTGTAAACAACAAATCTCAGAAAGAGGCTAGGTCCTTAAGTGGTTAACTGCCATTCAGCTTGGGTTAACATTTACTGTACAGAGAAAAATATTTTAGTCCTGTATCTAATCTCCCATTTGATCCGGAGCATAGAAAAAGCCCTTTAAAAGCATTTAGGGTGATAAAAAAATAAACTTTAGAATACCTCATAAACATTATTTTCCATATTTTAAGACTAAAGATAGTTCACCTTTAAATCTTTGTAGACCTGTTTATGTAGATAAAATATAATAGTAATTTTCATTCAAGTCTGCAAAAAGACTTCGAATATCAGTTATGCACTTAGTTATTCTTGTGCATTTATGAGCAAATCCTATTGCAGTAAGTGAAATGTATTGATTATGCAACATAATATAAAAGGAACCTTGCAGAATTAAATTACCTTAATTCCACAACTGTACCTTATTCAGACATGCTATATGCTGGAATAAAATGTTCTATTTTAAATGGATTGTTTTTGCATGAGGAAATTCCCAAATTTATCTGGCCTGACTTTAAATGATTTATGCTAATGCTCAATTAATGCATTAAATGATAAATCTTTGTATGGTTAATAGTGGAAAAGAGGCTTTATTTGCTAATGAATTATGTCATAGTCCTTTTAGTGCTGTATTTAAACATCACATAGAAGTAGATCATGTTTTTAGAAGTCATGAGTAGCCCCAGGCATACCATAATTTTAATTGATGTAAATGAAGAAAATAATGAAAGCTTGTGTGAGCTGACCCTGTTATGCAGGATGGATCACCCCAATTAATCAAAGAACCTCTAGAGATGGTACATTCATCTGGCCTCAGTGAGAGGTCTTAAGCAATTGTCCGAAATGTTTTTATACAGTAGCTGTAATATAGGAAAACTAAAATGCATTTATAAGATCTCAAATCTCTCTCCAAATGAGGCTTAAAAACACATCATACACATAAATTAATATTTGTTGTAATCAGCTTACAAAAGATGATTTCTATTTTAAATAGGTTTCCTCTGACCCTAGCCTCCTAATTTAGTACAAGAGAAGAAACATCTAATTGTATTTATTTTTTATGTTTGAAATGTCAATTGCTACTCGTTGCCTTTCACAGGGCAAAAGTAACATTCCCTAACATTCAATCCTAAGAGAAAATAGCCTCAAGAACATTCAATCAGCATAGTTAAAGAATATCCAATAGCCTAACATTATAGGCTAAGAACATTCAACCACATATGGAAATAGTATTAGGGAGACCTCTACATTGTAAACTAAGGGGTGTATTTCCCAAAAAAGTGGCACAGCAATTAATTAAAAAAAAAAAAACTGCATGCAATTTTTTTGTGCAAATGGGGGTAAAAATTTATAATAGGGTATTTTCTCTCCAGTTTGAATGTTTTTCATTTATAAGAATAGAGTGAACCAGGAAAATACTGCATTAAGATCACTATACGAAGCCTAACTTCATAGTTATATGTAAAATTGGTAAATGTTCCTTTACGACATGATAATACACAGCATCGTTACAGAAAAATGCAGAGGGGATTCCTAGTTGTACCAAACACCGAATTCCAGCAGTGATTAACATTCACCTCCTAATTCATTTATGAAAGGTATCTATGGTATCTCTGAGGCCCCGTACACACGGTCGGACAAAACCGATGAGAATGGTCCGACGGACCGTTTTCATCGGTTCACCGCTGAAGTGGCCTGATGGTCTGATGTGTGTACATACCATCAGTTCAAAAAACGATCAGGTCAGAACGCGGCGACGTAAAACACATGACATGCTGAAAAAAGTTCAATGCTTCCAAGCATGCGTCGACTTGATTCTGAGCATGCGCGGGTTTTGAACCGATGCTTTTCTGTACTAACCATCGGTTTGGTCCGATCGGGCAGCGGTCCATCGGTTCGGTTTTGAAGCATGTTTTAAAATTTTGGACCGAAGGAAAACAGACCGGTGGCCTATACACACGGTCGGTTTGGTACAATGAAACTGAACTTCGGTTCATTCTCATCAGTTCGGTCTGACCGTGTGTATGGGGCCTTAGAGTTTAGAAAGGTAGGCATAGTAGGCCAAAACCAAGGGCTGTAGCAGAAAACCAGGGCTCACAGAGGTCAACAATGAAGGATCAAAGGCACAGATCTGTCAGATACAGGAGTTGGTATAAAGTAGGAGTGGGTTGAAGCACTAAGGGAAACAAATTTCCCAAAGAGAGGCAAACAATATTCAATGCATTAAAAGACCATGCATAAATGCATGGTGAGATGGGGGAATATACAGGTAGATGGTAAAACAGGTGTAAATTGAAAATCCATAAACAAACTTACCAAAGGAGCTCCTCTCTCGTTCATATGATCAAAGAGATCAGCATGGCTGTGCAGCAACAGGTGCTGCATTTGTTGCCTATAAATACCTGATAAGGTGGGAGTCAACAGTGTTCCTTAACCAATCCTGTGAGTCTTAGATGGGTGTTTGTCCATATATGGCGCTTTTCTGTGGGCAGGTGTACTTAGACACCTGTGTGTTGTGACAGGTATTGGAAGCACCCATCCTTCAGCCGGCCTCTCGGCCGTTGGGGCATCTGCCGTCACCGCGTATAACACAATGACATCAGATGCAAACAAAGCCGCCGACAGAGAGAGTGGGAGGCAACTTACTGGCTAGATGGAAAGCCAGTGCGCAGCCTTGGGATGAAAAATACACCTGAGGCTGCGCTAGGTGCCATAGCCCACCAGGGGGAGCAGCTGTCCCATGAAGGATGGGCCAGAGGCCCCTCTGTGCCGGGGAGCTCCAATAAACCACCCAGCCGTGATGGCATGTCCTGAAACCGCCCATAAACAAACGAATTCTTAAGCAGAGTAATAGTGGGAAAATAAAAAATATGAAAAAAGGGAAAAATAGAGCCCTGGAGCACGGTGGGGGCACTAAAGTCCGGAAATCCCATCTTTACATATTTTACTTTTTAACACAGTGCTGTATTCTAGCCTAGGCCGGCACTTTGCGGGGGGCGACCAGCTAGCCACCCCCCTACAAAAATGGTACCCGCACCCTCCTCCCGACTCCCGCACGCAGGGCCACTATAAGAGTACTGTTTAGGAGTGCAACGGTTTTCGCCGGGTCCGGAGGGGGCCAGGAAGCAGTTTAAATAGGAGCTGCCCCCCTACAGCCATGATTCTGCTGTGGCCAATCATGGGGAGGGAAACAGTGGACAGAAAGCTGAGCGGCGGCGCGGCAAATCCAATTAGAGCCGCTCTCTCTCTGTTTTCTCCCTACAGCTTACAGAAAGGGAAGGGGGCGGCAGGGGAGATACAGACAGCCGGCAGGTCTCCTCTCCCTGTTACAGCGACACTCCAGAGTTCTCTGGCAAATAGAGAACTGTGTAATGTGAAGGGGTCCAGAGGTGCAGGGTGCTGTGTAATGTAAAGGGGTCCAGAGGTGCAGGGTTCTGTGTGATGTAAAAGGGTCCAGAGGTGCAGGGTGCTGTGTAATGTAAAGGGGTCCAGAGGTACAAGGGCTGTGTAATGTAAAGGGGTCCAGAGGTGTAGGGTGCAGTGTAAAGGGGTCCAGAGGAGGTGCAGGGTGCTGTGCAATGTAAAGGGGTCCAGAGGTGCAGGGTGCAGTGTAATGTAAAGGGGTCCAGAGGTGCAGGGTGCTGTGTAATGTAAAGTGGTCCAGAGGTGCAGGGTGCAGTATAATGTAAAGGGGTCCAGTGGTGCAGGTTGCTGTGTAATGTAAAGGGGTCCAGAGGGACAATGGCTATGTAATGTAAAGGGGTCCAGAGGTGCAGTTGTGGAGAGGGGGGTACACAGAATTGACAAAAAGATATTGAAGGATGCAGAGGTATGCAGGGGTCACAATGGGGTGTTTTTACATTTTAAAGGTGGGGGAATGCCAGATGTAGGATCCGCCCCGGGTGCCAAATGCTCTAGGTATGCCCCTGCTGGGGAAGCACAGCCACTCCTTTCAGGTGAGGAATTAAACCCTGAATCAAAGGGAAAAACGCTTAACAAAACCAAACTGGAAAGTGCAAGAGAATATTAATGCTGACAAAGAAGAACTACTGTTTAATCTCAATGATTTAAGGTCTAATACTGCTAAATGCATGTCTGCTCTCTCCCAACAATCCCATGAGCCATAACAACTAGAGGGCGCTATCAAGCAATTGAATGTTGCTTATGAGAACTACCAAAGACTGTGTGTTAAATATACTGATCTCTTAAAGCGGTACAACACTCAACGGTCATTGGAAGAATTAAAGGGATTTGAGATGCTCAATCTTGAAAGAGACAATTTAGTGGTGCAAACAAAGACAAAGGTAGAAGTGAGAATAACACGGCTTCATGAATTCAGATCTTATCGTTCTGCATCTACTAGATGCTCCACAAGATCTTCCAAATTCCTACAATCAAGATCTTCTGCACTCAGTCAACAACTCATAAAGGCCCATGATGATGCTGAAGCTTCTAAAATTCAGGCAGCTTTCACCCAAAAGAAAGCAGAAATGGAAGCCGAAGCTGCACACCTGAAAGCAGAGGGATCTCTTATCTGGGAATTACCCTCACTAAATCCACAAGAAGTCTCTTTGCCGCAAATTATATTGAAGCCAAACAAATGCTTTTGAAAGAAACAACCAAATTGTCCAAACATGAATTCTCCTGGTCTGGGCGCCTGGCAGCATTCAAAATGCTAGTCCTGCCAAAACTATTGTACATCTTTAGAACACTTCCAATACCTCTCACCCATTCCTACCTACAGTCACTCCAATCCATGATCAGCCACTATGTGTGGAAAGGGAAGAAACCTAGGAGTAATCACGCTAAGCTTATCAAACACAGGCATGCGGGAGGCATGGGGTTTGTTGACCTGACAGACTACTACTTAGCCACCATACTATCCCAACTGAAAGAGTGGATGTCTAATACACCTACCACGCTATGGGGAGACATAGAAAATAACCTGACACCAGGGAAGAACCTCAAAGACTGGTTATTTAGTACTGTCTACAAACAGCCACTTTTGACCCATTATTCCCCCACTATCCGAGCTTCCATCAAGGCATGGAAAACCTTACACTACACAAATGGTCTCACTCACTAACCAAGAATGTCCATGTTCCCTTGAAGGTACTTCACTTCTTATCCCCAGACTTGAACATACCTACCTGGCTATCACAACGGGAAACCCATTTAGAGACGCTCAGATCTGTAATAGAAGGCAAACCATTCTCTGTTATGCAGAGAGACTTTGACGCTCCCACCAAAGACTACTTTAGGTATTACAGGATACAACGGAGTGTAGAAGCACTCCCCTCTCTAGACAGCAAACTACCTATTAAGTTATGGAATTTCCTTTTTACTGACAATACCAATTGTAAAGGGACTTCCCTCTTCTACTCTTTATTGCAAGAAAAGACAACATTTTACAAATCTAAACCTTTATCGATTGGGAACGGGATTTACAAACCCAATTCACTGACCATCAATGGCAAACAGCCATACAAACAGTCTACAAAACTACTAACTGCACTTCTTTATGGGAATTATCACATAAAACCACATTGAGATGGTACTTAACACCCCATAGGCTAGCTAAATTCCACACGCTTTTGACACCTTATTTCTGGAGGGAATGTAAGTGCACTGGTACCCTCTTACACATTATGTGGTCTTGCCCACCTATTAGAAGACTGTGGACAGAAGTTGAAAACATTTTGTGATATATCCTGCAATATCCTATCACACCTCAGCATTATACATCTCACAATGGAACTGATTCCACCCAAGCTTAGACTCATTACTACCCATATATTATTGGCAACCAAGCTCCTGATAACCAGAAAATGGAAAACAACAGAAATCCCTAGCAGCACAGAAATCCTGGCACTAGTGCAAAACCACTACATTTATGAATCCTTACTCTCAAGGGGTAAACCTTCACATGCCAAACTGCAAAATATTTGGCATCCGTGGGTTCAATGGTATGATAAGAATAAACCTTAACTCGTCGAGTATAAAATATAGGCATACAAAGTGCTCTGTCTTTTTCCCTCCTCACCCCTCCTTTCTCGTCCCCATTTTTTTTTCTCCTCCCTTCCTTCCTCTCCCCCTCCCCTCTTCCTGTACCTTTTCATTCTACCTCCAGACTCCTACTCAAGTTCGAAGGTAGTTTTTATCCTACTATGGTTTCTTTGGTTACTGGTGGTTGAATTTATTGAATTTAAACCTAGTGAACAACCACCATGTTTTATGCACCTCCATGTTCTTTTCCGTTATGTTATGTATACGAATGGTATTGAATACTACCGTACATGTATCACATTTCTTATGTGTATCGTAAAAATGTTCAATAAACATATTTTTTTTAAAAATTGAAGAAGCTTGCGTTACTCCAACAGTGTAGCGCAAGCCGGTGGAGACTCTTTGCATGCTGCCCCCCTGCAAAGTGCTGCCCTAGGCCTGGGCCTTGTTGGCCTAGGCCAGGATACAGCATTGGGTCAACCTGAAAAGGCTATAAGACTTTATACTATTCTGGATGAGCAGAGCAACAGATCTCTTTCAAGAACACAGTTTTTTGAATTGTTGAACATAACAGGAGATGCTCTACCTTATACCCTGAGCACTTGTGCCGGCACTACAGAAGTCTTAGGTAGGAGAGCCAGCGGTCTTGTAGTTGCTCCCCTAAATGACAATGTGGAAATATTCTTGCACACTATCACTGAGTGCAACAAAATCCCAAACAACAAAGAGGAGATCTCTACACTTGAAGCTGCCTTTCACCATTCTCACTTGAAGATCCTAGCTGACCAAATACCAGCCCTCGACGCCGAAAGTGCTGATATCCTGCTGTTACTCGGCCGAGACATCTTAAGGGTGCGCAAGGTTTGACAGCAAATCAACGATCCACATGATGCAAAATATTCTCAGTGTCTGGATCCAGGCTGGGTCGTCATAGGCAATGTCTGTCGATACAAAGGCAGCAGGTCTTACTCGGTCTCTCCCTTTAACCACTTAACCCCCGGAGCATATTGCTGCCCAAAGACCAGAGTACTTTTTGCGATTCGGGACTGCGTCGCTTTAACAGACAATTGCGCGGTCGTGCGACATGGCTCCCAAACAAAATTGGCGTCCTTTTTTTCCCACAAATAGAGCTTTCTTTTGGTGGTATTTGATCACCTCTGCGTTTTTTATTTTTTGCGCTATAAACAAAAATAGAGAGACAATTTTGAAAAAAATGAATATTTTTTACTTTTTGCTATAATAAATATCCCCTAAAAATATATAAAAAATATATTTTTTTCCTCAGTTTAGGCCGATACGTATTCTTCTACCTATTTTTCGTAAAAAAAATCGCAATAAGCGTTTATTGATTGGTTTGCGCAAAAGTTATAGCGTTTACAAAATAGGGGGTATTTTTATGTCATTTTTATTAATATATTTTTTTTACTAGTAATGGCGGTGATCAGCAATTTTTTTTCGGTATTGCGACATTATGGCGGACACTTCGGACACTCTTGACACATTTTTGGGACCATTGGCATTTTTATAGCGATCAGTGCTATAAAAATGCATTGGATTACTATAAAAATGCCACTGGCAGTGAAGGGGTTAACACTAGGGGGCGGGGAAGGGGTTAAGTATGTCCCTTGTGTGTTCTTACTGTGGGGGGGGGGGGTGGCCGCACTAGGGGAAACACTGATCCTCTGTTCATACATTGTATGAACAGAAGATCAGCGTTTCCCCCGCTGACAGGACCGGGAGCTGGGTGTTTACACACACAGCTCCCGGTCCCGAGCGATCGCGTGTGCCCGGCGGCGATCCCGCCCGCCGAGCACACGCACGGGAGTCGGGGGCGCGCGCGCCCCTAGTGGCGGCTGAGAGAGAGGACGTTATACTACGTGCTCTCGCCCAGCAGAGCCAACTTGCCGACGTAGAACGGCGGTGCGCGGTCGGCAAGTGGTTAAAACACACATCCTGTCAAATGGACTGACTAATTGTTCTGCACAACGACCACATCAAAATAATGTGAAAGATAGACTGTTTGAAAAAGGTGCACAATGACACATCATACAAGATGATGAGAAAGCCCTTAATGTCTGGGATAACAAAACATCGGAAACACAGGCCGCGATTCAGATACATTGTCATATCTTTGAGCGGGTGTAACGCATCTCCTATGCGCTACGCCGACGTAACATTGAGAGGCAAGTACTGTATTCAGAAAGCACTTGCTCCCAAAGTTACGTTGGCGTATTGTAAATGGGCCGGCGTAAGCCCCCGTAATTCAAAGTAGCAAGGGAGTGGGCGTGTTGTATTGTAATGAAGCGTGACCCCATGTAAATGCATGTCCGATCGAACGGCGCATGCGCGCGCATTCTCAAAATCACGTCACAAATACTCCCTAAGATACGTTGGCTCAATGCTTTGTCGACGTGAACGTAACCTACGCCCAGCCCCATTCACGTACGACTTACGCAAACGACGTAAAATACATCACTCTTCCGACGTTTCCGACGTCCATACCTTAACATGACTTACCCCTGCTTTATGAGGGGTAAACTTACGCCGGACCGACGCCTTATGTAAACGGCGTAGCTAAATCCGACGGGGGCAAGTACGTTTCTGAATCGGCGTATCTACCTCATTTGCATATTCAACGCGTAAATCTACGGAAGCGCCCCTAGCGGCCAGCGTAAATATGCACCCAAGATACGATGGCGTAGGAAACTTACGTTGGTCGTATCTTGGCCAAATTCAGGCGCAACTGCCTTTCTAAATAAGCACATAGATATAACGGCGCTCATTTGGACTTACGACGGCGTATCTGGAGATACGCCGTCGTAAGTCCTTTCTGAATCCGGGCCACAGTGTTCGAAGTAAACACTAAAGACAATGGCCCGGATTCACAAAGCACTTACGCCGATGTATAACATGTTACGCCGACGTAAGTGCAAATGTGCGCCGTTGTATCTGTGCGCAAGACCCACAAACAGAGATGCGCCTAAAAACAGGCTACACCCCGCCAACGTATCTTGCTTACGCCCGCGTAGAGTGGGCGCACATTTAGGCTGGGAGCATGGTGCCGCTCCCATTGATTGGTCATTCAAACATGCAAATGAGGGAAATACGGCGATTCACGAACCTGCGTGCGCCCGACGCAGGCTACGAGAGGTGCGCGTAAGTTGTACGTCCGGCGTAAAGTTAAGCCCCATAAAGGAGGTGTAACCCAGCAGCAGACATGCAAAGGTCTGCACCACATATTTTACGTTGGACGTGTGCCTGGCTGGGCGTAGGTTACGTTCATGGTGTACGCAGTGATCCGGCATATCTTAGGCAGTTGTTCTGACGTGGTTGTGAGCATGCGCAGAGGGATGCGTCCACGTCCTGGCGCATGCACAATTCGTGATACGTATCTGTCTGGCGCTCGGCCCATCATTTGCATGGGGTCACGCCTCATTTGCATGGCTCACGCCCACTTCCACCTACGCCGGCGTACGCCTTTGAAACCCAGCGCAGTTTTGGGAGCACTGGCTTTGTGAATTCCATGCTTGCCTCTCTGCGCTGCATCGGCGTAGCGTATATTGAAAAAAGAGATAACCGCTCAGGGAAACCAGAGAGCCACTATCCTTAGATCCGAACCATGGGTGCAGGCAATGCAATGATAATGCAAGCTTGAGGAAAGAAAGGCTAGGACTGCCGCACTCCAAAAAAATCCTGGTTTATTAAAGTGGAGTTCCACCCATAAATATAACATTACATCAGTAGTTTTAAAAAAATGTCATTAGTCCTTTAAGAAAATTTTACCTAGGTGCTTAAGCTTCCTAACCTAAACCGCACAGACTCCTGGGAATGTAGTGGGTGTAACTTTCCAGGAGTCTGTGCACTCCCCAGTCTCGAAGAATCATGTGACTTGGACAGTACAGGTGCTGAAACCTGATCTGAAACCTATTACACTGCTTGTGCAGCACTGAGCATGTGCGAAATCTGCAAGGCTGAAATTCAGGAAGTCATACAGTCTGGCTTCATAATGCCCACACTTAAGATGGCTACGGTCAAATTCTATTTTATAAAGTGTCTAAATGCTGTAACAACCTAACAAAACGGACCTTAGTTTACAGACTAACTTTACTAGAATACATTAAGCTTGTGTATTACAGGGGTATTTATATTTAAAAAGTGAAATTGTGGCAGGAACTCCGCTTTAAAAATTGGTCACAAAACAACATGCCACGGCCAAAAAACAGAATAAAGCTTCCACCTACGCCGGTGTACGCCTTTGAAACCCAGCGCAGTTTTGGGAGCACTGGCTTTGTGAATTCCATGCTTGCCTCTCTGCGCTGCATCGACGTAGCGTATATTATTTGCGCTACGGCGGCGTAATGTGCGCCCGCGAGTTGGCAGCTACCATGGAAGACAAAGGATTCTTGAAAACCATGAGTAAAGTGATATATCAAGATGATTCCAAGTTGGGTAGCACCTCTACCATTTTGTAAGAGAGAGAGAGTTACCGCTCCAGGTGGATTGTGTTGGGATGATCAGTATGGTCTCAGGAAATCAAGGGTGCTGGCAATGCACACGGCAACAAGTAAAAAGAGGAAATATGGACAGCCGCACTCCAAAAAACCTTGATGGTTGTCTTTATTTAAAAAGAGGAAAAATGCACTACAAGTCACAGCACACGACAGCTGACGCGTTTCGCACTATTATCTAGTGCTTAATCATATCATTTTGTACCACAAGAAATAGACTACCAAAAAAAGAGTGAAACGCATTAGGAAGTTCTCTATGCCTGAACAATGGCACTTGTTCGAAAGATTGATACATGTTGCTGCCTTGCCCTCTGAAGATGGATATTTCCTTGTCACAGCCTGGACCTTTGAGACCAACATCTGCAAGTATATGTTAATGCGTGCATTGTTTCCCTTGTTCTTCCCGTCCCTCTTGTTTTGCAGGTGTTCTTGGAAGAACTTTCATTACTTATATTTGGACTTGGATTGAAGTTGTTAATACCGTATTTATTGGGGTATTGCACGCTCCGGCATATAGCGCGCACCCCTAAAGTGGACCCGACATTCCTGTAAAAAAAACATTTTATTAAATTTTACTACTTACAGTTTTGGTGTCTTGCGCGTCTATCGGCGGCCTCGTCGGGTCCGGCTTTCATCTGCCGCTTCGGGTGTCCTCTTCGTCAGGTCCGGCGTCCGTCTGCGGCTTTGGGTGTCCTCTTCGTCGGGCCCGGCATCCGTCTGCGGCTTTGGGTGTCCTCTTCGTCGGGTCCTGCGTCCGTCTGCGGCTTCGGGTGTCCTCTTTGTCGGGTCCAGCGTCCTTCTGCGGTGTCCTCCCCGCTCGATCCCCGTGCCGAGTTTGAACACTGCACCGGCATATACCGAGCGCAGTACACTCGGGTATAGTCGGGCAGGCTCGGCTACTCTCGCGCTCACGTCCTGGACGTCCAGGACGTGAGCACAAGAGGGGCCGAGCCTGCCCAACTATACATGAGTGTACTGCGCTCGGTATATGCCGGCGCAGTGTTCAAACTCGGTGCGGGAAAGCAGGTATCGGCGTATATCGTGCACCCATAATTTTGCCCTGATTTTCAGGGCAAAAAAGTGCGCGGTATACGCCGATAAATACGGTAATTGAAATTGTAGATTTCAACAAGGAGTGTCATGTTTCCCATGCTTTGTGATATCCATTTAAATGTTATATGCATTATTCTGTCCCTGTTCCTCCCCTTCCTGTATCTCAGCTTACTCTATATAGTTAGCCCCACCCCCTTCTCCCAGTAATGCATCAGCACATGTGTGGACTAGATCACATTATGATCTTTTGACCTATCCAATGTTCATTGTTGTAAGATCCTCACAGTCTATGGATTAAACTTCACAAGATCAACACGGTGTTGTCTGGATTGAGTCACTGTCTGTTTATCCTAATAAGATTGGGGTTATCGACATCTCAACACAATTAACTGTAAGTTATGGAGATCACACTTTCAATGCTTAGATTGGAGAGACAGAACAGACATCATCCGTCTGACCTGACTCAGCCTATCAGAGGAAGCTTTGTATCCACTGATAGAATACATTGCTTTCTCCGAATGGATAAGTGCCGCTGTGACAGACTCTACTGTGTTCCAGTATGAGACTGAAAGTCTCGGCTCAAACCTGGAACACAGTGTGGTATGCTGTATGTAGCCTCAGTGCACATCCAGTGAGGGGCATAGTTCATTTTGGCCAAACTGGCCCAAACGAACTATGTAAAGTGCATGAAAAGATGGATTTCAGCTTTAAATCATTTGTAAAGGGTTTCAGTCTGGAAAACTTGTCAAACAATGGAGTTTTGTGTCTACAAAATTGTATCAATTCTGTATAGCAGATTGCGCTGCAGTATCTGGTTCATTACACTGTCAGTTGTCAGCAACAAAATCCACATACACCTAGCAGGGATCTCCTTCATATTATTTATAAGGGCACTTTCACACTGATCCATTGCAAAAATGTGGTAAAGACACATATAAATTTTGCCACAATTTTACTTCAATTTTACCACATTTGCAGTATGTTTTTCACTGGACATGTCACTCAAAAACATCAAAAACACAACACGGGTGCATTTTTTATGCATTTTTAATGCATTATTTTGCGGGGGTGTTTCAACAGGGAGGTTTTTTTACAGCACCATAAATGCAGCAAGCAGTATTTTACTAAATTCAGCAGACTCGCAAAGCATCAGTGTGAAGAGATCCATAGGATTACATGGCCACACTTTTTTCTTCTGCTTTTTTAAATGCAAAAGCGGAAGAAAAACTAATGAAGCCCCGTACACACGGCCGAGGAACTCGACGTGCCAAACACATCGAGTTCCTCGGCCAGTTCAGCCCTGAAGCCGCCGAGGACCTCGGCGGGCCGAGAGCTCCCATAGAACAACGAGGAAATAGAGAACATGTTCTCTATTTCCTCGCCGAGGTCCTCGTCGGCTTCCTCGGCCGAAAGTGTACACACGGCCGGGTTTCTCGGCAGAATTCAGCCAGAAACTCGGTCGGAAGCTGAATTCTGCCGAGGAAACTGGTCGTGTGTACGGGGCCTCAGTGTGAAAGCAGCCTTACTCATCTCGTTGAATTTACTTAGACTATAGTTATAGACTATTTTTCGATTTGGTTGAATGTTCTTCACCTCTTCTGGTTGAATGTTATTTTCTCTTAGGCATGAATGTTAAGGAATGTTACATATTTCACACATATTACAAACAATAATGGCATTATCAGTGACTTTTGCAAAAATGCTAAAACATTTACAGTTTTTTTTTTTAAATAGACCCCTTAAAGTAAACATTTCCTAAGAGCAATATGGAGGATGCCGTTGCCAGTTTCCCTTTAAAATGACTGGTTACCTGGCTGTTATGCAGATCCTCAGGCTTCAATACCTTCCGAGTCCATGACCTAAAATCAAGTTCTTATCTGCATGATTCTGAGTTAGATGTTTAAAGTAATAAAGCAAGTGGGTCTGCATGACAGACAGAAAACTCTGTAATTAGAAGTCAACATTATCATACTCTAGGTTTTCTTTTTTGGGGGGAAAACATTGTCACGTTTTGTAATAGTACATTTTTTGTACTGATAATTCTTTAAGTTTGCCATTATACTTTTAGAGAGTGTTTTCACATTACAAAGTGAATGTTCTTGTAACTGAGCAAGTTAAGGGCAGCTGCACTCAATGCAATGAAATAAACAATCCTGTCTTTCTACATTTTCCTTGCACATGAATATTTTCCCTCACATGTTTATTCCATTAGGGCTACTAGGGATAGATTTATGACTTACTTTTAAGAGTTAGGTTTCTGGGTTAAAGCCCAGTCTCACCATGTAATCATTGCTGTTCTAATCATTATTTTATTTTTGACATCAGCCAATTATGGCTTCTGAATGGCATCCAGCAACCTCCAGTTTAGAGCATTGCTGTTATGACAGCGGCATCACAAGTGGGTGTTTTCTGAAAGCAGGATGCATGCTACTGCATTCCACTTTGTAAGCACCACTTTTCTTGAATGACAATTGTGCTGCTCTATTTTGCAGTAAAGATAATGGATTTCTGTGCTCTCCTATCAGTGCAAAATCAGTGATTTCAGCTCCTCCAGCACTATCATGGAACACTATCAAGCTCGGGGCACTGATTTACTGGAACTGTTCATAATTAAAGTGCTACTAAAGTCATTTTTTTAATGAAAATAACAAATATGTTATACACACCTGCTCTCTGCAAAGGTATTGCACAGAGTGGCTCCAATGTTCCTCTTCTGGGGTCCCGGCGGTGATCTTGGCTCCTCCTCTTCTTTTTAGGACAACCATAGCCAGTAGCTTGCTATGGGGAGAAACATATTCTGCACGCTCCCGACCTGTGTGTCTATGGAGCCGCTGTGAAATCATGTAGAATTATTTTTTTTTATAAAGCACAATAGGACACAGGACACAGGTGGTTGTTATCTAACAATGAGGATGGTATAAAGATCACATCTTTTGTAGCAGCGGGGAGAGGAGAAGAGCAGCGCTACTGAGAGCTGACAGGCAGAGAGTGGTAGGGGGAGTAGGACAGAGGGAGACAGAGGAGAGCTGTAGATAGCTGCGGATGACGTAGGCACGTCTTGATTAACCGCAATCAGTTTACAGGGGGGAGGGCACAGCCAGGCAGGATCAGCCAGGTATTTTAGGTGATACAAGGAGCCAAATTACACAGCACAAACACTGTGCTGTATAACATGTTTTAAGGGAACAGGATGCATTTTTTTTTAACTATTTTTATGGTAACAAATATCCTTAAAGCGGGGGTTCACCCTTAGAGGGCACTTTTCCCCCTTAGATTCCTGCTCGTTTTTACTAGGGGAATCGGCTATTTGTTTTAAAATATGTGCAGTACTTACCCGTTTACGAGATGCATCCTCTCCGTCGCTTCCGGGTATGGGCTGCGGGAATGGGCGTTCCTTCTTGATTGACAGTCTTCCGAGAGGCTTCCGACGGTCGCATCCATCGCGTCACGATTTTCCGAAAGAAGCCGAACGTCGGTGCGCAGGCGCAGTATAGAGCCGCACCGACGTTCGGCTTCTTTCGGCTACGAGTGACGCGATGGATGCGACCGTCGGAAGCCTCTCGGAAGACTGTCAATCAAGAAGGAACGCCCGCTCCCGAAGACCCATACCCGGAAGCGACGGAAGAAGATGCTGCTCGAAAACGCGTAAGTACTGCTCATATTTTAATACAAATAGCCGATTCCCCTAGACCGAACGAGCAGGAATCTAAGGGGAGAAAAAAAAAAATGTAATACATGGGTGAACTCCCGCTTTAAGGTAAAAAGTAGTCCTTTAGTAGTGTCTTTATTTTTTTCTGAATCACAGACCCAGAGGAAGTTTGCAGATCAAGAACTCTAAAGTCACATAGATTATTCTAGCTCTATGCTGATTTAAGTTCAATGCCTTAAAAGGTGCTGCAGCCAGAGACAGTCAGAGAACTAGCATTTTTAGCAGTGGCATCCTAAATATTGTCTTTAATAATAAATACCTAATTAAATAAATACTGTGGCCCAGATTCAAGAAGCACTTGCGCGGGAGCAAGTGTGATTTGCGCCGCGCAAGTACTGATTTGCTCCCATGCAAATTTGCGGCTGATTCAATAAACCAGTTAAGCCTGAAATGCGGCCATTTTCCCGCGCACGCAGCCTAGCTGCTCCTGCGCAATTTTCGCGCAATTTTGCGCGGGGTGTAAGTTGCGCCTTCATGGAATTCCCTCAGCGAATATGCAAATTAGGTACTGCCGATGATTCAGAAACATGCGCGTGTGATGCGCATCTTGCGCTGGAAGCGCGCAAGCTTTTTTCCCCGGGCAAACTTGCTCCTGCTAAAAGCAGGGGCAAGTTAGCAAAAGATGGCCAAATGTCATCTGAAGGAGCGCGCAACTTCAGCAGCACCTAGACAGACGAGCTGAACAAGCAGAGAACCCACATTTTAGGGACCTCACATCTGTGCACCAACATGCCAGGGGCAGCTATGGTTCTTGATATTCTATTGACTGAGCTGACTCGTAGGAGGGCACGGGAGAGGATTTACAGAGGGCGCTACAACCTTTTTCAGATGAGTGATAATGAGGTGTATCGCATGTTTCGCTTCAGCCCTGAAGTCATCCTTGAGTTGGTAACAATCCTGCAGGATGACATCAGCAGCCCGACCCATCGGGGACAGGCAGTGCAGCCACTGGTGAAGGTAGTGGCAACCCTTCATTTTTTGTCAAGTGGCTCATTTCAGCGCACAGGTGGAATGGTGGCGGGGATGTCCCAATCCAGCATGAGCAGGTGTGTCCACCAAGTGATCCCTGCAATACTCAGACGCATGGGCACACAATTTATCAAACCAACCACGGCTGACCTGCGGCAGAAGGCAATCAGTGATTTTTATGGAATAGCCAGATTTCCACGCACTGTGGGTGCAATAGATTGTACCCATGTGGCACTACGCCCCCCCCCCCCCCCGGCTCCTCGAGCATATCTACTGCAACAGGAAACATTGGCATTCGATAAATGTGCAGATGATTGTGGATGCACATGGCCTCATATGGCATGTCCGTGCCAAACACCCAGGGTCAAGCCATGACAGTTTTATTTACCGACACAGCCCCATCCCAACCGAGTTTGACCAGAACATGTATGGAGACAGCTGGCTGATTGGTGAGTGACATGGGTGTCAGGTATGACTGCCCCCCCCCCCATGATGCACACATCACAAGGGGCACATGCACGACTAACATCCTCCTGTCTTTTCCCTTCCAGGTGACTCTGCATATGCCCTGGGTCCTCACATGATGACCCCATTTCGTAACCCTCAAACACCAGGAGAGGAAAGATATAACGAAGCCCATGCACGTACCCGTGCGGTGGTGGAGCGCACATTTGGCATCCTTAAATCTCGATTCAGATGTCTGGATAAATCAGGGGGGACCCTGTTGTATTCACCCAACTTTGTGTGCCAAATCGTCGGGGCATGTAGTATTCTCCACAATTTAGCTCAAAGAAGGGGCATGCACATTGAGCTACGCAATGACCTTACCCCCGAACCACGCAACCCCCCCCCCCCAAGAAACACTACCGGATCTTCTGAGGGAAGAGCAATACGGAATGGTCTTGTGGAACGTCTCTTTGCACATTAAACACACCCTGATCTTGTCACAAGTATAATGCATGTATGCACACCACTGTAGTCCCTAGCACACACCCGACACATGCACCCCAAATTGGATTAGACCCAACAATACCCCATGGTATTAGGGAGCAGCAACGCCGCGTCAAGGCTCGAATTATGTTGCTGTCCATTCATACACCTTTCACATGGCAGAGGGTGACACCCCTTTTCCAGCAGGAGTGCCACCCCCCCCCCATTCACACACCAGTCACACTGTAGTATACACTCCTCACCGTGTGTAGGGACTACAAATAAATATATAAGCTCATATCCTGAGCATATAAAATAAAAATAAACTCATATCCTGAGCATATAAAATAAAAATAAACTCATATCCTGAGCATATATAAAAAATAATATAAAATAATATTCTGTGCATAAAAAAAATGTAGACATTAAATTATTTTTTGTTTTTTTTCTTTGGGCCAAGGGTGCCCCGGCTCTGGCTCCTCAATCTCCGTGGTGCGGAGGAGGCATGGGGTGGGGATTGAGGGGGGGAGGAGCATCAACCCCTACTTCCACACTCCGCGCAGGTGGTGGCTGCATGCCCTCCATGGCGTTGGCCAGGCGGGCAAGGATGGTGTTGGTCTGGGCCAACATCCTCATTTGGCGGGTGGTGGTATCCCGCTGATGACGGCGGGTCATTCTCCCCTCCTCCCGCACTGCAGCGGTGTTGGCCTGCACAGCAGCGGTATTGGCCTCCACCGCAGCTGTCATCCTGCTTAATAAAGAGAGTGTGGTCTCCTGAGCCACCAAGCAGGTGACTATGGCCTTGGAGTTGCCACTAATTTCCCCCAGGCTCTGTCAGACATGTTTGTCCCGGTCTGCATGAGGGCATGCTGCACAGAGGTGGAGGTGGATGCCATGCTGTCCGCCAGACGACGCACCTCTCCCACCATGGCCCCTATATGGCGGGTCTGCAGGGCCTGCTCCTCCAGCAGACCGTCACGGAGGCTGGAGGATATATGCCTCGTTTTGGACTGAGCCTTCCTGGGAGGAGAGGCTCGGGCACGGACAGAGGGAGAAGGGGAGGGGTCCACAATGGAGGGGCTTGCCCTGGAGGGGGATGACGTGCTGGGCGGGAGGGTGGTGGGTTGCCCAGGGATGGTGGTATCCTCCTGGAGGGAGCCAGAGTCCTCCTGGATGAGGAAAAAGGAATCCTCCTCCAATACCACTTCCTCCTCCATACTTGGCCCCGGTTGGATCTCCTCCTGGACCAGCATAGACAGAATGTCCATGGGGCCTGACTGGACCCCTGGCTCTGGTATGGATGGGCTGGGTCGACCCGCAGCCGAAGACGGCCCAGCTTCATCTTCCTCATCACCACCTGTGGATGACACCAAAACGAAATATTTTGCTGGTGCAACACACTTGTCACATGTTCATTTCTACCCCCTCCCATGATGCACAGCAGATATGAAACAAAAATAATACTTCCATCTTCACTTCTACCCACAAATATGTTCACTTCTACCCCCTCCCATGATGCACAGCAGATATGAAACACAAATAACTTACCAGTCCCCAAGTTCCCAACAGTGGAGTCGTACCCTTCAAGTCCCTCCACCTGCTCCTGCACAAACGTTTGGGCAATAAGCTGCTCCTCCTGATTGAGGCGGATATTACATTGTGGGCCACCTCCCGTGCCACCGGTATATTTTCGGATAAGAGCCAGTTTATCCCGGACCCTGCGCCTCATATCGTTGAGCTTTTTCTGGATGTCATCCCAGGTACGCTCTTCATTACCCAGGGCATTGATGTCCAGGGCTATGGCTTCATATATAGCCCTCCTTTGGGCAACGGTGGTGTTTGCCCGCTGGGCACCATATAGAAGCTCTTTATGTTGCTAAAGTGCAGCAATTAAGATGTCCATCTCCGCAGCCACAAAGTTTGCCTTCCTTTTTTTGGTTCCTTTAGGAGATGCCATCTCTTGAAAATGGGCTGAATTTCTTTGCTCAGGGGGGGTAGGAAAAAGCAGGATGAAATTCAGCAAAGAACCTGCGCAAGTCTGCTCCTATTTATTTGCTCAATGCAAGCAGCTGAGCATGATTTGCCCTGAAATTATGCTAGGCGCAGTTTGACGCATGCGCAGACGGCAGCGCTCTAACTGCGCATACGCGCGCCCGGCGCAAACCTCTGCTGAGCCGAAAATTCCTCATTTACATAGGGGCACACCCACTTTGACTTGCACGGCCTTGCGCCCTCAGCTTTGCCTTAAACAGGAGCAAATTAACTGAACAAACGATTCCTGAATCAGGTGGCAATTTGGCAAAATTGCTCCAGCGCAGAGAAATTCAGCTGAGCAGCTCATGTGTAAGTAATGGGCAAATCTACCTGAATCTGGGCCTGTATATATAAAGATAAATATAAAAATGAAGTAAAAATCTATGCTTGATGACGGATTGCTTTAAATGACAATGGTGACTTTTAAAAAGCAATTTGAGTATAAAAGAGGATATATGGTTTCTCATTTGTAATCAATAATTCTACTGCATTGCTCTTTATGTTTTTAATAGCTACTGTATGCTTCTAGTAGCTGCTTGTAATTTATTATAGATAGAAAAAATTGTATTTTCTTATAGATAGTTTCCTGCATCTTTAACAAAACAAATGACGAGAAGATGAGATACAACTGAGGTCCTAGAACACACCAGCTGTTGCTGTTGCTCCTCCCTGCTGTGCCATGAGACTTGTGCCCTCTCTGGAAGGCATGGCAATCAGATGACATCTCTTGTGCTATGCTACTGCGGGACACTCGGTTGATTCTAAGGTAATGATCATCTGGTTGAATGCACAAAAATCAATGCCTATAGTGTAGACGTGGAACAAACACACAAAGCAGATGGCTGGAGGCCTGCTCATTCCTGTTTCTGGAGCTGTTTACATTCTTAAGTGACTAATTTTGACATGTTATACTACTGATGAAGTTTTTTTTGTATGACTTAGTAAACTGTGTACAGTATTGTCTGGGGCCTTACTGATTGTATTGTGGAGACTTATGTCTGCTGTTTTTAGTTCAATGACAAGCAATCAATTAAAAACTATGCATGTTTGTTTAAATATGCCCTCTGTGGACAAGACACAGTTTAACATTTTTGTGCTTAGTGTCAAAATATATTAAGACTACAGAAAGTGATAAAAATTATCATATAACAACAATACAGATAGTATATGTTTTGTGTGGTTTGACATACAGTAATACTGTTTAAGGCATAACAATTAAAATGAGAAATACAACTAATGAAAAATTAAATAATATAGATAAACTTTACATTTGGCCAATTTTCCCACCTGTCTGAATCTTCGGCTAATGAAACTGGAAGTCTATCATTTAGGGGCGGTAGCACTACCAGTGCTAAATGACTTCACAAATGTCATTTACAAATACGCCTCTGTTTGTAAACAACTCAGTGGAATCCTGAATGATGTTATTTTTTTTCTACATACTGGCGGGTGGAAATCATTAAGGGGCATGGTGCTTGCACAGCAAGATTGCCGCTTAACTCCAGAGCTCTGCTTTGGTCCTATGAAGATCCACATCAGCAGCAGCCCCTAGACCAGTAGTTCTTAATCTTGTTGGAGGTACTGAACCCCAGCAGTTTCATATGCGCATTGACCGAACCCTTCTTAATTGGAAAAATAAAATATGATTTTTTCAAATTCAAAACATAGGTATATATTTAGGTATATATTTATACATAGGTGCACAAAATCGTGGCTGCGTTTGATGGGCACAGTGGCTGCGTGTGATGGGCACAGTGGCTGTGTGTGATGGGCACAGTGGCTGCGTGTGATGGGCACAGTGGCTGCATGTGATGGGCACAGTGGCGACAATTGATGGCACAGAGGCTGCATGTGATGGCACAGTGGCGACAATTTATGGCACAGAGGCTGCATGTGATGGCATAGTGAGGCTTCAATTTATATATATATATTTATTTTTTGGCTAGTCAGAGAAGGCTCATTTAAAATAACACAAAAACATTTTTTTTTATCTGCCATTTTATAGTAATAAAGTGCTGGTCACCTCACCTCAGTCAGCCTTCTCCCCTCCCCCCTAATCCAGCCATTTAATGATATGCTCTTAACAAGTTCTACTTACTTTTAAACAAGTTCAGTAGTCTTTTTTAGCACACTGTCTGCCAGGTTCAAATTCCACTAGTCAGGCAGGCTCCTCGAGACTAGTCCTTGCCCCTCTAGCTCGTCACAGGCAGCACCGACACACAGCTCTCTGCGCAGGGCTCCAAGTCCCCCCCTTCCGGCTGTGAGTAGAGTGATGTCACGCCGCTGGAAGGGACCAAGAGACTCCTTCATAGGGGGAGTAAACAGGCTGCAGCAGACAGGAAAGTGAGCCGGGAGGTGACGGTCCCGGATGCAGGAATGCACTCGGCACACAATTTGTACAGTGCCGCTGGCCGCGTTGGCGGGCGCGGCCGTGGCAGAGCATCACCTGCGGCTGCGCCCCTCCTCCTATACGAAATGGTATCGCCCAGGGCACCCGTCCGCCCCTGTCTTGTACCGGCGGCCCTGTGTGACCTCTGCCGAACCCCCGAGACTCACTCACCGAACCCCTGGGGTTTGATCGAATCCAGGTTAAGAACCACTGCCCTAGACACTTTAAAGCCTTGACCTGTAGCTGCCCTGATGGCTGAATACCCACTCGTCCTGGTGGCATGCAGTGGCACCAATAAGACCTGGCACTGCTGAAGAAATGCCCAAGCTTCTTTCGCACCATGCATCATGGACTCCAACAAAATGTTGGTGGAGCCAATCCTGGGCCTCTAGCGGTGGAACCAGAAACACAGGCAGTTGAATACGAGCTGAACATGGGTCCTGCAAAAGAGATCTCATTATCCTGGCAATCTAGTCCATCTACCCACAGCCCAATTAAATTGTGCCCCCATAGGGACTCTGGTGACCTGGATGGTGACCTATTTATGGAGGGGAGACATTCATCACAGAAAGCACCCAGAGGCCTCGCGGCCTGCCCCTATAGCAGTATATCCCACTACATGGCAGCCAGTGTCCAACACCACCTTGAAGGATATGCTGCTCTCCCTTCAAACCTCCTTACAATCGAGTCTTATGTCATATCTCCGTCAATGCAATGAGGTTGATACAGGAATTGGTGGAAAGAGTGGGACATATCGAAGATAAACTGTGGAATGTTCCTTCCTCATTCAATGAATGACTCATGCATTCCAACAGGATGAGCAGTCCAAATTCAAAGCCAAAGTCTTGGAGGATGAATCCTGCTGCGAATTTTTTTAGACCCAAGGGATTCCAGAATCCATCCGAACACAACAATTACCACATTTTATCTGAGATTTATTCCATAGAGTGATACTAACCTTCACGTCAGCTGATCTCACTATTGACAGAGTGCATTGAATTCCAAAACCACCCTACCTCCCCTCAGAGGTACCACGAGATGTCCTCTTAGGCCTCGTACACACGACGGAACATGTCTGCTGAAACTGGTCCGCGGACCAGTTTCAGCAGACATGTTCCGTCGTGTGTACGGCCGACCGGACCGGATTCCCGGCCTAGCGGACAGGTTTCCAGCGGACAAATGTTTCATAGCATGCTATGAAACATGTCCGCTGGAAGCCTGTCCATCGGACATGTTCGGTCGTCTGTATGACTCACCGGACATGTCCGCTCGGCCGAAAGTCCTTGCATGCGTCAAAGTGATTCGACACATTCGTGGAAGCATTGACCTTCCAGGGTTGGGCACGTTGCCGCGTCATCGTCGCAGCGACGGCGCGGCCACGTCACCGCGTTCGCTGTCCGCGGGGAATTTGGTCTGATGGTGTGTACAGCCATCAGACCGAAATCCGGCAGCGGACATGTCCGATGAAAACGGTCCGGCGGACCGTTTTCATCGGACAGTCCGTCCGTGTTTACGAGGCCTTAGGGGTGCATTTTTTCCAGGTTAGGAAGAAGCTCCTGGAGGCCTTCTGCCATGTGAATCAACTACCAGCACAAGCTGCTAATCTACAGGTCCTTCCAGATTTCTCTCAATTCACCTTGCAACTCTGACAAAATGTAAACTCTCTTACCAAGGTGTTACGGAATAAAAAAATTGTGTACAAATGAAAATATCCAGCCAAATTAAGTGTCACACACAAGGGCTCATCACACCTCATCACATCCATGGAAGAAGGACTTAAGCTCCTCCGGGCCTGGGACATTATTCCCAACACTCAGGATTCAGAGTGGGATGTTGTTTCCAATTAAACATCTGATTCAAGAAGTGCCTAGAGGTCTCATATCTACAGCAGAGGCCAATTCTCAGGTTGGATCTCTGGAGTCAGAATGAGTACTCACAACTATACTCTGAACCCCAAATAGATTTTCAGTATATACTGCACAAGTTGGTCCTATAGAGACCCTTTTTTAGCCTTATACCAGCAGTCTCTGGCTGATTCTTTGCCCTTTTTTTCTTCTTAAAACGTTCGCATTACTTTTACAGCAGTTTGCCTTACTTACTTTGGGTACCTTTTTACTCTTAGCTTGTCATTGGACTATTTATAGTTAGACTATGCTAAACAATTTAGCTTTGTTTTGTTGTCTGCTTGGAATGTCGGACTCAGGAATACGCAAGCAGAATTGACACAATTTCCCACAGTGGAACACTTGTGCTTTGTCCTTTTCCATCAAATCAAGTGGATTATCCCATTTTCCTATCTCTCAGTGCTTCACATGAACATCTTCTTCAGGTCCTAGATATCGTCATCACTATTGGTTAGCATATTCACCATGGTACTTAAGCTTTGTCCAACAAAGCCAACTTAGTAGCTGTGCAAGAAACCCATTTTCAAGAATTTTCAAGAATTTCACATTGCAATGTTCTAACTAGAAAAAAATAACAGTATAAAGAAAGATAGTATATTATAAACGCATAGGAGTTATTATTATGCATCACACATAACATCACTGGACTGGATTATCAGACCACATTGAGAATTGGAGAAATGACTAACCCAGTCATGGATCGTTCCAGAGCCAACCAATCCTTCACTGTGGCAGATATGGGAACAAACAAGAGCCAAATAGCAGGCAGCTACAAACTAGAAGTTAAAGCAAGCATAGGGAAATTGACAATTAGTCAGCACACCTACTAATAGAAATATATAATTGGCACATTGGAGACTGACCCTGAGCAATGAGGACAATTATATATCTGAATGTTTGAAAAAAGTATCACAATAGTTGAGCAAACAAAGCATCAGAATATGTGCATCCATGTATGCAGTCAAATAGGCCATCCTGAGCACTGTATACACAGAAAACAAGTAGAAAGGAAAGTAATTAGCCCACATACTTTGGGAGGGAAGTGCTAAATTCACCAACAGAGTTCACACTCCTAATTGTTAGGAAACAATTGGCCAGACTAGCTGAGGGGTAGGGATGAGCTTGATGTTTGGGTCGAACATGTTCAATTCGAACGTGTTTACCCGTTTGCATAACAGCAACATTAAATTGTGGGAAATTCAAGCGCCACGGAATGCCCCATAATGCACTGTGAGATCGCAGTGCATTTCTGTATGATGATTGACCAAAGCATGCACCTGACCTGCATGTTTTGGCCATTCACAGCAAACTCTGCTGAGAGAGACATAATTGGCCATTGGCCAATCATTTCTCAGGGGGACTAATTCCACGCCCCACACTATATAAAAACATATAAGACTGCTTACATAGCAGCCTGGTTGCCGTGGATGGAAATAAAGCTTGCGTTATAATAAGCAGGCAGATTTCAGTTAGTGGCAGTGTATCTGAGATATATATATATATATATATATATATATATATATATATATATATATATATATATATATATATATATATATATATATTATATATATATATATGACTGTAAATATATATATATATATTACCCACTTGCCGCCGCCAATGACAGATTGACGTCGGCAAAGTGGTTGTAGAATCCTGACTGGACGTCATATGACGTCCTCGCGATTCTGAGCCGCTGTGCGCCCCCGGGGGCGCGCATCGCGGCGATCGTTGTTGCAGGGTGTCAGTCTGACACCCTGCAACACCGATCAAGGTAAAGAGTCTCTCACGGAGACTCTTTACCACGTGATCAGCCGTGTCCAATCACGGCTGATCACGATGTAAATAGGAAAAGCCGGTAATCGGCTTTTCCTCACTCGCGTCTGTCAGACGCGAGTAGAGGAGAGCCAATCGGCTGCTCCTGTGACAGGGGGGTTTGTGCTGATCGATTATCAGCACAGCCCCCCCCCCCCGAGGATGCCCACTGGACCACCAGGGATGGCCATATAGACCACCAAGGATAACAAAAAAAGGATGCCACCCTAGACCACCAGGGATGAGGAAGACACAAAAAATGGATGCCAATCAGTGCCGCAATGGATGCCAATCAGTGCCCACTAAGGGCATCACTAATTGGCAGGCATTGTTTGGCACTGATTGGCATCCATTAGTACAACACATACAATAGTGCCCATCCGTGCCACCTATCAGTGCCCATCCATGCCGCCTATCAGTGCCCATCCGTGCCGCCTATCCGTGCCCGTCCGTTCCGCCTATCCGTGCCGCCTATCCGTGCCCAGCCGTGCCGCCTATCTGTGCCCATCTGTGCCACCTAACCATGCCCATCCGTGCCGCCTATCCAAGCCCATCCATGCTGCCTATCCGTGCCGCCTATCAGTGCCCATCCGTGCCGCCCATTAGTGCCGCATATTAGTGCCCATCAATGCCACCACATCAGTGCCACCTCATCGGTGCCCATCAGTGCCGCCTTATCAGTGCCCGTCAGTGCAGTACCATCAGTGCCCATCATTGAAGGAGAAAACGTACTTATTTACAATGTTTTATAACAGAAACAAAAAAAAATGTTTTTTTTTCTAAATTTTTGGTAATTTTTTTTTTTTTTTTTGCAGAAAATAAATCTCCCAGAGGTGATCAAATACCACCAAAAGAAAGCTCTATTTGTGGGTACAAAATTAAAAAAAATTAGTTTGGGTACAGTGTAGCACGACCTTGCAATTGTCATTCAAAGTGCAACAGCGCTGAAAGCTAAAAATTGGTCTGGGAGGGAAGGTGTATAAGTGCCCTGTATGGAAGTGGTTAATACACCACTGTATCTAACACCACCAAATGCACTGCATATTTAGGCTACACTGAATGCAGAGTATGGCCCGGATTCACAAACAGCGGCGCATAGTTATGCCGCCATAGCGTATCTTCTTTACGCTACTCCGACGCAGCGCATAGAGGCAAGCACTGGATTCACAAAGCCAGTGCTGCCAAATCTGCGCTGGGTTTCCAAGTCGTAAGTTGGCGTAAGTGGAAGTGGGCGTGAGCCATGCTAATGAGGCGTGACCCCATGCAAATGATGGGCAGAGCGACAGACACATACAAATCGGCAACTGCGCATGCACCGGGACGTGGACGCATCCTTCTGCTCATGCTCAGAATCACGTCGGAACAACTGCCTAAGATACGACGGATCATTGCCTACGGCGTGAACGTAACCTACGCCCAGCCATATTCACGTCCAACGTAAACAACGTAAAATACGACGGCTTGTGTTCCCTGGTCCATACCTTTGCATCCTCATATATGGGGAATAACTTTATGCTGGACATACGACTTACGCAAATCGCGTATATTATGCGCCGGGGGCAAGTATGTTCATGAATCGGCGTATCTCCCTCATTTGCATATGTGCATAGAAAATCAATGGGAGCGGCAAATGCGCCCAGCATAAATATGCGCCCACAATTCGACGGCATAGGCAAGTTACATTGGTCGGATGAAGCCTATTTTCAGGCGTATCTAGTTTTGTGGGCACGGCGCACAGATACGACGCCGCATATTTGCACTTACGTGGCGTATCTCGAGATACATCGGCGCAAAGTGCTTTGTGAATCCGGGCCTATGTCATGGCCGAAATTGTTGGCACCCCAGAAATGTTTTCAGTAGAAATCAAGTATTTCCCACAGAAAATTATTGCAGCAACACATGTTTTGCTATACACATGTTTATTCCCTTTGTGTGTATTTGAACAAAACAAAAAAATAGGGAGGAAAAAAAGCAAATTGGACATAATGGGGCAGATTCATGTACAATGGCGCATCTTTGGACCGGCGTAGCGCATCTTTTTTAGACTACGCCGGACCAGCGCGGAGAGGCAGGTAGTTGATTCATGACATTTTTTCTGTGCTAGATGCCCCAGCGAGGCGGATTTTAGACGGCGTAAGGCGGCGTAAGGCGGAGTAAATCCAAATGGGAGTCACCCTATGCAAATGAAGCGTCGACTGTGGCGCAGGGGTCACGCCGGGGCGCATCTTAGACCGCGCATGCGCAGTGACCTCCAGGGGTTAAATGCCCCAATCTGCACATGCTCAGAACTGCGCCCCGGCATGACCCCTGAGCTACGCCGGCCCACTGCCTACGCCCAGGCCATAAATAAGCCCAGACTTCCGCCCTACAGGTGCAAATGTACCCAAGCATTTTTTCTTCCTGCTACGTCGTTTGCTATTGTGTTTTGGGGCAATTATGGCTGATGAAGATTCCTCAGGTGTGCGGATGACCAATTTCAGCCCAGAGGAGAGGGCTATAATTATCGACGGGCTCTCCCAACATGGGGACCGCCTCTATGGGCCACAGAGTGGCTACACTGGAAAGGCTGACAAAGCAAGAATTTTGGCGGAAATCACAACCCATGTCAATGCTTTGGGGGTGGCGGAGAGGGAGCCCAAGCACATCCGCAAGAAGATCAATGATCTGCGTAGACTAAACAAGTGGGTGACTAAAGCGCTAGCCAACAGTGAAAATTAAAAGTGACCAGTGAAAAACAAAATGCTGCTCAAATCTAAAATGTGCTAACAACAAATAAAGGTCTGAATAAAGAATGATGAGCGCAAACTGAAAATCTAAAAGTGAATATAAAGACAGTCCATAGGGGACTGATAACAATCTATAAAGATATGCAGTGAATTCAAAATTGGTGAAATAACCCAAAACTGATAATAAATCCAAAAATAAAAGTCCAAATATATAAATCAAAGTTTGGATAAATCAATCTGGTGTGCCAGTGATAAACAAAACTTCTGCACTTCGGGCATCAATGTGGACAATCTTGATAACTCTTTGCTTAGCCTGGGCTTACAGAGCGCTTACCTCCAGACACTAGGTCATGCGTGTCAACGAAATCCTCCCAAAACTGGAACAGAATCCAAACAGTGGGTAACTCGTGTTGCACGGAATCTTCCCAGTGCTGGGATAGAGTCGAGGGGCGTTCTCTGTATCCAATACCAGTATAGATCCAGGCGCAGCGAAGTCGACTCCACAGGATAGCCACAAGGTGTATCAGGAGCAAATGTAGAAATAAAAAGCTCTCATGGTGAAGTATGCAAGCACTTTAAAATTTAATAAAGGTAAAAAATGTGCTTACATTGAAAAAACGAATAAAACGCCAAACAGCGGCACTTCCGGTGGACGGTCAGGGTGTCGCGTCACTTCCGGTCACGTCTAACCCAGACTTATCCAGGCATCGGAAACGGGATTTCAGAAGGCCAAATGTGCGTTCCACCACTCCACGGGTACGCATGTGTGCTTCATTGTATCTTCTCTCTCCTGGGGTTTGGGGGTTCCGAAATGGAGTCATAAGATGGGGTCCAAGTGCATATGCAGAGTCACCTGGAAGGGAAAAGACAGGAGGATGTTAGTCATGCATGTGCCCCTCGTGATGTCTGCATTATGGGTGGGGGGGCAGTCGTACCTGACACCCATGTCACTCACCAACCAGCCAGCTGTCCCCATACACGTTCTGTTCAAATTCTGTTGGGATGTTGCTTTGACGGTATATGAAGCTGTCATGGCTGGACCCGGGGTGTTTGGCACGGACATGCCATATGAGGCCTTGGGCATCGACTATCACCTGTACATTGATTGAGTGCCAGTGCTTCCTATTGCAGTATATGTGCTCTGTGTCATAGGGGGGCTGTAGTGCCACATGTGTGCAATCAAGGGCCCCCACAGTGCGTGGGAATCTGGCAATTTGGTAGAAATCTGTCATTGTCTTCATCCGCTGGACCTCCTGTGTGGGTTTGATGAAGTGGTGGGACATGCGTCTCAGGATTGCGGGGATAACCTGGTGCACACATCTGCTCATGGTGGATTGTGACATCCCAGCCGACAATCCACCTGTTCTTTGAAAAGAGCTAGTGGCAAGAAAATGCAGTGTTGCCAGGACCTTGACCAGTGGCTGCACTGCATGTGTGCGGTGTGTCTTGCTGGTGATGTCATCCTGCAGGGTTCTAGTTATTTCCATGATGGCTTCACGGCTGAATCTGTAGATGCGATACACCTCTGCTTCCCCCATGGCAAAGACGTCAATGCGCGTGCGGAATATCCTCTCCCGTACCCTCCTACCTGCCCGTCGACGCAGTAGTGCTATGACCACGGCTGCCCCTGGCATGTTGGCACACAGATGTGTTGTCCAGCAAGTGTGGTTGCTCAGGTCGTGTGTAGCGGTGCTGCTTTAGCTGCTCTCCAGCTGACCTGTGCAAGTCTGGTGCAAAGTTACCCCTGCTTTAAGAGGGGTAACTTTGCGCCGGAATTTCCAGTTACGCGCACCGGGAGTAGCCTGCCCCGGTCATTCGTAATTTGGTGAATCGGCCCAACTCCCTCATTTGCATATTTAAAACACAAAAACCATGGCCGCGCTAGATCCGACCAGCGTAAATATGCGCCAACGCCGCACCGGCGTTGAAATGTTACACCGAGACGAAGAAGTCTATTTTGAGGCGTAATCTGGTTCTCTGGGTACGGCGCAGAGATACGACAGCGCAAATTTGCACTTACGCCGCGCATCTCAAGATACACCGGCGTAAGTGCTACATGAATCTGCCCCAATGTGTAAAGTGTCCCTCGTGCTACAGGAGTACATGTAAATCCCTTAGCTATCAGAATATACAACGTGGAAAGTGCAGCAAAATCTATTAGGCCCCGTACACACGTCCGAGGAACTCGACGGGCCAAACACATCGAGTTCCTCGTCGAGTTCTGTGTTGAAGCCGCCGAGGATCTCGGCGAGCCAACTTTCCTCATTGAACAACGAGGAAATAGAGAACATGTTCTCTATTTGGCTCGACGAGGAACTCGTCGGCTTCCTCTGCCGAAAGTGTACACACGACCGAGTTTCTCGGCAGAATTCAGCACCGACCGAGTTTCTGACTGAATTCTGCCGAGAAACTCGGTCGTGTGTACAGGGCCTAAGTGTTTACAATACACAAAAATGGAAAATTAAAATAAAGTGATCTTGCGCAAAAGTCCAATATCATGGATAATGTAAAAACTAATATATCAACACCCTATATGTCCGTTGAGTGGATAAAAAATTTTCGGCGTAGAATATGCAAATGACCTAGATACGCTGATTCACAAACGTACGTGCGCCTGGCGGAATTTTTTTACGTTGTTTGTGTAAGGCTTTTCCGGCGTAACGTTGCTCCTGCTTCTATGAGGTGTACGCAATGTTAAGTATGGACGTTGTTCCCGCGTCAAATTTTGTACGTCGTTTGCGTAATTTGTTCGCGAATAGGGCTGGACGTAATTTACGTTCACGTCAAAACCAATACGTCCTTGCGGCGTACTTTGGAGCAATGCACACTGGGATATGTACGCATGCGCCGTTCGTAAAAAACGTCAATCACGTGGGGTCACCGCCCATTTACATAAAACACGCCCCCTCATACTCATTTGAATTAGGCGCGCTTACGCCGGCCCCATTTACGATACGCCGCCGTAACTTAGGAGGCAAGTGCTTTGTGAATACAGCACTTGACTCTCTAATTGACGCCGCCGTAACAATGCACCCGGCTACCTGAATCTAGCCCAATGTTTGGTCTATCTGGGAGGATTTTTTTTAAATCTCTATAATTTCTGAGGATGTGCCAGTGGCGTTTAACCACTTTGTTTAAAAGGAATTGTTCAAATGTGCATCCTCACAGGGTGACGCTGTGGATGCACCGGTATAAATGTGCCAACGTCCCAAAATTTGAAAATGGACATTAAATTACACTAAGAAATTGGACTTTAAATGGCACATGGGTAGTTCATGTAAAAATCTAAAGGATTTTTATTATTATAGAATTCTATAAAATGCAATAATACAATCAAAAAATATTTTGTATAATAATAGTCAATACACGGCCCAAGATAATGCTCTAATATCACTTCCAAAAACTATAATAACATTGGTACACTCAATTAAGAGAAATACACAACCAGCAAACAATAATGTTTGGATGGTATAAATATGGAGTGAATAGCCTTAAATATGGGTCCGATATGCAAAAGAATTTGCTTGCTCTGCTCTACATGTTTCACTTATCGTAACGCTTCTTCAGGAGCATGGTGATACACAGGTCATATTGAATAATATAACAAGAACCTGGATACCAACACACCTCACAATATAGCTAAACCAGGTAGCCAGTAATGGTACACCTGTCGTGGACATTCCGTTACTACAAATTTCACCAAACACCCCTAGACATCGGAGAAACATGAGGTAACATGCCGCCCAAAACAAATCAGCAGCTCCTCCGGGGATAGTGCTACAGGTGGGGGGCCTGTCCGGAATTGGCTGTTACCTCGGGCAACTACATTGAGAAATGTATCCCGCCATTAAGAGCCAGGAATTGTTGTGGTGTTGGACTGTGCTGGTGAGGAAAGAGTCAACTTCAGGTAGTTAAACTCTGGATGCACGTGTAACGGAGTGACGTGTGCCTGCAACATGCCCAGAAAATAACTTGAAGTGGGAGGAGTTACCCATCTCTGCGTGAGATGTAGGGCGAGTTTGGCGCCAAAGGACAGAGTAATTGCCCACCCACGAGAGAGGATCATGCAACATGTCTGTGCCCCCGACGCCTTTTGAAAGATTGAGGCCTCCGATGTCTACGGTGGGAGTCAACCCACCAATGTCTGCTGTCAACGGAGCCTCCCTGACTGATACTGGGATCCGAATGGGGATGCAGGAGCGGTTCGTTCTGTTTACCAGTGGCAGCGTGGAGGCCCTTGGACTGTCCTGCCCCCGATGTGTGGAGCTAGCTGTATGGATCCTGCCCTTTGCTCGGTGCAAAAAGTGCCAAGAGTATTTGTTCCGAGTGGAACAACCAACGGAGTCTCCTTGCGAGTACTGGGTCGATTGGATCACCGGAGCGGTGACTTTGGAGGAAGAGGTTCCCTGGCCTACTACTACTACTGCGGCTGATGCTGATGTCATTACTATTTCTTCTACAACTGCGATCACCATGTCATCGGACGCTACGCCGATCGTGTCACCTGAAGTAAGTGACTCTGATGCAAAGAAATGTGTACCTGCTGTGAAGGTGGATGCTGCCACTGAGACTGTGTGTATGGCAGTGGTCCCTGCTTAGCTCGCTTTGGGAAAAATGAGCCCCGTCAAGGTCTCCCATGGCTGTGGTTCGAGGCCTACCTATGCGCAGACCTGAACTGGACTCCAGGGAGAATGATGCCCCTGTTAAGACCACAACCAAGGACAAGGTCAATACAACTACCATGGAGCGTGTTTGCTTTCCTGCGGAAGAGTATAATAGTTAAAAAATGTACTCTTTCTCTGATTTTGGTGATGACCAGTGGCTTGAACCGGAGCTGCCCGAGTCACAATGGGGCAGAGGGTTCCGTGTTGCAAAGCCCCATAAATCTAAAGGACGCTCCAGAGATACCGCGCTACGGGTGGATATCCCACAGTTAACCTGGGGAGTCACAGTGCCAAAAGTTAGTGACACCAGGGACACTACTCCAATACCAGCTGCACCACCTGTTGTAAGGAGAGCTCCGGATGCAATTGTTATGCTGGGACTGGGACACCCCCGTACCATCCCAAAGTTTGCTCGTCTTCAACGTATTGTCATGGAGAGGGTGGCCCTGGATTATGGATGGGAATACCCATATGGCAGTATATATATATATATACAGTATATATATATATATATATATATATATATATATATATATATATATATATATATCACTTTTCTATATTTTTGAATTGTATCATCAACACTGCAGAACACCTTCCAATCCTATCATACCTGGAGCTCAAGCTGGTAGTATGCCCCCACCCCCCCATGTTCCGGAAACTAGAAGGCCACCCCCCTATGCCATCCACAGCTGCCAGATTTGTTTCACATTTTTGGGGACAGTTCCTGTTAATGTACGTAACAGTGGTAACACAGCATTAATAGATCTCTCCCAAGGCTCCACCGCCGGGGGGGGAAGAGGCGTTCCAATACAAGACAATTTCCCTCTTAGCATAAAAAAAGAGGTAAGTGAGGAGTAATTTGGTGTAGCGAGGCCTCTGATCGTCGTCCTGAATACCCAGGAGCACCAGCTTGGGGGACACAGGAATCGTCAGCTGGAGGCTGCCATTAACAGTGTCTACTACCTTAGCCCAGTATCTAGCAATCTTAGGACAGCTCCAGAACGTATGGAAGTAGGTACCCACGTTATTCTGGCAATGGGACAATCCTGTGTGCGTTGTGGGTACACCCTATGGAGCCTCTGGGGAGTATAATATACCCTATGCAGGAACTTGACCTGTATTAACCTCTCTCTAGTGAATATCAGTAAGGCAGTACTGTCAGCTAAGCAGTCATCCCAATCCTCCCTATCAAGATCCGGAATGTCAGCTTTCCACTAATCCCAGAGTTTGTCGACGCTAGCAGAGTCATTCTTCAGCAGGTCTAAATATAAGGCAGATAGGGGCTTTTGCAGTCGCTCCTGGGCCAAAAACTTCTCAATTGGGTCCATAGATAATCTACGTGGTGAGGTGAATTGAGCCCGAACAGCATGGCGTAGCTGGAGATACCTGAAATGCATCCACCCAGGCAATTGGTATTTGACCTGGAGGGTCGTAAACGACATCAGGGCTCCCGCTGAAAAGATATCCCCAAGCGTTTTGATTCCATACCTAGCCCAGACCTGGGGATCAGGGACCGTCCTAAGATGTGGAAGGTTGGGGTTCCCCCAAAGTGTACAGAAAGGGGACCAGCTCCGTGGGCCAATAAGCCCCCGTCTGGCTACCGTCCAGGCCCTCAAGGTTGTACGAGTCGGTTGCGAAAGCACTGCATATGCCCCATGCCCCCTGTAAACTAGGTTACCCAGCTCACGCATTACCCTTAGAGTGAACATACCACCACTGGACCGTGACTAGTACCGCCGCCCAAAAGTAAGTTCGGTAGGCCCCCACAATGAACAGGAAGCGTTAGGGTCGATTTAGCCAGTCTCTGGGTCACGCCACCCCATATGAAGGAGGCGGTGGTGGTTTTGGTCACCAAAACGGTCAGGGATCCTGAGGACTGCTCCTCTTACAGACCAATTTCGCTTCTAAATGTGGACGCGAAGATTTTGGCGAAAGTCCTGGCAAACAGGTTATCTACGGTTCTGGATGAAGTGGTTCACCCACCCGGATCAGACGGGGCTCATGCCTGGGAAGGGGACTGACATCAACCTCCGTCGCCTTTTTCTAAACATGTCAGTAACCCACGATAATAGTGGTAAGCGGGTCATCGCCTCGTTAGATGCCGAGAAGGCGTTTGACTCGGTCGAGTGGGTCTTTTTATGGGAGGTGCTGCGCCGGTTTGGGTTTGGACCTAGGTTCCTCCGATGGCTGCGGATGCTCTATCAGATGCCCTCGGCTCATATCCATACCAATGACAGATTGTTGGCATCCTTCTCCTTGCAGAGAGGCACGCGACAGGGGTTTCCTTTATCCCCGACACTGTTTGCGCTTGCATTCGAGCCCCTAGCTGTCTCTATCAGGAACTCGGACAGGCTGAGGGGATTGATGGTGGGCTCCCTGGAGGAAAAACTGTCTCTTTATGCGGATGATGCCTTATTGTATTTGCACCAGGATGCTGACTCCGCTAGAGTAGGTGGAGTATGTTGCGTGGTAATGATGGCCCACCCAAGCCTTTTTCAGTCCCAAGATTCAGGAGCCCAACAAGTGAGTCTCCTGTAACACACAAATATGAGGGGAATTCCTTCTAATATAATTGAGGACCAGAGATCTCTTATGGGCGGAGTTAAGCCCCCTCACATTCCATGAGATTACAGATATCATGTGAATGTACCAATGGGAGATGCACAGTACGTTTGGGGCAGTAGCACTCCACCACTCCCGGAGTTTCGCTGGCCGGCATCAACCCTCCCAAACCCCCCCACACTGTATTCACAGGCAGTAAAAAAGCGATCATGTCATAAAGGAACAAACAGAGAACAAAACAATAATAACTAAAAAATGTAAATCTTACACAACAGAGCAAGTAAAACTGGGTCAGCAACGGCCAACCTTCCCTTCCCCCCACCCCGCAGATCCCTCCCAAGGTAAGACTGCATGAAACCCAATAAACCGGCCCAAAGGCAACTAATGTCTGGGAGGCATGCATGAATTTCACAAGAGACAGTGGGTTAGCATCACCTGTGCTCCAGCAACAAACTCAGGAAAGGAGGGGTAAGTAACAGAAGTCGGACAAGTTGAGGGAGCAACATAGGGGTCAAGAGATGCTGCTATGATGTCCTAACCGGGTTGTAGATATCACCTGATCTACACCAGGGGCACAGTACTTAGAAGTTACAGATCCAACAAGGCAACAATGACATATGAGCAATAGAATATAAGTCTAGCAGCCAGCACCATACGGGGGGGACAGACTGAATTCCCACCCAGGTATAGGGAAGGGGGGAAGCAGCAGCCTACACTGAGGCAACATGGGAAACCAGGTCTCCCGTATAGCAGTCATGCAGCATCAGGCAGCTCCCCCCCCATAGGACAACAGCCAACAAGTCAAGCAGCAATAGGGTGCAGTCAGTAGGAAACCAACAGTGGTACATACCACATTGTGGGCTGCCAATTGGCATCAAGGGTAAGGCACAATAATATGTAGAGGAGGACAGCCGATCCCCCAGCCAATGATGTCATTCCGGTCTGCTAAGTGCACAAAGTAGTGCAAACAAAAAAAAGGGGGGGAATTGTAATCCAAAAAACTAGGCACCAGACGAAACAAAAGCAGGAGCTCCGCGGGTCTCATCCCAGAGGGGGGACAGTTTTCAGCCATCTTGCAGCTTCCTTTGGAGAGGTAAAGAAATGGACCGTTTCCCCATCGATCACTCTCAGCTTAGCAGGAAAAAGCACACTATACTTGATTCCCTTGGAACGGAGGCCTGGTCTGTTCCTATTTAATATTCAATTTTTATCATTTAATTAATTTTTACGGTTCTGTGTCTATGCTCACTACTGTGTCCCTTTTTACCTGTGCATGACACATAGCAATAGATACTAATTAGATATGTAAAACAAAGATAGTAATATAACAATCTTTGTTTTACATATCTATATTTTAAAGCATCTACTGAATCTTCTATATTTCTATATATTAGTATATATATCTATGATAATCTTAGTGGTAACACTATTTTATATATTTATATATTTTATTTAAAATTAAGTTATTAGGATCCTGGGAATTCCTGAGCGCCGGGATAGTGAAAGGAAATTCACGTGGTGTGACGTAACGCATAGGGAGGGTGTAGAAAAAAGGGCACCCCTCAAACATACTTGGAGCGCAACAAAGAGCCACGTGCAAAGTATTGCATCAAAAATTGTTATTAGGCGCCCCTGTTAAACAGGGGCAGAAAAATTTGTCCTTAGGCACAACACAACACTGAAACCCCTCCCAATAACTGTAATTGGAGCGCAACAAAGAGCCACGTGCAAAGTCTTGCATCAAAAATTGTTATTAGGCGCCCCTGTTAAACAGGGGCAGAAAAATTTGTCCTTAGGCACAACACAACACTGCAACCCCTCCCAATAACTGTAATTGGAGCACAACAAGGAGCCACGTGCAAAGTTTTGCATCAAAAATTGTTATCAGGCGCCCCTGTTAAACAGGGGCAGAAAAATGTGTCCTTAGGCACAACACAACACTGCAACCCCTCCCAATAACTGTAGTTGGAGCACAACAAGGAGCCACGTGCAAAGTATTGCATCAAAAATTCTTATTAGGCGCCCCTGTTAAACAGGGGCAGAAAAATTTGTCCTTAGGCACAACACAACACTACAACCCCTCCCAATAACTGTAATTGGAGCACAACAAGGAGCCACGTGCAAAGTATTGCATCAAAAATTGTTATTAGGTGCCCCTGTTAAACAGGGGCAGAAAAATTTGTCCTTAGGCACAACACAACACTGCAACCCCTCCCAATAACTGTAATTGGAGCACAACAAGGAGCCACGTGCAAAGTATTGCATCAAAACATTTTATTAGACGCCCCTGTTAAACAGGGGCACAAAAAATAGGCCTTAAGCACTGGTGGCGGAGCCCAGAAACACAAAATTTCTTACTAGCTATCAGCAAGAAAAGTGAGGAGGAGAAGGATATTCCATCAGCAGCATAACAGGACAGTCACTCAGCATCAGCATACGCAGTCTCAAAGGGATCTGACATTTCAACAAAAAATTATTATTCAGTAACATCAGCATCAGGTGCTTGGTAGCTGGTGTTGATCCAAGCCTGATTCATTTTGATGAAGGTCAGTCGATCAACAGAGTCGGTGGAGAGGCGCACCCTGTGATCGGTCACAAAGCCTCCAGAAGCACTGAATGTGCGTTCTGAAAGAACACTGGATGCAGGGCAAGCCAGTAGCTCAATTGCGTACTGTGCAAGCTCTGGCCAGTGATCCATCCTCAAGACCCAGTAAGCCAGAGGATTTTTGGTGGGGAAGGTGTCCAAGTCGGATCTTGCCCCTAGGTATTCCCGGACCATGTAAACCAGATGCTGGCGATGGTTGCTGGAACCGGTCAGACCTTGGGGCTGCGGACTAAAAAATTGTCTGAACGCATCGATCAGATGGCCACCTTCTCCACCGCTCCTTCTGTGACTCACCGAAGCCTCAGCAACACGTTGTCCAGGGCCAGGTTTTGGTAATCCCCCCGGTTCTGGGAACGCATTGCACAGACCCTTCTGCAAGGCCTCCCGCAGAAGTTTCATTTTCTGCTCCCTCTGCGATGGCAACATAAGGTCCGCAACCTTACTCTTGTAACGTGGATCAAGGAGAGTTGCCAGCCAGTAATGATCCCTCTCCTTGATAGCACGTACACAAGGATCCTTGCGCAGGCTTTGCAGGATCAGGGAGGCCATGCAGCGTATGTTTGCAGAGGCATTCAGGGCACAGTCCTCTGGGTCACTGAGGACGACAGGATCCGCAGCCACCTCATCCCAGCCACGTAAAAGTCCACATGTTCCTTGGGACTGTAAATGATGCCTTGAAGACTGCTGCTGATGCTGAGTGCTAGGCTCCACCTCCATGCTGCTGATACAATTCTCCTCCTCCTCCTCCTCCTCATCCTCCTCCTCCTCTTCCTGTGTGATAGGTGGGCAAGCAGGACCACTGTCTGGATAAAGGGGGCCTTGAGAGGTAAGGAAGTCCTCCTCTTCCTCCCTCTGTTCTGCCTCAAGGGCCCTGTCCATTATTCCACGTAGCGTGTGCTCCAACATGTGAATAAGAGGCACAGTCTCACTGATGCATGCACTGTCACTGCTCACCATCCTCGTGGCCTCCTCAAATGGTGACAGGACAGTGCATGCATCCCTGATCAAGGCCCACTGGCGTGGTGAAAAAAAACCAAGCTCCCCTGACCCAGTTCTGCTGCCATATTGGCACAGGTACTCATTGATGGCCCTCTGCTGCGTGTGCAGCCGCTGCAGCATGGCCAACGTAGAGTTCCATCTGGTGGGCATGTCACAGATTAGGCGGTTCTTGGGCAGGTTGTATTCCCTTTGGAGGTCTGTCAGCCGAGCAGTGGCATTATATGACCTCCGGAAATGCACACAGACTTTCCTGGCCTGCTTCAGGACATCCTGTAAGCCCGGGTACCTGCCCAAGAACCGCTGCACCACCAAATTCAGGACATGCGCAAAACAGGGCACATGGGTGAGTTTTCCCTGTCGCAGGGCAGAGAGGAGGTTGGTGCCATTATCACTGACCACCATTCCAGGCTTCAGCTGGCGTGGCGTCAACCACCTCTGAGCCTGCCCCTGCAGAGCTGACAGAACCTATTCCCCAGTGTGGCTCCTGTCTCCCAAGCACACCAGCTCTAGCACCGCATGGCATCTCTTGGGCTGCATTCCTGCGTAGCCCCTCGTACGCCTACGAAGCACGGCTGGTTCTGAGGAAACATCACCACAGGAAGAGGCCACAGAGGAAGAAGAAGAGGAGGGGGTGGAGGAGAGAGGTGTGTCACAACCAGTAGTAGTGTTTTGGAGGCGTGGTGGCGGAACAACCTCCAAAACTACTGTACCTTGCCCTGCGTCCTTCCCAGCTGCCAGCAGAGTCACCCAATGGGCCATAAAAGACAGGTAACATCCCTGTCCATGCCTGCTGGACCATGAGTCAGCGGGAAGATGCACCTTACCACTGACCGCCCTGTCCAGCAAGGCATGGACATTGCCTTCCACATGCCGGTAGAGAGCCGGAATCACCTTCCGTGAGAAAAAGTGGCGTTTGGGTACTTGCCACTGAGGTACTGCACATTCTTTCGGTGCTGCAGCAGCTGGGGCAGGGAAATTTGTCTGGTACTATCAACAGATTGCCCGCATGTACTACCACTACTAGGATGTGACACACCTATTTCTACACCTTCAGTGCAGGCTTCAGAGAGTACTGGGGGTCTAGTGGGGTTGGAGGTCACAGAAGGGCAAGGGGAGGTCCGCTTTGGTCTTTGGTGTGAGTCTTTCTGGTATGCTTGCCAACGAGCTGCATGGCAGCTCGACATATGTCTGGACAAACATATGGTGCCCAAGCGGGTGATGTTTTGGCCACGCGAGATACGCTTGCGACATATGTTGCAAATAGCAAAGGTACGATCTGATGGACATGTTTCAAAAAAGGCCCACACCAAAGAACTTTTGCTGTACCGTTCAGACACAGCAGCGCCATGCACAAGCGTAGATGTGCAATGTAATGCAGTTGGTGTGCCCTTAACCTGACCCCTGGAGGGCATCCTGCCTCTTTGGAGATGTGCCTGTGCCTCGTCCTCCTCCTCCTCTTCCTCCTCTCTCCTATCAGGCACCCAGGTAGAGTCAGCGACCTCATCATCCCCTCCCTCCTCATCACTGTTGAAAACCTGGCAGTATGCTCCAGCTGGGGGAACATCACTGCCAGATTGCTGTCCCTCTCGGCCACCCCCTATTCCTGGGCTCACCTCAATGCCTTCCTCTATCTGTGTTCCATCATCGGATTGTGTGATGCCATTGTGCAGAGGGAAGAGGAAGCCTTGGCAGCTGCTTTGCCAGACAAACTAAGATCAGTCTGTTCGAGAGAGGATGAGGAGGATGAGGACGGCTTGGTCATCCACTCTACTAATTTCTCTGCATGTTGAGGCTCAACACGGCCAGCTCCGGAAAAGAAGGACGAGCGGCCACGGCCACGTGCTGAAGAGGATGCACCACGTCCACCACCAGCGTTGCCTCTACATGCAGAGCCTGCTTGCCCTCGTGACTCTCTGCCTCTGTTTGTTGTCCTTCCAGACATTTTAATGCGTTCAGGTGTAAATAAACAACACACGTGCACTTACAGTAAATGCGTTTACATGCTATTAAAGAGCAAACTTGCACTTACAGTAAATGCGCTTACGTGCTATTAAAGAGCAAACTTGCACTTACACTAAATGCGCTTAGTTGCAAATAAACAGGACACGTGCACTTACAGTAAATGCGCTTACATGCGAGTAAAGAGCAAACTTACACTTGCAGTATATGCGCTTAAGTGCTATTAAAGAGCAAACTTGCACTTATACAAAATGCGCTTAGTTGCAAATAAACAGGACACGTGCACTTACAGTAAATGCGCTTACGTGCGATTAAAGAGCAAACTTGCAGTAAATGCGCTTACGTGCTATTAAATAGCAAACTTGCACTTACACAAAATACGCTTAGTTGCAAATAAACAGGACACATGCACTTACAGTAAATGCGCTTACGTGCGATTAAAGAGAAAACTTGCACTTGCACTAAATGCGCTTACATGCGATTAAAGAGCAAACTTGCACTTACACTAAATGTGCTTACTTGCAAATAAACAGGACACGTGCACTTACACTAAATGTGCTAAGTTGCAAATAAACAGGACACGTGCACTTACACTAAATGCGCTTACGTGTGATTAAAGAGCAAACTTGCACTTGCAGTAAATGCGCTTACGTGCTATTAAAGAGCAAACTTGCACTTACACAAAATGTGCTTAGTTGCAAATAAACAGGACACGTGCACTTACAGTAAATGCGCTTACGTGCGATTAAAGAGAAAACTTGCACTTGCACTAAATGCGCTTACGTGCGATTAAAGAGCAAACTTGCACTTACACTAAATGCGCTTAGTTGCAAATAAACAGGACGCGTGCACTTACAGTAAATGCGCTTACGTGTGATTAAAGATCAAACTTGCACTTGCAGTAAATGCGCTTACGTGCTATTAAAGAGCAAACTTGCACTTTCACAAAATGCGCTTAGTTGCAAATAAACAGGACACGTGCACTTGCAGTAAATGCTTTGACGTGGCCTGCCATTTGGACTATTTTTAAGTGCAGTTATTGCACTTGCAGTAAATGCTTTGACGTGCTATTAAAGAGCAAACTTGCACTTACACAAAATGTGCTTAGTTGCAAATAAACAGGACACATGCACTTACAGTAAATGCGCTTACGTGCGATTAAAGAGCAAAATTGCACTTGCAGTAAATGCGCTTACGTGCGATTAAAGAGCAAAATTTCACTTGCAGTAAATGCGCTTATGTGTGATTAAAGAGCAAAATTGCACTTGCAGTAAATGCGCTTACGTGCGATTAAGGTGCACAATTGCACTTGCAGTAAATGCGCTTACGTGCGATTAAAGAGCAAAATTGCACTTGCAGTAAATGCGCTTACGTGCCATTAAAGAGCAAAATTGCACTTGCAGTAAATGCGCTTACGTGCGATTAAAGAGCAAAATTGCACTTGCAGTAAATACGCTTACATGCCATTAAAGAGCAAAATTGCACTTGCAGTAAATGCGCTTATGTGCTATTAAAGAGCAAACTTACACTTACACAAAATGTGCTTAGTTGCAAATAAACAGGACACGTGCAGTAACACCCAGTACGTTTAGGTGTAAACTACACAGAACACAGGCAGGCAATACAACACGTTAGAGCACTGCAGCTATGCACAATCTCCTGCCTGACAAATACTAAGAGCAGATCTAGCTAAGCTATACAGTGTATAAATATATGTACAACTCCTAGGGATGTATATATATTCTCTACACACTTGTATTTCAAGCTAAACTGACTACCCTGCTCTATCTATCTATCTAAAAAGATAATTTCTCTGTCTCTCTAACTGCTCTCTGTAACAAGCTGGAACACACTACACGAGGCCGCCCGGAAGACGGCCTTTTATAGTGTGGGGCGTGTGCTAAAGCCCTGAGCCATAATTGGCCAAAGCAACCCAGGCGCAATGTAACGTAACACAAAGCACGTGGGGAGCATGCGCAGTACGTCCAGCGCGGGAGCGCGCCTAATTTAAATGGGACTCGCCCCATTAGATTGGGCCCGCCTTGCGCCGGACAGATTTAAGTTACAGAGCTGCAAATTTCTAGGTAAGTGCTTTGTGGATCGGGCACTTAGGTAGAAATTTTGCGGCGGTGTAACTTAAATCGGAACATTTAAGTTAAGCCCGCTGGTTGTGGATCTGGCCCTTGGTCTCTCCAGATCAACGGTCACTACAACGGTCAACGGTCACAACACAAATCTGTTATTGTGGAACCAATTTAAGATTTTTCTTGTTATTCATTTGAAGGGACTCATCTGTGGGTGCATTATATGCACCTTTTTGCACTTTAATTGATCACATAGGGCCAGATTCACGTAGACTAGCGGCGGTGTAATGTATCGTAGAGGGGCTACCCCTGTTGGTGGCCTGACTGCTGCCAGCCTCAGGGGTAGCCTCAGGGGGAACCACATCCGAAGCCAAAAGGATTTTCCTGGCAATGTCCATATCTTCATCCTCAGCCCCCCCCCCCTCATCCTCCCCCCCTCAACCTCCTCATGAGGGGAGGTGTGGCCACTCCCCTCCCCTGGGGACTCCTGCCATTCTTGGGGCTCCTCAGCAGCCTGTTGTCCTGGGGATGGTGCAGCCTGGCCTGATGGCCCAGCAACCTCCTGGCCTGATGGCCCAGCAATCTCCTGGCCATCTGTGGAGGACACAAAACATTCACAGGTTGGAGGATCCACACACTTGGCACATCTTCCCTTCCCCCACCCACACATGCTAATCACCAGATAGAAAAACCCAAAAATGACCTGTCCTCACAGGAGCATCAGAGTCAAAGCTAGGCAGGCCCACCACCTGATGGCTATGGAAACACCGGCCCACTGCCCATTCCTCCTCAGTCAGCCTGACGGAGCAGGGTGGGCCTCCTCCAGTGCCCGTGGCATGGGCATTTATTTTGGCCATCTTGTCCCAGACCAGGCTCTTAAGATCGTTGATCTTCTTTTGAATCCCACTGGGGGTCCTCGTCTCCCCCCCCCCGCCGCATTGATCTGATCAGTAATTTTTTTAATGATCTCCTTCCTCCTGGCCGGGGTGGTGTTCCGGCTCTCAGGGCCATGCAAATAACGCCCATATCGGGTGATGGCCCGAGCAAGTATCTGCTTCTCTGTGCTAGAAAAATTTAACTTCCTGCGCTTCGGTGCCATAACACTCAGCACCAACAAAAAACAAACACAACAAACAAACACAAATACTCACACAACAAACACAAATACTCACACAACAAACCAACACAAATACTCACACAACAAACACACAGGCCGGGTACACACGAACAAACATGTACGGTGAAAGCGGTCCATCTGACTGTTTTCACCGTACATGTCTGCCAGAGGGCTTCTGCACGATGGTTGTACACACCATCGTACAGAAGTCCGCGCGTAAACATTACGCGGGGCGTGTCCGCGTCGTCGCCGCGATGACGCGGAGACGTGGGCGGGCCTGCCATTTAAAGGCTTCCACGCATGCGTCGAAGTCATTCGACGCATGCGAGGGACGGCGGGCGCCTGGACATGTACGGTAGGTCTGTACTGACGACCGTACATGTCCGAGCGGGCAGGATTCCAGCGGACGGTTTTAAAACACGTCCAGGAATATTTGTCCGCTGGGAAAAGGCCCGGCGGGCAAATGTTTGCTGGAATTCGGCCCGCTCGCGCCCACACACGACTAAACATGTATGCTGAAACTGGCCCGCGGACCAGTTTCAGCATACATGTTTGGTCGTGTGTACGGGGCCACACAAAAATCAAACCACACAAGCAGACAGCTAATGCAAATTCAAAAACAAACACGAAAAAAACAAACACAAAATACACTCAGAAAAAAAACAATCAGAAAAAAACAAACACAAAATACACTCAGAAAAAAAAAACACAGCTACTACACTCTACTACTCCTCCAAATCTTTTATCTAACACTAAACTCACCAACACACCAACAGACGACAGAGAAAAAGCAACTTGCTCTAGGAAAGGGGAACACAGGGATGTACTTTTGCAAGGGAAGTGTGTTTATCTGGGGCTATTTATACACAGGGTGATTCTCAAACTAAGTACGCTTGGCCTTTTACCTATCTCACTGATTGCGCCGAGCCGAGTGAGCAGTACGGCCGGCCCTTCATTTGCATGGGGTCACGGCTCATTACAATGGAGCACGCCCACTTCCTTCCCACTTGCAATAACCCTGCCTTACGCCTCGGGATTTAAGTTACGCTTGCGCAATTTTGGGCGCAAATGCGCTGTGGATACGGCACTTACGACACAAAATTAAGGCGCCATAACTTAAATGACATACGTTTGGAGTAACTTAATTTGCGCCACTGTTTGTGAATCTGGCCCCTGGTTCCCATTATAATGGGGACAAGGGCCTTATCCTCACATATAATGACCCAAATAGGAGAGGGGACTAATCAGAATCTGAAAACCCCCTTCTTGACAAACACAAGCCACAAACACAAGATACTGTATACAGTGGGGGCTGGTGAAGTTTTAGGTTCATTTTGACCTATCTCACTTTTCATAAGCCCCACCCCTTATAAAATCCACCCACTCCATCCCCTCTATTCCACTAACTTTCACCCATAGTGTCAGGAGTATACTGCCCCACATCACAGGACAGAGTATACAGCCCCAGCATTACAGGACAGAGTATACAACCCCAGCATCACAGAACAGAGTATACAGCCCCAGCATCACAGAACATAGTATACAGCCCCAGCATCACAGGACAGAGTACACAGCCCTGGCATCACAGGACAAAGTATACAACCTCAGCATCACAGGACAGAGTATACAACTCAGCATCATAGGACAGAGTATACAGCCCCAGCATCACAGGATAGAGTATACATCTCAGCATCACAGGACAGAGTATAAGCTCAGCATCACAGGACAGAGTATACAGCCCCAGCATCACAGGACAGAGTATACAGCCCCAGCATCACAGGACAGAGACTGCATCCCAAGCATCACAAGACAGAGTACATACCTCCCATGGTTAACCACTTAGGACTGCCTAACGCCAATATACGTCGGCAGAATAGCACGGCTGGGCACAATCACATACAGGTACGTGGCCCTTTAAGTGCCCAGCCATGTGTCATGTGCGCCGCCAGTGCACTTGCGACCTGGTCCGAAGCTCCGTGACTGCGCCCGCGGGACCCACGGACCCGATCGACGCCGATGTCCCACGATCGGGTCACGGGATCTGAAGAACGGGGAGAGGTGAGTGTAAACAAACCTTCCCCGTTCTTCTCTGTGGCTTGTCACTGATCGTCTGTTCCCTGTCATAGGGAACGACGATCAGTGACGTCACATGTCCAGCCATGCCCCCCTACAGTAAGAAACACACAATAGGACACACTTAACCCCTTTAGCGCCCCCTAGTGGTTAACCCCTTCACTGCCATTGTCATTTTCACAGTAATCAGTGCACATGGTCACAACAATGTGTCAAAAGTGTCCGATGTGTCCGCCATAATGTCGCAGTCATGAACAAAAATTGCTGATCGCCACCATTACTAGTAAAAAAAAATGCAGAGGTGATCAAATACCACCAAAAGAAAGCTCTATTTGTGGGAAAAAAATATGCCAATTGTGTTTGGGAGCCACGTCGCACGACCGCGCAATTGTCAGTTAAAGCGACGCAGTGCCAAATCGCATAAAGGGGCCAGGTCCTTTACCTGCATAATGGTCCGGTTCTTAAGTGGTTAAACAAAACCAATCCCCCCTATCATCACCCTTCTCCCCATCATTACACAGGACCCCTTACTCAAAACTACCCCCCATTGTTACATATGCTAACCCACAGCAGGTTAGCATATGTAACAGTTATTTGTTTAGGGTAGAGATGCAGGGGGGGGTGTTTAGGTTGGAGAGGCAAGGATGGGGGGTGTTTAGGGTGGAGAGGCAAGGAGGGTTTTTTTTAGGCTGGAGATGCAGTCGGGGGGTGTTTAGGGTGGATATGCAGTCAGGGGGGGTGTTTAGGTGGAGATGCATGGGGAGGTGTTTAGGGTGGAGAGACAGGGAGGGGGGTGTTTAGGGTGGAGATGCAGGGAGGTGGTGTTTAGGGTGGAGATGCAGTCGGGGGTGTTTAGGGTGGAGTTGCAGGGGGGTGTTTAGGGTGGAGATGCAGTCGGGGGTGTTTAGGGTGGAGATGCAGTCGGGGGGGGGGGGGGTGTTTAGGGTGGAGATGCAGTCGGGGGGGTGTTTAGGGTGGAGATGCAGTCGGGGGGGTGTTTAGGTTGGAGATGCAGTCGGGGGGGTTTAGGGTGGAGATGCAGTCAGGGGGGTGTTTAGGGTGGAGATGCAGTCAGGGGGGTGTTTAGGGTGGAGATGCAGTCGGGGGGCTGTGTTTAGGGTGAAGAAAAACATGAGTTTGACTTGAATATTGGCTGTTCGCCCGTTCGCTGAATAGCGAACAATTTGGGGTGTTCGTGTGAAATTTTAAAGCAGCGGAACACCCTTTAAAAGTCTATGGGAGAAATCAAAAGTGCAAAGCAAACAATGGTTAATGATAAAACACAGTAACAATAAAATATTACAATATAACAGTATAGTATACAGTACAGTAAAACAGTAGCATGGTGTACCTGCAAAGCAAATAATTGGTAACAATAAAACATTACAGTATAGTATAAAATACAGTAAAACAGTAAGAACACTAAAATAAAACAACAACTATTTTTGGCTTTTTTTTTTTTTTTTTACACCTTTTTGTAACTATAAAAAACTTGACACGTTCCAGGCTAGGGTTTCTCAAAATGCGATAGCCATCTAACAAATTTTGAGACCCTGTGTGAATGTGTGCCTTAGACTGTGCCATGTTGTACCCTATATTTATAATCCACTAGTGTTTGGTAGCAATGGAAACAGTCCTGAATGCAGACACCAGGTTGGCCAGGACAGGAGGGAGAAAATTAGCTTGTGTCATATCCGCGTTTGCTACAGACACAATATCTTTTTTTTGGGTGCCCTTTGGGTAGGGGTAGCACGGGAGAACATCCGCAAAATGCCTCTCATGCAGCCAAAGTACTGCATTTGGAGTGGGAAATTGGGCCACAGCACCTTCTGGATACAAAAGTACTGTAATGATCTCTTCCTGGAACTTTAGGAAGGATCTACTTCTTCTGACGCTTTTGTATAGTACATAAGCGTTGAACAGCCAATTGGAGTCAATATACAGACAATTTTTTGTACCAGCGTCTGGCCCTACAGGCAACTAAGTATGGCCCTATCATCTGGTCTTTGTAGTCCACCCCTCCCACTTTAAGGTTGTAGTCGTGGACACAGAGGGGCTTCTCAACAACACCAGTCACTGTTGCAGTTTGGACTGTCCTATGTGTGAATAGAATACATAATTAAAAGGTTTCATTTGTCCTTCCACCTCACTGTAAGCAATTCACTACATCTCAAGCAGGCTCTCTCCCCCCATCTAGTTTGGGAATGTACAAGCCGTTGAGGAAAGCTCCAGCGATTAGATCATACTGTGGCACATGCGCCAATTCCTAATTCAAAGAGGTGTCTAAAAAGTTGCAAGTTTTTGTAACAATTGTCCACATACATGTGGTACCCCTTTCGGACACCAAGTCCCAAACAATCTTGCCACTGTTCCCTATGTAGTCTGGAAAGTCAGGGGGCTCCACGCTGCTATCTTTTCCCTCATAAATCCAAAAACTATGGGCCAGATTCACAGCAGAAATACGCTGGCGTATCTACTGATACGTCGGCGTATTTTCAAATTTGCTGCGTCGTATCTTGATTTGGAATCCTCAAACCAAGATACGACGGCTTTTGGCATAGATCCGACAGGCGTACGGCTTCGTACGCCTTCAGATCGTAGGTGTAATTCTCCGGCGGCCGATGGGTGGAGTTTGCATCGTTTTCCAGCATCGGGTATGCAAATTAGCTGTTTACGGAGATCCACGAAGGTACGCGCATTCGTCGCATTCTCTTACATCGTCGCTAGTCGGTTTTTCCCGTCGCAATCTTAAGCCTGCTATTTCATGGCTTAGATTTAGACCAGCCATGTTAAAGTATGGCCGTCGTTCCCGCGTCGAATTTCAATTTTTTTTGCATAAGACGTCTGGGAATACGAAAGTACGTTACGCACGTCGGCGTTCAAAAAACACGTCGGGGCGCCGTAATTTGGCGCAAAGCACGGCGGGAAATTTTCACACGGAGCATGCGCAGAACGTTCGGCGCGGGAGCGCGCCTAATTTAAATGGTACACGCCCCATTTGAATTAGGCGGGCTTGCGCTGGACGGCTTTATGTTACACCGCCGTGAGTTTACACGCAAGTGCTTGGTGAATCAGGCACTTGCGCTGAAAAGTTGCGGCGGTGTAACGTAAATGAGTTACGTTACGCCGTAGCGCAGGTACATGAATCTGGCCCTATATGTATAGCCTGTTGCCCTGTCACAGAGCTTATAAATTTTGACCCATATCTGTCACTCTTCCTGGGGAGAAACTTTTTGAAACAAGGTGGCCAGAAAACATAATCAGGGACTCATCTATGCAGACAGCTTGTTGGGGAATATACAAGGCTCAAAAATTTTCATTCACATGATTTTTCTAGGGGCTGAATTTGGTGGAGCCGATCATAACCAGAGTCACCCCAAGGACGACAGAGTTCATTGTTGCGAAAATGAATAAATCACAATATTTGCTCATATCTAATCCTGGCCATGGCAGCAGAGAACACAGGTATATGATGAATTGGGTCAGTGGACCAATTTGACCGCAATTCATTATTTTTAGTAATGCCTATTTTGAGAACAGAAACGTTTTACATTTGGAAACCGTGATAGGTTTCAATGAAAATTGTCTGACAAGGGTCAAATATGGGTTTTCGGCGATATTGATCGGCATATAAATTACTTTGGAACACAATAGATCTGTACAGATCTTCCGTGAAAAACAGCTGAAAAACAAGGTGGCATTAAATCTGCTGTTTCCGCCTGAATTCTAGGTTGGCCAATGAATGGGGGAAGTATAGACACTGCAGAATCTGTGGGCTGACAATCAGGAATTGCAAGCAAATCAGGAAGGGCACTATGGACTCTAGTCCATAGTGCCAATAATGTCTTTGAATTATTGGTGGCTGTAGGACACTACTTGTGCTAGCCACCGCACCAGCTTGAACTGCACTTAAAGGAGTTGTAAAGGAAAAACATTTTTTGCTTAAAATTAATGTCTGCAGGGTAGACCGACAGAATAGTGTAATGATTCTGTTAAAAAACTAGTAAATACTGTATTTATTGTGGTATAGCACGCTCCCGCGTATAGCGCGCACCCCTAAAGTTGCAGTGGATTCCTGTGGAATTTTTTTTTTGTACTTACAGTTTTGGTGTCTTGTGCGGCGTCCATCGGCGGCCTCGTCGGGTCCGGCGTACGTCTGCGGCTTCGGGTGTCCTCTTCATCGGGTCCGGCGTCCTCGTTTCCCGCGCCGAGTTTGAATACTGCGCCGACATGTACAGAGCGCAGTACACTCGTGTATTGTCGGGCAGGCTCGGCAACTCTCGCGCTGACGTCCTGTACGTCCAGGACGTGAGTGCGGAAGGAGCCGAGACTGCCCGAGTGTACTGCGCTCGGTATATGTCGGCGCAGTATTCAAACTCGGCGCGGGAAAGCGGGTATCGGCGTATACCGCGCACCCATGATTTTGCCCTGATTTTCAGGGCAGAAAAGTGCGCGGTATACGCCGATAAATACGGTACCTATTAAATTCCTTCATCTATATCACCTCCGGCGTTCTAGTTTCTGTTCTCTCATCCACTTCCTGGTTTGCATCGCTCGTTTATGTAAGAACTATGTTTCCCAGTATGAATTGCATCACGCCCAGTAATTCACACCTCCTTGAAGTCTCTAACACGTAGAGAGCGTCCTGCCTCACAGATGTAGTTTCCAGGAGGGGGTGAGCACGTTACTGGCCACCGCAGTAAAGCCTCCCTTCACGGTGGTCAGTAAAATCAGACAAGCAGGAAGTGAACAAAACAGAGAAGAAATAGAGCAACTTCTGAGCAAAAACGAACAAAGAGGAAGTGAAAAGAGGAATGTCTGCAGGTAAAGGATGCTTATTATGAAAAAAATGTTTTCCTTTACAACCCTTTTAAGGGACTCACCACATCACCAAGTGTTACTGCATTGCTGGTTTGTCTATGATGATGCTGGTGCTCACCAGTTCACCAGAAAGTAGAACGGCACTAGTACCAGCACTCTGCTGCATATGAAAATCATGCGATTGTAGAACCTCAGCAACAGGGGAAAGGGGTCGGTACGACTGACATTAGCAGGGACCTCTATTCTGTCATCAGAGCTATCTGTTAGGGTGCTGCTGCTCTCTACAGGTTTGAATACTGAGCCTGATTATGACTAGGCATGTGCATTTCGTTTTGTTCCGAATCGAAATTCGGACGAATTTTTCATTATTCGGACATTCGGATGCATACGAATTCCCGAATTGCAATATTAATGAATTTACCGAATCCGAACGAACGTTTTCGATTCCGAATCGAAATTCGATCGGAATTCGAATTTTTTTTTTTTTTTTTTTTCGAATTCCGATCGAATTTCGTCCGCGGGTTTTCGAGTTGGAATTCGAAAAAAAAAATTTTTTTTTTTTTTTTTTTTTGGAATTCCGATCGAATTTGGTCCGCGGGTTTTCGATTTGGAATTCGAAAAAAAAAAATTTTTTTTTTTTTTGGAATTCCGATCGAATTTCGTCAGCGGGTTTTCGATTTGGAATTCGAAATTTTTTTTTTTTTTTTTTTTTTCGAATTCCGATCGAATTTCGAAATTATATTCGAAGAGAGAATTTTCGAATTCGACCGGATTTTTCGAAATTCGGTCGAAAACGAACGAGTTCCGAAAACGAATTTAACACATGTAACGAACCTAACTTAACGAAATTAATTAAATAACGAATTAAAACGAAACGAAACGAAACAAAATTTTCCCTTTTGCACATGCCTAATTATGACAGTGAGGACTTCCCATTGCTCTAATATGTCATGCTCAGTATCATGTAGGCCTCTTGACTGGTGTACCTTTCCTTTGACATTTTTGTACCTAGTGTGACTCACAGGAAAAAAAAAAAACTGGTTGTCAAGTACTGTTTGAACCACTACAAAAAAATGTAACTGCTAGCCCTAGCAGAGATCAGGACTGATCAGGACGCTGCAGTTTTGTGTACTGTGTAATAGAAGTGACTGTGATCTACTGTCACTGCACTTGTTGGGGGGGGGGTTCTAAAGGCAGGTGCTGGCAGGTGTCGGGGCTGATCCTGCTACTGCTGCATTTTTGGGAAGACTAAACTATTGGGGATGCTAGTATTTTTCTGATCAAAGGTATTGATGCGTCCAAGGTCAAAAGGTTAACTGGGGGTGATCAGGGGGTTAAAACTTTATTAGGGAATATATGGAAGGTACTGTCATAAACCAGGTGTGACCAGACTTGTGTGGATTGCAAAGAGGAAACCAAAACACATATAAAAGTGAATGATATAAAGTTTATTAAAATAACCAACAGAAACCCACAAACAACAGATAATGATATACAGCCAAAGGGAAGTACCAAGATCATACACATTAGCCAGGCCAGGGTCATACACAGAAGATCAGTAAATAACAAAGGGCAATTCCTGAATCACAAACGTTAGTCAGGCCAGGGTCATACACAGAAGATCAGCAGATGAACAAGGGCAGGACAGGAGAGGGAGAAGGTGAATGGGATCAGGCTATAAGGGAACAGGTACACAGGGGGGACAGGATCTGGTACAAGCTCAGGTACAGATGCAGATCACAAGATGTTGGATAACAGGTCGAGGCACAAGGATAATACCAAGGCAAGCATATGAGTGCTTGCTGGTGTAGTGATATAAAGGTGTAGTGTAGTCCAATTAGATAATTGATATTTAGATGTTAGTATGATGACTGTAAATTTGTTGTTCCGCAACAACACACATGCTCTCCAGAGAGTGCATTTTATTTTTACTTCCAATACAGAATAAAGTCCAAAGTCCACAGACGATACAAAATCCAACAGAGCATATAATTCAAATCTCTTCCTAGACTTGTGCCAAGACTCAGTGACAAGACTGACTGAATGCCAGCTTGAATGTCTCAAAAACTGGTCTCACACTGGAGGGAGGGGTTTTTCCAGGTCTCCTAAAGGTTTCCATGAATGAATATCCCCTCAAGTCTAATTAACATCAATAAATACTTCCTTATGTATGTAAGCAATTTACACTTTTAGGCATGCCGTACCTCACACACCTAGGTAGTCTTGGACAAGATTAACACATCTACGGGGCTTTAGCTGTCCCTTTGATATGTGTTTGGCCACTAACCCCTTTGGTCAGCAAACACCCTTTGATGCATAATCTTGAATGCCTGTATGTAACACACACATATATATATACACAGTGCCACCAATGGGTGAACCATTTTGTGACAGGTACGTTGACCCTATCTAGCATCACCAGTGTATCACTGTGTATTCTGGTGTCAGTGTAGTGCTAGTACTCACTGTCTGATGTTATCTTCTCTCAAGCTGGAACAGAAAAGGGCTCCAGGAGAGAAGATTACATTATTTCCTGTGTTTACATTACACCGACACAGGACATTCTGCCGTTCATCAGAACCGATCAGCAGGTCCAGGCCATAAATAAATTGGCATAGACCAGTAGATTGAGCGGTTCTGAAACAAGTCTGATCACTGAGGGAATGGCGCGAGCACAGGCAAACTACCTGTGGGCACGAATCACATACAGGTACATGATTTTGTGCAACCTAGGCTACCCTGCTGCAGCAAATCTACGTGGGGTGGTCCAGAACAGGTTAATGTTACAATAAAGCATAATAATTGGTAACATCTACTGGTAATATATTATAGGGGATAGAATAAACAGTTAACTTCAGTGAAACAATTGTTCTTTTAATTTTTACCAAAAGAGGTCATTATCCTCTGCATTTCATATCCTGCAAGTACTCTATGTTGTTCCCTCCTACTGTTACAAGACCTGTTTTAATTTCAAAATGTTTATTGGTTTTTAAAAGACATGACAGAGAATATAAGATAAACAATGTAATTAAACATTAAATTACACAATGAGCAATAGTAACAAAATGTTGAGGGCTAACAGCCCACATACAGAAACGTAGATAACTTTTCTGAGAGCCTATCCGCCCAAATAATTTGGGGTCCATGTCCCGCCCCGCCGCAGGGTCTGGCTCAAAAATATATAGTCGTACCTGGGACAGTCTAGTGGGTGCCGTCCACGCAACCCCGGAAGAGTCCAAGCCCCCCACCCCATTGGGATCTCTCTGTGGGGAAGCCCCGACCCCCCAGGGGCGCTGAGCACTACCATCCCCCCCTGTCCAGGCCACTGCGAAGTGCAGCCAATATAGAATGGTTTATTTCAGAGTAAGGCAGCCTCGCCGGTGCTCTCCGTATCCTACCGCACAAGGCAATCTGCTCAGCGAGTGCAGTCAGGCTGGACTTGGCTCAAGCCTCATGGGTTAATGTATGTCTTGAATAACAAGGTAGAGAGATGGGAACAGAGTGTCCCAGAGAGTGGTCAGGGAGAAAAGTGTAAGGCCTCGTACAGACGAGAGGATTTCCGCTGGAAACAGTCCGCCGGACCGTTTCCAGCGGACATTCCTCCCCTGGATTTTGATCTGATGGCTTGTACACACCATCAGATCAAAATCCCCGCGGAAAACATACGCAGTGACGTGCCGCGCCGTCGCTGCGATGATGACGCGGCGACGTGCGCGACCCTGGAAGGTAAATACTTCCACGCATGCGTCGAATCACTTCGACGCATGCGAGGGATGGGGATCGGGCGGACTTATCCGGTGAGTCTCTACAGACGACTGGATAAGTCCGAAGGACAGATTCCAGCGGATAGATTTCTTAGCATGCTAAGAAATTTTTATCCGCTGAAAATCCGTCGACTGGATTTTTATCTGCTGGAAAATGTCCGCTCGGGCCTACTGACGACCGGATCTGTCTGCTGGAACTGATCCGCGGATCAATCCCAGCGGATAGATCCGGTCGTGTGTACGGGGCCTAAGAGGGAGGAGGAGTGGTAAGGTGTGGAGCTCAAGGAAGTCTAGGTTCCACCACGGATCAGGGGGTAATGCCAGGGTAAATGGTAATGTTACAATAGGATGCCCAGGGTTCCCATATAGCCTTGAATCTATCTGTCTTGTCCTGTAATTTAGCCACCATGTGTTCCTGTGCCATAATCCAGGAGACTTTCCTCTTGAACCTCTGGAAAGGAACCGTGGGGGTTGTCCACGCCCTTGCAAGTGCTATCTTAGATCCCAGTAGGATAAAGAAAGTCAGTGTCTGGATATGTTTATGAAGTCCTGAGAGGGGGCGGTTCAGGAGTGCCAATTGAGGATCGGGAGTCACAGAAGTGACTGTTACCATCCTAATCGTCTGAAACACCTTCCTCCAAAAGGATCTGATTCGGGGACAGGTCCACCAAATGTGGAACATTGTGCCCTCCACAAGACCTGTTTTAAACACATGGAACTATGGAAACAAGAAAGCAAACCTAAGGAGAATATACAGTATGTGAAATTATACAGAAACTAGTCTAAAAATAGAAAAAAAGGTGAATATTCTTTGGGCCACATTAATCCAGACAAAGCACACACATTTTCTGGACTGACTACGAGAATGGCACAAGAAATCAGATTAAAAAGATGTCTCAGTAACAGTTACTACATTGTCTCCATTACATTTTCTATTATTTTCTTTGTAAGAAATACAATGCACTGAGAAAGTTTCAAATGCATCCTTTTTTTTTTTCTTTTTTTTTTTTCTTTTAGCTGAAAGGATATTTTCGCATATTGATTGTCTTCTTTCTCCAAAAAATGCATAAAAAAGGACTTAATGCCACAGTGAAATAGAGAAAGAAAACGCATCAATAAACACAGACCACAAGCCATGTATTTGAATATGCACAAATAAAAAAAGAATGGTGATGCTCCCTATGACAGAAGACTGATGAATATCTTGAATTATAAATATCTGTGGTCAGAAAAGTTAAATGTTTTCTGCTGTTTTTGAAGGCATATTTAACTCTTTCTTGACCAGGCAATTTTTTGTGATACGGCACTGCGTTTCTTTAACTGACAATTGCGTGGCCGTGCAACACTGTACCCAAATAAAATGTATGTCCCCTTTTCCCACAAATATAGCTTTCTTTTGGTGGTATTTGATCCCCTCTGGGTTTTTTTCTTTTTGGCTCTAGGAACAAAGAATGACTGACATTTTTTTTTTACTTTCTGCCTTAAAACACATCATATATATATATATATATATATATATATATATATATATATATATATATATATATATATATACACATATACATATACATATACATATACATATACATATATATATATATATATATATATATATTTTAATATATCATTTCTTCATCAATTTAGGCCAATATGTATTCTGCTATATATTTTTGGACAAATAGGATATTTTTGACACTTTGCGGACCAGTGACATTATTACAGTGATCAGTGCTAAAAATATGCATGGTCACTGTACTAATGATGCTGGCAGGGAAGAGGTTAACATCAGGGGCGTCATAAACATCAAAGTGTTAACTGTGTGCCTGACCAGTGCTTTACTGCTGTGGTGGAGGTGTTTTTACTAGTGGAAGACATGGATCAGTGTTTCTGCTTTACAGAAACACAGGATCCATGTCTTCTATACTGACATTTAAATTCTGCAAGGCTATTTAAAACACCTGAACATATTCAGCAAATACACAAAAAAAATATAGGGATTTTGTTTCACTATATGGCCACTACTGTATCAAAGTACCCCATTATTAGTGGGTCCTACACTATTCATAGAATGAAAGATCCTGCTTCTCAAACATGGGAGAAATACACTCCTCTATGTGGGAGAACTAAAGGACTCCCCCTATAACACAGGTGGACACTAGTAAGAGGTAATGTCGGAGAGATGGGGTGCTCCAGCCCACGGGATCTGGTCAGGATTCTTACAATAGACAAACAAAGATAGACATGGGGGGCACACCCTACAAATGCATAACATTAAATCCAGAATTTGACTAATCTCGTACTCCTGATTATCTTCAGAGACTGGGGCCACGGTAGGGAGAGGACGAGAGAATTTTGCGAGGACTAAAGGTTTCAGAAGGGCAACATGGAAGTAGTTAGATATTTTGAGGCTTTTAGGAATCTGGAGTTTGAAATAAACCAGATTCGGTTTAGAGGTTATAGTGTATGGACCAATGAATCTTGGGACAAACTTCAGAAAAGGAATTCAGAGCTTGATGTTCCTGGCTGAGAGCCAGTGTAAGGAAAGGCCGGAGTGTCAGGGAAATGTCCGTAGTAGAAGTACTGGCAATCTTGCCAGTAGAAGAAATGGCCATAGAAGAAGTACTGGCAATCTTGCCAGTAGAAGAAATAGCCATAGAAGAAGTACTGGCAATCTTGCCAGTAGATGAAATGGGAGCCATAGGCTCATCATGTGACAGGAAGATCCTTCCTGATGCCTATTTAAAGAGAGCTCTGACCATCAGGCAGCGCTGACTGGTCTTCAGCTTGTACCCTGATATCCTGAATCTTGCTGTTACCTTGCTGATCTCCTGTTGCTGAACCTGGCTTGCCCTGACCCCGTTCCTGAACTCTGTTATCCCCTGACTACCGGTTTCTGATCCTGGCTATTCACCTGACGCTGCTACCGCCTGCTGCTTGGTACCTCGCTGCCCGCCTTCCACTTGACCCGGCTTTCTGTATGACCCCGCATCTGCTTCCTGTGCTGAGCCCTGGCAACCCCCCAGTGTCTGCGACTTGCTCCTGCGACTTCCTGCGACTTCCTGCTACAAGTCTTCCAGGAACTACACCTCATCTGATATCCAGTGTCGCTGCTCCCGCGGAGTGCCTCCTACTCATCCCGGCTCGCACCTCCCGCTACTGCTGTCGGAGTCTTCATCTGCAGGCACTCGTGTTCCTCCTGTCCCTCGGTGTCCTCTGTTTCATCTCCAGCGGTGCCAGGGCGGGAGATACAAGAGAGGCCGACCTCGTCATCTCAGTCTCCCATCAGGTACGTGACAGTACCAGTCAGCCAGTGATGGAGTCTGAAAGGGAGGTCTCTCTTCTACAAACCCTCTGTCGGACTGTTACCGCACTCTCTCAAACGGTGCAAGGGTTACATAAGGACTTTGTTCAGCTTCACGACCAATTGCAGCTTGCACCCAGCCTGGCTTCTACCTCTGAGGACTTGGGAATCAGGCATTCTGCTGCTCAAACCGTGACTTGCAACCATGTTGAACTTTCCTGTTCCCCTGAGCCAAGAGTGCCCCTACCTGAACGTTTCTCTGGAGATCGTAAAAGATTCAGAACTTTCCAAAGTGCCTGTGAACTTTACTTCTCTCTGCTACCCCGCACCTTCTCTACGGAAGAAGTTAAAGTGGGATTCCTTATCTCCTTATTGCTGGATGAACCCCAGGCTTGGGCCCACCGGCTTCGAGAGCAACATGATCCTGTCTTGGCTTCCGTGAACTCCTTTTTTGCGGCCATGGCTCAACTATATGCTGACCCTTTCCGTCATCACACAGCGAAAGCTACTCTGAGTCACCTGCAACAGGGCCCCAGGCCCGTTGAGGACTATGTATCGGACTTTCGCTTATGGAGCGCTAATACCAAATGGGACAATTCTGCCTTATGTTTTCATTTTCGTCTCGGCTTGTCGGAAGCTATCAAGGATGAGCTAGCCAGGGTGGACACACCTTCTTCCTTGAATGACCTGATTCTTCTTGCTATACAGATTGACCGTCGTCTGCGGGAAAGACAGTCTGAAAAAGCCTTGAATTCCCACTTGTTGCCTGTTCATTCCAAACTTCCTTTACCCGCCTCCTCCGCAGCTATGCCGAAAGACACCCAGAAGGTTCCGCCTGCCAGTTTTCCGAGATCTCCTCTGACTCAGCAAGAACGATCTCGGCGTTATCATAATAGACTCTGCATCTACTGTGGCGATGAAGGCCATTTCCTTCAGTCTTGTCCTCGAAGACACCGTAGGAGACCCTCTCCTCCATCCCAGATGGTTGCTTCTCCAAGCCTGGGCCAGAACCACACCTCACTACCAATTTCTCTCCAGTTTTCAGGAAAGATCCTTACTGTCCCCGCTATTGTGGATTCTGGGGCTTGTAGCTGTTTTGTAGACTCTTCCTTCGCTACCATGCATGAACTGCCATTGTGCGCCAAGAAAAACAGCTTTTTAGTTCATCTAGCGGATGGTTCAGGTATTAAATCGGGACCCGTCACTCTTGAGACTGCACTTATTCCCTGTTCCACGGCTTCTGGGCATCATGAACTCCTACGTCTGGATGTCATCACATCCCCTCTGTTCCCAGTTATCCTAGGGCAACCCTGGCTGAAGGCACACAATCCTCTCATCAACTGGTCCTCTGGGGAGGTGTCTTTCTCTTCTGATTATTGCAAGAAACACTGTTTTCCTCACACGCCCAGCCCGGGTGAACCATTCCTCTGCATCACTGTGGATCCTGAGACTGCTAAACTTGTGCCTTCCGTCTATCATGAATACCTAGATGTTTTCAATAAAAAGAATGCCGACACTCTCCCTCCTCACAGACCATACGACTGTCCTATTGAACTGCTACCTGGCGCTGAGATCCCCTTTGGCAGAATTTATCCCCTTTCTGAACTTGAACTTGAGGAATTACAGAAGTATATCAACGAAAACCTTGACAAGGGTTTTATCCGGCCTTCTTCTTCCCCTGCCGGAGCGGGGATATTCTTTGTTGAAAAGAAAGATCACACGCTTCGGCCTTGTATCGATTATCGGGACATAAATAAGGTTACCATTAAAAATCGATACCCTCTACCCCTCATCCCTGAGTTGTTTCAGAGACTGCGTGAAGCACGTGTTTTCTCCAAGTTGGATCTAAGAGGGGCATATAACCTGATCAGAATCAGAGAAGGGGATGAGTGGAAGACGGCCTTTAGGTCTCGTTTTGGGCACTTTGAGTACCTGGTGATGCCCTTTGGGCTTTGTAACGCGCCAGCGACCTTCCAGCACTTTGTGAACGATGTGTTTCGGGACTTTCTTGATGTGTTTACCATTGTTTACTTAGATGACATATTGGTGTTCTCCACTTCCCTTGAGTGTCATCGAGTCCATGTTAAGAAGGTACTAAACAGACTAAGGAAACACCATCTTTATGCCAAAGCAGAAAAATGTGAGTTCGAGAAGTCCACCATTCAGTTCCTGGGTCTTGTTATCTCCGCGGATGGGATTGCTATGGACCCCCAAAAGGTCTCTGCAGTTCTCGAATGGCCAGCCCCGACTGATAAAAAATCTGTACAACGGTTTGTGGGATTCTCCAACTTTTACAGGAAATTCATCAAGAACTTTTCAGGTATCATATCTCCCATCACACAATTAACCAGATCACACACAACCTTCTCATGGACTTTAGAGGCTCAAGGTGCTTTTGAAAAATTGAAGGGCCTTTTTACTTCTGCACCCATCTTGAGACATCCTGATCCTGCTTTGCCCTATGTTCTTGAGGTTGATGCCTCCGAAATTGCTGTGGGAGCCATATTGTCTCAACGACTGGGGACAAAGTCCCTACTTCACCCTGTTGCCTTCTTTTCTAGGAAACTAAGTACCTCGGAAAGGAACTATGACGTTGGTGATCGGGAATTACTCGCTATTAAGTCTGCCCTGGAAGAATGGCGCTATCTTCTCGAAGGAGCGGCCCATCCTATTCTTGTGTTCACCGATCACAAAAATCTTGAGTATTTAAGAACAGCCAAGAGACTAAGACCCCGCCAGGCTAGATGGGCTCTCTTTTTTGCAAGATTCTGCTTCCATATTACTTATCGGCCAGGATCTAAGAACGGGAAGCCAGACGCCCTTTCCCGTATGTTCCAAGACACTGAGGTTCCTCCTGAACCTGATACCATTTTGCCTGCTAAAAATTTTCTTTTGTTACAGAGTGATCTCATCTCGCAAATCAAGTCAGCAGTCCAGAACCATCCTCCACCTCCGGAACTCCATCTTCAATGTAAGGAAGGGCTCTACTACCACGGTGAGCAAATTTTTGTTCCTGAGCACCTACGAACGGCAGTTCTTTACATGTGCCATGACCATCCCTTGGCAGGGCACTTTGGAGCCTATAAGACCTCAAATTTGGTCCTGCGCTCCTTCTGGTGGCCCCACTTGTTGCAAAACTGCAGGGACTATGTTAAATCTTGCACAACGTGCCTTCGGAATAAGTCTGATAGGGCTAAGAATTGGGGCCTATTGGAACCCCTTCCTGTTCCTGACAAATTGTGGTCTATGATCTCTATGGACTTCATTGTCGAGTTACCCCCTTCCGAAGGGTTTACCACCATTTTTGTAATTGTGGATCGGCTATCTAAGATGGCCCACTTTGTGCCCCTGAAAGGTACCCCTTCTGCAGCGGAAACTGCCTCTTCCTTTATCAGAGAAGTTGTACGCCTACACGGCATTCCTGCTAACATCACCTCTGACCGTGGGGTGCAATTTACATCCCGATTTTGGAAGTCCCTATGTGAAGCTCTGGGAATTAAACACTGTTTGTCCTCTGCCTATCATCCTCAGACTAATGGGCAAACAGAGAGGACAAACCAGACTCTGGAGCAGTATCTGCGTTGTTTTTCATCATTCGCACAAGATGACTGGGCCTCTCTCTTGCCGTTAGCAGAGTTTGCATACAATAACTCTATTCATTCTGCAATCAAACAAACCCCATTTTTTGCTAACTATGGGTTCCACCCATCCTTTTTGTCTGATGTTCCCCAGGAATCCTCAGTCCCAGCAGTACAGGATCGTCTGGACTTCTGGAGGTCCAACAACCAACTCTTGCAGGAAACCATCACTAAAGCCCAAGAAAGCAACAAAAGGTTCTTCGATAGGAGGAGGAGAGGTAACCTTGACCTTCAACCAGGGGATAAAGTGTTGCTTTCCACTGCAAATTTAAAGTTGGCTTGCCCCTCTAAGAAATAAGAACCCAGGTACATTGGCCCATTTCCTGTTAAGAAGAGGATTAATGCTGTTGCCTTTGAGCTTAGCCTGCCGGGAAGTTTGAGGATTCACCCAGTGTTTCACGTCTCCCTCTTGAAACGATCCATTGTTAACCCCTTCCCTGATCGTGAACCCGAAGCCCCAGCCCCTGTGCTTGTCGAAGGAAACGAGGAATTTGTGGTCGAAACCGTTCTGGATTGCAGAAAGAGAAGGGGTCAAACCCAGTTTCTAATCAAATGGAAGGGCTACGGTCCGGAAGAAAATTCTTGGGAACCGGCTTCTAACATACATGCACCAAGATTGGTGCAAGCCTTTTTTCAACGCCACCCAGAAAAGAGAGCCCTGAGGGGCATCCAGAGGCTGCCCGTAAGGGGGGGGCAATGTAAGGAAAGGCCGGAGTGTCAGGGAAATGTCCGTAGTAGAAGTACTGGCAATCTTGCCAGTAGAAGAAATGGCCATAGAAGAAGTACTGGCAATCTTGCCAGTAGAAGAAATGGCCATAGAAGAAGTACTGGCAATCTTGCCAGTAGATGAAATGGGAGCCATAGGCTCATCATGTGACAGGAAGATCCTTCCTGATGCCTATTTAAAGAGAGCTCTGACCATCAGGCAGTGCTGACTGGTCTTCAGCTTGTACCCTGATACCCTGAATCTTGCTGTTACCTTGCTGATCTCCTGTTGCTGAACCTGGCTTGCCCTGACCCCGTTCCTGAACTCTGTTATCCCCTGACTACCGGTTTCTGATCCTGGCTATTCACCTGATGCTGCTACCGCCTGCTGCTTGGTACCTCGCTGCCCGCCTTCCACTTGACCCGGCTTTCTGTATGACCCCGCATCTGCTTCCTGTGCTGAGCCCTGGCAACCCCCCAGTGTCTGCGACTTGCTCCTGCGACTTCCTGCGACTTCCTGCTACAAGTCTTCCAGGAACTACACCTCATCTGATATCCAGTGTCGCTGCTCCCGCGGAGTGCCTCCTACTCATCCCGGCTCGCACCTCCCGCTACTGCTGTCGGAGTCTTCATCTGCAGGCACTCGTGTTCCTCCTGTCCCTCGGTGTCCTCTGTTTCATCTCCAGCGGTGCCAGGGCGGGAGATACAAGAGAGGCCGACCTCGTCATCTCAGTCTCCCATCAGGTACGTGACAGCCAGACTTTGTCCCCTGGCTGTACAGAAGGTGTTTTATGACTGCAGTGGTCCTCAAAGCCTTTGAATTTGTCAGCAGCTGCCCAGAGGGAATCATGAATGTCCCAAACAGAGTTGAAAGACACCTGAGCCATAGCCAAAGCTGGAATATCTGGAGAACAGGTCATGGGAAGAGGGAGTTGAGGTTGTTTTCCCGAAAACTGTGAAAAAGGGAGTTATCTGAGAACTGGTATTTACATGATTGTTCTGAGAGAATTATGTCCACGGGAGTAGAGAGGACCAATCGTCATGATGAGCAGAGACTAAGGTGCAGAAAGACCTCTAACTCCTGATTAACCCTCTCAGTCTGTCCATTGGATTGCGGGTGGTAAGAAGAGGAAAATTCCAAGACAATATTGAGGGATTTGCAAAAGGCTCTCCAAAAACGAGACATAAATTGAACGCCCCTGTCGGAAACAGTATGAGAAGGAACCCCATGGAGATTGAACACTTCTCAAACAAAAATGGGAACCAAGGCAGGAGCACAAAGAAGACCAGGAAGAGGAACAAAATGAGCCATCTTGGAGGGCCGATTGATTACCACCCAAATGACCGTATTATTATCTGAGAGGGGGAGGTGATAAAATCAATGGCAATGTGAGACCATGGCTCCTTAGGAATGGGCAAGAATTTACGCAAATGCAACGTCTCCACAAACAAGACCCCATAATGGTCCCCATGGCTAAACTAGATGTGGCGCGCCTTCACCCAAAAATGGAACTTCCCGCTTTAAGGGATGGTGACCCCCTGGCATACAACATTGGGCATGTTACTTCCTCCCGGGGCACTATAGCGCCAGAAGGAAGTTCACCTCTCCCTCTTGTCACGTCACAGGTCCCAGATGATTGCTCGGGCCAGTGATGGTGCGGAGGGGGAGATGAGCAGGGCTTAATTCCCCCACATCGCTGGACCCTGGGACAGGTAAGTGTCTGATTATTAAAAGTCACCAGCTGCAGTATTTGTAGCTGCTGACGTTTAATATTTTTTTTTAGTATGAACTCCGCTTTAACCTGACTCTCACTGTCAAACTGAAAAGAATATCAGATGGAGCGGGGCCAACTTCTATCACCAGAGGGACAGAATTATATAATTTAGCGGCTAGTATAGATCCCCACAACAACAAATGCGGGCTTTACCAAAAATTAGAACATCAGGTGGGACTCACACTTTGAACCCACAAAGAATAATGGCAATGTCAGACTGCGTACTCACCGAGGCCGAGATGCCGAGATCGGCTCACAGTTGCGACCCAGCGCACTCCGTCCCCTGGAGTTGAGACAGGGGAGGAATGCACCAGGAGGCACTGGCGCCAGCAAGGTACTGGACTGGTAGTTGGTGTTTGGCTGAAGACTGGGCCGGGGGCCCCTGCTGGTGATGGATGGTAGAGCAGGCAGCCTTGGCAACACGGAGCAGGTGCAGAGCAGGCAGCTGTGGTAATACTGAGCAGGTGCAGAGCAGGTAGCTTTGGTAACACTGAGCAGGTGCAGAGCAGGTAGCTTTGGTAACACTGAGCAGGTGCAGAGCAGGCAGCTTTGGTAACACTGAGCAGGTTTCCGGGGGTGAGACTGGAAGCAGGTCTGGGGTGCAAAGCCAAAGTTCAAGGGTAGGAGAGAGCAACAAGTCCAAAGACGAGCCAGAGGTCAGGGGTTGGAGAAGACAGCGTATCCAGGAACAAAAGCCAAGGTCAGGTTCGGAGAGAGAGCAGAGTCGTGCGGAAGTCCGGGTCAGTGATACAGGTGTAGTGGCAGAGAGTCCAAGCACAAGCTGAAGACAAACCAGCAACCCGCCATGAGACAGGAGCAGGTTTAAATAGCCCGGTCAGGCCTCTGATTGGTTTCGGGGGGGGTGCCCGTGCACGCGCGCCGAGCCGCCAGACCGCGCATGTGCACGCCTTTCACGCACGGGTACGCACCGGAGCGCGGCTTTACCGCGCATGTGCGGTAACCGGTGACTGGCAGAGCTGGTTCCCTGACAGGCAACATTCCATACATTTTATGAGCAACTATACAGCACAGGGAAAGATCACAGTAAGGTCCACATGGACTCCTTTTTACACTCTCTCCCTATTTCAACTCTGTCCGACCGCCACCGGGATAAAATGGAGACCCCGATAACAGAGGAAGAAGTCCTCCAGGTCAATAAGAGTCTTAAAGGGGTTTTGGCTCCTAGCCCAGATGGCTTCTCCACACCTTACTACAAAACGTTCACCCAGACCTTGGCACTGCACCTCACTCGCTTCTTTAACGCCAAAGCCAAAGAAGATCCTTTAGATCAGTGGTCTCAAAACTGCGGCCCGGGGGCCAGATGCGGCGCTTTGGACATTATTACTCCAACTAACACCAAGGATGAGGTAACATTTCACCCACTGACACCATTAATGGGACACTATTTGTCCTACTGACACCATCGATTGGGGCACAACTCCTCCTGAGACCAATGATGGGGCACTGTTTCTCCCACTGACACCGTTAAAGGGGCATTATTCCTCCCATTGATACCAACCACAGTGTACTATTCCTCCCATTGACACCATCAACAGGGCACTATTCCTTCCATTGATACGAATCATGGGACACTGTTCTTCCTGCTAAAACCAAAAATGTTAAAACTAATGATGGAGCACTGTTTGCTTCCACTGATTCTGGGACATTTTCTACTCACACTGGCCACAGTTCGGCCCCTGTAAAGTCTGAAGGACACTAAATTGGCCCTTTGCTTTAAAAGTTTGGAGACCCCTGCTTTAGATAGACAACTTAAATCAGCATTTATCTCTGTAATACCCAAACCAAATAAAGATCAAGGGGAGGTGGGTAACTCCAGACCAATATTTCTCATAAATAATGTCATGAAGATCCTGACCAAAATCCTAGCAAACCACATGGCAACTTTTATCAGTCTGTATATACATAAGGACCGAGTAGGTTTTATTCATGGTAGACAAGGCCCAGACCAAATTAGGAGAGCAATCAACCTAATTTCTCTTCTTCAGACAGGTTGGGACAAAGGGAGACGACAGGAAGGACTACTCCTATCTATCGATCTCCAGAAAGCCTTACATTTGGTCTCCTGGGCATAATCTATTTAATATCATGAATCAATGGTATTTTGGACAGAGATTTATGGGCCTACTGACAGCACTCTATTACTTCCCGGAAGCCTGAGTACACCTGCAAGATTATCTCTCAGAGCCAATTAAAATAGCCAGAGGAACCAGGCAGGGTTGCCCCTTTTCTCCTTTAATTTTTGCAATAGCCATAGAAACCCTAGCAATAGCCATAGGTAACCACCCAGACATCCAAGGGGCTAACTACGGTCCACAGACACATAAATGCACCCTATTTGCGGACAATCTTCTGTTATTTGTCACGCCCCCAATGATTTCCCTTCCAAACATATGTAAACTGCTGGAAGACTTCGCTAAAGCCTCCGGGTTGCGGGTCAACCTATCCAAATCCCAAATTATAAATGTGACAATCCCACATCAGAAGTCTTAAAAGCTTCTTTCAATTTCAGTGGAGTGATTTGACCATTAGATACCTAGGAATAGATCTTACTTCAAAGACTGATAGGGCCGGATTCAGATAGAGATACAACGGCGTATCTCCTGATACGCCGTCGTATCTCTGAGTTCCGTCGGTCGGATTTATGCACCTGATTCATAGAATCAGGTTCCGCATAGATCTCCCTAAGATCCGACAGGTGTAAGTGACTTACACGGTCGGATCTTAGGCTGCAATTCCAGGCCGGCCGCTAGGTTGCGTTTCGTTTTTTTTACGCGACGAATATGCAAATGAGGATTTCCGCCGATTCAGAAACGAACGCTTTTTTTTACTCCGTTTGCGTTAGGCTTTTTCCGGCGTATAGTTACCCCTGGGTCTATAAGGCGCAGCCAATGTTAAGTATGGCCGTCGTTCCCACGCCAAGTTTTGAAATTTTTACGTCGTTTGCGTAAGTAGTTCGCGAATACGGATGGATGTATTTTACGTTCACGACGAAAGCAATGACGTCCTTGCGACGTCATTTAGAGCAATGCACACTGGGAGATTTTATGGACGGCACATGCGCCGTACAAGTAAAATGTAAAAAACGTGGGGTCAAGGGAAATTTAAATAAAACACGCCCCCTACATCCCCATTTGAATTACGCGGCCTTACGCCGCAACACATACGCTACGCCGCTCTAACTAAGGGCGCAAGTTCTTTGTGAATAAAGAACTTGCGCCCAAAGTTAGAGCGGCGTAACGTATCGGAGATACGTTACACGGGCCGGATAGATACGCCAATGTATCTGAATCCGGCCCATAGACTCTACATGGTAAACTTCCCCCCCTCTACAAAAAACCTAAATGGATCTTAAGAAATGGGCATGCCATGCCATTAATTATCCTGGCTGGGGAGGGTGAATGCAGTTAAAATGACACTGCTTCCCAAATTACTTTATCTATTTAGGGCTCTCCCGATCCCCATAAATAAGGATCATCTGCGGAAATTCTTGGGCTCCTCTGGACACCGCCTCTCCAGGCAAATTTTATACAGACCTAGAACACAGGGAGGACTGAGAGCACCCAACTGTGGCATTAACAAGCGGCACAACTGGCACAACTGTAGACCGTCAATACATGACGGAGAAATCTGATTGGGGGCATATAGAACAGCAAGCACAGACTGTAGCCTTAGGGACCTAAGGAACACTTGTTATCTGATTAGCATTGGCCTTCAAAGTCGTTGAAAAAAAAGCGTAGGGTCCCCTAATTTCCCTTCAGGTCTGGTATGGATATTAAGGGGAACCCTGCGCCAAATAAAAAAAAACGGCGTGGGGTTCCCCCCAAAAATCCATACCAGACCCTTCATGTCTGGTATGGATTTTAATGGGAACTCTGCGCCAAAATAAAAAAAATGGCATGGGGTTCCCCCCAAAAATCCATACATTTTTACCTTATCGGAATCTGGAAGCCCCCTTTAACAAAGGGGAACTTCAGATCCCGGCACCCCCCTATGTGAATTGGTAAGGCCTATCATTTCACAAAAAAAGTGTGAACATTTTTAAAATGACAGGAGACGGCTTGGGACAAGTCCTTTATTAAAAAAAAAAAAAATTAAAATAAAAAAAAAGATTTCAGCGTTGTAATCCATTCTCTATCTCCAGCAATGATCCATTCTCCAGCGATGATCTCCAGCGAGGAACGACGCACACAATACCGCTTCCACTGGAGGTACCCGGCCTAATGATGCGCAAGCTGTTTGACAGCTCTTTTATAACTGAGGGCGGGGCCACCTGTGACGAGTGGCCCTGCCCCCTCCTACGCTTCACAGGAAACCCCCATTGCTTCAGAGGGTGGCGGAGTTATCCATCCACGTCACAGGTGGCCCCTCCTTTGGTTATAAAAGAGCTGTCAAACAGCTTGCGCGTCATTCGGATGGTTGCCTCCGGTGGAGACGGTATTGTTCGTAGCGGTGGGTCCGGGACCGGGATCGTAGAAGGATTACAGCGCTGGAGTTTTTATTTATTTTTATTTTTATTAACCACTTAAGGACCGCCACATGTACATTTACGTCGGCAGAATGGCACGGACAGGCATATCCACGTACCTGTACGTCCCTGCCTAGACGTGGGTCGGGGGTCCGATCGGGACCCCCCTGGTACATGCGGCGGTTCCCGTGGCTGTCCGAGCGATCCGGGATGAGGGGGCGGCTGTTCGTTTTTGTCCGCCCCCTCCGGATCGCTCTCAGCCAATCCGCGCGCTCCCCGTGTGTCACTTCCTCTGCCTAAACACAGGAAGAGGGAAGTGATGTGATCTCTCCTCTCGGCGGTATTTTCAACTGCCGCTGAGGAGAGATCACATCACACAGTGAGTCTGCACAACACTACACTGACACCAGGACACGCAGGCACATTACACACTGAACTGAATGCAGTGATCATATACAGGTGGTTCTCAAAAAATTAGCATATTGTGATAAAGTTCATTATTTTCTGTAATGTACTGATAAACATTAGACGTTCATATATTTTAGATTCATTACACACAACTGAAGTAGTTCAAGCCTTTTTATTGTTTTAATATTGATGATTTTGGCATACAGCTCATGAAAACCCCAAATTCCTATCTCAAAAAATTAGCATATCATGAAAAGGTTCTCTAAACAAGCTTTTAAAAACTCCCAGCCTGGTTCATTACTCCAAACCGCAATCATGGGTAAGACTGTCGACCTGACTGCTGTCCAGAAGGCCATCATTGACACCCTCAAGCAAGAGGGTAAGACACAGAAAGGAATTTCTGAACGAATAGGCTGTTCCCAGAGTGCTGTATCAAGGCACCTCAGTGGGAAGTCTGTGGGAAGGAAAAAGTGTGGCAGAAAACGCTGCACAACGAGAAGAGGTGACCGGACCCTGAGGAAGATTGTGGAGAAGGACCGATTCCAGACCTTGGGGGACCTGCGGAAGCAGTGGACTGAGTCTGGAGTAGAAACATCCAGAGCCACCGTGTACAGGCGTGTGCAGAAAATGGGCTACAGGTGCCGCATTCCCCAGGTCAAGCCACTTTTGAACCAGAAACAGCGGCAGAAGCGCCTGACCTGGGCTACAGAGAAGCAACACTGGACTGTTGCTCAGTGGTCCAAAGTACTTTTTTCGGATGAAAGCTAATTTTGCATGTCATTCGGTAATCAAGGTGCCAGAGTCTGGAGGAAGACTGGGGAGAGGGAAATGCCAAAATGCCTGAAGTCCAGTGTCAAGTACCCACAGTCAGTGATGGTCTGGGGTGCCATGTCAGCTGCTGGTGTTGGTCCACTGTGTTTTATCAAGGGCAGGGTGAATGCATCTAGCTATCAGGAGATTTTGGAGCACGTAATGCTTCCATCTGCTGAAAAGCTTTATGGAGATGAAGATTTCATTTTTCAGCATGACCTGGCACCTGCTCACAATGCCAAAACCACTGGTAAATGGTTTACTGACCATGGTATTACTGTGCTCAATTGGCCTGCCAACTCTCCTGACCAGAATCTGTGGGATATTGGGAAGAGAAAGTTGAGAGACGCAAGACCCAACACTCTGGATGAGCTTAAGGCCGCTACCAAAGCATCCTGGGCCTCCATAACACCTCAGCAGTGCCACAGGCTGATTGCCTCCATGCCACGCCGCATTGAAGCAGTCATTTCTGCAAAAGGATTCCTGACCAAGTATTGAGTGCATAACTGAACATAATTATTTGAAGGTTGACTTTTTTTTATTAAAAACACTTTTCTTTTATTGGTCAGATGAAATATGCTAATTTTTTGAGATAGGAATTTTGGGTTTTCATGAGCTGTATGCCAAAATCATCAATATTAAAACAATAAAAAGGCTTGAACTACTTCAGTTGTGTGTAATGAATCTAAAATATATGAAAGTCTAATGTTTATCAGTACATTACAGAAAATAATGAACTTTATCACAATATGCTAATTTTTTGAGAACCACCTGTATGTACTGATCACTGCATTTAGTGTCAGTGTGACAGGAAGTTAGTGTTAGGTCCAGGGTAGCCCCCGTACCCCCCTAATAAAGTTTTAACCCCTTGATCACCGCCCTAGTTAACCCTTTCACTCCCTATTGCCAGTGTCACTAAGCGATCATTTTTCTGATCGCTGTATTAGTGTCGCTGTTCCCGCTAGGTAGCTATTTTTTTTATTGCAATTTTTTTTCACTAAAGACATGTGGCTGAATACATTTTGGCCTAAATGTTTGACTAAAATTTTGTTTATTTGATTTTTCTTATAACAAAAAGTAAAAAATATTGATTTTTTTTCAAAAATGTCGCTCTATTTTTGTATATAGCGCAAAAAATAAAAATTGCAGAGGCGATCAAATACCACCAAAAGAAAGCTCTATTTGTGGGAAGAAAAGTACGCAAATTTTGTTTGGGAGCCACGTCGCACGACCGCGCAATTGTCTGTTAAAGCGACGCAGTGCCGAATTGTAAAAACCCCTTGGGTCATTTAGCAGCATATTGGTCCGGTCCTTAAGTGGTTAAAGGACTTGTCCCAACTTGGTGTGTGTGTTTTTTTTTTTAATTTTGACACTCTGTTTTGTGAACTGATAGGGGTACAATGTAAGTAGAGTGGGATAGGGGGCAGTTGAGTAGGAACAAACAGAGATGGGAGGAGGATGTTGGCCTCATAACGAACGATCAATGGGAAAGGATATTGGTTTTTCACTGCTTGGGTAGGGGCGTTAACTTGCTGGCATAGAGTATCTAATGGGGAACCACCTCTTTTAGCCTCAGACATTCAGGCTGGATTATACTGTCATGTACCAGGCTGAAGGCTGAGGTGACAAGAGGGCTATCCTTGCGGCTGAGTACAGAGTACCTCCGGAGTTATAGACAGAGGATGCCCAGAGATGCACGGTTGCCTGCCAGGTGAAGCTGTCTGATGATTCCAGAAGTGGGACACCCAGGAGCAGAGAAGGTGATTACAACCAATGATTCTCTGGGGGTACTGGCGGATCTTGACAGATAGATAATCAGAGACAATGTCAGAAGCCAGGCCGGGGGTCAATTACAGGAAGGCAGTCAGAAACAGAGGCAGGAAGCATAGTTGAGATCAAGCCAGGGTCGAACACAGGAAGTCAATTTGGAACAGGAAAGGGTAGGTCTGTGAAACAAGCTGGGTTCAGAGCCAGGAAAGAAGCCAGAGCAAGTCAGGGTAAGCTGGGTCAGTAACAGGTAATCAAACAGGAGCAAGGAACACAGGAACACAGGATACATAGTTGACAATAATCCAGTGATTTGTGAGAGCCACTGGAGTCCTTATACAGGCCAGCAAACATTGGTAATTAGGACGCTTTGCGTACGTACGTACGTACGTACGTACGTACGTACGTCCATCATCGCAAACATACGTTCGCTGTTGCGTGCCAGTCGCTGATGCACATGCATGGACTGGTGCGGCCATATTGGATATTGGCATATCTGCCAGTTCTTCTCTGGATTCTTTCGTGACATGTGTGGTCTAGTTACAAGATGCATGAAAGTGTATACATTAAAATCTCTGAAAAAGAAACCACTTGTGTGATCATGTACATTTAATAGGTCCTGAAAAAGCTACAATTTCTGCAAATTGCATTGACCCCAGTTCTTCATTTTGACAGCTATACATGTTTGTAGTGGATAATGATTGGTGGTATCAGTCTGCAAGTCATCACAATTTGACATGTTTTTTTTTTTTTTTTTTATTGTTAAAATAAAGATTTTGTACCTATTTGTTCTTACATAAGTGTACTTGTGCGATCACTGGGGGGGTATTTAAAATCCTACTACCTCCCTTTTGTTGCAATATATTTACTTTAGGCACTACCACTGGCATATCTTTCTAGTTGATCACCCCCCCCTATGTATACCCAACAAACATGCAAAGAAAACTTATTGGGCTAGATTCACATACCTTTAGGTGGGCGTAGCATATCTCCTATACGCTATGCCGCCGTAACTTTGAGAGGCGAGTATGGTATTCTCAAAGATTTTGCAGCCAAAGTTACGGTGGCGTAGCGTATTAGGGCTGGTGTAAGCCCGCCTAATTCAAATGTTGAAGCTGTGGACGTGTTTTATGTATATTAAGTGTGACACCACGTAAATGACGTTTCGATCGAACGGCGCATGCGCCGTCCATGGACGTATCCCAGTGCGCATGCTCCAAATCACGTCGGCAAATAGTCAATGCTTTCGACGTGAGCGTAACTTACGGCCAGCCCTATTCACAGACGAGTTACACAAACGACGTACAACTTGAAAAATTTGACGCGGTTCCGACGTCCATACTTAACATTGGCTGCGCCATCTTTTTGGTGGTTTATCTTTACGCCTGAAAAACCCTTACGTAAACGGTGTATCTTTACTGCGATGGCCGGACGTACGTTCGTGAATAGGCGTATCTAGCTGATTTACATATTCTAGGCGTAACCTTCAGTCCGTTTTCATCGGTTTGGTCTGATTGTGTGTACAAGGCCTTAGATATGTACTGTATGTAATGCAACACAGCTATGAGCTACAAGGTTTGTTTTTAGTCTCCTGTTAATATCTAATTTGCTGTAATACTGTGTATATTATATATATGTGCTATTGGAAATCTAAGACATGTATTCTTGCTCTTTATGGCAGTAATATATTGAGTGGCATCAAGTTCATTTACTTTCTGTTTTTTTCTCTTTGCTCTAATTCAGTACAATATATTCTTTGTATTTGTGTTTATGCCCTTAAAAAAATAAAGTCTGCAATAGGGATACAGACAGAAATACTCAACTCACAGAGTTTCTTGCTTTGCACTGCTCAATTAAAGAAAAGCATTTTTATTCTGTCTGTGTTGCTATATGAGAGTTCTCCTTACTTCCTGTATAGTAAACATTGCTAGTCACATAGTAAACCTTTACAGAAAGTGTAGGTATATCTCTCTATCAGAGCCATGGGTAAAATTAAAGCGGGAGTTCACCCAATTTTTTTTTTTTAACATTAGATTGATGCTCATTTTGTCAAGGGGAATCGGGTGTTTTTTTTTAAATCGAAGCAGTACTTACCGTTTTAGAGATAGATCTTCTCCGCCACTTCCGGGTATGGTCTTCGGGACTGGGTGTTCCTATTTGATTGACAGGCTTCCGACAGGTTTCCGATGGTCGCATACATCGCGTCACGAGTAGCCGAAAGAAGCCGAACGTTGGTGCGGCTCTATACGGCACCTGCGCACCGACGTTCGGCTACTTTCGGAAAATCGTGACGCGATGTATGCGACCGTCGGAAGCCTGTCGGAAGCCTGTCAATCAAATAGGAACGCCCAGTCCCGCAGCCCATACCCGGAAGCGGCGGAGAAGATCTATCTCTAAAACGGTAAGTACTGCTTGGATTTAAAAAAAAAACACCCGATTTCCCTTGACAAAACGAGCCTCAATCTAATGTTAAAAATTAACTTTTTGGGTGAACCTCCACTTTAAAAACCTGGTAGGAGTTCAAAAAAATTGTCTGGACACACAGTACAATCAATGTAATTCTATGATAATTGTAATTAGAACTCTTCAGTTCACAGATAGATAACACACCTATGTACTGTATATCTTTAGATAAACTACAAGAAAATACTTTAAATAAAGCGCATCATTCCTCACAGTGAACAGTCATAAATCACATACGCCTTACTGTCTTTTTTACTGCAATTTAATAAATGTTTATTGTATTTACTTTGTGTAATTCAATTGCTTTTATTTTTGCAATAATCAATGACATCTATTTGAGTTAGGCTTTCTGCCACTCTTCCAACTTTTGAATCAGACAATTTCATTCATTATCATTAAGCTTTTGTGTTTTGATCTCCGCTTTGGGAAGACATAAGTGATTCAAAATCTTTTTTAGTCACAACAGCTGGACACAAGAAACATTCTGGAAACAGAAGCAATTATAGACATTTATACGCCAGTATGGCATTTATTCAATTATTGTCTTCCAGTCTTTTGTGAAACTCACAAGCAAATGGTTTGGTGGTTAATTTTCCTTCTCAATACAATGCTAACATTCTATTGCATTAGAAACAGACAAACAAGAGGTAAAGTAGTTGACATGTTAGAATCCATTAATTGTTTTTGTCTTGTTATGATGACTTTTTGTGTGCTTTACTTGCATTTACATGTAGTACCATTAATCCTATTAAAATGCACCTATTGAAAACTGCACCAAAAATGCTTCAAGCATGATTTTTTTTAAAAGAATCCCCCTAAAAATCAAACAACTGACAGAATTTTCTAAAGCGTGATAAACAATGGGGCAGTTACAAAATAATCAATGTCCATCAATGCGTTGCATTATGGCACTCCATTTAAATAAGTGATACACAAAATCAGCCATGTATCTTTTTTTCAGGTCAGCGAACTACAATGCATAGTAGTGCATTAATGTGCATTGGGGTGTGCTGCAACATATTGTATGTGCATCAGAGGTGCATTGCCTTACTGTCTTAGGGTGCCATTGAAAATGAATAGTGTTGCAACATGCTATTCATTGCACTGTGACAAGTATTACACTTTTGAGTGGAAGTTGGGTGACTCTTGTCTGAAAACATGGATAAATATACTCCTAATAGTTTTAAACAATTGCTGCCAGTCACTTTAAAAAGTTGTGCAGGAATGTTTTAGTAACCTAAAGCAGATTGCCACCTACCCACCCCCTGTTTTTTGCTTTTACTCCCACTTACCAGGAGGTGGATGCTGCACATGCAGATACTCACCCATCCAAAGGATTCAGCATTGTCCCACTGAGATCATCTCATGCTCTGCCACTACTCTGACATCTCTGATGTCATTAAGAGCACACCAGCTCTTCTGGGTTCAGTGGACAGGCTCTAGGCCCAATTGCTTGCAATGTTTTTTTTTCATTCAGCTGTCAGCGGGGAAGCCTGATAACATCAGATGACTCATCTGTTGTAAAGGATGAGGTGGCCAGCATCCTGGCCCACTCCTTAACAACTGACAGATATTTACTGTGCAATCGGCAGGCGAACATCCCGCTTAGCACTCAAAAAATTCTGGATTTCATTGAACAGGCAATGTTAGGGCCCAACTTATGCTCACCTGGATCAGGAGTGCTAATCAGGAGTGTGCTTCACTCAGAATGCAGGAATCAGGTGTGCATTGTTCTCAGAATGCAGGAATCAGGAGTGCGTTGCACTCAGAATGCTTGGTTCTGTGCTGCCTCCTACTCTCCACTGTTCACTAATGACAGCAAAGGAGGAGGCTTGGGGGGAGGGAGAGAGAGGGAGAGAGAGAGGAACGGCACCTAGAAGACGGGGTCGGCGGGGTGAGGGATCTGTCACCTGCCCAGGTAGACCACGATTGATGGGTTGCTGACCCCCAATCTATAGTGTGTAATGGAAGCAGTTTTCTTCCCCAAAGTTGTTACAATCAGTATATACAGTGGTCTTCCCATAAATCTTAATAGTGTGATCAAAAATTCACTTATGTAGTACTGTACACTGACGTGAACTTGAGGTTTCAATCTGTTCCCAAAAAACAAATTAAATTATCCTCAGAATTACCCCATTCAAAAATATAATTATCAATTTATAATTTTTATATCCCAGTCTTATTGTCAATTATTTTTTGCTCCCAGGCCCTCAAAATAAATCGGCATAGGTTAATATTTGCAACCCATAACAGAACTTGTACATTTTCTGTAATAGGCCTCATTAATAGAGTTGAGCGGACACCTGGATGTTCGGGTTCGGACCCGAACCCGGACTTTGAAAAAAAGTTTGGGTTCGGGACCGAACACGAACCCGGACTTTAACCCGAACCCGAACCCCATTGAAGTCAATGGGGACCCGGACTTTTGACTACAAAAATGTCTCTAAAAAACTAAGGGAAAGTTATTTCCATGTCCCTCCACAACTCCTGCGCGGTGTGTGGTTTTTCCCCCCAAACAGGAAAGTTTTAAAACTGCCTGCTGGCGTTTACCCATGGCTGTGCTGAAGTTGGTGGTGAATTTGTTACGCTGACTGGATGAGGAGGCGGTAGAGGATGAGGACGCGGAGTAAAAGGAGTTAGGAACAGGAGGCAAACTGAAGCACCCTGCAATCCTCGGTGGTGGAAGGACATGCGCCAAACTGCTATCCGCCTCAGGCCCAGCCACCACTACATTTACCCAGTGCGCTGTTAGGGAGATATAACGTCCCTGACCGTGCTTACTGGTCCACGTATCCGTAGTTAGGTGGACCTTGGCACAGATGGCGTTGCGCAGTGCACACCTGATTTTGTCCTCCACTTGGTTGTGCAGGGAAGGGATGGCTCACCTGGAAAAGTAGTGGCGGCTGGGCACGATGTACTGTGGGACAGCCAATGCCATCAGGCTTTTAAAACTCTGCGTCTCCACCAGACGGAATGACAGCATTTCAAAGGCCAGTAATTTTGAAATGCTGGCATTCAGGGCCAGGGATCGTGGGTGGGTAGAGGGGTACTTCCTCTTACGCTCCAGTGTTTGGGAGATGGAGAGCTGAATGCTTCCATGGGACATTGTGGAGTTGTTTGGTGACCCAGGTGGTAGTGTTGCTTGCGGTCCTCTAATTGAGGGGTGGCAGGTGGCACTGTCACTACGGAGGTGGATGAAGAGGCAGAGAGGCCCGAGACGGATGCAGAAGAGGAAGCAGGAGGAGCTAGAGACCTTTCTTGGTTTTTGAGGTGTCTACTCCACTGCAGCTCGTGCTTTGCACTTAGATGCCTGGTCATGCAGGTTGTGCTCAGGTTGAGAACGTTTATGCCTCGCTTCAGGCTCTGATTGCACAACGTGCAAACCACGCGTGTCTTGTCATCAGCACATTGTGTGAAGAACTGCCACGCTAGGTAACTTCTTGGACCTGGCTTTGGTGTGCTCAGTCCCTTGCTGCGTTGGGCAGTAGCAGGCGTACTGTCTAGGGGACGAACACTCTGCTTTGGCACCCTGCTCCCTCTTCTGCTGTGCTGGTGGCTCTGTGCGACCACCGCCTCTTCCTCCGAACTACACGGGTCACCTGCATGAGGTTGATTCCATGTCGGGTCGAGGACCTCATCGTCCTGCATATCATCTTCCACCCAGTCTTCAACACTGCCCTCCTTGTCGGTCTGCACAATTGCAAAAGCACCAGCAGTTGGCAACTGTGTTTCATCATCATCATGCAAGACGTGCTGTGATGGTCCCCCCATTAACTCATCCTGAAATATAAGTGGTTGGGCATCGGTGCACTCAATCTCTTCCCCTTCTGAGGCTGGGCTAGGTGGATGGCCCTGGGAACACATGCTAACAGACTCATCAAAAAGAAGAAGAGACTGCTGCATGCTTTGGGGCTCAGACTGCTTGGCTGATTTGCAAGGGGGTGAGGTGAAAGACTGATGGTGGACATCGGCTGCAGGCGCCAACTCTGAACTTTCAGCACAAGACTGGTTGGAAAACAATGTGAAGGAACTGGAGGCACTGTCAGCAACCCAATAAACTACCGCCTGTTCTGCTCCTGGCCTCAACATTCGTAGAGCTGGATTAGGCCCAACCAAATACTGCTGCAGGCTCTGTCGGCTACTCGCACCTTAGAAAGGTGTTTCACTTGTGCTTGTAGCTGGCACAGATCGACCACGTCCTCTACCTGTAACAGGAGCTCCACCAGCAGCACCACGACCGTGGCCACGTCCCTTATTTGACGTTTTCCTCATAGGTCTTGCCCTAATTTTGAGAAATTTTAAATACAAAAATAGTGTAAGCTGGTGAAATAGGCAGAGATTCACCTATATATTTCTCTACCTATAGCAAGGAGCTCCACCAGCAGCACCACGACCGTGGCCACGTCCCTTATTTGACGTTTTCCTCATAGGTCTTGCCCTAATTTTGAGAAATTTTAAATACAAAAATAGTGTAAGCTGGTGAAATAGGCAGAGATTCACCTATATATTTCTCTACCTATAGCAAGAAGCAGGAACCCAGCCCTAAACAATGTACTGGCGGAGTGCTGGTGAAATGGGCAGAGATTCACCTATATATTTCTCAAATTTAGGGTCTTGCCCTAATTTTGACAAATTTTAAATACAAAAATAGTGTAAGCTGGTGAAATAGGCAGAGATTCACCTATATATTTCTCTACCTATAGCAATAAGCAGGAAGCCAGCACTAAACAATGTACTGCACAGACAGTATATCACAGGGGACAGGTGGAGTGCTGGTGAAATGGGCAGATATTCACCTATATATTTCTCAAATGTAGGGTCTTGCCCTAATTTTGAGAAATTTTAAATACAAAAATAGTGTAAGCTGGTGAAATAGGCAGAGATTCACCTATATATTTCTCCACCTATAGCAAGAAGCAGGAACTCAGCCCTAAACAATGTACTGCACAGACAGTATATCACAGGGGACAGGTGCAGTGCTGTTGAAATATTCAGAGTCACCTATAGAATGTTGACTGCCCCTATAGGAAGATATCTGGAACCTGTCCCTGAACTATGTACTTGACAAAAAAACACAGTATGTCACAGGTGAAGAGGTGGTGGCAGGTGCAGTGCTGTTGAAATATTCAGAGTCACCTATAGAATGCTGACTGCCCCTATAGGAAAATATCTGGAACCTGCCCCTGAACTATGTACTTGACAGAAAAACACAGTATATCACAGGTGAACAGGTGGTGGCAGGTGCAGTGCTGTTGAAATATTCAGTCACCTATAGATTGCTGACTGCCCCTATAGCTGAACAAAATTCCTAAACTATATGAAGCACAGCAGATGTCACAAGAATAAAGAGTGCTTGTTGAGATTTCTGGAGCAGGATACACCTAACACTGTCCCTAAGCAGCAACAGCAGCCTTTCCCTATCATAAGTGAAGCACAGTGACAACGAGCCAGATACCATAAGATGATGCAGATATCAAAGAAATAAAGTGTGCTTCTTGACATTTCTGGAGCAGGATACACCTAACACTGTCCCTATGCAGCAGATTCAGCAGCCTCTCCCCATCCTAATTGAAGCACAGTGACAACGAGCCAGATACCATCAGATGATGCAGATATCAAAGAAATAAAGGCCCAGATTCAAGAAGCTATTGCGCCCGCGCAACCATAGGTTGCGCGGCGCAATAGCTGTTTTGCTCCCGCGTAGCGAATGCCCCTGATTCAGGAACATCGCTACGCGGACTGCAGCCTAGGATATGACAGACATAAGCCTCCTTATGCCTTCATATCTCAGGCTGCATTCTTGCGTTGGCCGCTAGGGGGCGCGGCCATTGTGATCGGCGTATAGTATGCAAATTGCATACTACCACCGATTCACAAAAGTTGCGCGGGCCCTGCGCACGCAAGGTACGGAGTTTCCGTATGGCGACTTTAGCGTAAGGCTGCTCCTTCTCATAGTAGGAGCAGCCAATGCTAAAGTATAGCCGCCCTTCCCGCTCGTGAAATTTAAATTTCACGTCGTTTACGTAAGTGATTCGTGAATGGCGCTGGACGCCATTCACGTTCACTTAGAAGCAAATGACGTCCTTGCAACGTCATTTGCCGCAATGCACGTCGGGAAAGTTTCCCGACGGAGCATGCGCTGTTCGCTCTGCGCGGGAGCGCGCCTAATTTAAATGATCATTTACATTAGGCGCCCTTACGCAGGGCTAATTAGCATAGCGCCCGCGCAATTTACGGAGCTACTGCTCCGTGAATCGCGGGCAAATCGAAATATTTGCGTGGGCGCAGAGAAAAATATTTGCCCTTTGCCCACGCAAATATTGCGCGGATCTACCTGAATCTGGGCCAAAGTGTTTTTGCTGAGATTTCTGGAGCAGGATACACCTAACACTGTCCCTATGCAGCAGATTCAGCAACGACTGTGTGTGGGCTCCAGAGCATTTTTCGCAAAGTTAAAAATGGGCATTAAAAATGTAGAACATGCTCTAAATTTTCGCATCGTTTTTCACGTAGGTCGTTTTTAACGTCGTAAAAAATGGTCGTGTGTACGCTTTAATGACGTGAAAATAACGCGCATGCTCAGAAGCAAGTTATGAGAAGGAAAATTTGCATAATCAGTCCAAAGGGTGGCGCCATTCGAATGGAACTTCCCCTTTATATTGCCGTCGTACGTGTTGTACGTCACCACGCTTTGCTAGAGCATTTTTTTTCACGATCGTGTGTAGGTAAGGCAGGCTTAACAATAATCGGGTTGAAAAAAAATTTGTTTTTTCTAGACCATTAAAAAGTGTACGCGGAATTACTCATGTTCGACTCAAACAAATAGCCTGTCCCTACTATTAATATATTTGAAGAATTTTTGGGGGTTTGTCCTACTATCGCGTGTTGCGGGGCATTGCAGGGTATTTCAGAGTATTGTGGGGTATTGGAGAGTATTGTGGGGTATTGCAGAGTATTGTGGGGTATTGCAGAGTATTGCAGAGTATTGTGGGGTATTGCAGAGTATTGTGGGGTATTGCAGAGTATTGTGGGGTATTGCAGAGTATTGTGGGGTATTTCAGGGATTGCACAGTATGGGGCAGGGATGGCTGAGCAGGGATGGATGTCTGGATCTGTGACTGCATTTGTCACAGATCCAGCCCACAGCACTGCTGCTGCCTCCTCTCTCCCCCTCTCCTCTCACACTGTACCGTTCGGTACAGAGAGGGGAGGGAGAAACCGGCGTCATCACATGACACCGGTTTGTTTAGAAGTGATCGCTCCATCATTGGACAGAGCGATCACGTGGTAAACCGCCGATATCAGTGGCGATTTACTGTGATCCATGATGCGCCGAGTCCCCTGGACCCAGCGGTCACGAACACTCCCGTGTGCGCGCCACAGGGGGCGTGGGGGAATGCGATTCTGGGAGGACGTCCTCCCAGAGTTAAGGAACTGCCTTGTAGACGTATTATGTCTATAAGGCGGTGATTAACTGGTTAAGGTATAACTTTTTAAGTGTACATTTTTGTAAGAATTTATGAATCTCAATATTGGTTCAAACAGGTTAGGATGAAGGAAAAAAGCTGGGACAGCCGCACTCCAAAAAAACTCCTCCTTTAATTAAAAATCACAAAATACATGCCACAGCAAAAAACAGCACAACAAATGAAAAGCTGACGTTTCGCACTATGCCTTAGTGCTTCTTCATAGCTCAAACATAAGCAATTCCTTTGTTGGTAATCCCAGGCTCTTTTGTAAAACCATAGTTTCATGGGCTTCCAGGCCTGTATCAAATTAATAGCTAACAAGAGAAAAGACCCAACCCATCTCTACTCTTTCAGGCCCATCTCCTTAACAAAGATACTGTACATGCTAAGTTCATGTCTAAAATATTTGCTTCCTGCCTAGCTACCTAGCTACCCTGTTACCATCTATCATTCACCTGGCACAGGCAGGCTTTGTACAAGGCCAATCAGCTATCTTAAACATCTGCAAAGTTATACCCTGAGATGGATAGAGCTGTTATCTTGCTAGACGGAACAAAGCACTTTATCATATCAATAAAGGAGTGAAGGAGGGACGGGTCCCCCAAACATCAGAATGTATAACTAATCATGTCTGCTTAGATCAGGGATTGACTGGTTCTTGGGAAACTCAGTCTATACTAACAACATATTTGAAACTGAACTGGTGTTTCTTTACAACTTACTGGCTGTTCTGCACAGCAAAATGTATTTTCCACCCAATGAACGAAAATATATATTTGTTTTCCACAAAAGTTTTTATTGAAAATATCAAAAACAGAGCATATACATAGCAAAACTGAAAGCGCAACCATGACATCTTTGTACAGCGGAAAAACAAGAATGAGTAAACACAGCCTTGCAGCAGGGTGCAATACCCATGAGACCAATGTCATCAGGTCTAACCTAGGGTGCAAAAACGTCATAGACCTTGACTGCTATGATGCAGGAATCATTCAAGTATTTATATTGGGGTGCCCATAGTCAATTTTGGTTGGCTAAAACGCTATAGGAAAGGGACAAAAGGGTATTGAGGAGGTAGGAGGGGATAAAAAGATGGGGTGAAATTTAAATTAGTTAAATTTGGGGAAAGAAAGGAAAGGGGTGAAGGAAAGACGTGGTGGGGTCGCCTCCCAGCCCCAGCCCACCGATTCAGTGCCATACATTCTAGAAGGTCTTAGGTATTGAAGAAAAGTAAGATCTACACCTTTCATTAGTCTCGAAGTGATTCCAACAGGCCCAGATGGTTGAGAATTTCTGCAAGTGTACTTGGGAGGTATAAATCAAATATATATATATACGTTGCACTCTTATTACCTGGTATAAGATACGGAAACATCTAAGTTTTCCTTTTCCCAGCCATCTCTGAAAATACCTTCCTATACACGGTATACCTATGTGGCTCATGGCCAAAGTTAAAAAAGCTATAAACTATAAGAAAAGAGCTTTTAAAAAATATAAAAATGAAGGAACACTAGTGTCATTTAAATGTTACATAGAATATAACAGAATATGTAAAAAGGAAATCAAGGATGCAAAAACTCAAAACGAACGACAGATTGCAAAAGATAGTAGGACAAACCCCCAAAAATTCTTCAAATATATTAATAGTAGGGACAGGCTATTTGTTTGAGTCGAACATGAGTAATTCCGCGTACACTTTTTAATGGTCTAGAAAAAACAAATTTTTTTTCAACCCGATTATTGTTAAGCCTGCCTTACCTACACACGATCGTGAAAAAAAATGCTCTAGCAAAGCGTGGTGACGTACAACACGTACGACGGCAATATAAAGGGGAAGTTCCATTTGAATGGCGTCACCCTTTGGGCTGATTATGCAAATTTTCCTTCTCATAACTTGCTTCTGAGCATGCGCGTTATTTTCACGTCATTAAAGCGTACACACGACCATTTTATACAACGTTAAAAACGACCTACGTGAAAAACGATGCGGAAATTTAAAGCATGTTCTACATTTTTAATGCCCATTTTTAACTTTGCGAAAAAAACTTGTCTGTTCGCTGAACAATTTGGGGTGTTCGCGGCAAATTCAAAAAGCCGCTGAACACCCTTTAAAAGTCTATGGGAGAAATGAAAAGTGCTAATTTTAAAGGTTAATATGCAAGTTATTGTCATAAAAAGTGTTTGGGGACCTGGGTCCTGCCCCAGGGGACATGTATCAATGCAAAAAAAGTTTTAAAAACTGACATTTTTTAGGGAGCAGTGATTTAAATAATTCTTAAAGTGAAAGAATAAATGTGAAGTATCCCTTTAAATTTCGTACCTGGGGGTGTCTAAAGTATGCCTATAAAGTAGCGCATGTTTCCCATGTTTAGAAAAGTCCCTGCAGCAAAATGAAATTTCTAAAGGAAAACAAGTAATTTAAAACTGATCGCGGCTATAATGAATTGCCGGGTCCTGACAAAATTGCTAATTTTAAAGGGTTATATGCAAGTTATTGCCATAAAAAGTGTTTGGGGACCCAGGTCCTGCCCCAAAGGACATGTATCAGCTACATACTGTACACAGTGCTGGGTTCCAGCTGTAAAACAGAGACTTCCTGTCTCACACCCAGAACAAAACAGCCAGGCTGAGCATCACTGAGCCATTCATATGCAGCTTTGCATTTTGTGAATAGAGTAGGAGGAGCAGGCTGATGATGTCAAACTCTCCATCTTGGCCAATCAGAGGAAGCTTTGTTTTAATTCACAAAATATGAAGCTGCCTAGTAATGGCTGAGCACCACTCAAACCAGCTCTTATTTTGTTCTGGGTGTGAGACAGTGCTAATTTTAAAGGCTTATATGCAAGTTATTGTCATAAAAAAGTGTTTGGGGACTCGGGTCCTGCCCCAGGGGACATGTATCAATGCAAAAAAAGTTTTAAAAACTGCAGTTTTTCGGAAGCAGTGATTTTCATAATGATTAAAGTGAACTAATAAAAGTGAAATATTCCTTTAAATTTCGTACCTAGGGGGTGTGTATAGTATGCCTGTAAAGCAGCGCTTGTTTCCCGTGCTTAGAACTGTTCCTGCACAAAGTATCATTTCTGAAGGAAAAAAGTAATTTAAAACCACTTGCGGCTATAATGAATTGTCGGCACCCGGCAATACAGAGAAAAGGCATTGAAAGTCATTGATAGAAAATAAATAAATGCGTGGGGGTCCCCCCAAATTCAATTACCAGGCCCTTCAGGTCTGGTATGGATATTAAGGGAAACTCCACCCCAAATTAAAAAAAAAATACGAGAGGTTCCCACCAAATATCCATACCAGACCATCCTGAACCATACCAGGCCACATGCCCTCAACATGGGGAGGATGCTTTGGGGTCTGTGACCCCTCAAAGCACCATGTCCCCATGTTGATGGGGACAAGGGTCTCATCCCCACAACCCTTGCCAGGTGGTTGTGGGGGTCTGCAGGCGGGGGGCTTATCGGAATCTGGAAGACCCCTTTAACAAAGGGGACTCCCAGATCCCACCCCCCTATGTGAATTGGTAACCCCCTACCATTTCACAAATAAAGTGTAACAAATTGTAAAAAACACAGACACCGTTGGGAAAGTCCTTTATTAAAAATAAAAATAAATAAAAATAAAAAAAAGATTCCAGCGGTGGTA